>NC_090936.1:1199695864-1200295864 GCF_040938575.1 Ambystoma mexicanum | reverse complement strand
TGTTCATAAGTGTTCATCATTTGGTTTTCACTTTGTTCATAAGTGCTCATCAATTGGTTTTCAATTTTTCCATAAGTGCTCACTTGCTTTTCACTTTGTTCATAAGTGCTCATCACTTGGTTTTCAATTTGTTCATAAGTGCTCATAACTTGCTTTTCACTTTGTTCATAAGTGCTTATCACTTGCTTTTCACTTGTACTGTATTTTCATATGCTCATGATATCTTTCCTTTACTTCGGCATTAAATAATACGTGTTGCATTCTCAAAAGTATTGCTAACACTTTACAGCTTGTTCGTTATTCAAGAATCCTCATTGTGGTCCCCAAAACCAACTGTCATAATTTTTAGTTTGATCAGCATTTACATATGCCTTCTTCCAGCCCCTGGAGCACCCTGGTTTGAGTATTCCCTTTCTAACATCCACTAGTATGTGGCTGGTCCTCCAGGCGTCTTCTCTCTCCTTTCTGTCTTTTTATTGTTCCACGTCTGCTTCTCAGGAGCTCCAGCGAGACACGCTTGACATCCTCGAACCTTGCTGCATTGGATGTGGTTATCAGGAGATCTCTGTATGTCACAGCTCTGTCTGTGGACACACAGCAAGGGGAACTGCAGGGGTCTGAACCCTCTCATGACCAGCTTGGGCCCCAGGATCTCTTCTGCCCCTCTGCTGCACATGCCGCCCTTCTAACCGGCCCTCTGCAGCCTGCTCCACATCTGCCAGCTGCATCCATCTCTTCAGGTGGATTTCACCCCCTAATTTCCCAGCAATCTTAATTTTGATGCACCTGTTGCCTGATATGGTTGCTGGTGTAAATCCTTTACTCTAGTTTCCTGACCGTAGTTAAGCCTATTAGCTGGACATGTCCGGCCATTGCAATGGTACTCCTCCACAGTTCTCTTCCTCGTCTCAATACCAAAGTGGTGTGAATGAATGGAAGTATGCATAACTCCCATTTGTCTCTACCTTTTCCTAGTCTTTAAGTGAAATGGTTGTGGGACATTTTGGGTGTAAGAAAAAGTAACCTATGGAGGCAGGGAGAGGTTAGCGTTCTTTCTGACAAGGGAAAGGGGATACCATGTCTCACCCAAAGTCATCCTCTGCCACTCCCCAAGGTCCCTCCACCCCTGCATATCCACCCATAGGGTTGTGATATAAGACCGTTCCCTGGCCACCTGAGAGGAGAATCCAGGGGGAGCACAATTAGGAGTTCCTCCCACTTAGCATGTTCTCAAGTCCCCTTCTGGTTTATGGATGAAAAGGAGAAGTGCAGCCATTGGAGACATGGAAGGCTGGGTGAAACCATTAGCCAATGCCTTGTCCAGGTAGTCCTGCAAAATCTCATCTTCTTTCACAGTTAATGAAAACACGCAACCACTGTGAATTTTGGAGCTAGGTATCAGATCAATGGGGCAGTCAGTGTGTTGGTGTGGAGGGAGTTGTTCTGCTTTCTTCTTGTCAAAGACATCCCAATAACTGTGGTACTTGTCAGGAATATCTATATGGGGTACTTTGGTTATTGCTCCAATAGACAATATGGATGCAAAAAGGTCAGTGCAGCGAGCAAAAGGGAACTGTATCACTGAATCCAAACAATGTGTGTTACTATAATCTGATGGAAAGGACACTTCTTGTCTTTCCCAATGAATATGAGGATTGTGTAGTTGTAACCAGGGTAATCCAAGAATGGTTTAGAATTGAGATGCAGAAATTAGATCGAAAGACAGCTTTTCTTGATGACCTAGAGTAGTGGACATACTCGAATGTTGAGTTTGTTCAGTAACAAGCAGTGCCATCCCCTGCATTAACTGTTTCTGGATGTTCCTTCATAATTATAGGAATACCTGTCTGTCGAGCAAATTGTAAATACATATAATTATTGGTTGCCCTGGAGTCTATCACAGTTTTGGCTTCTTGATAATTAATAATTTATTTATTTGATATACATATAGTAAGATGGCTTTGTATAACACAACATACAATAGATATAAAAATACATTCATCTTTATGATAACAATCTTATTAAAACACAAATCTACTTATTGAAGACATTTAAAAATGTCTGCTAGACACAAATAAAACTTAACGATGAAATACACTAGGTTAATATCATTATCTTGCATAAAATCCAACCATAATAAAGGTATTTGTATCACATTTACTGCATTATTATATGACTTAAAATATTTAAGGCATAGTGACACAAGACTTTCGCATTCCGTGATCAAATGGAACACTGTCTCATTAACAAGATTGCCACACAACCAACAACATGTATGATGATATGCTAGTTTGTTTTTCCAGCTTTTCGGTGATAGAGCTACAGAGACATTAAACTTAAGTAGCAGGTATGTCTGGAAAATGTGCGGGGCAGGGTAGGCAGAAATATATTTTGGAATGTACGTACAAGACCATCTCTCCATACAAAAGTCAACGGTCGATGATACATTTTCGATATAATGCATATTTTCTAAGAAGGCACACTTGCCAATTTTTCCCTTCAGCCAATATTTTATATCACCAGAGAGGAATGTATTAGTGCCCTCATATAGCCATTTCTTATGTGACTGCTTTAAAGCACCAATTGTGTCTATCAGTATTTTGTCCTCAAGGGCTAAAAAAGCCTTCATATAGGGGACGATAATAGTATCTGTATGCACTATGGTTAGGCGTTGGTAAAGTAAGACACAACTGGGCTATATTGAAGTTGCAAATACCCTTGATATTAAATTCAAGATAAAAATATTCAACTCTTATGCATTGGGGGAGACGGAATAACCTTTTCAATAATTTTGCTTCAAACATGATGATACGTGTTTTATATTTTTGGCCCCAAATTGCTACAGTGTATGACAACATAGCCAGGATTTTTGTGTTATATATGGACAAAACATGCACAATATCCCTTATTGCGACCAATGAATGAATTAAGTGCATTGAGCGATATTATACATTTCTGTTTCAGGTCAGCCCAATGTCTGTCCCATTTTAATTTAACATCAACAATTACACCTAGATATTTGTATGACGTTACTTGCTCAAGTGGTCCTGAAGATAATGTCCAATGTAGTCTCTTTGGCCTAACTTTCTGCGTGAAGACCATGATTTTACTTTTGGCGATATTAATCTTGAGGCCATTGTCATTCGAATATAAAACAAGTGCATTCAACATTAGTTGCAAACATGCAGGCATATAATCCAGAAGTAGGAGGTCATCTGCGTATGAGAGCCAGCCCAGAGACACCTTCTTAATTTTTATAGGGTTGGCAGCATGAATATTAAAAGAAACAAACATATCAGCAAGATATAAGTTAAATAAAATGGCCGCGATCATACACCCCTGTTTTATGCCACATTGGGTCGGCATTGATTTTGATAGTTTACCCACTGCATTAAGGCAGACACAAACAGTTGTGTCGGCATGTAGTAGCATTAACATACAAAGCAGGCTAGGAGGAATGCCCCCTGCATCTAATTTATGCCACAGATGATTCCTGCAGTGTCGAAAGCGGCGGAAATATCGATAAAAGCGCAATATACGTCCAGTTTACGCCGCTGCCATGAGTGTTCAATGGCAGAGCTTAGTACGAGGAGATTGTAAGAGGTACTTGATTTCTCTCCAAACCTTATTTGATTTAATGGAAGGATCTTATTTACTTTAATCCATGCATTCCATTTGTGCAGAAGAACTTTTGTGAATATTTTGGATGTGGGATCTAACATAGCCAACATACGGAAGTTTGATGGATTATCCCAAACCCCTTTCTTCTGAACTGTTAAAATGTTACTAGATTTTCAATATGGGGGGAGGATTCCATGTATTCCAATGTGACAAATTAACTCATGGAGAGCAGCCCCCCATAATGAGGAATCACTTTTGATTACAAGATTTGATATGCCGTCCGGGCCCGCAGCAAGGGAAGATTTCAAATCATCAATGATAACAATGATATCGAGAACTGAAGCCTTACATTCCCAAAATACATCAGGGAGCGGTAAGGGCAGAACAGCAAATTCACCACAGCCCAGGGTTGAATGTTATGTTTTCTTCTCGTTATGTGGTTATGGCCATCGTTTAATATGATCTGTCCGTTCCTGTCAAATTTGGGTAGAGGCATATGTGCATGCAATGTATCAATGAGGAGAAATAGGGGCAGATGGTCGCTCTCTTCATGACAGGCAACTCCCATGTCTACAATAAATTGCATCCCCAACTGGTTTGAAAATACATAATCTCTGGTTACGGCAGAAGAACCCTCAATTCTAGTGGGAGCCATTTGGCGGACACTCATTGTTAGTCCATTTAGTATAATCAAGTTGTAAGGTTGGAGTAGCCTGCACCATTTACTACCTTGAGTGCTAAATACAGGCCTGATGACTCAGATTTCTGGGATCTATTGGTCAGTTGTTCAATTGAAGCAAACTCGCCGATCTTGGCATTAAAATCGCCAAGAAGCCATATCGGGATGCGGTGGGAATAGTGTTTTAAGACCATTTCCACTACTTTCATATTTTTGGTGATTAGCGACATCTTTGGTAGATCATAAATGTTTATCATAATGATGTCTATCGCAGCATTAGAGGTCTTAGCAATTAATACATTTGGCGTAGATTGAGACAATTTGACAATCGACCAGGGAGCCTGTACTGATATTAGGAGCCTACCTTCAGGTCGACCCAGGTGGCCCTTTATGGCCACTTCATGGACAGTGGATCGGTTGTCTATTTGTATCTCGGCGGTGATCCAGGTTTCTTGGTGTGCCACTATAGAAAACATGTTAATATTGCTCATTAAACCATGGGCATCGAAGATGTGTCAGTGTCCACGAGTGTTCCAGGAATAAAGAAATTCAGAGTGTACTGGTCATTGTCGTGTCCCAGTAAAATGTTCTTTAAATGTTAGCGGCAACCATTGCCAATAGCCATCAGGCACATCTTTAGATGATCTGAGACCTTTAGCAACTGGACATGCAGCATCGTTCTTCAACAATTCGGGCCCACGTTGTTGTACAGAAACTGTGGGCATAGCTGTTGCAGGGGTATTTGGTCTGCGGTCAGGTGCAAGACCAATCTTATTGGAAGAAGGAAATGCTCTAATGCAAGACTTATCTAACCATCGTTTATCGGTGGGTATAACTACTTTTTGGGCGGTAGCCCAATTGCAGAAGGTCTTCTTCAAAGCTCAATGTGCAGTTGAGAGTGGCAACATTTTTAAAACACACATTGGATGTATAATGGTTGCACAATTCAATCTGATCGACTAAACGTATGTCGTTTGATGTTATAACTCGCAGTGGGACTATTTCATGAAAGATCTTTAGTATAGCTGATCTGTTTAATTGACCTTGCACTTGATCAGTAGGGACTTAGGTCAGTTGTGGGGCTGCCATTAGAGTTGGTTCATTATTACTTGGTGGTTTAGAACTAAGTTGCAAAATGTCATGTATTATTGGATTACTTGTAATCCATTCCTTGGGCAAAGATTTTTGCCGTTGTTCTACAAGACTCACGGCCTGAGATTTCTTCTGCTGTGTTTTTCGGATTGTCTTAGCCTTCACGGTTTCTCTAACTGCTAGAGGGCCAATAGTAGGATTACAAACTGGCACACCAGATTGAATAGGGTTGGTTACAATCACAATAGGATTGACATGGACAGGAACACAAGTAGATGTGGGTGAGGCAGAATTTTGAAGGCAGAGCATTTGTGTTGCATTACATTTTTTCCTTCTTTGCATTGCTTTGTTCCCGTACATAAAAGCATGGTAAATACGATTGGTGGTACGGGACTTACTTTTAAGAGGTGGCACGCAAGGTGCCATTGGCCTGGTCTTTGGGGAAATCGGAGGTATTGGCGGGAGAGGTACCACAGGTACAGGAATGGATTGTGCAGGGCACTGTGCGCCACAGGTTCTCCTAAGGCTAGAGTGGATCAGTAGAGATTGAAAATCAATTTTGGACTCCAAACGGGTACATTTTGTAATAAATTGGACAAAAGATTTTCTAATGCCTCAAATTTATCATCAGAGGTCATAATCTGATTGAAATCGCTATCATCCAATTTTGGGCCTCGGTTAGTTGTAATTTCCGGAGTCAATGAGGTGTGGGCAGGATAAGGTGTTTTAACAGAGGACTTAAACATAAATAAAGGCATGGCAAAGGCAGGCTCAGCCTGATGATAGTTTTTAGGTACATCAAGGATGGAATCAGCCAGGGGTAAACATTGCTGATCCGAAAGACCAGCTGGTTTGGATGGTGGGGTTAAGAATAAAGGGTTATTGATAGGCTCACCAATAGAGTGGTCGAATGGTTGGCCTAAGTATTCCAACACCTTTTCTTCAAGCTGGGACTGGATAGATCTATGACTTGATTTGTGGCAGGATCATGAATCGCTATTGAGGACACAACGATTGATACAACAGGGTCAACTTGGGGTGATCCATTAGCTCTATCTACTATCATACCAGTCTGTGGATTGTGAACTGCTTTAGGTATAGGATCAAGACGAGCAGTCAAATTGGGGTCGTGCTTAGAAGCCAACAACCCACCTAATACATGATTGATTAGTTTGGAGTTTACAGATTCCAGCTCACTGGAAAGTTGCATTATCAAATCATCAGTAGATTTGATTATCAAATCATTTGTCACCGGAACTTTGCTGGCTTTTAACCGACATAGAAGATCGTTAAGCGAAGTTGTTTTAGGAAAATAGGCCGTGATCTGATTATCTTGGATAGGAAGGCGAGTGATAACCTTAGGTATACATATCCAGCGATTTCGGAGTGTTTTGTGCATTTCAATCTCACGTAAATGATCAGCCATGATGGTTTATATGGGATACAACAATTGCTAATTAGCAATTAGTGGTATCTTCATATATGACGCAAAAGCGGTTCACAGTTCTAGATATAGTGGATCTACCATAATACACCAGTATTGTGAACCTGTTAAACTGTGAATCTGTGACGAGCTGATGGTCTATCTCTAGCTATTCGACACTTAATTTCACTTCACTTATCATTCAAAACAACTTAATTAAAAAGAGCATTTAAAAAGCCACATGAAAACTATAACATACTTAAACATGTAATGGCACACTCTAGCTAAAAGAATACACAAAAAGTTGAAAAGTAAAAAGTAATGACCATTGGCGATCCGAAATAGGATTACAAGGATTACAAAACGCCAGCACAACGCGACACAAGTGTACACGTGATATTCAGAAAGAGCAATCAAGCAACGTCAGTGCTCACTAATGGTTTGTCAATTCGGCTATCAACAGGCTACTGCTAGAAAGACAAATAAGCAGCAGTATATACAAAAGTCACCGCCGTACGTGTTGCTGCACTTTTTTTTTTTCTTTTTTCGTCCTAGAACTCAACTCTTCGGTGAAGAATAGTTTAATTGTCTACATGGCATCCATACAATGTTACTTACTAAAAACAACGGTACGAAGGCATGTGCTTCCGCCAACCAAAAAAACTGAAGATAGTGACTCTGAGATGGCAAAAAAGGGGTACAACGCTGTTCCGCTACGAGCAGCGAACAGCTACTTCGGATGCTACTTTAGGAGTGCGCGTGCAGGAGTGTGCGGGGGCTCCTCTTTATAACGTAGCAGAAAGTGGGAGGGGCCAAATTCCTAAAAACAGTAAAAAAGCATATATAAGTACTTATATTTAGCTGCAAGTCCAATTAAATATATTAGCAGCAAAGGGCAAATCAATAAAGTCCAAAGATGGTCAATAGCAGTTCATGGAAACATCTGTGGTTATATAGAATGTTCGTACCCAGAACAGCACAGAAAGAATCCTCCAGCGAACAGCTACTTCGGATGCTACTTCAGGAGCACGTGCACAGGAGCGCACGGGGGGTCTGCTTTTTTACCTAGCAGAAAGTGGCAGGGGACAAATTCCAGGCTATCCAGTGCACAGGTTTCTTGGATGAATACAATTGAATAACTAGGTTATTTGTATTTGGCTGCGTTTTGGTTTCTGGCTGCCTCGCAGGGTTACTGTATGGCGATGGGTGAGCTCTCTCTCTAAACTGGTTCTTGCTGCTTCCTTGTTCCGGTACATTGTTCCGCGTTAGTATATATTAGTAATCTCCACCTCAACAGCTAGACAGCGAGACAGTACACTTAACCAGTGCACTTCCACAGATGCGTTTGGGCTTCTAGTTGAACATAAGCTTGGAGATCAAAAGAAATCGAGAGAGACCCTGGATTGATTGATTGAGGAGAAAGGGAGTCCAAAGGACACATACTTGGCTGAGGGACACCATCTAAGGTCGAGTTTCGGAGTTTCTCTGTTTCTGTATGGGTCTTTTGGGACAGTTGTGCAGAAGATGATCAGAAGCCCCTCATTACATACATAGATGAGCTTTCCGCCTATGTTCTATTTCTGCATTGGACAAAGGACCTTTTATGGTACCTATCTGCATAGGTTCAGGGTCGACACTAGTAGAGGGAGACCAGGTATCTGGTTTAGTGGATACCAGTTGTGGAGACCATCTTTCTCCTTTTCTCTCTGCTCTACAGGCATCTATTTGTAAAACCATATCTAACAATTCATGAAAACCCAATGGTACAACAGGAACTGTGGCTAAAGTGTCTATCAGTTCCTCGGATAAACCTTTGTAAAATATGGCGGCTTTCTTATCCTCTGGCCATGTGGTCTCTGCTGCCAGTTGATTAAAAAAGGCGAGATAACTCAATAAAGGGGCAGTGCCTAGTTTTAGTTCCAGAAACTCTAGATTTTTTGCCTGTGTCTTGTAACAGTTATCAAAGACACGATTCATGGCAACAATTAAGGTGTCAAAATCGAATAATACATGACTATTAGCTTGCAATAAGCGATTTGCCCAAGCTGCTGCTGTACCACCTAGATAAGAAAGAACAAAAGCCGCTTTGGTAGTAGAATCGGGAAAGGAATTTGGGTGACGCAAAACATGGTGTTTACACTGGAAAGTACGATGCGTTTTAGGATCCCCACAAAACCTCCTTGTGGGGCTGATGGAAAATGAGTAGGCATCAAAACAAGCATAGGATTCGGTACTGGAGTGGGAGGAGCTGGAGCCGTAGCCACGGCACACCACGGCACACCCAAATGTATCATCATATGGATGGGGATGTGCCATACTTCCTCTGATGGATAGAAGCCTGGGCTGCCGTCATAGCATTACATACGTCTGTAACTAACTGGACCGAAGCTGCTAAGGATTCAGAGGTTCTATCCATTTTGTGGGCTTCTTATTCGGTCAGGATTCATGGAATGGACATCGGGTAGACTAGTTTCTTCTTCTATGGAAATAATCCCAATAAGGGTCTTGAATAATAGGCATTGGTAACACAAGAACTAACCTTAGAAATTCTGATCACTGCACCCGGGTTGAAGGGAACAATGCAGGTGGCCAGAACAGTTCTGTTCAGTTGTCTGTTGAACAAAACAACATTTTGAACTGTGTGTTACGTTAAATAATCATAGCAATCTTAATGGAGGCACACAATAGATGCCCACCTAATGTATATCTGGAGTGGTATCCAATGAAGAGTTAATGTGTAACACAGCCATCATCATGAGGGGAAAAGGAAGTGACCATCTGTGAAAAGGAAAGGGAGAAGGGATGTAGGTTAGTAGGGTTGATAGGGCCTAACCCCGGACGGCACGAGGATGCTCTAGATAGATAACATACGCAAAGGTGGCAGTTCAAGTATCCAGAAATCAGCAAAGCATCCAAATGTTCAAATATCTACAAACAGAGAAATCCAGGAATATATCCAAAAGAACAAGGATCAGTCATAAACAACAAGGATTATCCGATGTAAACCCAAAATACGTGTTATGTTGGGTTCGTTGCTGGTATTAGTTTCAAGTCAAGGGTATCAAAGTCACTTCCAAAATGTAGTCTGCGAATCAAGCCACATCGGGTAACCAGAGTATCAAAAAGGGAAAAGGAATGCAAATAAAAACAAAACGTGGACTTGCATAATTAAGAAGCGCCATTGTCTTTTGTAACTATCCATATCCGGCTTGTAGGTTAGGGCGACGTGCTGACGTGTGCCGTGTATTCATGGCAATGCGTGACACAGCACGCGGTGACGGTGAGACAGGAGACGAACAGTGCGTATGAACAGGGCATTGTGTCAATCTCCCTGGTAGTTGCAAGTGATGTCAGGCATTGTGCCATGGAAACTGTTGTAAACACTGATAGCTAACACTAGTAACACGGTTCCTGATACCATATCACTTCGCTAATACAGCAGGCGAGGTCTGTACACACCTCCTGTTTTGCCCTAGAAAAAGTTTGCTCCACATAGACCGGGTCTTCACTTTCAGAACTCTAAGGTAAGTGGCCAAACAGAGTCAATGAACCGGTCCAATGAATGTATGATTTAGCATCCACAAAAAGTGACAAAATTGTCAAGGAAGTAGTTGGTAAAGGGGTCTGTCTCCGGATAGTAATGTTGGTTTAGTCTCCTTCACCTTCTCTTTTCCGTTATCATCAGACAGAGAGAACTATTCTGCCGAGGAGTCTAACGTGTTTCCCTCTTTTTCTGAGGCCGATTCATCAATTGGTATAAACGGATGTGTTTCCTTTTTCTTTCACACCAAGGAGCCAGGTCATTAAGTTACCTATTTTATTTTTAGCTAATTTCACATGCCGGGCAGGTTTCTTTCTAGATTTTTGTTAACCTGCCTTTGCTTTTCAAATGCGGTCCTGTTCGACTCCACTTTTTTGTGGGTTAGTCTTAATTGTCTTCCCTTTTTCCGCTTTTTCCAATTTCCTCCATTCTCTGTTAGATAGTTTGGAGTCATAAACAGGTTCCTAAGGTTCCTCCTATAAGATGGTGACCCTAACTTTTTTCGATTGCAGCACTTCCTAAATCAGGGCAGCGTATTCCTCCATTAAGTCATCATTCATTTGTATCACAACGCTACGTGGTGACCGCTTACTCTTGGGGGAACCCTTGTCTTTGCTACTGTGGCTTGCTAGACTGGCCATTTCTTTATCAATCCCAGCAAACCATGCAGAATGTTTCTGCACTTCGCAGTGGATATCGTGTGACAGCTTTAATAGTATTTCTAGCACAAAATGAGTTGCCTCACGATGAGCGTGCAGTACACCTGTTTCCGTACTGGTAATGCTATCCAGCTAGTTGGCTCCACTGGGCCCTCGATTAGCAGCGGCCAGGTTTTGCCCGTCATCGTCCATGGGTAACAAATCATTCACCATACCTGTTAGTCTAGGTGAGCACGACAGCCTGATTGGAGGTTTATTTCCCAATTGATCATTAGAGGGTGTGGCTTTGTCAAGTACTTTAGATGCATCACGAAACGCCGCGTTTGGGGAAGACCTCAGACAGTAGAGACTAGCACAAGTGTAAAAGTGAGTTATTATTATCAAACTCTGCTAATGAACCAACTTGTTCACAAGCAATATTCTCTGGATCGCAATGTACTGGGTGTAGCTCCAACACACCCTCGTGTGCGCCCTTAATTAAGTGTGTGTTTTTACCATTCGCTGGCCTCGCAGACGGATCTCCCACCCATGATTCTGTGCTCTGAGCTCTAGTGGTTTTCTTAACCATTTTACTTGCCTTTCCAGCG
Organism: Ambystoma mexicanum; assembly: GCF_040938575.1. NCBI lineage: Eukaryota > Metazoa > Chordata > Amphibia > Caudata > Ambystomatidae > Ambystoma > Ambystoma mexicanum. The sequence goes on along the minus strand of NC_090936.1, from coordinate 1,200,284,262 downwards.
CCTCTTAGATTATATGTTTTATCACATTTTCCCCGACATTTAATAATTGACACATGCAGTCGATGCAACCTTACGTACAAGCTCGTATAAGGACAGCCAATTTCTTCTTATCAAATTAGCACTTACTTCAATCTGATTAGGTCCATGGCTACTGTGCAGCACTGCAAACTGCTAAACTGCTGCTGCACTCAGTAAAGCACTTGGCAGAAATATTGAGCAATTCATTCAGAGCCACTGTGCCATTGGCACTATCAGCAACAAATCCAATGTTACCGCGGCACACAGCAGGGTGCTACAGCTACCAATTTCCACGCCCTTCCCCAAGCCAAAAGCGTCGGCATGATCTATCACCAGGGAAAAGTGTGGTTGTCGGCAGGTGGCTTTGGCAAAAGCTGATAAAGCTGATGAAACTGATATAGGTGCCAAAACTAGTACTGCAGGCTATCTCACCACTTGAAGCAGAGGCTCCAAGGAACACTAAACATAAGGGAGAAAAGCAGAGTGAAACGCCAAGAAGGGCTGGCCCACCAAGGGCTTACCAGCACCCGGACTAAGTTAGGTTGGATTAGAGAACAGCTCCTGAACATTCTCACATTCACATGCTCACACGTTCAGCACACTGTGTCAAGCCGCACTGAACCAAACAGCTGCTTCCAACACAGAAAGATACCATGATGCAGTTTCACCTTGAGCCGCCAATGAATCTCTCTTGAGTCACTCAGTGAATTTTTTCTCTATGGAAACACATTAAAAAAAACATAAGATGCCATGTACCAATAGTACACAGGAGCATTTTCCAACATGTTTAAAACGACTGTTTCATGCAGCTGCGCCCATGATATAGACCAGCACTTCCACTGGAAATGCAGTCTCGGGAGGATAGCTCAGGGTCAACGCACTCGGCCTGGAAGCAAGACGACACGGAGCAGCACAGGTTTGGTCCCTGGGTTCCGCGCTAAGAAACCTCTGGGTATTAAGCGCATATATAAATAAACAATTGAATAATATAAATAAATTCATGACTCTGCATCTATGGTCGCTGTTACTCACTTTTATGAAGCTGCAGCCACAACTTACATCAGTAATGATCACTGTAAATCATGTTCATTAAGCAGTGACCTTAATATATGCCAGTAATGGTCACTGTAAATCACTTCCACAATTACGTAGCCATATACTCTGCCAGTAATGGTTACAGTATGTCACTTTCAGGAAGCTACATCCAAAATCTGTGCCAGTAAATGCCGATGTAAGTCACTTTCATTAAGCTGTGGTCACAATCTATGAGTAATAATCATTGCAAATCACTGTCATGAATCTTATGCCACAATCTATACCAATAACAGCCATACCAATCACTTAATGACGCTGGGGCAACAATCTATGACAGTATGGCCACTCTAAATCAATTTCAGGAAACTGTCGCCACAATCTATGTCAGTAATGGTCACCATAATTCACATTCTCCCTCCTGCTCTCAAACACACGCACAGATCACTCTTAGACACACATTCACACCCACAAACATTCACATACACATGTACACAAACACATCCCAAATTCTTGCACAGATACAGCAATATGCTCAAACTACCCCCCTACACACTCTCTTTTGTTTTAACTTAGCTTGGTTCACACACTTCAACACTTCTGCTTTCAGAGTCTGCCCTCAGTTGTCAGTATGGCAGGGCAATGACAGCAGCGTGCCCCTTCAGACCAAGTCAGGCAGGGCACGTAGGTAGGCTCTTGTTTTACTAACAGCCAGTGGCAGTATTTGGTGCCAATGCTGTAGGACCAGCTGAGCATGCACGACTAATATTTTAAAGCATAGTCCTCTGGGTACAACCCCTGAACATTGATCCCACGGCAGAGTTGAGGTTATGGGGTTATGGCCTTGCTTGGCCAATGCATCAGACCATTCATGCTGTCACTCTCCCCTCATTCTTACATGCACATTCAATGGAAAGCAACACAGTGCTAAACTATCAGCAAAAACATTGCGCGAGACAATTGCTGTAAAGTTCCTAACACTCAACACAATGCTTTGCAGAACTGTGAAGGCTTACTTTGGCCTTGATAAAATAAAAAAGGTAACCATAAAACCATAACTGTGTGTGGTTGAATGTTAAGTTGACAGGCCGAGCTCAACATAGGCAGACAGAGTTGCAAACAGACTAGAATTGAAGCAGCCAACATGCTGCTTGGAAAGCAGGCATGTACTAGTAGGTAATGCCCACCATTCAATCATCCGAGTGTGAATACAATAAAGCAACCTAGCTATAATAATGAACATGGCAGTCCTGCCCATAAATACCCCAATTTCACATCTGACTGGATTCGTTTTTTCCAAATTATAGTTAAGGCAAAGTTTTTGTAACATAGAACATGGCCAATAGGCTGCTGTGGAATGCAGAGGAGGAGAGAAAATGGCAGTCAGAATACACCAGCACATAATGGATAATCTCACCATATAGTTGATAAATAAAGGGAGCAGCCTCATTAAATGAAAACGCTACACCCATTCCCTTGCTCCTTCATCAGTATGGTTCCAATTGCTCATGGCTCACTTTGTTAGGCTTCTCAGCCACCTCTTAACATTTATTTTCAGGGTGCCAGCCCTTATTGTAAGTGATTTTGAATGGTCATATTTTATTTGTCCTATATGTTATCTAGTAAGCAGTAGTTAGAGCTCAGAAGGCGAGAACCAGACCAAGCCTGAAATTAGGGACTTTCCTCACTGAATGAAGCATTCTAACCACAGGAAACCAAGACATTAACCTGATCCATTTCATGGCCTCAAGAGCTGAGGCGCCCCCACCCACCTGCACAACAAGTGAAACATCTGGCAGTCTGGTCCGACCCCCCAACATCTCCCTTTCTCACCAAATTGAAGGGTAACTATCAATACTAGGGTGGCGCACTGACCCCTGAAAAGAAAGGCCTGGACTGAACTCACAGGGACTCGGCTGCTGTCCATTGTAGGAGACACCAAAACACCAGATATTTGAAAACGAGGCGGCGCGCCACTGCCTGAGCCTGAAATCAAAACAGGCCATATCAAGCCAGCCTTAAACGCTTGAGTATTCTTGCTCCATCTGCAAGGCATGCAGGGGTTTACGCCTAGAGCACCTGCACACGGAAGTCCCTCATTAGCTTACTCTGTGCAACCACTGATCGTACAACGCGAACCTTATGGCCCAACCCACCTTCGAAAGACTCAAACATTTAGGAAACAGGGTCAGGGAGCAGAGTCCCTGGCACTGGAGCACCTTTAACCTTGTACTGTGAGCCCTATGTGTCACTTCCTGCACCATCTGGGATCACCTCTTTCCAGACAGGAACCAAGCAAGTGATCACATGACTCAGTGAGAGCCTGACTACCAAGTCCTAATACCACAGACCCCTGCTACGACGTCTGATAGCTCGACCATAGGGCGGGTCCCTCTAAGGAAATACCGCCCACCAGGTGACCTATTGGGGCGTTGGAAAATGTGGTTGTTTGATATTGACCTCATTACGAGTATGGTGCTATTGGGAAAACAGTCTGTCTTTTGAAATGCCGACCTGGTGGCACTCTCTGATTTTATATAATCCTTGCAGAATGTGTGTGCTTTATAAGAATGCAGCATGCAGTCATAAGGGCCATATTTTGAGTTAAAATACTCCACATTGTAACTCTTATATTTACTTAGACCCATTCAGGTACAACACTTAATTTTCCTGTACTAAAGGGAAGCATAAGCACTTGCCTTCAAGGCAGCAAAAAAGTCATTGTGCCTCATTACAAGTGTGCTGGTCCAGTAACGACGGTGCTGGTAAGCCTACCTGCACGGTTGTTACTGGACCGGCACACTACGGATCTGCCTGCCAGAGTCGCTGTGCCTGGCAGGTTAGACCTTCATGGAAGCATCAGCACCGTTAACAACGGGGCCGGTTCTTCCGTGTTCACCAATCCCATAGAGTCCAATGGGACTCTATGGGAATGGGGAATTGCAAATCAGTGCCGCCTGACTTCTCGGAACGCTGGGGTTGTAATCTCCCAGTGTTACCGGGAAGTCAGGCACCAGTAATTATTTTTGAGTCTAGCGGCAACCCACCGGTATCACCGGTAGATGTATTGGATAAAGAAAGTGGGGTAAAATGTGGGCATCTTTGATGCGCACCTTCACATCACTTTAGCAATGTACTGCCCAAAAGGGGTCATAATTGAGATGCCTATGCATTAAAAAAAATTGAACAACTATAGTATGATGTGCTACTGTAACCAATTTGTCTCCATTCTCAAAATGAGGGCAGAAATGTAAAAGAAAAGACAAAAACCTTGTCATCATGCAGATGTCTGGACATAGGTTAACATTAATTAACTGAGGCAGTATTTGCATTTGAACATCCACCAATATATATTTAGGACCTCAATATCGACTCCATCAAGGATATCCACAGGCTGAAAACCTGCCTCTCACTGATCCAGTCTTGGATGTCCAGTGCATTCTTAACACTCAACTCCTCCAAGACTAAATTCCTACTCCTCACCAACAACACTGAACACCTGGACATACAGACCTGGCTATCAAGCATGATACCTGAGGGCTTCACACCCAAGCTCACCTCCGACACCAAGTCCCTCAGGTTCCACATCAACAAACACCTCTCCTTCAAGACACACATAAGCAAGAAAACTCAGACTGTTTGGAATCAGCTCTCCCTCCTGTGGAATGCCAAGCCCTCCCCCCCTCCGCACAGCTTTAGATCTACCGTTCAAGCACTGCTCCTATCCCACCTGGATGGGGGCAATGCGCTCCTCGAAGGCCTCCCGTCATCTTCCCTCGTGCCCCTGAGAAGTGTCCTACATGCGGCAGCATGCCTCATCAAGTGCCTATGCAGAAACAAACACATCATCCCGGCCCTCATCGACGTTCACTGGCTCCCACTGCGCACACAAATCAGCTTCAAGTCTTGCTGCATCATCTATGAGGCAGTCGCCCTAAAGTCACCCAGCTACATGCTCCCACTGTTTCAACAATTGGACGCAGCAGAGATCATTTATGCTAACTACCCTGATGATAGTTATAGCATTATCAGATGACCATCTCACTGACTCTACTTCCCTAAATTGTATCTATGGGGGGATACAAACATGGATGCAGGTGAACAGACTAGCACTCAATGACTCAAAGTCCGAACTGATGGTTGTGGGTACAGGTCCCCAACTAAGGAAACTTGGACACGAATACTGCCAGTTCATCATAGTCGGATGCCCCATCAAAACTCAACCTAATGCAAGACTTTGGAAGTCACCCTTGATCAAAACCTGTCAATTAAGGCACATTTGAGCAGTCTAGTCTCTTGCTCCTCCTACTATCTTAAACTATTAGCCTGGCTCCGCCCCTTTCTGATCAATACTAACTGTGCCATGGTTGCTCGTGCCATCATAGGGGCCAAGATGGACTATTGTGCTAGCCTTCTGCTGGGGGTAACCAAAGGGGAATTATCTCGACTACAGGTGGTCCGGAATAATGCTGTGTTCATTGTAATGGGGATGGCAAGGCAGACCATGTTTCTCTAGTCAGAAGGGCTTTGCACTGGCTTCCAGTGAATAGTCATGTCCTGTTCTGCATGCATTGTATAACGCACCAATGCCTGTACGGGCTGGGCTCAGAATATCTGGCCAAACATCTCTGCTGGTTGCCTGTTCACAGGATATTGGGCTCAATCAACACCTCTCTTCTGGTGACGCGATGCTCCAAATGCTCGTGTGTGGCGAGACGGTCATTTTCCGCATGCAGCCGCGAGTGTCTGAAACTAGCTTCCTCTCAATCTGCGAGCTTGCGTATCCCTTCCTGACTTCAAGAAGGGCTTGACGACAGCACTTTTTTGCTGAGTCCCCATGAACTAGAACTCGCCCAGATACTATCTGCTTCTTCGTCTTCTGTTATGTATGTATGTCTTGTCTTAGCGCCCCTATACCTGTCGGAATTTGTGTATGTGCTATATAAATAAAATAAATTAATAAATACCCAAATACCTCATGGAAAAACTCAGCATCTCTAGTGGACCGTGCACCACCAGAAGCCGGGACACGTGCAGACTTGAAATCCGCTGCTGCAAAAGGGAAAGGACCAGAAAACAAGCTTTCTCTGCCTTATGCCCCAAGACTATGGAAGGTCCTCCCCGTCAGCATCAGACTCGCCCCCACGCTCCTAAAATTCAGAAAAGAACTCAAAACCCAGCTCTTCAAGGAGTCTCTCCTCCTCAACACCTAGGCCATCACGTAACCCCCGCTCCACCTGACTCGCTAAACGCTGTCCATCGCCCTCGTCGCCGCTACCGGTACTGCTGTACCCCTCCTCGGTGCCCCTCTGTATCCTACCCCCGACTGTACATCTATTCTGTTTTTACCTCTAAAATGTGCTCCATTATGCATCTGTAGTGTTGTTCTCTCATTATATCACTCTGTTGTGTATGTGTATTGTTGTGCACCTCTGTAAAGCTCTCTGTTGCTTCCCAAAGCAAGGTCCACGTTCAATGAATATAATAATAATAATAATAATAATAATAATAATAATAATAATAATAATAATATAATGATAAAGGGTTCAAAACAAAAGGTATGTATTCCGATGGGGTTCTATGTCGACAACATTTTGTCGAAGGAGAACAGATGGAATTTAGTTTTTTGAAAGGTTGATTTCGCCGCATATAGGAGACCCCCCACAGCTCCCCCTTAACCCACCTACATTCATTATTTCACTAAACCCACCCCCACACGCCTATGCTGCAGAATGTATTGTAAATAACTAGATGAATTCTTCTACGACGAAATGTACTGAGGTAAAAAATAAACTTTGAAGCTTTTAAAACTTTTAAAATAGAAAGCTATGTTCTAGGAATACAAAGTGTTTCCCTTCAATTTAAAACAATAATGTGATAGGGACTGTATGCAGGATAGTCATTTAATATAACCCATATAAGGCGCAGTAGAATGAATGAGGAGAGATGATGATTAAATCACGGCCTGCAAGGGCCTCTGAACACCTGCAAGACAACAAAACGTATTACTGGGCTTGCTACTGTCTTCCTAATCGCCGATATCACATCGTTGCTGTTTTAAGAAACGTTTCCTCTCGTCTCCTGTAATAGAACACACTTGCTGTGCTGGGGCGTATAAAGCGTACATTATTAAAGCCTGCCAAGAAGAGAAACACGCATGAAGTCACGTCTGCTTCCCCTTCTCCACATGAGCTTTAAATCCCCCTGGACAGATTGCAAGCTTGTGTCCCCGGCCATTAGCAGCACGTGCATAGGCTAATGCCGAGTGATAGCGACTTCATAATAAGGTGAACATTGACAGGGATCAGAGAATGTGTCCAGTCTCTTGGCCTAACTCCCTGGGAGATTTCTTCTCGCTCCTAAGAGGGCTTGAACGTCTGCGTCTTGCATTTCCCTTCTCAGCAGAAAGGACACAACCTATCCAGGCCCCCTGACGACAAACACAAAATCAATCAGAAAGATTGCTCATGTCTGTGCTAATTCTTCTACTCAGATAGAAACTTTGCTTAAAGAGAACATGGCCATCTCAAATAGAACTAACCGACATCAAGTCATCGTGGAGTTCTGTGACTAAATGGAGGAGCAGGGCATAGTTCCTCCATAAGGTCACGGAACTCTGCGGTGGCTTGCAATATCAATTTTTCGTACAGTAAGGTGTATTTTGTCCTTACTAGCAAAAAGTACCCGTTCTGTGAATGGGCTCTGTGGACAGAATTGACAACACTCTCATCAATTGTTGAAAATCAATGATCATGTAGACCACTGTGCCGATTTGCTTATCGCTTGCTGTGCTTTGCACTCTAAAGTAAACTGCACTGAAAATGGGCGTGTCTGGCTGGCTGACATACCCCAGAGCAGATTTTCGAGGGAGGCAAGAGTTGGTGTGCTGTTGCACACTGGGACCTATTGTGCTCTGTCCAGTGGTCGAAGTGTACGAAAAGAAGTAGTGGAGCTATGTTCCCTGCTGGCCTGCACCCACTTCCCACAAACCCCATCACCACGTCCCCTCCCACACACAATACACACCCCAAACACTTGCACCTGATGTTTAAGAGAACGTTCAGTGCAGTGCACTGGAAGTGCAAGTTTCAACTTCTTCCTACACTTTTATTTTAAAATGAAACCATTTCGGAACGGTTTCTTTTTAAAATAAAAGTATAGGAGCTGTAAAAGGTAATTTATAAAAGTATAGGAGCACCGCTCCCGACCGCTCCCGCTCACTTCGACCACTGGCTCTGTCCCCACGTGTGGCCTCACCCTGGCATGGTGCAGTTCATTGAGGTGCATTGCAGTGCAAATGTCCCAGAAACCGTGCATTTTAGGGTTGAGGACTGGTCCTTCTACGACCACATTGATGTTTCGCAGATTTCAGGCAACCGTCTAATGCGTGAAGGTGCTCAAATCCACGAAAACATGTGGGGTGTCCAGAGGGTCCTAACAGGTAACTATGTAAACTTTGTTGCAGATTGGTGAAATGGTGTGGAATTGTCTAAGGAACAACGGTTCATCAAGCCACAAACAGACCAACACATTTAGAATTTTGCTGGAATCTGGGGGAAGGGGTGGGGTATCCAAAAGTCATGTCACCAGTAATGTCGGGAGCGTCCTAACAGGTAACTATGTAAAACTTGGTGCAGATTGGTGAAACGCTGTGGAATTGTATAAGGAACAACGCTTTACCGGGCCACAAACCCACAAACAAATTTGACTTGCGCTGAAATCCAGGGAACGAGATGGGGTATCCACATGTCATGTAGCCAGTATTGTCCGGAGTGTCCAAACAGGTAACTATGCAATATTTGGTGCAGCTTGGTGAAATGGTGTGAAATTGTATAAGGAACAAAGCATCGCCATAAACACAGCCACAAACCCACACATTTTCACTTTCATAAATATAGATAATGCTTGGCCATACACTGTCATTCCCTTTTAGACCTGGCCCCTTCTTAATCTAATGTAACTAATATTCAATTTGTGGATAGACATAATCAACATAGAATTTGTTTAGATTTAAAACATTAAAATATTCTGTGGGGTTTTGTTTGGGTGGCCAATCAGAACCATGGAATCTCCCGAGAGGATTAGCTGTAGTCTAGGAGGGTTAGGTGTCCTATAGCCCATCTCAACCCATCCCCATACTAACCCGTCATTTGGGGGCCACAAGTTGTCTTAGCTGCTACCCCCACAGTTCGGCCATGGTGGCCCCAGTTTCCGGGATCCCAATTTGTGTGTCAAACCTAAAATAAAGAGTGCTTTAACTAGAGCAATGTTTGCATTTGTCAGTTGCCACCCATTGTCCTTCCCACATCCCCGCATCACCTTTCCAATGGCTGTGAATGGCTAAGTGTGGGCAAGTGGTGGGAACTCCTCCTCGCAGCCTCACCGTGTCAGCAGGAGGCTGCCAGTGCAGTGCACATGGGAAGAGGTAACACTGGGAAGAAGCAGGCCTGGTTCAGCAGCATGGCGGGCTTGCCATTAAATGTTGCACCAGATGGCTGTGTGCCAATGGAGTCGGTGAGTTGGAGAATCTGGTACGCGGGGGTGATGTGGTGGATGGGTGGCCATGCATGTGGAGCATTGTCTGAGGGCAGCACCTGCACATTTGAGTGCGTTCCTTACATTTGGATCCTGGTAGATAGTGGGGTGGGGTGATAAAAGGATGAGGTATGGTAAACACAAGGGCAGGTGGTGGTGGGGGCGCCTTGAGCACATAGGTGATGCAAATAACGGAAAAAATGGGGCATGGAAGGGGTGCATATTACATATGTCAGCTTTGCCAGTCATATAATCTATTACTGTGGTGGTTGAGGCTGTGCTTGGCAAATGATGGCCGTAACTGTGCATATGAGCTGCACACTAGAAATAGTGACCATACAATGTAAATGATTTAACTGGCCTCTGGATGGCATTCATGTGGCATTTGAGCCTGTCCTTACCATACAATGACAGCAACCAGACCAATGAGACATCTCGACATTATAGAATTACTAAGTCACTTGAGGCTGTGCTTGATGTGACAAACTGGATTCTGCTCTGCAGGAGGACCAGGATGAGTAGGGGTAAAAAGGCCCACTCAGCCCTCATGCTTCTACAAAACAAAACAACGCAATCTGGATCCAGCATGCACTTGAATGTCCTGAGATTCAAGAGTAAAAGGGCGGGGTGCTCTAGCTTTCCAGTAGCGGCACCAAAGCTCTGTAACACCCTCCCAATTCACTTTAGAAATGAACTCTTGCACCAGCATTTCAAGAGGCTGATCAAAACCTGGACATTTGATCAATTCAACTAGGCCCTTCGTAGTAGGATTCTGACTTTCCTTCTAGGTTGTCTCCATCCACATTGTGCATGTAATATACGATTGTAAGTTCTTTATCTGTGTCGTAACATAATCTGTAACTAGCCAAGATTTCAAGTAACCTACCCCGTGGTACCTCTGGGTTTGGGCGTGTAACAAATGTAATAAATAAATAAATCATAAAGGTAAAATTGAAACAATCAAGAGTTATACCTCCTTTGCCCTTTGTGGTGACGTGGGCAGAGTGAAGGCTATAGGCTCATCAAGAGGGGTGTTAAGGTGAACCAGTAGGAGCCCAAACAACACAGTATCACAGTCCAAAGTAAAGGAAATGTCCAATCAAGGTTCTATATAAATAAGAACACTTCAATAAAACACAACACCTGTAAGTAGAACGAAAAGAGATTACTATACAAAAATAAAGAACAGAGAAGATGTGACAGGCTGGAGAAAGTAGAACTCTGTGCTTGGTATCTGGTCATTTCATCTAAACCATTACCATCGAATGCTGTTTCATCGACAAAAATGCAATGAAACAATATGCATCGAATGCATGTTTTTTCAAGGTAAAGAGTTTAGTTTAATTTTAATGGGTTTTAAAGGGTAAAAAACAGAGGGTAGGGGGGACCCCGTTAAAAAATAAAAATATAATACATTCGATGGTAATTTATTCAATGCATTTCATTTGGAGGGAATGGTCCCTCGATGGTAAAAATTCCATGGAATGACCATAAACCCTGTGCATAGTTCCAGGGATGGTAGGTAAGGTACTATGATAAAAACATATTGGGTTGATAACATGAGCAGTGATTAGGGTAAAAGTGGATGATTGGGCCTGTTCAGTGTCACAGTACCTGGATTAATTTATTGGAGGGCTGACAAAAGTAGAGGCAAGCTGATCAGGCTCAGTCAGGCATGTAGGATCGTGGAGGCCCTGTCAGCAAGCGGGCATCAAGGAGGGTAGAATGTGGGTGCTCTGTGAGGTCGAACAGCAGTGGTTCAAGTGATGATGGACTGGGTGGTCCCCAGAATGCTTCATAGTAGGCAAGACTGAGTCGGCCTTTAGCAACTGGGGGATGTTGGTGAGAGACCTTGCAGAGATTCGGTTTGGGTTCTGGCATTGAACAGATGCTTCAGGACTAGCAGTTGACATGTTGCACTAGGACACTATGCCGTGTCAAGCTGGTTTGGATACAGTGCAATCATTCGGCTGGTTGGAGAAATGCAGACACCAACACCAGCACTTTTCCTATAGTTCAAGATGTGGGGAACAAAAAGCGACTGGTTTGGCGCGATTGAACAGGGAGCTTTGGCTGGTCTGGCTCTCCGGTTGCTGTGAGGCCTTCACAAAGCACTTGAGGACCTGATGCTCTAGTTCAGGGTCTGCTCTTGTGACACATATGATCTGTTGAAGTGTGGTTGGCCCTGGTCCACAGCACTGGTCACTCCCGATGTTCCCTGGGAGTGGTTAGGGGACAGGTATTCTTTTTGTCTTGGATGGCTTCGTCTGTACCTCTGTCGGAGGGCTTTGGAACGGCAACTGTCCCAAAAGATGTCCAACTGAGAATCTTCAGAACTTCTCTTCAGCCTTAATGGATCCTTGAGGAATGGAGGGAATTCTGATGAATGGGTGCAAGACTTCTTCTTCCTCTAAAGGCACCATTCCTCATGTGATTGATCTTAAACTAGGCTGCTTTGGGGGACCAATCCCTACTCCCAGCTGGAGTGGGTATTGCCCTGTTGATCTTGTACCCAAAGTCCATTGCTCCAAAGAAAGGGAAGGAGACAGGAAAGGGAAAGAGAGACAGTGAGAAACAAGATGGTGGAAGGCTTCTTCCAGTGTCCAGAGCACTCCTGCCTATCCTATTCCCGCCCCTTCCCTCTTACTGACACCAAAGGCCTTTGGATATGCAGCACCCTGGTGTGAGGCTCGTCCTCCCTAATGAGTGTGCTCCTTTGATACCTGGGCCCAGTTCATCTGCCTGCTGTGCGGCTGTCTCTGGGGGAGGGGGTTACCGGCCCTCCCAAAGAGAATCAAAGAGAGGCTGGGCCTTCTCGGTTTCTGTCCTGCCGTATGGCAGTATCGAACTGTCTGACCCAAATGCACATTCCTTTCCACAACAGAGCTGACTCGCAGGAGCTGACACGTGCAATATCAAATGAGACATGTCGGCCATGACCATAAGTATCGATATGCAGTATGCCTAAACTCAGGCATAGCTTATTCTTAGTGATTGAGCTGCCTCCAGCTTGGGGTATTCATGATCATTGTAGTTTGGGTACAGGGGCATATCTTAAATGTTGCCCCTGTGCTGCAGTGACTTTGCCGTTGCTGCAGCGGTTGAGTGGACATCTTGTGACCTTTGAACCTATTCTGCGCCACAAGCAGAGCGGGTGCTGCGGATCAGGCTACTGATGCAGTAGGGCACAAGTGCACTATTCTTTTGGCATGGAGTTGCGAAAAAGGGGGATCTGGTTTGCAGATGGAGAAGGAATCACCTGCATCACTGGTTTAAATGTGCTTGTAGCTGCACCACTAAAATTGCATTTTTTTAACTTGCTTGTATCTGCACTTCTAAAATTGCATTGTGAAATCTAGGCCCTTTCTCCCTCTTTTAGGATTCTCAAACTTAGGTGGCTTTCCACTGGTTTTAAATCTGCTTGTAGCTGCACCACTAAAATTGCATTGTTTTAATTTGCGTGTATCTGCACTTCTAAAATTACATTGTGAAACCTAGGCCCTTTCTCCCTCTGTTAGGATTCTCAAACTTAGGTGGCTTTCCACTGGTTTTTAAATTTGCTTGAAGATGCACCACTAAATTTGCATTGTTTTAATTTGCTTGTATCTGCACTTCTAAAATTGCATTGTGAAACCTAGGCCCTTTTTCCCTCTTTTAGGATTCTCAAACTTAGGTGGCTTTGCACTGGTTTTAAATTTGCTTGTAGCTGCATCACTAAACTTGCATTGTGAAACCTAGGCCTTTTCTCCCTCTTTAGGATTCTCAAACTTGGGTATGTCTTCTCTCCTGTCTTAAAATGCCCTGTGCTTTTTCTGCGCTCGCATCCTGAGTGCTGTCGTCTTGTCCAATATCTCTACTCTCTGCCTCTTGCTGTCCTGTCTGTCTACCCCCAGGAACCCCCCTGGATCTCCCCTCCGCTCCCACCTACTCTCTGGTGCTCTCTGTCTCCCCTATCTTTTCTAACTGCTTCTCTATTGACTATCCTGCTCTCCTCAATAAGTCTGATAGGAAGAAGTTTAAAAAGGACATCCTGGTCTCCAACCCAGGCCTCCCGATCGCCGACACCTACATCAGTGCCTCCTCCAAGGAAACTCTCACCGACATCCTCTTTGTTGTTCCTTCACCAGATCTATGGACCCCTCATATGGTTTCTGTACTCTCTCCTTTCTCCTCTTCTCCCATTAATGGTGGCACCAGTTGGGACGCCCTCCTGGCCTCCTTCCTATCCTCTAAGGTCATCATTAATGTCTACTCTAATGGGACCGTCTTGGTCCAAGTCCCTCAGGCCAACCTTCATCTCTTTAATAGACGTTTTCCGTGCCTCAACAACTTCCTTTCTTCTCCCACTGTCCCCTCTCCTCTTCTTCTGGCTACCTTGCCTTCCCCCTCCCTCTCTGCCCCCTCTCGGGTGCTTTCTACACTTCCGCAGGGCTCACCTCTGATCTGTACCCCTCCTCGGAAGTCCTTCAAGGAGGGCAACCTTCTCCACATTGCCACTCTGAACTCCTGCTCCGCTGTCAAACATTCCTCTGATATCTGCCGCCTTCTTGAAGAACTTGACCTTGATGTCACTGAGACATGGTTTACGGCCAGCTCCGTCACCAGCTTTGACATGCTCTTACCTGATGGCTACAAGATCCTCTCCGTGCCTAGACCCAACCGCTCTGGTGGGGGCGTAGCCCTTATCTTCCCTGAGTGGATTCCTGCCTCTGTTACTCCTACGAAGGCCTACTACTCCTTTGAATGCCTCGTCTGCAGACTCTCTCTCTCCCCGAGCCATTCTCTTACCGTGGCTACTATCTATCGGCCACCTGGTCAGATTTCTTCCATCCTCTCTGAGTGGGCAGACCTGTCCTCCTCACTCCTGGCCTCAACTCCTCCTTCTTGGAGACTTCAACATCTATCTGGATGTCTCCTGTCACCCCTCTGGACTCGTTTGCGACCTCTGCGACTCTCTCTCACTCACCATTCTCCCCTCTGGCTCAACTAATTCTGCAGGACACACTCTTGATGTTCTGATCTCTTCTGACCTTCCCCTTTCTGTCCCTCTCTCCACTCCTTTCTCCTGGAGTGATCACTTTCTCCTTTCCTCCCACCTCACCCTCCCTACCCCGCAGGCCAAGCCACCTCCATCAATGCCACCCACCTTCTCGGTCATTCGACACATGAAATGCGTGTCAGTTGAGGCTTTCACTGCCACCTTCTCACCCCCTCCTCCCCCTCTGGCTGACTCTGACCCTGACACAGCCCTCTCCACGCTCCACTCTTCTATATCTGATACTCTTGATATCCTTGCCCCTGTCATGAGAATCCGCCTAAAGCCCAAAGCCAAGTGTAACTCCTGGTATGACTCAGACCCTGTCACCCTAAAATGCAGGTGTAGGGTGGCCGAGAGGAAATGCCGTGCTTCAAGTTCATCCTCTGACAAACTGGCCTGCCGCCTGCTGCAAAGGCAATATCGGCTCTCCGTCCTCACCAAAGAGAGCAACATATCCAAGCCTGTGTCTCTGCCGCATCTAACAACTCGGCTGAACTCTTTAAAATCTGCAAGGAACTGGCCAATCCTGCCACAGTCTTACCTCTCCTGTCCCTTCCGAGGCCCTCTGCACGGCACTGGCTTCTCACTTCATTTCTAAAACTCAGGATATCCTGTCCTCACTCTCCTCCTTTCGCCTCCCCCCCTCTACTCCCTGCTCTTCCTCTGGCCCTTCCTCAGCCACCCCTCCTCCCTCCTTCTCGGCCTTTCCCCTTTTCTCTGCAGACGAGGTTTCTAGACAAGTTCGATCTATGAAAGTCTTGTCGAAACAGGTTCACCCCTGTTCCTCCAAAACTATCAAGGACCACATTGACTCCCTGGCACCTGCCCTGGCTGATTTCTGTAACCACTCCTACACCACTGGAGTCTTCCCTTCCCCCCTGAAGCACACCCTTGTGGACCCTCTTCTAAAGAAACCCTCTGCTGACCCAACCTGCCTGGCTAACTATCGCCCAATATCCATCACTTCCTTCCGGGGCAAGCTCCTGGAGAAACTGGCCATCTCCCAGCTCAACCTCCACACTGAATCTGTTGGTTGTCTTCATGACCATCAGTCTGGCTTCAGAGCTGCCAGAAGCACGGAAACTGCTCTCCTGAATATCCGTGAAGACATGTTCACCAACCTTGACTATAATACCCAGTACATTCTCATCTTGCTTGACCTCTCTTCTGCCTTTGACACTGTCACCCATGCCATCCTGCTCAACTGCCTGCGTGATAACCTTAGTATCACTGGTCAGGCTCTGGCGTGGCTGACTTCTTTCCTCTCCAACCGACCCTCCCAGGTCCAACTGGGGTCCTTCCGATCCCAAATCTTTTTCTCTACCTGTGGTGTCCCCCAGGGATCTAACCTCTCTCCCTGTCTGTTCAATCAATACCTGGCACTCCTTGCCCACCGCATCACCGCTCTATGTCCCAACTTTCAGTGCTATGCGGATGATACCCAGCTCATTTTCAGGCTACCCTCGGCCTCCTCCTCTCCTTCCCTCATCTCTGACTGTCTGTCTGCCATCCAGGAGTGGTGTGCCGCCAACGACCTCTGCCTTGATGCCAGTAAGACTGAGATTCTACTCATCGGCACACCCACTCCCTCCTTCCCTGCAGCTCTCTGGCCGGCTTCTCTTGGCCCTCTTCCTAATCCCACCTGCAAGGCTAAAAACCTCGGGGTCATCTTCGACTCTGCTCTCTCCTTCTCCCCTCACATCTCTGACGTCTCTAAGTAGTCACACTACCAGCTGCACCTCCTTAGAGGTATTCTTCCTTTCCTCTCCTTCCCCCAGAAGCTCACTGTCTCCAGAGCCCTGGTTCTCTCTAAGCTGGACTATTGTAAAAGCCTCTATCTAAATCGACCTGCCTCTACCCTCCGCTCTCTGCAACTTATCCAGAACAGGACTGAAAGACTTGTCCTTGGCATCAAGCCCAGGGATCGTATCTCTCCAGGACTGAAATCTCTGCACTGGCTCCCAGTGGCTGCGAGGATTAAGTTCAAAACCCTCTGCATTGTACACAAGGCCTTCTGGGGTCTGGGGCCACAATACCTTCAACTCTCTCTTCCTAAATATCTTCCTTCTCGAGCTCCTCGCTCATCCGCCTCCAACTCCCTCAGTGTCAGTCGCTTCTCTAAGCAACGAGTTGGTGGAAGATTACTCTCTTCGGCTGGGACCTTTCTCTGGAACAGCCTTCCTGCCTCCATGAAACTCGAGGAGAACCATCACCGGTTCCGGAAGCACCTCAAAACCTTCCTCTTTGCCTCTGCTTTCTCTCCCCCTCTCCCCTGCTGATTTTCTGACTGAAACTGCTTGGGTTACCTGGCCACCCTTTCTGATCTCTGGCCCAGGCCCCATCAATTTGCCCACTTGCACTGCCTCCCTGGCAACCCCTGCACCTGGGGACTGTTCTGTATCCCTACAGTCCCCCTACCAGCACTTTTTGTCTGCACTTCCTTGCACTTGCCACCAGCTGGCCATTTATTCTCTTATTTATTCCACTCTTTTCCATGTACTGCACTTTCCCCTCTCCCGTCCCCCGCGCACTTTTCCTTTTCCCCCCTTCCCATGCACTTGCGCGATCTGAATGACACTTGGCCTAGTAGGATCATTTTCTGTGCTCCCCTTGTTCCCCCCCTTGCCTCGTCGCGCCTTGAAACACTTGTGCATGGGCGCGTTATAAATGTCATATCATATCATTCTATGCAGAACATATCAAAAGAAACAGGGATTTGCACCCTTGCCAGATGGCAATTCCTCACACCTGGCACATGATGGCAGTCACTGAATATGTGAGGCATCAACTGGTAATGGGTGGCAAATTAGTGAGGCATGGGAAGCTGTTCTTTTAATAGGATGGCAGTAGCTGGACATTACATATAATGACTGAACTATGTCCATAAGACATTAACTGGCACTGGGTGGCATCACTGTGGCAAATAATAATTCCTTTTTGGCTACAGCACCTTCTGGAACCACAATCTGCTTTTTCTTTCCTTGCTACTGTTCGACGGTCTAAGAAGGCAATGGCTAAAACCGCTCCTGAACAGGATAATATCAGGCACTTGGTTGAGGATTATACTTTTTGAAGACAGATGGACAAACGCCTCTGTTTTTGTGGTCAGCCAATACCTGTGGAGGGCCTGGCTGTATAAGCATAGGTTCACCAGGACTAGGGATTGTCAGTGGAGCGATGAGCAACTAAGGCGTTTTTTAATGTTCTTGGGATCCTAGCCCAAATCAGTGCTGGAGTTGGCAGGTTGGGCCGGAAGGGTAGCTCAGGGACAATGCCCTGGACAGTGACGAGCAGCACGGGTTCAATCCACTGTCCTGTGCTAAGTGGCATGAACCGGCCCTGAAAAACAAGTACATGGGTGAGGAAAATTGTGATGAATTTAATTGTCATGTTTTTACATCATTGAATCATGGTCTTTACATTACAGATCTTATTTATAACTAGCAGATATTCCCGGCATTGCCCGGTCTTTCAGTCCCTCATAGGTACAGTGGCTGTGCAAAATCTGGTACAGATTGGTGAAACGGTGTGGAATTGTAAAAGGTACAACGCTTCGTCAAGCCACAAACCCACAAACACTTTTTGACTTTTGCTGAAATACTGCGAAAGGGTTAGGGTGTCCGAATATCATGTAGCCAGTAATGTACGGAGGGTCCTAACAGGTGACTGTGCAAATTGTGGGGCAGATTGGTGAAACAGTGTGGTAGTGTATAGGGAACATCCGCGTAGCCACAAACCCACCCACACATTTTCCCTTTTGCTGAAATCCGGGGAAAGGGGTGGGGAGTCCAGATGTCATGTAGCCAGAAATATCCGGACGGTCCTAGCAGTTGCCTCTGCAAAATGTGGTGCAGATTGGTTAAACGGTGTAGAATTGTAAGGGGAATGTACGCGAAGCCACAACCCCACACGCTCAGAGACTTTTGCTGAAATCCGGGCAATGTGGTGGGTTGTCCAAATGTCATGTAGCCAGTAATGTCCGGGGGGTCATAACAGATGACTGTGCACAATTTGGTGCAGATTGGTGAAACAGTGGGGAATTGCATAGGGAACATACACAAAAACTGGCCGATTCATGGAATTAATGTGCGCTGAAATTTACAGCGCAAGCGTGCGAAAGCGTGCGAAAGCATGCGAATCGCAGTGCTAGTGCGAAAATCGCAGCAAAACCCACGCACAGCAATTCATGGAAGTCCGTGCGCGTGTAAATCCCAGGATGTGCGCCACAATTCTGCGTGGCGCACGCTGGCGCACACGTCTCCAAACAGCGTGAGCTACGCGCACAGCGAAATCGCACATAGCGCGGTGCACACAACAAAAGTAGGAGGGACAGAGGGCGTGACACGCGGAATGGGGAACAACGCGTGAAAATGTGGGTGTCACGGGGGAAGTACAGGAGGCAAATGCGCGGAACGCCCACACGCACGTTCAAAACACGTATTCATGGATTCGAACCGGGCTAACGCGTGCGCCAAAAAAGACGCGCTAATCCTGAAACACGTACGCCAACAGGAAGCAGGCGTACGTGGACCCGCACGGCATAAAAGTGCGCGCAAACAACAAAGAAGCTCAAACGCCAGGATGAATATACCGTTCCTAGCAGCAGTGGTCGTGGGATACCGCAGGAGGAGGAGGAGGATAGTCAGGCCCAGAATTTTCACACCCAGAACCAGCCTTTTTGGGATGCCTGATGACCAGGTGTATGGGAGGTACAGGTTTCCACCTCACATAATACTCGACCTGGTCAGTGAGTGGGAGGATGACCTCACATCACCCACCCTGTGCTCCCAAGCACTCAGCCCCCTGCATAAGGTCCTCAATGTACTGCACTTCTTGGCCACTGGATCATTTCAGCGGACAACTGCTATAGTGGGGGGGGGTGTCACAGACCACGCAGTCACGCTGCCTACACCAGGTCTTGGCCATCATGACTGCACGCCAATCAGTCCGCAGGCACATATACCTGCCCAGAACACCTGCAGAAAGGCAGGATGCCGACCAGGATTTTTACGGGGTGGCACACTTCCCCAAAGTGCTAGGTGCCATTGACTGCACCCATGTGGCTCTACATCCTCCCAGGGCATCTGAGCACATCTATAGAAACTGCAAGCACTGGCATTCCATCAACGTCCAGGTAGTATGTGATGCCAAGGGAATCTTCACCTCAGTATATGCCAACTATTCAGGGTCCACCCACAACAGTTTTATTTACAGAATGTCAACCCTAAACTGGGACCTAGAAGCTGGTCGGCATGGCGATATATGGCTGCTCGGTGAGTATAAATGCCACAACACATGCATGCATGTCAGATACTGAGCAATGTCACAACCCCACTAATGATACCCATCACCACCTCCCCAGGGGACAGTGCCTACCCTCTGAGCACCCACATGATGACGCCAATTCGGAGCCCCACCACGCTACCCGAGGTAAGATACAACACAGCCCACATTGCAACCCGGGGCATAGTGGAGCGCACATTCGGAGTGCTCAAGTCACGCTTTCGCTCCCTTGAACGTTCTGGCGGGCAGTTGTTATATGCTCCCCAGTAGTGTGCAGGATCATAGTGGCAGCATGTGTCCTGCACAACGTTGCAACATGCCGGGGCCTGCCCGTGGACATGGTGGTGCCCCCACATCCCCAACCACATGCACGGCTGCTGCGCATGGGAGGGGAAAGGGCACGGGGTGAGGCAGCCCGTACACAGCTGGTGGCTAATTACTTCACCTAAAATCACACCCCTGTGGAGTGCACACAGCCCTGGCACATACCAGCTGACAATCAATGATGATGACATAAGGGACAGTCAACTGTCACAACCATACCAGCCTGAGATTGGTCACCTGGAAGTGTTACATTGTGTGCATCCCTACCTACACAAACACCACCAATGCTGTGTCATCAAAAGACACACTTCTATGCTGCTAAAATCATTACCCCCTTGCAAAATACAACATGACAACAGTGCCATGTCACCCAACCCCTCCCCAGCACCGCCACCCAACACACCATGGCATGTCATGCTATGTGAGAGCAAACAAAGCAATCCCAAAAACCTGACACAAGTGTCACAAAGTACAGTGTCCTTAATGGAAACCGCCCACACACAATATGCTCCCAGTAATGTAGAACTAACAACACACATGACCAAATACTTACCAACAATACAATGCAGCTACACAACCTCAAACATAGCATAAACATGACTAAGTTAAAGTAGTGGTAGTCTTACAACCTGATTATGCCAGCACATCGGCCACTTACAACTGTACAGTGCTGCTGCCACGCAAATGTGTAAGTGCACTGCTTACAACATGAACTCCATCTCCAAAGTAGACGGCCTTGTGAAGACATGAGGAATTAACCTGCAAATTAGGAGAAAGACATGGATGCACAAGCACATAGCAATACACCATGCAGTGTACAATACAACAACAATATCCACTAGGAATGTATACACAGTATTGACTACAGACTGCCCACACAGCTCATGGGAGTCCTATGTCACTGTGTAAATCACTGTCACTTGGGCACATCCTTTGCAACCCCATAGAAACGGGAAGCAGGAGGGGTGTGTGTCTCACAAACCCAAGCATCTAACCCAAACTCAGGACAAGCCTACATGTGCCCTGCTGGAATACAGTGGATGCCCACGGGAGCCAAACAAGGCAACACACTGTAAAATAAAATCAAAAATCAAAAATCAAAAATCAAAAATCAAAAATGGCCATGTGGGGGTCGGGGGGGGGAAGCCATCCAGGAGGTCCGAGGACAGGGTGCGCACCAACAGCCACCTGTGTGGATGTTGGCAAAAAAAAAACACCTCCATGGGCTCATGGCCTGCACGGCTATGCCAATGTGGGAGAACTGCTGCTGTTGCTCTCATCACCCTCTGCTGCTGACACAGGAGGTGGTGGTGCTATGGGAGGCAGCCCACGCAAAGCCCTTGTATGGTCCTCCATGGCAGCAAGCATGCGGGTGTGGAAGGTCTCGTTCTGGAGGATTATAGTGCAGAGATCCCCATGCAGCATCTGATGTGATGCCCAGATCTCCTCCCGAGTTGCCTGCATCTCAGCTGAGAGCGAACGTGTGAGCCACTCCAGCTGCTCTTCTGTCCTCAAGTTAGTGGAAACCTCAAGGGCAACAAGAGTCTCCCTGAAGTGATGGAGTTCTACCCTCAGGGCTTCCCTGTGGACCTGGGACTCTATTGATATTGATTGATATTGATTGCGTAGAGTCTCCAGTGCCGCCCGTCTGTCCCTGTTGGACGCCAACATGTCCTCCCTGTGTTATTAGCAAATGGAGTCTGTTGCCTGCTGTAGTTGCTCCATCTGCCTTTGAGGGGGGACAATGGAAGTGGCCACCCTCTCCATTGCTTGAGCCATCATCTCAACTGATGCTGCCTGTTGGGTTGCCATACCGTACATGGATTGTTCCCATGCGGTATTGCCTGGTGGCGTATGGCCACCGCATCGGCGGGCACCAAACCTGTTTGGGGCAAGGTGATCTACGCCTTGCTGTGCCGCACTGCCTGAGGCTGCAGGACTGCATTCCCCCTCTGATCTGCTGTCCCAGGAACAGGATCAGATGTTGTGGAGTGTGACCCTGCATCCGTAACCGCCAAAGGTGGACTTACCAACACTGTTATCCCCATAGAGGGTTCTACCCCTGGTGCAGATGGGTTGGACAGAACAGAATCCCTGCCAGAAACACTTACCTGCGACGGCACATAGGTTTCATCATCCGAATCAGCACCTGAATAGAGGCCTGGGGAGGTGCACCCAGAGGCACCCCTCGACAGAATGGTCAGCAGCAAGATTGGGTTCTCACCCACCACCACACCACGTCCCTCACTGATGCCCGGTCATGCCTGAGATTCCTCCTGGGTCTGCACCATCTCCTCAACCTCAACAGCATCAAGTGCGTCATCCCCTGCAAAAACATGAAAGACAAAAAATGGAAACAGGCATTAGCACCATAGCACACAAATAGGCCTGACAAGCTACAGAACCAGTACATGATTTACACATGTCCCACATGACTATAACCCTCCCATGCATGCACTGACACTGAATTGGAAGGGGAGGCAAAAGGCAGACACTGATGACACCAAGATGGAAGAGCAACACATTTGCTGCATGCTGGGTAGCACTGCCATCACACATTGGCCTGTGAGTGGCATGTCCAATACACATACATGACACATGCCATCACACAGATGGCATGTACCGTAGCCATGGTACATTCCACAAGTACATCCATATGTCAGTGAATGAATACTGTCAGCCATCCATGTGAGATGGACATGATGAGATGAAAAATGCTACGTAGTGTGACAAAATAGGCATGTGCCACACACTGCAACACATCCAGTGTACAAAAATACAGTGATTACAGGCCGATGTACACATCAATGGTTGTGCACTTCAACATGACAGGAAACAACTATCATGTTCCACATTCAAACAGGCCCCACAAATGTCTGTGATCAGGACAATACTCAATCAGCCTGAATGGTCAAATCATTCACCTAACAAGGTAACACATGTGGGCCAATGTGGGGTTCATCAATGACAGAAGCATGTCACAAATGTGACAATAGGGCTGAGGAATGCGCAGCAAAAGTGGGAGAATTGAAAAAATCAGCCTGAACGAACACTGAAAAATACAAACAATGTTGTTGCAAGATGCCAATTTAAGGGCAACTGCCGTAATGTTGCGCACAATTACTACTGTGGGCAGAAGGGATACTGTCACACCCAAATCCAAGGCTGCTGAATGTTTTGGATGAAGCACATGGGTGACCCATACCACTCAGGCACACACACCCTCACCTGGCACTCAATCAGAACCCGTCACCCAAACAACATACACATGCATTACACACGCATGCATGGGCACTCACCGGACAATGCATCATAATCAGGTAGTCCTCCCACACCTTGGATCTGTTCCTCTGTGATGAAGGCCCCAGCAACAGACTCATGTTCAGTGAGTTCGTTGTCCTCTTGTGGAGACCCACCGCCAGTCACCAGAGTAGCGGCATGATTTGAGGCCAGCTTGTTCTTTGCTCTAGGTTTCAGGTCATTCCACCGCTTGTAGCAATCATCAGCTGTGCGCCTCACAAATCCAAGGGCACTTATGCGGTCGGCGATGGTCTGCCAGTGTGCCTTACGTTGACCAGGTGTGGTCTTGCACCCTGCAGTCACCACCATTTCGTGGCTATGTGCCGACACATAGGCCACAAGTTTATCAAGTTCCGGATCATTAAAGCAAGGCTTCCTTGAGGTACCGGAGTGTGTAGCCGTGTCTGGGGTCTCAGCCTGTCGTGCCAAAGCACCCTTCTTCCTCTTCTTTAAAGGTTGAGCAGAGCCAGAGTGGCTTACGCCGCTCTGGTCAGTAGGGGCAGAATCACCGGTGGACTGGGTAGTAGGAGTGTGGGAATGCACAATGACCATAGGTCTTGATTCAGGCATTGGTTGCAGGGTAATGTTGGCAGGGGGAACGTCAGTTTGATGGACCGGGATTGACACTGTCCTGGCTGGGAGAGTCATAGCTGGGGCGGATGGAGCTGCAGCTGCCCCTGCAGCCTCCCCACCCTGCATACTTGGGGCAGCAGATGACATAGCTGCCCCACATCCACGTGGCTTGGTGACAACAACTTGCACTGCCACACGTGGCCTAGACTTGCTGACCTGGAAGTCAGCCAGGGAGTCATCCTGTGCCAGGTCAGGTACCAGAATGGGCTGGTCCAGCAGGGGCTGAGCTTGGATGGTGTCAGCCACGTTTTCCTCAACCATGGGGGGGGCATGGGTGTCCCTGATTGTTCCTCCACACATGTGGGTTTAGGGGCACCCTGCAAATCCCGGCCACGTCCCCTACCGCGCCCACCACGGCCACCTTTTGAGGGTCGGCCACCTTTGCCTCCCTTACCGCTTGGTCGCCTCCCAACCATGGCACTGATGTTGTTGTGCTTATGGGAGTTGCAGTAAACTATTGTCCTGGGAAATTGGGGGTCAAAGGGGTAGGATACCAGATAGAATTTGTACCCTAGTGCTCTAACAAGGCTGTCTGTGACCCCTGGGGGAGGATGACGGGTCACGCAACACACAGGCAGCCCAAAATCAAAAATTAACGTGCACGCAACCCCTCGTAGACCACGTGTGTGAAAAAATGAACCCGCACTACGCTGTGGCACCCAGAAACACAAAAATAAGCGTACGCGTAATACACGCAGCCTACAATTACCTCTGAAGGGGAATGCGACACACGGGGCAAGCACAGTTGCTAAGTACGTGCGGAACTCACCGTCTGCCTGGAAAAAGAACGTGAAAAATACGCGTGTGTGCGTGTTGGCAACACCCCTGCCAAAAGAAGAATTGTACGCTGTTTGAGGAGACAGGTCAAAAGGAGAAGTGAACTCTGTTTGAGGAAACAGGCCCAACAAAAATTCAGAAAAGAGCTGTCAGAGGTAACAGGGAGTACGAACTAGAAACGCTGTGAAGTAATCGGTGTGAACCGACAAGAAATACAGATTTCACCCACTCTCCACGAAAAGCACGTACAAGGAAATGGTGTCCTACACATAGCTTTTAAACCGGCCCACACATACACGTCAGATACACGTGCACGCGGGCGCTTTCCTCCAATTACACGCGATGACACTCGGACGTGCAGTTTTTCCACGTGTGCTCTGTTATCATGTGCTATGAGGGAAACGCCCGTGCGCGTATTGTAACTTACGCGCTTACGCGCTAAGGGACTTTGGTCCAATGGAATCGCATGCGTGTGCTGACGCACTCACGCGCTAAGGCCCTTTCCTTAAATTACACGCTGATGTGCAATTTTTTCACGTGCCAAATCACTCCGTATCAAGCTGGCCATGCGAAAACACACGGAAGAACACGCTCCTGGCCAGAAGGCCGAATTACTGCCCCCCAGAACCCCGAGCACGCTCCCACCTGCCATCTGCTGCTGCCTGACTGCCTGATGCCCACGTGCCCTGCCATTTACTGCCTGCACGTCAGCCAGAGGTGTAGTTGCTGTGACCACCCCTGCTGGAACCGAAGACTCCCGACTGGGATTCCATCGCTCCACAGCCCAGCCCCAGGACCCAGTTGCCCACCCACTCCTGCCTCTGGGGTTGCCATGTCCGGCACAACACCATCTGGCAGCACTGGCAACACCCAGCCAGAGAGGCAGAGGGCCACCAGCTTCACTGCCACCGAAGTTGGTGTCCTGGTGGAGCAAGTCCTGGGCAGTATGATGCCCTCTTTGGAAGTTTACACGCCGACAATGAAGGACGGACCAGGAACTGGATGGATATCGTGACTGCCATCAACGTGGAGGGGGTGGCAGTCTGCGACTTACATCATGTCAAGAAGCGCTGGGAGGACTTCAGGTCCAGGACCCTCAACAAGGCCCGGCGCCTCGCTAAGGCAGCGGATGCCAAGGGGCGCCAGGGCCAGCTGTCGAACCATCAATTGAGGGACCTGGAATGCATATGCCCAGCGCTCTAGGTCCAGATCCTTGAGAGGCAGACCCGTCTGGAGTCGTGCGGTAAGTGTACATGCATGTTGATAGTACGCTGTGCGTGTCGTGGTGTGCCAGTAGTGTGCAGGTTGCACATGTGTTTATGTAGGGCCACGTAGGGATGTGTATGAACATGGGCGTGAGGCTGCCACATGTGAGTCCTCTCAGTTGTGAGACACATTGATGGTGTATGTGTTGGTAAGCATGCTGGGCAAATGCAGGTGTGGGAGCAAACATGTTTGAATTTCTGTGTATGTACATTGGCATGGTTGTGGCATGGATGGTGGTTCATAATGCATGTATCTGCACTGTGTACATGTGCATGTATGTGTATCTGACAAGTGTGCAACTGTGATGCAACATGGATGCACGTGACACTGATATGTAGAAGGATAAATGGCAGATGAGACATGTATGGCGATCTCATCACTGCAACAGTTGGAGGAGATGTAGACATGCCTGTAAGTGTGGTGGCGTTTGTGCATGTCTAGTGAACTCCTTGTGTTTCATGTTATGTCAGGCTCACCTTTGGCTGTTCATGCTGTTGTATGTGTATGGATGGTGCTGCCTGGTGCAATGTTGCTGTTGAAATGTTCATGTGTGTGAGTTAAAATGACATGTGTGTTGTGGAGTGTGATGCCGTGTCTGTAGTTAAACAATGCCACTCATGTGCAGCTGTCATGTGTGTATCAGTCCATTGTACAGTGCCCTGATGCCTGTGTTTTATCTCTCCCTGTCTGCAGCGTCAACTGAAGAAGAGGGCGGAGAGGGTGCTGTGGAGCACAGCAGCAGGGATCATCCCGGCAGCCGGAGACGCAAGGCCCGGCTCCCCTCCCAGGTTGTCATCTTGTTGGGGAGTGAGGAGTCCGGTGCCGCGTCCCAGGCCGCAGCTGCCGAGGGAAGGTCCAAGCGGCATAGGTCGGAGTTGGACTCCTCGGTAGCAGAAGGGGCAGCTGAGACCCCACAGGGTCCGATGGAGGAAGATGGCACGGAGTCATCCAGGTTGGTGGGGGGTTTGGTGGAGGAGGAGGCCGTGCAAGGGACAGACAAGGGGTCTGGAGGTGGGGATTCCACTGGTGCTAGTGGTGCAGTGCAGGGGTAGGGACAGGAGGCAGCACAGGCCACCGCGGAGGTGCCTGTGTGTAATCCTGTCCCCGATCCTGTGACTGCATCATCCCGCACCAGCAGGGATGCCTACGTCCAGACCCGTTTTCAGGGAGGGGATCCGCTTACAACAACTGGCCTTCCTCTCCCTGCGGACGTGGCTATCCGGGACCGGGTTGAGCCTGTCCTGAGTGGGATGGCGTTGCATCAACGGAGCATGCGAGGTGACCTGCAGTGTTTTCGTGAGGACACTGCACGTCATCTCGAATGCCTCGTTGACCACGTAGACCTACTGGGACAGCTCACCAGGGCCGGATTCCTCCGTTTGCTGGACCTTGTTCCGACCCCCTCCTCACCTGAACCCCCTATGCGCCAGTCGTCCTCCATGCCATCTTCCCATCCATGTATCACCTGGGTACCCTGTGGAGCTGCCTCTGACCCTGCGGCCCGGCTGGTGGAGGACACATCCCTGCCACAGTCGGGAGTCGGACGTCCAGCAGGGGTGGCCACATCAACAACTGCACCCCAGCCGGAGGAGGATGTGCAATCAGCAAGAGCCAGGGCACAGGCAGAGGCACAGCAGCAGCAGCAACAAGGTGGGAGCCATGATGGCTCGGGGCCTTCAGCATCGGAGGAGCAGGCATCGGCCAGAGGGCAGGGGGACCCAGGACTGGAAGTGTCTTCCGTGTGGCAGCGGTTAGGCCATGCTATAGATGTGGAGTGGCAGCGGGCAAAAGAGGCATGGCTCACGTTGGTCAGGGCGGAGAACTCCATGCGTAGGGCTCTGAGGAGGGCCGAGTGCCTCGAGGCAATTCGCAGGGACCTGGAGGTCCAGATGTCATCGTCCCTGCGAACCCTCGGGGCCATGGAAGAGGACCGCCTCCGGGACGTCGAGCAGGAGTTCGATGATGCCCTGGCCCGGGACATCCAAAAGTGAGCCGTCGGACTAGCCCGCTGCCCTTGTAAATAGTTTTTAGAGTTAGGTTTCCTTTTCATTTTCCTTTTATTTGTGGTCAATGGACAATGTCACCCAAATTTGTATATAGTTATATTTTTAGGTAGTTAGGTAGGTAGGTTTCATTTGTTTGGTTGGGATCATGGACCCTTTACATCCTTGGACAATGGATTGTATATAGTTTCATCATGTATTCATTTTTGTTTTTTTTGCATTATGGACATGGAGCAATGGATTTATTTTTTCCGGACAATGGATTGTAAATAGTTGGACTATGGAATGATTTCTCTTTTTTTTAATTATGAACATGAAGCAATGGAGATTTTTTTTTTACATTTCCTTTGGATTTGCGTTGTTGGAGGGTGACTCTTTTTGTTTCAAATTTTTTTGGATTGGTTATCATTTTCATTCAATCATCTTTTTCACATGCTTTTCATTTCATGTTTCATATTTTGGTATGCTTTCATTTCATTTTTGATTTCATGTACATAATACATTTTCATTTTTTAGGTCCATGTGTGGGATTCGCTCATTGGGTTGATGAAGGGGAAAATGTGGGTTTACACAAACAATGCCAACCAGTGTATGTGTGTGACGGACATGTGTTGATGTACATAGTTGACTTTTGGTTTGTGTCATGAGATCAGCATTTCACTGCTGGGGGGTGGGGGTGCAGGGGGACATGAGTGGGGGCCTGCTGGCAGGTGCCCTGCACGGCTGGGGTGTGGGGGTGCAAGGGGACATGAGTGGGGGCTTGCTGGCAGGTGCCCTGCACTGCTGGGGGGTGGGGGTGCAGGGGGACATGAGTGGGGGCCTGCTGGCAGGTGCCCTGCACTGCTGGGGGGTGGGGGTGCAGGGGGACATGAGTGGGACATGAGTGGGGGCCTGCTGCCAGGTGCCCTGCACTGCTGGGGGGTGGGGGTGCAAGGGGACATGAGTGGGGGCCAGATGGCAAGTGCCCTGCACTGCTGGGGGGTGGGGGTACAGGGGGACATGAGTGGGACATGAGTGGGGGCCTGCTGGCAGGTGCCCTGCACTGCTGGGGGGTGGGGTTGCAGGGGGACATGAGTGGGACATGAGTGGGGGCCTGCTGGCAGGTGCCCTGCACTCCTGGGGGTGAGGGTGCAGGGGGACATGAGTGGGACATGAGTGGGGGCCTGCTGGCAGGTGCCCTGCACTGCTGGGGTGTGGGGGTGCAAGGGGACATGAGTGGGGGCCAGATGGCAGGTGCCCTGCACTGCTGGGGGGTGGGGGTGCAGGGGGACATGAGTGGGACATGAGTGGGGGCCTGCTGCCAGGTGCCCTGCACTGCTGGGGGTTGGGGGTGCAGGGGGACATGAGTGGGACATGAGTGGGGCCTGCTGCCAGGTGCCCCACCCCCCAGCGTGTGAGATTTCCCGCGAACCCCAGGAACCCCTGCCCCAGGTCATGACGATCCTCAATCGTGGCCCTTATGGCCAGCCTCCCCAGCCCAAAAGACCCATCCAAGTATTGCATCCACCCACATAGAAAAGGCAATTACATGATACAACCCCAATGGCAAGTATGTAAATGAACACATGTCCGTCACACACACACACACAATGGGTGCAAGTGAATGTGAAAAGCCATATCATGACATGCATTAAACCAATGAGATAATAACACACATCGAAGTATGAAGAAAAAAATGTATTAAACACAACTTGAATGTAATCAAAATCCAACACACAACAATGGGACTGATAAAAGAAAAGCTGCATGTCCGTGAAAGAATTAAAAAAAAGAAAATCATAATCCAAAGCAATCCAAAAGAAATGGTGTCCAAAGTCACAGTCCAACAAAGCAAATCCAAGGGAAAAAAGAAAGTGAAAACCATTGCTCCATGGTGAAAATAAAAAACAGAAGAGAACAATCCAATGGTGAACTATGTACAGATGAACAATCCAGGGTCCATGAGCCCAACTGATGAAATGAAACCTATCAAAAATACTACCTAATATAAAACTATGTACAAAAACGTGGTGCATTGTCCAAGCGCAACCAAAATAAAGAAAAAACTAAAGGAAACCTAACACTATCTAACTATATACAAGGGCGGCGGGCAAGTCCAGCAGCTCACTCTGTGGTGTCCCGGGCTAGGGCATCATCGAACTCCATGTCTATTTGCCGGAGGCGGGCCACTGTCCTGGCCCCAGGGAGGCACTCATGGCCTGTTCCAACTCCCTGCGAGTTGCCTCGAGGCACTCTGCCCGCCTCAAAGCCCGAAGCATGGAGAACTCCGCCCTGACCATGGTGAGCCGCGCCTCTTCCGCCCCTGCCGCCGCTCCGCACCTATCTGCTGGCCCAACCGGTGCCACACGGAAGACACTCCCATTCTTGGGTCCTCCTGCCCTCTGGCCGATGCCTGCCCCTTCGATGTTGATGGCCCGTGCCATCATTGCTCCCACCTAGAACCTGCTCCTGCTGCTGCTGTCCATGTGCCGTGTCTGATGGTGCCTGCATATCCTCCATTAGCTGGTCTCCAGTTGTGGTGTCCACCACTGCTGGGCCTCCGACTCCCGACTGTGGCAGGGATGTGAGCTCCACCAAGCTGGCTGTGTTGGTCGGGCTAGGTCCACAGGGGGCGCTGGTGGAATCTGGGCCGGAAGACGGTGTGGAGAACGACTGGCACATAGTCTCCACAGAGGAGGAGAGGTCCGCCAGAGTGCGCAACAAATGTAGGAACCCACCAACCAGGACGGAGCCCATACGTTTGTGGGACACCTCGTCCACAAGTAGTGGAGAGGCAGATGACATGGCACTCTCCCCTACCTGCGGATGGGCCTGGGATGGGGCCTCCCTGCTGGTGCATGGTGGTGCAGTCACAGGGTCAGGGACAGCGACATGCACAGGCCCCTCTGCGGTGACCTGTGCTGCCTCCTGACCCTGGCCCTGGACTGCACCACTTGCACCAGTGGTACTACCCCCACCAGGCCCCATGTGCGGCTCAGTAGCGGGCTCCTCCTCCTCTGTGGAGACCACCAACCTGGATGTCTCCACGCTGTCTTCCGCCATTGGAAGCCCCTGTGGGGGCTCACCCGGCCCTTCCGCCACAGCCGTTGTGACAGACGCAGCACCAGCCCCCTCACTCCTGGATGATGGTAATTCCTGGGAGGGTGGCTGGGCCTTTCGTCGCCGCCCAGTGGAGGCATCCCCGCCGCTTGGCTCCATAGCGCCGTCTCCGCCCTCTTCTTCACTTGACGCTGCGTGGAGGGGGACATAGAAGACAAGCATCAGGGTACAGTACAAAATACCCTAGACAGGAAGCAATAACACATGAGTGGCACTGTCAAATGCCACTTCCATCCTGTCATTCCACAACACATGGGTGAATGCACACAACACACATGCAGAAACAGTCCTGGCGCCTGCAATCAACATCAACATCCATGTAGAAGGGCCCTTATAAACCAAGATGTTGCCTTCAAAGTCACATGCATCCATGGCGTTTCAAAGTCACACACACACACATGTGCACCATACATGTACATGACATCAGCACCCATTCCTCACCCTCCCTTCATGTCCAGGAACAGAGACAGCCATGCTTTCATGTGTGCATTCCGCATAGAGCTCCATTGTTGCATTGAAACACATGCACCAACCATGTGGTTCACACATAACTGGTCTCACATGCATGACCATGATGTCCCTGCACACACACATCCATACATGGCCTATGTCACACATACAGGCAAGCCTCAGACTACCAGCACACTGCAACATGCCCTGTCTCACACAGCAATGCTTGGCCACTTACCGCTCAACTCCAGACGGGTCTGCCTCCGAAGGATCTGGGCGTGGAGCACTGGGCCTACGCATTCCAGGACCCTCATCTGGATGTTACTCATGTGTGCCCGGCCCCCCTCCGCGAGGCGTCGGGCCTTGTGGAGGGTCCTGGACTTGAAGTCCTCCCAGCGCTTCTTGACATGCTTGATGTCGCGGGTTGCCACCCCCTCCGTGTTGATGTCAACCACTACGTCGTCCCAGACCCTCTCCCGTCCTTCCTTGTTGGCGAGTGATGTTCCAAAGAGGGCATCATAATGCCCCAATGCCCCAGGACATGCTCCACCAGGACACCAACTTCGGTGGCAGTGAAGCTGATGGCCCTCTGCCTCTCTGGCTGGGGGTTGCCAGTGGTGCCAGATGGAGATGTGCCCGACATGGCAACCCCAGAGGAAGGAGTGGGTGGGCAACTGGGGCTGGGCTGTGGAGCGATGGTATCCCAGTCGGGAGTCTTCTGTTCCAGCAGGGGTGGACACAGCAACTGGACCCCTGCTGATGGCTGATGTTCAGGCACCAAATAGCAGGGCACGTGGGCAGCAGACAGTCAGGCAGCAGCAGATGGCAGGTGGGAGCGTGCTCGGGGCTCTGGGGGGCAGGAAAATGGCCTTCAGGGCAGGAGCGTGGTCTTCCGTGTGTGTATGCGTGGCCAGCTTGATACGGAGTGATTTGGCACGTGAAAAATGTGCACGTCAGCGTGTAATTCGAGGAAAGGTCCTTAGCGCGTAAGCGGGTCAGCACACGTACGCGATTTCATTGGACCAAAGGCCCTTAGCGCGTAAATGCATCTGTGATGTATCGCGCATGGGCGTTGCCCTTTCGCGTGTAAAACTTCACGCGAACCCCAGGAATACACGTACCCCACTCGCACAGGGCCCTTTCGCGTGTAAAACTTCACACGAACCCCAGGAATACACATACCCCACTCGCACAGGCCCTTTCGCATGTGAAACTTCCCGCGCACCCCCGAAATACACGTATCCGGATCCAATCACGTGTATGACTTCCCACAAACCCCGTAATACACGTACCCTGCTGAAATCGCGTGTGAAGCTTCCCGCGAACCCCAGTTATACACGTACCCCACTCGCACAGGCCCTTTCGCGTGTGAGACTTCCCGCGCACCCCCGAAATACACGTACCCAGATCCAATCGCGTGTGAGACTTCCCGCAAACCCCGTAATACACGTACCCTGCTGAAATCGCGTGTGAAACTTCCCACGAACCCCAGTTATACACGTACCCCACTCACACTGGCCCTTTCGCGTGTGAAACTTCCCGCAAACCCCGTAATACACGTACCCTGCTCCAATCGCGTGTGAAACTTCACGCGAACCCCAGTTATACACGTAACCCACTCGCACAGGCCCTTTCGCGTGTGAAACTTCACGCGAACCCCAGTAATACACGTTCCCCGCTTGGCTTTGCTGTTTGGCAGCCCTGTAAACTGGTCCAGGGTTAGCGCAGCCCTTTGCGCTGGATTGGGGATTTTGATGGCTTTTCCTTGCGCGAGGGTGTTCTTGGGGTCGCTGCGCCACTCTGCGCCACGGCTGGTTTTGGAGGCTAAAATCCATGAATATGCTGTGCGCGGAAATCGATTTTAGCGCACGCGGCTGGCGCAGACATTCGTGCGCCACTTTTGTGCAAAATTCTATGAATAACCCTGAAAGTCACAAACCCACAAATCCACACACACATTTTCACTTTTGCTGAAATCAGGGGGAAAGGGGTGGGGTGTCCAGATGTCATGTAGCCAGCAATGTCCGCAGGGTCCTAACAGGTGACTGTGCCATTTCTTTTCTCACTTTTATATGTATATAGATATTTGTATTTATAATGCCATATCAATCATAAACGTTGTGCGCACCAATAAATAAAATGACTTACTTTCTTACCCTATGCAGTGCTTTCTATGTATCTCTCCCTGTATATAACTAATACACACTCAGATTGGGCGGGGGGGGGGGTGTTTTAAAAACATGAGGCATGTTTTATTATTAACATCACACTCATATTGAGACCCATAGAAGTGGGAGTGGCATTAAGCATTATAGAAAAAAAAAACAGATAGTAGCATTATTCCATATTTCATAGCAATCAATGTATCAACCCCTGAAGAAAGAATGGCTAAGTCACCCCTGAAGGGATTTAAACCCTCATCCATTCTACAAGGAAAGCACTAAACTCGCTGAGCTATCTTACCATGGTGAGCTAACATCAAGGTATGTGTGTCATCTGCATTGCCGGGATGGATGCAGAAGGTTGAGGGTGTGTAGAGTAAATTGGGTGATGAGGGCTGAGGGTGCCATCACTGTCAGCTGGAGTGGCAGAGGCTGAAGAGAGGAAGCTACAGATGGCTGTCATGTCATCCCTACATAGTTGCTGATTATGTGGGCTTCCAGCTAATTCTGACTTTCACCTTACCTTAAAGTGTTGAAGGATCATGGGAGTTGTAGTCCAAAACACTTAATGTTGGCTGTTAGCCCGGGCTTAACGATCAAGCACTATTTATCACACCTCACTTAAAAATAACATGCTCTTTTATAGTGCACCAACAATTTCCATACATGGATTGATCTGACCTTATATAACACAAATATAAGAACATCAAACTGGACATCAGTATTTTTCTGCCAACTATTTGATTGTGCATGCATTAACAGGTGTTTTAATTAGGGTATTGTTTTGAAAAACTATAATTAAATCATAACCCCTTAATCCTGCTGAGAGTAGACCACATATAGAACGTGCATACTGGAGATATTAAGTCTGGTTTAAGAAAACTTAACATTCTGGTGTTTGCATGACCGGGGAGGCATTTTGCACCTTATCGAATGCTGTGGCAGCACTAAGAATTCTGTTTCTTAAGGCAGAGAGAGGGTATTCATACATATTTAATGAGGCAGACCCCTAATGTTTTTTTCTGGTTTACTCGGTACAAACCTCCTCATGTTCTTTCAGAGGGTAACACAATCAAACAGTTGTGTGAGGTCATCAGGTTCTCCAATCACAGCCTCCTGAAGCTGTGCAGTGCAACGCTTCCACTTGCGCCGCCGAGCATATGCAATACCTGCAGCCTCAAGCTGAGGACATAGTATAACACACTAAGGGCCTAATTTACAAAAATGTTTTCAATGGGACTTTCCATGTGTAGGCCCTTAGTGTACAAAAGAATAACGATCACCAACAAAAACAATACACCAGGGGTTAACATCCCCAGCCTAGACCATGACTTGATGATGCAGGGGGTTGAAGCCGCATAGAAACAGGCCAGAATCCCAGCAAAGGACCTAATGGTGTACTTCTGCAGGAGTCTGTCCTGATACATTCTGCTTTCACCATCACCGTCACGGTGTGTCACCCTTTCTCAACTCTCATGCTGTACTTCCTTTGTGTTTTGTACTCATGGTGGCCCTGAATCATGCTGTTCCCATCTTCATCTTGTATCCCGGCTTGCAACATTATGTGTTACTACTGACTTCTGCAATTAAAATCGCTCTCTCCTCTTGCTACTCTACTCTTTTTGATGGCTTACTCTCTGTTCTCTCCACCTCTCTGGTCCTCCCTTTTCCTATCTCCTCCCCTCCTCCCCTTACTTTCTTCTATGCACTTACTCTCTCAGAATAGTCCCTGGACCTAGTATGATAGCAACCTCGTCTGTCTCCTCCCCCCTTCCCTAGTTTGTTCCCCCCCATCCAGCACTATCTGAAATGTTGTCAGGCCTAGTACGATAGTCGTTTTTTTTGTTCCTCCCCTCCCTTTCTGCACCCTTCTCCTCACCTTTTGTTTTTCTGCGGCTCTACCAGAAATGTCATCAGGCCTAGTACAGTAGTCACCTGTCTGTTTCCCATTTCCTTCCTATCTGTGTTTTAGCTCTTGCACTATCTGAAATTTCGTCAGGCCTAGTGCGTAGTCGCCTGTCTGTTTCCATTTCCTTCCCACTCTCCCCGTCCCTTCGTTATCTATGTCTTAGCTCTTGCACTATCTGAAATGTTGTCAGCCCGAGTATGATAGTGAATTTCACATCCTTACTGTTCATGGCCTGTAAGAATGTCATTATATGTTCCCTTGTTCCCTCCCATGCCTTGAAGCGCTTTGAAACACATGTGCATAGGTGCTAAATAAATGAACTATCATATCATATCATATCATATCATAGGGGCTAGGCATCTCTGCCCTACCACACTGTTCTGTCCCAAAACAGATAAACACACCTTGGTAGTGGCCTATGCAGACTTGTGACAGACACCAGTCTCCCCCTACCTGATGGGGGCAGTGCCTGTGCCTATTCACGTCCACCCTAGTAAAACCGGCTTCAATAGCATCATGAATACCGAAATAGGCTGAACACTGATTCAGGGTCAGTTACTGCTAGTGGCAGTATGGTGTTGGGAAGTGTGTTTGGGGAAGGTGTAGACATTACACTCCGTTTCAGGGCCCATTGCATGCACCTGTGGCTTGGTTTCCATCCTCTGGGTGCATGTACCCCACCTTTAGACTGGCGGTAACTGCACTGCGTTTTTAAGTGGAAGTAGCATCTGTGTTTAGTGGTATTCCGGTGGTATTTTATCTTGTATTACAGTGGAATGAGCATTATCGTTTACAGAACTAATTCCTCTGGCGCAGTAGACCCAGTGGAAATTCTGCAGGTTTTCGGCGGTAATTCCGCTGGCACTAATCTCTCCACGGCTAATTCCGCCAATAAAACTCAATTCGCAGGAGTGGTAAAAGTGGTGCTCATCAGTTATCCTCACTTTTTTCCCTTACCGCCAAACTCATAATGAAGCCCCAAGTCATTGAAGAAGGACACGTGTCTAGTGTAGTCATCGTTAGACTCAAACTATGGCACGGTTTACCATTCTGCGAGCGAATGGGAGGAAACCACCAAACATTCAGAAGACATCTGTCAAGAATTCGATATTCACATAGACTATGTATACCTCCGTCCGCAAGCACTGATAAGCCAGATTTGGGTATACTAGCTGACCAGTTATTGAGGCCACAGGTGACAGGAACAAGAGCACCGGGATCCCAGGTAGCTGCAATGGAAATAGGCAGGGTAAGGGTTACACAGTAAAATGCAGGATAACCAGAAATGGAAAGAACAAATAACACCTACCCGTGTTCTACGTGGGAGATGAATACCCGGGGAGTATTCCCCCCCCCTGTGTGGGTGTGTATCTTGTTCCTATGGAGTGCAGGGTCACCAGAAGAGATCAGGAGTTTAAAGTTCCAAAGGCAATAACAGGAAAATTGCCCACTCGTACAGTTCCAGGAGGGCAACCCCAAACTAGGAAGAAGATGTCTTCTGTGGCACCAGTGCCACTGAGGTTCAAGATGGAAGTCCAGACAAAGTTCGGAAGTCTTCCAAGACAAAATCAGAACATAAGGCAGTTCGTGTAGCAGTCCAAGTTCGAGCAGTTCAGAGCAATCCACAAGAGTCCAGACATCGTAACTGAAGGATGAGGCAGAAAGAGAAAACCGTGACAGAGTTCCAAGGGTCAAAATCAGAGAAGACACATACATACAGAAACGCCACTTGCCGAGGTAAAGCACAGCTAAGAAGCACAGTGTTCGGCAACCCGCGTAGCTTTATACTGTAGTCATGGATGCACGTCGAGGTGCGCGGGTCCTCCAGGCTGATGGGTCGCGTGAGCGGTCACATGAGCAGTCCTGTGTCCTGTGTGCACCTTTCCGGAATCCTTGACTGCCGTACTGCTTCCATGGCAGTTTCCATCGCGACCAAAGCCGCCAAGACGAATGACCCTGTGCCAGGGAGGGACCGCCAGTCCGGACAGCAATAGGGCTTGTCACCTTCCCCTGTGTCAAATCGGGTGCCACAAAACCTGCACCAGTGTTCTGCTGTGGTGAGTGTGCAGTGGTATGGTGTGGTGTATTCCGTGTGGGCATGAAAACATCACAAAACAGAGCATTTTGAAAGACCATTTAATCACTAAAGCTGGGCAGGGATAATGTGATTGACTAATCTGCCGTCCTATACTAAGTCGACCACAGACCAGTTACACTTTGCTCTAACATAAACCCGACTATGATAGGCACTTCTGAAGATGGTTATAGTGTCCCTGTTTTTCTTGTCCTTCATTTCCCAAGCTCCTGTCCCCCTCTTCCTCTTTTCCTTCTTTTCAGGTGTGGTGTCACAAAGCAGCGCCACATGGGCTGTACTGAGAGGAAATGGCTCCTGCCCTACAGGAGTACAAGGAAGAGTAGTGGCTAAACCACCTACTCAGCCCCCACACCTTTCCAAAACAACAGTGATGCCAGTCATAAAGATGAAACAGGCACAGGAAAGACATACCCCTTCTGTGCCTTTTATGGTAATGTGGGCCGAGGGATGGCTGGGCTCTGAGGTCCGGGGTTGTGAATGTGAGGCAGTAGCAACCTAAATATCAAAGAAAAACAGTCCAACATAAAGCAATGACCAATCCAGGTTCTAAACAAATATATATATATATATATATATATATATATATATATATATATATATATATATATTCCGTGAAAAAACTTTGTTAAAGGGACGTTATGGTTAAGTTGTGCTACTAAAAACCTATGAAATTCAGTGAAAAAACTTTGTCAAAGGGATGTTATGGTTCCAAGTAAAACCGAAAAACCCTTGAAATTCGCCAGTTATGGTAAGCTAAGCAACCATAACTCGCGCCACCACCGTGCACTGCTAAGACTAACACCCAGGACATCAAAGATGACATCACAAATGTCATTGATGACATCACTGATGACATCACATGTGTATGTACTTTTCATGAAATATATGTACAAGGGATTCTTATTATAATGTTGCGAAACAAGTGTCAAGGATCATTGCAATAAATATCATACCCGAATGAGTGCATTGAAAGATGCGTTGATATAAATAGCGTTCTATTATGGGGTTCTATCTAGTATACTAAGCTACTCGTACGGAAACATAAAATTGTGTGCAGCTTACAAGATGAAGGTATAATATTCGTAATGTTAATATGTTGAATAATGAAATGATAATTGTTTTCTTAATAGATTTTTGTGTACTATGAAATATGTAATACGTAGCTAATAAAACACATGTATTAGATAATTGCATTACTATAGACAAAACACAAAGACACAAGAACACATACCAATATGGGTATATACAGGGAAAGTGAAGTTAGCAAAAAAGCACAAGTAGTGGCAGAAACAATTCATAACTTAACTGATTATTTTCATGCAAATAAATGATTGCTCTGTTTCAAAGCTGCTATTTACGCTATGTATATGTATCACTTGATGTGATTGGACCCACAGGGAAAGTACAGCCATAAAAAAAAAAAAAAACAGAACTATCAGAAAGTGCTCATAAGTCTATTGATTATCTTTATGCACAAAAAGGATTGCTGTCTTTCAAGCTTGTGTCTTCCCGTATGTATATGTTTCATATGATGTGACTGGACTCTAAGGGAATTACTGTAAGAACCTACTTGAAGGATACGTCTACAAATAAAATACAATTTTTAGTTTCTGACTGTTACTGAAGAAAACCATGTGGCCTAGATATGTCAGCAAAAGAAAAAAGAGTGAGCCAGACATGTGATGTCATCAGTGATGTCATCAATGACATTTGTGATGTCATCTTTGATGTCCTGGGTGTTAGTCTTAGCAGTGCACGGTGGTGGCGCGAGTTATGGTTGCTTAGCTTACCATAACTGGCGAATTTCAAGGGTTTTTCGGTTTTACTTGGAACCATAGCGTCCCTTTGACAAAGTTTTTTCACTGAATTTCATAGGTTTTTAGTAGCGCAACTTAACCATAACGTCCCTTTAACAAAGTTGTATCACTGAATTTCATAGGTTTTTATTAGTGCAACTTAACCATAACGTCCCTGTAACATTTTTTTTTTACTAAATTTTAAAGGTTTTTATTAGTGCAACGTCACCATAACATCCTTTTCAATAGATGAAGACCACTAACATCTTATGTCCTCAAAGTGGGAACGCCGGGTGGTAAAAAAAACAAAAACATTTTCCTTCCTACACCGAGACGCCTGCGGCGTCCCGGTGTAGGAAGGAAAATCTTTTACCAAGATGGCCACCATGGAAAGGGAAGGCGGGGTGTATAAAGAACACAACAGGGCATGAACGGGGGGTTAGGTGGGACAGGGGAGACACATGGGCATGAGGGGGGGTGAGAGGGAACAGGGTACAAACGGGGCATGAGCAGGGGGTGGGGGGAAAAGGAAGGAAACACGGGGCATGAGCGGTGGTAGGGGGAACACGAGAGAGACACGGGGCATGAGCAGCGGGTGGGGAGGAACATGAGGGAGACACGGGGTATGAGCGGGGGGTGGGGAGGAACACGAGGGAGACACGGGGCATGAGCGGGGGGGTACAGGCACACACGGGACATGAGCGGGGGTGGGGGGAAAGGAGAGAGACAAGGGGCATGAGCGGGGGGTCGGGAAACAAGAGGGAGACACGGGGCATGGGCGGGGGGGTAACACGAGGGAAACACGGGGAATGAGCGGGGGGTGGGGGCAACAGGAGACAGACACAGGGCCTGAGCGTGGGGTGGGGCCAACAGGAGAGAGACACGGGGCATGAGTGGGGGGTGGGGAGAACAGGAGACAGACACGGGGCATGAGCGCGGGGTGGGGAGAACAGGAGACAGATGCGGGACATGAGTGGGGGATGGGGGGAACAGGAGACAGATACGGGGCATGAGCGGGGATGGGGAGAACAGGAGACAGACACGGGGCATGAGCGGGGGGGTGGGGGTCAACAAGAGACAGACACGGGGTATGAGTGGGGGGTGGGGGGCAACAGGAGAGAGACACGGGGCATGAGCGCAGAGTGTGGGGTACAGGAGACAGACATGGGGCATGGGTGGGGGCAACAGGAGACAGACACGGGGCATGAGCGGGGGGTGGGGGAACAGGAGATAGACACGGGGCATGAGCGGGGGGTGGGGGGAACAGAAGACAGACACGGAGCATGAGCGGGGGAGTGGGGGGCAACAGGAGAGAGACACGGGGTATGAGCGGGGGGTGGGGGGTACAGGAGACAGACACGGGGCATGAGCAGGGGGTGGGGGCAACAGGAGAGAGACACGGGGCATGAGCGGGGGGTGGGGGGTACAGGACACAGACATGGGGCATGAGCGGGGGGTGGGGGGAAAAAGGAGAGAGACATGGGACATGAGCGGGTGGGGGGAACAGGAGACAGACACAGGCCATGAGCGAGGGGGCAACAGGAGACAGACACGGGGCATGAGCGGGGGGTGGGGGGTACAGGAGACAGACACGGGGCATGAGCGGGGGCTGGGGGGGTACAGGAGACAGACACGGGGCATGAGCGGGGGTGGGGGCAACAGGAGAGAGACACGGGGCATGAGCGGGGGGTGGGGGAACAGGAGACAGACACGGGGCATGAGCGGGGGGTGGGGGGAACAACAGAGACAGACACAGGGCATGAGCGGGGGCTGGGGGGCAACAGGAGACAGACACGGGGCATGAGCGGGGGTGTGGGGCAACAGAAGACAGACACGGGGCATGAGCGGGGGGTGGGGGGCAACATGAGACAGACACGGGGCATGAGCGGGGGGTGGGGGGCAACAGGAGACAGACACGGGGCATGAGCGGGGGGTGGGGAGAACAGGAGACAGACACAGGCCATGAGCGAGGGGGCAACAGGAGACAGACACGGGGCATGAGCGGGGGATGGGGGGGTACAGGAGACAGACACGGGGCATGAGCAGGGGCTGGGGGGGTACAGGAGACAGACACGGGGCATGAGCGGGGGTGGGGGCAACAGGAGAGAGACACGGGGCATGAGAGGGGGGTGGGGGAACAGGAGACAGACACGGGGCATGAGCAGGGGGTGGGGGGAACAACAGAGACAGACACAGGGCATGAGCAGGGGCTGGGGGGCAACAGGAGACAGACACGGGGCATGAGCGGGGGTGGGGGGCAACAGAACACAGACACGGGGCATGAGCGGGGGGTGGGGGGCAACAGGAGACAGACACGGGGCATGAGCGGGGGGTGGGGGCAACAGGAGAGACACGGGGCATGAGCGGGGGGTGGGGAGAACAGACACGGGGCATAAGCGGGGGGTGGGGGGAACAACATACACGGGGCATGAGCGGGGGGTGGGGAGAACAGGAGACAGACACGGGGCATGAGCGGGAGGTGGGGAGAACAGGAGACAAACACGGGGCATGAGTGGGGGGTGGGGGGCAACAAGAGAGAGACACGGGGCATGAGCGGATGGGGGGAACAGGAGACAGACACGGGGCATGAGCGGGTGGGGGGAACAGGAGACAGACACGGGGCATGAGCGGGGGGCTGGGGGACAACAGGAGATAGACACGGGGCATGAGCGGGGGGTGGGGGGAACAGGACACAGTCTCCTGCGGATTGATGCAGTGTTCTAATGAAAGGGGCCCGCAGGTCCACCTGGGTTGGTTCAATGATCGATGCGGGAGGGGGAAAGTGACACGGGGCAAGAGCGGGGGTGGGCGGGAGGGGGAAAGACACACGGGGCAAGAGCGGGGGTGGGGGAGGGAGACAGACACACGGGGCAAGTGCAGGGGTGGGGGGTAGAGAGAGCGACACACGAGGAATGAGCGGGGGTTGGGGGGAAGGGGAGAGAGACACGGGGCATGAACGGGGGTGGAGGGGAGGGAGAGAGACTCACGGGGAATGAGCGGGGGTGGGGGGGAGTGAGAGAGACAAACGGGGCATGAGCGGGGGTGGGCGGGAGGGGGAGAGACACACGGGGCATGAGCGGGGGGTGGGCGGGAGGGGGAGAGACACAGAGACACACGGGGCATGAGCGGGGTGGTGGGGAGGTTAGAGAGACACACGGGGCATGAGCGGGGGGTGGGGGGAACGGGAGAGAGACACACGGGGCATGAGGGGGGTGGGCGGGAGGGGGAGAGACACACGGGGCATGAGCGGGGTTGGGGGGGAGAGAGAGAGACACGGGGCATGAGCGGGGGGTGGGGGGAAGGGGAGAGAGACACACGGGGCATGAGTGGGGGGTGGGCGGGAGGGGGAGAGACACACGTGGCATGAGTGAGGGGTGGGGGGAGGGAGAGAGACACACGAGACATGAGCGGGGGGTGGGCGGGAGGGAGAAAGACACACGCCGTTCGTGTGCAGGCGGCAGATCCCGCTCCTCGGCCCTCCGCCGGCCACCGTGTGCCGATGGCGTGAGCGGGGGGCTG
This sequence comes from Ambystoma mexicanum, assembly GCF_040938575.1. Taxonomy (NCBI): domain Eukaryota; kingdom Metazoa; phylum Chordata; class Amphibia; order Caudata; family Ambystomatidae; genus Ambystoma; species Ambystoma mexicanum. The sequence goes on along the minus strand of NC_090936.1, from coordinate 1,200,241,023 downwards.
GAGGAAAAGGGAAGACACGGAGCATGAGTGGGGGTGACAAGAAGGACACACGGGGCATGAGCAGGAGACAGACACGGACATGAGCGGGGGTGGGAGACTTACTGTGCAGGCGGGATACAAAGCCTCTCATGCGGGGAACAAAGATGGCGGGCGTCTCTGAAGCCAGACGCACTGCACGCTTTCACCGCATCCAATGAGAGAGCACATCAGATGTCCGCGGACATCACGCAAGCTGCTTGCCCAATCACCATCCTGTCCGCTGAGCGAACAGGGAAGTGTGTCCGCGAAGCAAACACAGATATCACTAATTTTTTTCACTTACATTTTTGTCATTTTATTAAAAACTACTTGACGGATTTACACCAAATAAAGCAAATCACGCTTTCGGGACCAAGCCGCCGCTCCTGCCGCAAATTTGGTATAAATCCGTCCACCAGTTTGGGCTGTAGACGTGAGCAAAGGTTTTTCCCATTATGTCTATGGGAAAAAAAAAGTTTTGGGACCCCCCCTATAACTTTTCCCCCCCTGGACGAATCCTCACCAAACTTTGCAGAATAATTCAGAGTGACCCAAATACTTTTTTTACAAAGTTTGTTGAGGATTTGTCCAGGGAGAGAGAAGTTATAAGCCGCCCAAAAAGTGCTCTTCCTATGGAAACAGCAACTTAACCATAACTACATGGCCACTATTGTGGCCATGTAATACGCACACACCAATATGCCATCAAACTGTAATAGAAAACACTAACAAAAACCCACCCCTGTAAAGGAAGATGGAGAAATGGAATGATGCAAGCACTCTGGATACTTGGCAGGGTGGAAAGGGCAATACATCAGCACAATGTTTAAAAAGGCTATGTTTGTGGGGGGAAAATGGTGCAAAAGGAGGTTAACTGGTCTCTAGGGCCCCAACGTATGGGCGGGTGGCTGGGGCCTTCCAACAGTACCTTTTTCAGTTCCTGGCAGTTTGACGACATTGATCCAGGCTTCTTATCAATGTGCGAGTGGTTCGAATCAGGTTCATATGCAGGGATTCAGACAGCGAGAAGTCCGATCTGAAATGATTGTCATTGCGGTTTGATGCAGTGTTCTAATGAAAGGGGCCCGCCGGTCCACCTGGGTTGGTTCAATGATCGATTTCAGGTCGAAGGCTGGTGGCTCAAGGCAGTTGGTCGAGATGGAGAGGTTCAAAGTCTTTTTGCAGCAAAGAAATTCTGGTTTGAATTGAGGCAACAACATACCCAGCTAGCACGGGTTGGAGGTGAACTGCATGGAGAAACAACAATCGCAAATACAAGTTTGAGTGAGTGCCAAAGGCAGCTCTGGTGGTTCCTGTGAGATCATGGACATCAGCCTCGCTGGCAGAGGCAGGTCTTTCTCGAGCAGCATTTCACCCCCAATGTGACCTGGGAGTGGGTAGGGAACTTAGCTTGCCTCTACCTTGGAGCCCTTCCTCTTCACCTCAAGGCTGAGGGATTTGGAAAGCTCCCAAACGATGTCCAATGAACTCGTCCTTCAGTCCATGAATGAATCAAAGAAGGCATGGGACACCCCCTCTTCGTTAGGTAAAATGCCATATGGGATTGGACAAAAGCAAGCCTGCTTTAAGGGATCCAATGCCCTTCCTTGTAGCAAGTGGTGTTTATTTTATTGCATCATGCCCAAAGAGCTTTTTGCTAAATGATGGAGAGGAGACAGTGAGAAAGGAGAGTTGCAGAGAAAAGCAATATGGTGGAATCCTTCCCCAACTTTGCTAATCTCCATCTGGCTACACAACCCCAGCCTCCTTCCTGAGCCCATAGCCTCAAAGGCCCTTTGGTATGCAATTCCCTGGTGTGAGGCTAGTCCTTTTGTTTAGGGTGTGCTCTCAGAAGACACTCCTAAGTTCATCTTGGTGTAGCTCTTGTTTTTAAGAATGGCTGTGCCATCCCTCTGCTTCTGTGAGGTCTTCTGTGAGGTCTTCTGTGAGGTTTTCTGTGAGGTCTTCTGTGAGGTTTTCTGCTGGCAACCTTGTTGTTTGCCTGACTTGATAGTTGATGTAATGTATGTCTCCTTGGTGGCACTTCTTTGTCACCCATTCAGTTTCCACACTGAACACGGGTCGCTATACCCACTGTCTCAGCAGGCCTAATTTGTCTCGCAGTTTCTATACTGCCATGGATTTCCGCATCCGTCCTTTGACATGTTTTTCCGCCACTGAAGTGTTTTATTTGGATGTTTGTAGGCACCCTTAGACACGCACATTTAGCGAGGTGCACGCACAGAGGTGGAATGGTAATAGAAGAAAAGAAATACAAAACTATTTCATTCACTTCAAACAAATGCTTTCAAAATGTTCAACAGCCAGAACCTTTGAGTCTCTATATGTGCATATCTCTTTTCACGCTCAGGTGGTGAATTGACTGAAAAATACTCTTCCTGAGGGTAGTTAAGTGTCCCCAGTTTTTGCAGGGGTGACCTGTCAAGGTTCCACAGGTCTTGTCTTGTTACAATCTTTACTTTCAATTTCACATATCCTACCGTTCCTCGCTTGCTTTTGTCTCCCCCAACATGACCCCCACTTGAATGTCTTTCACGCTCTCTCCACCCCCACTTGAATGTCTTTCACGCTCTCTCCACCCCCACTTGAATGTCTTTCACGCTCTCTCCACCCACACTTGAATGTCTTTCACGCTCTCTCCACCCTCACTTGAATGTCTTTCATGCTCTCTCCACCCCCACTTGAATGTCTTTCACGCTCTCTCCACCCCCACTTGAATGTCTTTCACGCTCTCTCCACCCCCACTTGAATGTCTTTCACGCTCTCTCCACCCACACTTGAATGTCTTTCACGCTCTCTCCACCCCCAATTGAATGTCTTTCACGCTCTCTCCACCCCCACTTGATTGTCTTTCACGCTCTCTCCACCCCCACTTGAATGTCTTTCACGCTCTCTCCACCCTCACTTGAATGTCTTTCACGCTCTCTCCACCCACACTTGAATGTCTTTCACGCTCTCTCCACCCCCACTTGAATGTCTTTCACGCTCTCTCCACCCACACTTGAATGTCTTTCACGCTCTCTCCACCACCAGTTGAATGTCTTTTACGCTCTCTCCACCCACACTTGAATGTCTTTCACGCTCTCTCCACCCCCACTTGAATGTCTTTTACGCTCTCTCCACCCACACTTGAATGTCTTTCACGCTCTCTCCACCCACACTTGAATGTCTTTCACGCTCTCTCCACCCCCACTTGAATGTCTTTCACGCTCTCTCCACCCACACTTGAATGTCTTTCACGCTCTCTCCACCCCCACTTGAATGTCTTTTATGCTCTCTCCACCCACACTTGAATGTCTTTCCCGCTCTCTCCACCCACACTTGAATGTCTTTTACGCTCTCTCCACCCACACTTGAATGTCTTTCACGCTCTCTCCACCCCCACTTGAATGTCTTTTACGCTCTCTCCACCCACACTTGAATGTCTTTCACGCTCTCTCCACCCCCACTTGAATGTCTTTTATGCTCTCTCCATCCCCACTTGAATGTCTTTCACGCTCTCTCCACTCCCACTTGAATGTCTTTTACGCTCTCTCCACCCACACTTGAATGTCTTTCACGCTCTCTCCACCCCCGCTTGAATGTCTTTTACGCTCTCTCCACCCCCACTTGAATGTCTTTTACGCTCTCTCCACTCCCACTTGAATGTCTTTTTCGCTCTCTCCACCCACACTTGAATGTCTTTCACGCTCTCTCCACCCCCACTTGAATGTCTTTCACGCTCTCTCCACCCACACTTGAATGTCTTTCACGCTCTCTCCATGCCCACTTGAATGTCTTTCACGCTCTCTCCACCCACACTTGAATGTCTTTCACGCTCTCTCCACCCCCACTTGAATGTCTTTCACGCTCTCTCCACCCCCACTTGAATGTCTTTCACGCTCTCTCCATGCCCACTTGAATGTCTTTCACGCTCTCTCCACGCCCACTTGAATGTCTTTCACGCTCTCTCCACGCCCACTTGAATGTCTTTTACTCTCTCTCCACCCACACTTGAATGTCTTTCACGCTCTCTCCACTCCGACTTGAATGTCTTTCACGCTCTCTCCACTCCGACTTGAATGTCTTTCACGCTCTCTCCACCTGAGAATACCAATCACGGCTTGGGCGTGTGCTTCGAAAACCCTAGGGCTGCCCAGATGCCACGACATTGTGCCCACCTATCATTTCTGTCTCCCCACACTTTATTTCTAAGACTGCATTATGGGCTCTAGTTCGTCCAAGATAGCCCCCACCCCACCACAGGGACAAATGCCTTTTTTAATCTATTTTACAAATGGAACATACACCCGTCGATATCTCTCAAATTGGCATTTTTAAACATGGTTTCAGATAAAGAGCCAGTGGCCTCAAGAGGGGTCTTCCGACATAGACAACCTACGGGTGTTGCAGGGCGCCCCGCAACAACTAAAAGCCATGGTGGCCCTGGTGCAGTGGGAAGCATTTCTCTTGGTACGCGGAAGCAAGCAAGCGGCTCAGGGAATTGGATAATACTCTAGCCAAACTAGAGAAGGAGCTTGCACAATACAGACATAAGACCCATGCCGGCTGACCGAACTCTAACAAAGTCACCAAACTGTACCCTAGTGTCCCAGTTGAAAAAGACTTTTATGAAGAAAGCATTTTTCTAACAAAGGGGAGATGCCTCTTGCTCCACGCAAAGACTCTCTAGATAAATTGCTGCCATGCTCCCGTCCCGTCACTGTCATCCCATCCACCCCACCACCTTCCTCCCAGCACCGGTCTCGACCTCAACCATGCCACCTGGAGTGACGCCACCTACCCTGCCACCACCTTATATCCCGCCCCCACTGGACAAGCTCCCACTCACACAGCAATCCCTTCATTGCACAAGGTCCCATATCAAACAGCCTCCTCAAGCAGCGTCCACCCCATTGCAGCTGTCCACTCTCCAGCTCACACTCCCCTAGGACATCTTCATATGTCGGATAAACCTCCAACAACCAGAGAGAAAATGACACCCCTCTAGGGAAAATGGCCTGAGCTTAATTTGTATACAATTGGAAAATGGTGACAGGGTATTATAAGTCCACTGCCACGGAGCTCTCTCTCAGTGTTCATCCCCTACCCTCATTGGCTGCTGCCTATATATGTGCTAATAATTACATATGAACCCCCAATTCATTGGCAAAACCCTTTTCACCGTCAACCTCTCCACATGTGGGTTCCGATCTCTTAACCTTGGGATGCTGTTAGGTGATTGGTTAGATTACTTCCCTGCCCTGAAGCCTAATCACATGATGTCGACAGGGCCGTCAACATGAGCTCAGTGGATAACTTCGAGGTCAGTCTGGTCCTTGCAAATAAAACATCTGTTTTCTCATTCCAGACACATAGGCACCCCCATTATGCTTCCCCGTCGCAATCTTATAAGATTTACCATCACCCATTGCTCTCCCTGGTACAAATCATACGCTTTGTTGTCCTTTGTTCCCCCGTTATCAGCCACTCCTCCCGAGGGACAGGCCTGAGTTTTATGCAGGTCCCACAAATCAGTCTAGGTTCTAAAGGATTTAGGAGTTTTACTCAAGGGCATCTGGTAGTTCAAATGGGCTGGCCATTATTTTGTGGGACGCTGGTGTCATAAATCTCAACTTGTGTTTTGGCAGCTCAAGACCTCTACCCTGACTCCCATGGGTTTGTCCTTCACAACCAGCCGCAGCCCTTCTCATGTTAGGCCATTCACCTTCCGTTCTAATTTGGCAACATTCTAACAGGATACACTTGGGGATGTGTGTGTACTTGTTCCCTACCTCGCTCGGGGAGGGGATGAAATATTTAAGCACAATGCCTCTTTGTTCTTGTTTTCAATATGGCCTGGAAGGATACAGACCTACCTACCTATATGGGGTCACTTCAATATTTCCCGTCATTTGAACAGGGATTTGTACCATGTATGATGACCATGACAGTGTATCAACCTAATGCTCTGTAAAGCTATCCTTAGTTGACAGTGAATCTATATATGTTTCTGCTATGAACATGCCCTACATTATTCATCTATATCCATAGAACTCCCCCCTGTACCTGCTTGTGTGCATTTCCCGCATATTCATACATTTACTACAGTCTAAATCGTGCATCCCAAAATTCCTCCATTTAGTTAATCCTCCTTTAAGATAACCCATTTAACTATCTAACTAATCCCTCCTTCTCTCTTCTCCTATCTGCTTCACTCTTAGGGACCCACGCCCTACATATATTGCATAAAAGCTCATCAATACAGGCATACTTTTCTGGGGTGGATGTGAGGTAAATATAACCTCTGTCACCTGTAAATCAGCCCACTGCTCCGTCTAAGTTTTTGGCTCTGGTGAGGGTGAGGTCAGGGTCCCTGGAGGGCCTATAGGCCTTTCAATTTGAACCAAAAGTGGCTTATTTAGGTCCTCTGTCTGAAGCTGCATATTCTTTGAACAAAAGAGAGCCATTCCTGACCCAAATAGTAACAATCATCATTGCACTTTTTGGGATATTCTTGGCACAGCATCAAAAGATCATTTGACACTTGCAGAACATCACCAACAGGAGCACCATGATAGGGACCAATATCTTCACCACTGCTCCAAGCCATGATGGCGTCCGCAAGAACAACTTGTCAAACCAATCTACAGTCTGCACCCATGCTTCACTTTACATGCTGGTCTTCAACTTGTGAAGGGCCCCTATGGTGTGTCAAGGACCCATTTGCAGCATCATTTGGGGGCATGTATGTACAGCAAGAGAGTCATATTTTTCCAAACACTCCCCTCCATCCCTGCCATAAGGTCCAGAAAGTATCGGTTAATCAACCAGATTGCCAGGAATTCACTCTTGATGGCATTCAGGCCTTATTCGGTATCATTTCCCAGCTGGATCAACTCCTACTTCACTATCTGCATCCACTTGCCATTTGCTTCAGCTTGAACCCGTGGCACCAGAAGGGAGGCAAAGAACACAATTTCATTTTGGTATGCAGGTTGTATTTGTCTGAAATGGCTTTAAGCAACTTGGATAAGTCTTCAGACACATAATATGATCTCTTCTTTTGAATCTTCAGAGAGCTCATCTTTCTTTTCACCTGCAGCGGTTGGGTCAGGGCCTAGTTCTGTTGCCCTATGGCTGTCTTGGGTACAATGGTTAGGTGTGATTCGGGCACCACAAGAATGACTGAGTGCAATGTTGTCAGTACACAGGTGCCTCACCAGGATGGTGGGAGAAGCAGGTATGCTTGCTGACTGCATACCTCATAGACGTGTATGAGGGCTGCTGTTCCTTTAGCAAGATCTGGAATGAACAGTGTCTTATTGAATTTGACTTTTGTACCAACAGGAAATGTACCACGCCCCCATAAGCAAAACTCATATTCTTCACTTGCTTCAAATTTCACTGGAACTTCTCATGTCACAATCCATGTTATTTTTGACACATGTGTGGCCCATATTGTGAAACAGTTTTTCTTGATATTCCATATTACTTCTTCTCCAAATCCTGCCAACCCCCAAGTCACGAAGCTCACCACACCTTCACCCATCTTGGTTTACATTGAGGAGCACTATCTTCTATGGCTCATTTTTCTTCATCCTTGTCCATTAGTACAACGTGTACCTTGTGCCCCTGTAACAAGCTCTGAATCCGATACAGTGCCAGTTGAACCAAACACTGGGCTTCCAAGGATGGCATCTGCCGGGGTACTAGCATTTTGGGTGATACATGGGAGAAGAGGGAACAGACATGACAGCTCTTATTGCACCATTGTTTCCACACTGAGCGCATGTGTTTGTACCACACATTACTAAATTCTGGATGGTGCACATCAGACTTGTCAAAAACGACTCCTTTGTATTGAGCATATTAATTTTCTTCATCTAGTCCCATTTTAAAATGCATCGTTAAATGCCATAACATTGTGTCCTGTATACATGTCATGTTAAAATTGACTGCAGTAGTCATAAAATCAGCAGTGGGTGTTCTGGTATAAAACATTCTGTATTCCCACATCCCACTACACCACACACACCCTTTATATGTCCTAACCATATAACCTTACTTGACAAATACAAAGATATAACAAGTAGAAACCCACAGCAAAGATACACAATGAACTTTGTACAGTAAGACCTGTAAAACAACTTCAAAGGAAGAGATAAATTGTGTAATAGCAAGAAAAAATCATTTTGGCCAGAGTGGAAATAATAACACAAATATAGCAGCTTATCAATATTACAGCATATACATCCACATTTATTTATATTTCAGATCAATAGATTGATGGTACAGGGGTGAGAAGCCAACAGCAACTATCAAAAAATAAACACAAATCTTGTTTCCTTCTTCATATAATAATTTAGAAGAATCATTCAGACAAATACTTATGGAAGGAGGTGATGTATAGGGTGCCTGCCTGACATCGGAGAGGTGCACCCAATACCACAGTTCCTTCACCTGACAGCAAATGGAGAGGCATACATTACTGTGTAATGTTCATTATAGCGTGGCCCACTCCCCCTACAAACAGAATTTCACACATAAATAGCATCCCCTGAGTGTAGCTGAAGTGGTGGAGAGCTTGCAGAATCCAGTGCAGTGCTGCTTTCTTCTTCCACTCGTAGCGCTGTCTGTCGAGAAAGGCATCTTATTGATTTTGTTGATTCGGTCAAATATAATTTGAACTCATCTCCTAGAATGCACACAGCCCTCTGAGCACCGGAAGCACTCTGTACAGTTGATGGCGGCGTGTGCATGTGTTTTCCTGTCACTATTTTGTGAGGGAAGAGGTGATGGTCTTTGCACGGCTGAGTTCTTAAACTGAAAGGGCCAAAGGCAAGCAATGGACCCAATTATACTTAGGAATACTACATAATTTAGATAACTTAGCCTTCAAAATGCTGCTCATCCTTTCAACAAGACTGTTGGCCTCAGGGTGGTAAATGGGGAGCACATCTTGTGTTTGATCCATAAATGAGCTGCAGTTTATTTAAACTGCTCAATAAAGAAGTGGGTGCCATTATCACTTTTAAGAGTCTCGCACACTCCCCATTGGGGAAACACTTCTCTTACCTAAAATGTAGCTTCTGAATTGGCATCAGGATGTGCGCATGGACCAGCCTCAATCCAATGGGAAAAAAGGGCACCTGACAACTATAAGATAGTGAAAAGTGTTGCACCACTCTCCCATGCCTGTGAAATCAATATGGAGGTCTCGAAACAGACCACTTGGTTGGGGAAATGTGGCCCGCAAAATCCTCAATGTATTCCCAGTGTCATATGTCTGACATAGAGTACAGTTGGATGTAAACACATTTATTAACTTCTGTAAATTTGGCACATACCAATCCTCCTTCATATCAGCAGCAATATGCTGCTTACACACACGCGAGGGGTAGTGCAACTGGTCAAATGCTACTAAAACCAATTCCTGAGGCATCACTTCTTCCCATGTAGTAACCTGTCATCAAACTAGGTCTGTAGGAGACTGCACACACCCTCACTCCTGCCACATAGCTTTTCACTTCACAGTGCTTCACCCTGCTATTCTATAAATTCAGACATTGTTAATGCAGTATGCAGAACCTGTTTTTTCAATTGCATAATAACAAGTGCTGGGTGTTCCGGGATATCAGGCACTGGTAAATACGCAGCTAGTTTGGCAGCCGTGTCTGCTGCGTTACTGAGGAAAACTAAGTCCCTGCTGTTTGTATTGGTGGCACACTTGACGATTGCAGCAATTGTTGGCTGTAAAAGGGCTTGAATCAATCCGTCTAAGAGGGCAGCATGCTGTAATGGAGACCCATCTGCTCATCAAAACGCTCTTCTCAACCTGCTCAACAATGTGGAGTACACAGTTGTCATCAAATATGTAGCGCTGCAATGAGGGTAATGAGCTCTGCCACGTGGGCAGAATAGAGCCCGTATAGTCTCCGCTGAATGAAAACCTCATACTCTCCATCAACCAGCCAGACCACTGCTGCCCCAGTATGTCATTGGCCTGTCTCCTTGTCAATAGTCGACAACCCATCCACAAATAATGCCCCACCGCCATCTAAGGAGTATTCTCCTGCTATAGGTTTGTCATCGGCAGAGCCTTCGTACGTGACACAGTCATGAACATCATCAGATTCAGTAATATGTTCTGTCAAAAATGTAGCAGATTGACTGTCCTGCAACAAACAATATGAATAGATGAGCTGGAAGAGTAACTTCATACGCTGAGGCCCTTGGTGTTGACAATGTGGATTTCGATCTCTCCAGTATTGCAAACACTGCATGTTCTTTGTACAGAATTACTGGGCACCCCATAGTTACTGTGGCTGAATTCTCAATGGCAAAAGTAGCTCAACTAATGCTTGTTCACAGGGGAATTGTCCTTGCGTAACAGAATCTAACCCACCGATGTAATACGGCCAAGGCTTATGACCCATGGAGCTGTGTTGTGTCAATATTGCCATCATCATCTGGTCATCAGAATGTGTGGCACGATAGAACTCGATAGAACTCTTTAGTACAGTCAAGGGTTGCTAGGACAGGGACTGTAGAAATTACATCTTTCAATTCTTAGAAGCTTGTAATCTTTCAATTCTTAGAAGCTTATAAGCATTTTGTTAGTCCAGATAATAGTATTTTTCGTCCGTTAGGTCTTTTTAAGTCCCTTCAGCTATGGTTGGGTGCATGAAAAATAATAAAAATTCCATGCCCTACAATAATTCCAGGACCCCAGGAACCTTTGCATGTCCTTAACAGTTACTGGCTGGGGTGCGCTGCACACCGATGTTGCACATTCTGAAGTCCTGCTTTTACCATGTACTTAAATCAATAGGCCTAAATACACCTCGTGTTGACAGCACTGCAATTTTGCTCTATCCATCTTGTTCTTTGTCAGCCAACAACTGTAGTAATGCAATGGAGTCTTCCTATACTGTTGCTCAGTAGCACTACATACCAACAGATCATCTACATATTGAATGATCGTACTCAGCACTTGGATATTACTGACATCTTCATGCAGCACCCCTGTAAAAAACACTGGGGGATTTACAGTACCCCTGTGGGAGCCAAGAATGATATGAAATGATATAATAAATCATTTATAAAGCGCCTGTACACAAGTGATTCTTGGTGCGACAAGACAAGGGAGGGAAGACAGAGGGAGGACAAGACAAACAATCTTACTAGGCCTTGTGGCATTCAGGTTGTGCAAGTGCGAGAATGAGAAAGTGCAAGGGAAAAGGGTTGGGAGAGAAGAGCCAGGGAGAGGGACAGAGACAACAGGGCACCAATGCCCTGAGTAAGTGCATCACAGGGCACTGCAGCTCTGAGTAAGTGCAAGGAGGCATGGGACTGTAGAGGTTACAGTGACAGCCCCTAAGTGCGTGGAAGGCCCTGAGGCAGTGCAGGGGTGACCGATCAAGAGAGAGCCCAGTACCCTGTGAGACTCTTCGGGTAGCCAAGCAACCAGTCAGTGCGGCAGATGGGTAGGTCAGGTAGGTCAGCAGGGGAGGGAGAGAGAGAAAGCAGAGGAGAAGAGGAACATTTTCAGCTGCTTCTGGAACTTTAGATGGTCTGGCTCAAGTTTGAGAGGGGCAGGGAGGCCATTCCTGAGGGAGGCACCTGCAAAGCAGAGAGATCTAACCCCCAGTTTCTGCCTGGAGAAGCGTCAGACCCTTACAGAGTTGGTGGTGGCTGAGCTAAGGTCTCAGGAAGGCAGGTATTTAGGAAGAGAGCGTTGGATGAAATTTGGGCACTGGCCTCATAAAGACTTGTGGACAATGCAAAGGGTCTTGAACTTGATTCTTGCAGCCACCAGGGCTGGAGTGATACAGTCCCTGGGCATGAAGTCTAGCAGTCCTGTTTTGGATTAAGCACTTGAAAAGTGACCCATCTGTACACACATCCATCATTCTCCTGCTCCTCCTCTCCAACAGCACTATCCCTACAAATCCACCTTGTCCTCCCTGATCCCCTGAGAACCCCCCTCTTCCATGTGGATACCCCCCTGGAAACCTTTCTTGGTACTGAGGCTGGTACCCACTGTTCCAATCGTAGTCGCCTCCCCAACCAGGCACCGCTCATACATCTGCCTGGACCACCCTGGACTCTGCCTGTCCTTCTATTTCTACCACTGTTACTGCCCCTTCCAATACAACCTTCGCCAATTTCTTCTGCACCAGTTTTGCTTCCTCTATTTGCGGCCTCTGAGACGTTTCCTTCTATCGCTCTATTAACCGTTTGCAATGATGTACAATAATAGACTGGATTTCTGCCCACCCCTTAGCTTCAATCCCACTATCTTAACAAGGGTTTACTGTACTTCCTTTGGAAGCCCTCTTTTCACTACAAAATAAAAAATGGAATTGCTCAGCCCCATGAATCTCCTGCCTCTGTCCTCCATATCTCCTGGATCTGCAAGATATGGTTCCATGTGTTAAAATCGAGGCAAAAATTGCAGTTTACACAATAAATCACAGCAAAAAGGCTGTGATTTTGCCTCTGCAATCCATGTAATGGATGCCGGGGACACCCCCACAACCCCTGGACCCATTATACCATTTAAGAGGAGCGGGGACACCCCCGCAACCCCTGCTCACTCTAAATGGTATAATGGGGTACACCTTTAATGGGTGAAATAAATGCATTTTTTCCACAATTTTTTGTGCAGATGACTTTTTTGCTGTGATTTTATTACTGCATACCCAAGATATACTGAGCGGAGTCTTCATCATCCCACATTGCCCACTACATGATCGATTGGAGAGCTGGCGTATCTGGATATGTGCGCCGCAGTGCCAGCCATAGTTGGAGCCTAATATGATTAAAATGTGCTCCATCATGACTATCGTCCCTCAAATTCACACCCGGGTACCCTGCCCTGACCCAAATGTCATCTGCCTGATCTCCCAGTATTGCAACAAACAATCTCTTCAAGTCTCCCACTGATAAGGTAGTACCAGTCGTCTGTTTTTCAAATCCACATATCCACTTGCCCGCTCCAGCAGTGAGAGACAGGAGCACCTTTGAAAGATTATTTTGAGCCCATGGTATGTACTGGGCCCGCCCGCCCCTTTTGCAATAGTGGGAAATGTGACCCCACTGTCTGGGTCACTTTCCTCTTCCCCGCTTGCATCCTTTTCGCCAATGCCATGCGGCCAAATCTATTTCTTAACCTAGGCCTCCACAAACTGTCAACCCACATGATATTACAGGGGGCTCATTTTCTTACAACTCATTCACAGTATCCCACTCGTCGCCCCTGCTTTTGCCCATTCATAATCATCATTGGACCGTACCATCCATACTCCAAAATATCTTTGTGCCTTCTCCTTCTCCCCTCCCTTTCTTTGTGTACATCCTTAATCGCTTTGCTGTCAATCCTTAATAAAAATGTCTCCCACTCTCCATTCACCAGTTCTCACAGGCACTTTCTGTCCGTCTCTCCTATCTAACTTCAACATTGCTAGCTCATACTCCGCCTTCCACTGCTCTTCTTCCAGCTCCTTCTGTGGTTTCCTATTTACCTCTTCTTGTGCTCTAACTCTCACCGCTACAGACGCTACAGGATTGGGGAGATTCTGGTACTGGCCCGGTGTGGGTGATGGGGTAGCAGGCAAGGGGACGCAAGTGGGAATTGTATATCCTGATGTAGCACATGTGGGGTAATACCCTTACAGAGAGGACTGACCTGCATCTATAGGGTATTCTGGGGAAGGGATTACTGGAGCAATCGAGGTGGTGGGCGTGGCAGAGGTTGAGACACATGTTGTGGGCAGCCTATCTACCATCAAATGGGGATCAATAGGCACATCTTCCAAATCTTCAACTCTTTATCACAATTCTAACACTTCCTTCCTGTTTTTTTTTATTTTTCCTCTGTATTTGACTGCTAAAAATGTTAACACATGATTCAAAATCTCTTTATTTGTTCCCTGTTCCGGCCATGGCTTATACTTCCCCCTTTTAGTCTATGCTAGCTATTTTTTATGATATTTGAGGATATTTCAAGGATCTTTGAAGTATAACTGTAAGGAAGAGCCTTACAGATATACTTCAACAGGGTTTCAGGTTCCATCGCAGCCTCCCCTCTACCTCCCTTATACAACATTTTTGCTTCACCGCACCCCATATTCACAAATTATCCCTCTTGCCTTTCCACTGCCAATACTCCACCCTTCCCCTCACTCACCCCCCCACACTTCTCTCACACACATCCTCACACCACCCACTAATCTCCTCTATATCAACAAAATCAGACCCCACCTCAGTCTATCAACATCAAAATAGAATGAATAACAAAAAATAAAATCCCAGGAAAATCAACTTTTACGTTCCACCACCTCCCATATATTAGGCGAGGGAATCCCAGGTCCACAAGGGGTTTCTATCACAGCTACTTCTCCTTCTCATGCCCTCCTTATAATGGGCGGAGAGATCCCAGGCCCACTAAGTATATTGAGTATCTAGCCGTAATTTCTTACTCTATTACACAGTGCTGTCTTCTTCCCCTGTACTAGAATGGGTCCCCTTACACCACACTCCTCTATATTATAACCAGTCCCAACCTATATACAATGCCACAAGGTTTTCAACACATTCCACTCATACATTGCTCATTACACTCACACCATTCCTCACAGCTTCAAATATTCAAACTCCCTCTCTTGTCCTACTTGTTTTCTTTCTGCAAAAAGGTGCACTCACATCTACATGCTCCCCCGAAGTCCTCCTTCATGGGGTTCCATCAACGGTCTGCACAATCCAGGGACAGCACCCTGCTACAAAGAACAGACATGAATTCTGATAACACAGCTCCTGTAAACCTCTCGAAGGTGCACACAAAGGGGACTGGTTTCTGCAGGTGAGTGTGGTCCCCTGGGATGTGCGTCCAGGAATCCTCTTTTTATTTATTTATTTAGTACATTTATAAACGTGCACAAAGCCCACATGCATCTACACACTAGTTGCACAGGATGAAAAGGGGGGGGGGTAAAACGGGAGAAAGTTAGTTGAAGAGGTGGGTTTCTAGTTGTTTCCTGAAGGTATTGTATGATGGTTTGTCTCTCCGGTGGAAGGGGAGATCATTCCAGAAGGCAGGCACCAGTGCAAGGAAACTAGTGCAAGATTTTCTTGTTGAATCTTGGGGTGATGAGACAGTGTTTGTAGGCTGATCTCACTGGTCTGGTTGAGGAGTGTTTAGCGATGATTTTTTTCAAGCAAGTATTGGGGAGCATTACTGGAGATGCTACGGTAGGTGTTGGAGAGTGTCTACAACTTCATTTTGTCTTTTACCGGGAGCCAATGAGCAGCCTTTCTGGCCTCAGAGATATGATAATGTCTGCCTAGGACCAATGCCGCCCGTAGGGTATTATTTTGAATTGTCTGAGGTTTGTGAAGGTTTTTTTATGAAATGCCTCAAAGTAGGGAGTTGCAATAGTCAAGCTTGGATTCTATTACGCCACAGGTTATTTGCAGTTCTGGGTGGGGAGAAAGGTTTTCTGGCATTGATGAGTTTGATGGCATAGCCTGAAATAAAGGCAATATGGTTGATCTGTCGGGTCATGGAGAGGCAGGAGTCCAAGTGTATGCCAAGGGTCTTGATGGAGGAGGCTACGGGTATCAGGTGACCATCGATGGTGAAGGTTTTGTAGGACTCATGGAGTTTGGCTAGGCGAGCTCGGGGGCCAATGATAAAAGTTCAGTTTTATCGTCATTAAGGCAGCCATCCAGGTCTGCATGTTTTCGTAGATAGCAGTTATATGGAGAGAGTCAGTGGGGTGTTGGTCAGTGAGAGGGATGAGTATTTGGGTGTTGTCTGCATAATTAGTGAAGGAAATCTCAAGGGAGTCCAGGTGGTCAAAGAGCGTTTTGGTGTATATTATATAGAGCGTTGGTGAGATGCAGGAGCCTTGTGGTATACCACAAGAGGTAGGTGTGTTGGTGGCGGAAGCCTCCCCAGTGAAGGCTCTGGAAGTTCTGTCAGCCAGGTAGGAGGAGATCCAGCTGGAGGCATCTGGGGAGAATTGGGCTGAGGAGGAACGGTACTTGGCATAGGATTCCGTGGTCGACCAGGTCGGAGGTCGCTGACAGATCAAACAGTAGGAGTAATGAAAAGGAGCACTGATCGTTGGCAGCATCAAGTTGATTCTTTAGGCCTAGGAGTGCTGTTTTGGTCCCATGTTATGGGCGGAAGCCAGATTGTAAGGAACCTAAAATATAATGGAGTTCTAGGAATCTCTGGATTTGCAGGTAAGCAAATCAGTCCATGGTTTTCAGGAGGAAGGGGACTGTTGTGATGGGGGGATAGTTGTTGAGGATGGCTGGGTCGAGAGTAGGTTTTTTAGCAGCGTGGCAATCCAGGATTCTTTGAGTGAGGCCGGGACTGTGCAGGAGGCGAAAGAGCTATTGATGATGGTGGCAATAAGGGGGAGCATTTGTTCAGCGCATTCCTTGACTAGTGCTGTGGGGCAGGCATCGCCCTTGCAGTGTGATGGTTTGAGGCTCTTGATGATGTGTGCGAGGGTGGTAGTGTTGATGGGTTGAAAGTGAAAAGGGGGGGATAGAGGTAGAGCCAGAGCCAGAGCTAGAGCCAGGGGTGAGGGGAGTGGAGGGTGCTGAGCCTGTTTTAAGTTTTGGCTTCAGAGTGTCTTGGATGCAGTTACACCAGGAGTTGTCTTTGGTGATGGAGAGTTGGGGGGCGATGGGGGACTCTAGTTCCCTGAGGATGCAGAAGAATTTGCCGGAGTCAGAGCAGCTTTAGATATTCTTTTGTTGTAGATGGTCGATTTAGCGGCTAGGATAGATTGTTTATATTGCAAGAAGGAGTTTTCCCTGGCTCCCATGGGTTTATCCTGCACAACCAGCCGCAGTACTACTTGTTTTAGGCCTTTCACATTCCTTTCTAATTTCACAACTCTTGTGTATGTGTGTGTACGTGTTCCCTACCTCACTTGGGTGGGGATGAAATAATCAAGCACGAGGCCTCATTGCTCTGTGTTTTCAACACAGTCTGCAAGGATACAGGCCTACCTACATATATACGGGGTCACTTCTATATTATTGTCATTTGAAAAGGGATTTGTACCATGTATGATATGCACGGCAGTGTGTCTGTTAGTTTACTGTGAATCTATATATTTTTCAACAATGAACACGCTCCACAGTATTCATCCATACCCACAGGACTCCGCCCTACCTCCTGTACCCGCTTATGTGCATTTCCTGCGCATTCATATATTTTCCACAATCTAAATCGTTTGGGAGGGGCTGGGATCTGAACCTGCACCCCAACACCAGCGATGCCATTCTACTAAGATATCGCACAGTAGGTTTGGCTCACTTGCAACAGGACTACCCTGGCACGGATACCTCCGTGCCCACGCTCACCAAGTAAGATATTCAGCTGTCACATACTACCATTCCTGGCCCCAAACTCAGGCTGCCACAGGATACCCTTGTCCCCACTCTAGTGCCACTGCCAGCACTGCCCTCATGTGCGTGTGCACATATCCCGCAAACCCAGCCGATGTCGGTGCACAGCCAGTAAAAGTACACACACCATGGAGCGCAACTGATCTATACCACATGGCAGAGCAATTCCCGTCCCTGCCTGACACCCCCACCGCATTCCTGGAACATTTCAATACTGTTATCACCTGTTACAACCCTACCAACTTCTGCATGCCATCTTAAAAGACACTATGCAAGCAAATGATGAACACATTGCAATGGCCAGACACGTTGGGGGACAATGTCAATGTTAAAGATACAGTGCAACAGTTCGAAGACCTCATTAAAATGGAATATCCTGTGAAATGAGACTGGTCAATCATAGCGGCTTATACTCTGAGAATCTTCTTCTGAGAACTTGGATTGCCGCACTGATTGTTTCACTAGATACTCTGGTATTGCAAACACAGGGGAACAGGCAAGATCAGCCCTGGTTCCACATTTTGTGACTGGTCTTCCTCCTGAAATCTCAAATAATATTCAAAATGTCCAGATTGGATGGCAGACAGAATCCATTGACAAAGCGCTAAAGGCCATGCAACACTTTCATGACAAAATGAAGACAAGAACAAGATGGGGTTGCACGCCTAATGTCGCTACAAATACAGCATGCTGAACACAAATCATCCTCAAGGACTCTGGCATGCCCAGGACCCCCTCACCAAGCTTGTGCCCAGCCACTTGCTACCTTTTCTCTGGGACAACAGCAATTTTCACAGCCATTCTTGCCTCCCCTACAATCGCAACCAGTCCAACCATTTTGCAGATAGTGTAAGGAAATACAATCACCCAATACAAAAATGCCCTACTAGACCTCCATGCCCTCGCCAGTAGAGTCAAGTACCTGCACAGAATAACTAGTCAACCCTGACAATTCTAGTTTCCAACCACCCCCTGCCATCCTGCCTTCACCCCCCAACTCTTGCTTCCAAGATATGCCCATCTCTTATGATTGTCAGAGGCCCCCTGCTTGCTCCCGCTGGGCAAGTGTGGTTCATACTTAAAATGCAACATTCAAGGGCACAGTGTGAATTGATTAGTTGATACCAGAGCCGGCCGCTCCGCTCTACGTGCTGCTGATTTTCGAAATGTTTTTGTTTATGATGAGATTATTAATGCTGTGGGTATTTCTGGCACCACCATTCCTCACCCTGTGTCTAATGAGTTATCTGTCTCCATAGGTCCCATAACGGACCAACATGCTTTCCTACTTAGCCCTTGTTCACCTGCCAACCTGTTGGGTATTGATCTATTATGCAAAATATAATGTATCATTTATTGTTCTCTTGATGCCTTTCATTTAGAGATACCATGGTAGATATCATGTCTATTTCTTTTGCAACAATCTCCTCTGCCGATGGCGGAGTCTCCCTCCCGCCTCACAGCCGCACAATCCACACAGGTCCAGCACCTCCTTGACTCACTACCTGCGGCCCTATAGAATTCTCACGCTAATGATGTTGGGCACAACCTGTGCGAATTAATCCCCATCCTGCCATTCCTTTACTATGAATACCTCAGTATAGGATCTCCCCACAAGCTGAGGAAGGCAACAAATCAGTCATTAACTCCATCATCGACCAGGGCATTCTCTACTGCACAGCACATGCCTGTAATACCCCCATACTTCCTATTTCTAAAAAGGGCACAAACAAATGTAATTGTGCTCCTGATCTCTACACCCTTAATGAAGCATTTACACCCCCTACACCCGATCCTGTGGATCACGACCCCCCCTTACCATTGTATCCTGCATCCCTCTCAATGCCCCATTTTTCACATGCATTGATCTGGCATCTGCTTTCTTCTCTTTATCCATTCACCCCAATTCCCTTTTGAGTTCACTTACAAAAGAAGACAACTGACATACAGATTGCTCCCTATAGGATTTGTTGACTCTACCTCCCTATTTACCCAAATACCCCAGGAAGACCTCCAGGATCTCACAGTTCCTGGTGGCTTCACCATGATCCAATATGTGATGACCTCCTATTAGCATCACTCTCCTTTGAGGCCTCACTTTCTGATTCACAGGTTCTCCTCTCTGTCCTAGCAGCCAAAAGCCACAAAGTAAACAAGGGCAAGCTCTGACTGTGTCTCCCCACGGTTAGCTATCTGGGGCATGACATTTCCCAAGGCACCAGGCACCTCGCCCCCCTCCTGTGTTTCATGTATCCTCCAAAGCCCCATCCCTGTCGCTAAGAGACATCTCTGCTCCTTTTTAGGGAGGATCAATTTCTGCCACCCCTGATTCCTTGATTATGTCTCAACTGTGGCCCCAATGAAGACAATTCTCTGTAGAGGCAACCAGTGCCTTCACTAGAATAGAAACTACCCTCTATATTTCCCCAGCCCCAACACTGCCTGATTACTCCATGTTCCTTGTTCTTCGATGAGAAAGAGAGCTACGCTTTAGGGGTCCTCACACAGAAGCATGGGGACCTACAACACCCAGTGGTGTATTTCATGTCACAGTTAGATCTGCTTTCCCCCGATGCTTCAGGGCTGCAGCTGCTGCAGCTCTTCTTCTAGCAAAAGCAGACAGTATTGCGCTTGCACATCACATCAACATAGCAGTGCCACACTGCGTCCTCTCTCTGCTCCTGAGGGGAAAAACACAACACCCATTTCTACATGCTTCACCAAGTATGAAAGATAGCTCCCTTTAGCCACTAACATTACACACATTAGGTCCCTACTCAATCCTGCATCCCTTTTACCCTCAGCTGATTTATTTATTTATTTGTACCACGCCATAAACCCACAGGCATCATAAAACATAACAAAAAAACATGACGTATCTCTGATGATGGTCTACGACATGATTGCCTTGCAACGGTTGACATAATGTCATCTCCTTGTGCCAATCTCAAAGATGTCCCTCTCCCCAATTCTGACCTAGTACTCTTTGTATGTGGCTCGTGTTTTAGGGATTCTTTGGGAATTCTACAAGCAGGGTTTGCCGTGTGTAATTCCTTTGAAGTACTAGAATCATTCCAACATCCATGAGTATGCGCAGCACAAGTTGCTGAACTCATTACCCTCCCAGGGGCTTGCACGATCATCACACAACACTCAGGCTCTATTTACACAGATTTACGCTGCAATTTTGGCATTCCACATGACTATTGAACCCTCTGGAAACAGAGAAGTCAACTAACTGAACAGGGTAAACTTTTTGTTGAAGCACTGCTTAATGCTGTCTTGCAACATTCTGAGCTTGACATTGTAAAATGCAAGGCCCATTCATGCTTTTCTGATGATATCACTCAGGGTAAAGCATTGGCAGATTTTCATGCAAAGAAAGCAGCCTTACATGGCCCTCAGGATCCAGATTATGTGCTGCTGTTGCTCCTCTCCTTAGAGGATCCCATGGCATCTCTTTCTGTCCTGATGCCATGGAGCACCTTCTGACAACTCCTGTATCTTGTCATAATGCACTAACCCAAATCTCAGAGTACCCGCTGGTGTATTCCGCTTATCTTGAGCATAATACTAAACCGGTTTAATTCATCAGTTTGGGTTTGTGTCTATTATTATTGACAGTTCCTGCCCCAGGACCCAGGGTCCAAATAGGGCCTAAAAAATGGGGAGCAGACAGGATGGAAGGAGAGTTGCAGAGAAAATCAAGATTATGGAATCCTTCACCAACTTTGATCAACTCCTCCAGGCTACACAAACCCTGCCTCCTTCTTGAGCCCATAGTCTCAAAGGCCCTTTTGTATGCAACACATTGGCGTTAAGCTAGTCCTTTTGTTTAGGGTGTGCTCTCAAAAACCAGCTTCCGGGGCTGGAGAGAGTTGTTACCCACCTATACCAAGGATCTTAAAGTGGCAGCTACCAGTGGATATTCTCCTGCCAGTTGCAGCAGAGACAGCCAGTCTTGGGGCAATACACACAGCCTGTACATGGCTTACCTGGGCTCATAGTGTTGACATGTTTATGATACAGATGAGATTTGACATTAATAATCATATGAATTGCAAGAAAACATACCGCAAAATGCAGGCATGGCTTTTGTTTAAAGAGTAATGTAAGCCTTTTCTCACTTAACTTGCTGCTTATCGTGCTTTATAGACATGGATTTGCGCATCAAAAATGAAAGATTAATGTGAGAAGCGCTATGTACTATTAAGCACTAATGCAGATTTAAAGCACCCAGGAAAACATGTGACAGACCCTTTTTTAGGCAACTTGTGTGATATGCAGGAGATGGCTACACCACCACTGTAGTGACTTACCTGAATTCTTTCTATAGGTATGGCTGTCATTTGTTGCAACTCTTGGCAAAATGCAGATCAAAGGAAAGGCAACATCCTGCACCAATAAGAGTTGGAAAAACCTCAAAAAATTCATGTAAATATAAACTTAGATTTCTTCGACCCCATCTGAAATTTAAGAACGATTAACCAAACAGGAAAGCAGAGTTTCTGGTGCAAATAATACTAATAACACATGTAGATTTTAACCACCCCAAAAAGGGTATCCTTTGTATATTGCACATAAACCAACGCATTACATGAAAAAACAAAATAGAATCTCTGCATCTTCATAATAATGGACTTTGTGTGGAAATACATCTGTGTTGAACATACAGCAATTAAAAACCATTGCTACTCAGTCAATTCAAAAATAACGTGAGTATTTTCCTACTTGACTCAAATAATGCAACAAACCTATGGCAGCTGCAGTCTGCCAAGAATATACAACTATTTGGGGCCCCAAAAAGAAACATATGAGATTTCGTGCTTACTGGTTTCCCTGCCACAGATCCCAGTCACTGAATGCTTCTTTTGTTGAACTCTTTCTTTGCACCCGCCATGCCGCGGGTAGCTCTGATGATGCCCTCATGAGGGAGGACAATGAGGCAGGTCTCCCTGAGTGAGATGTTGAACTTATTTAAGTTTTCTTTTGAATGTAGACACCCACTGACTGCAAATGGCTTTGATAGAGTTTCTTTCAGGCTCTCATGTGGAAGGGCCTAGAAGCAGGTCTCCCTGAGTTGGAGAAGAAGAAGAACAAAGAGTGCCATTGCAGTGGTCAGCGATGAACATCCTGGGGTCTCCCTGTGGGGGAGCTGGAAAACTCATACTGGGTTGCTTTATTTTGAGGGAAGCAACCATGGGCCGTAGATGATTTTGGCCTCCATTTTCTTCTCTTGCCACCTTTTTGCTTTCTTGCTTTCTGTGTTCGTCTTCATTTACTGTTTCCCTGCATACAGCGGGTGGAATTGGGGCACATTAAGATTCCTCTGGCTGTTTATGGTCCAATCTCTTTCTTCACTTTTTCTGCTGCCTAGGAGGTGCTGCATGAGCCTAGAGCAGGCCCCTTCACTTCCTTCTAAGCACAAAATGTCCCAACAGAAGCACCAGGGATAATGAACTCAGTCTTTGCTTTATTCATAGCACTTGGGAGACACTCAACAAGTTCCATTTCATATTTTTTCTTGCATTGGCATCTAGTACTTTTCTTCAGCTCAGAATGTTCTCTTCCTGAGTTAAATTAAGTTTTTATTTTCATTCATGCTCTCTGTCACCTTTCATTAATTATTTTACTTCTGCAGGGGGCAGGTGGCACAAAGGGCTCTGTTTTCTCATTGAAATGGTGTATTTTACACGAGAGGGTAAAATGGGCAAGCTTTAACACATAAACACAAAGTCTTTGCTTGGTTTTCTTCTTGGCGAGAACATGCTAGAGTCTTATTCTGCATACTTCTGTCAGCAGCAGGACATTTGTACTTGGAGTATGGGTTATTGGCCCCACTTCCTCCCAGACGTTCTGATGGCATGAAGCATTATTAATATATTTGTTTACTTGACCCCCTCTCTCAGTGCCTGTGCATACTCCTGTCAGCAGCAGGACATTTGTACTTGGAGTATGGGTTATTGGCCCCACTTCCTCCCAGACGTTCTGATGGCATGAAGCATTATTAATATATTTGTTTACTTCACCCCCTCTCTCAGTGCCTGTGCATACTCCTGTCAGCAGCAGGGCATTTGCACTTTGAGTATGGTACTTGTCCCCCTCTCTCAGTGTCTGTGCATACTACTGTAGGGCTGAGACAGTAGCTGTCCCTTACTAACTGAAATGTTTCCCCCAATCCTGGGCATAAACAGCAGCTACTGATTTCATGTGGGAAAGCAGGGCTGTTGCTAGGTCCGGAAAAGATTGGGGGCTATGCTAATGTCGGGACTGTCAGTATTCATAGTTAGCCTTTTTGTAGCACCTGAGCTTCTATCCGGGGCTACAACCAAAAGACCCAGGGCTATTGCCCTCTTAGCCCCTCCTAGCAACGCCTCTGTGGGAAAGACAGAACACATGGGGTCTCTTCTCTCCCTAGCCACGTAGTATCACGCAACTCGAGAAATTTAGTGGCACTCTTTTTTCAAGCACCAGTTCACTGCACAGCAAGGAAACGCACATACTGGGTTAGAAAGGGTTTACTTTTGGTGGTTCTCTTTTTGGTAAGGTGATTGCCTTGCATTGTCCATGCCCCGAAGCTGGACATTTTATTTCTTACTGTCCCCACATATAATCATCCTCTCACTCACAGAAATACAGGAGCAGGCAATGCTCACCGTTTATCAGGCCTTGCCTCAAGGAGCTATAGCTGTTTTTCTCAGGATTATTATTTTATTTTTCTTTTTTTTTCTTTATTGTATATTGGTTTAAAAAAACCTTTGCACATTTTCAGTATCAAAACATATAACGTTAAAATACAATTATCATTTTACACAATCATATTAAAAATTATCATTTTATACATACACAATAAAAATCATTTCAAACACCAATATCAATTTCACCATTAGAAAATCTCACAATCAATTCTTAAATTCATCTCTTTCAATTAAAATTAGATACATTTCCATTTCAACCAATAATTTACACTTTTCACAGACCAAAGTTTTCAGGCCTAAATATAGTCATGTCCTTTCATGACTGTCATAACTCTTTTTTATGTCACTTTGCAGACTCTTGTCAAAAACGCTATAACTCTTATTTTCAATATGATATTATGGCCATGAAGCATTTCAAACCATATTTGCTCTCGTGATACACAAGAAGTGTCATGTACAAAATCCGAAAAAAAAGCAAGACTTTCTTTCATTAGCATAGGGCACCCTAATAACAAATGCAACAGTGTTTCAGGGATATCCTCATTCATACAAAATCTGCATGTTTTCATATTCAGTCAGTCAAACAAGTTTATTCGGATTTCAAAAATCCATCAAACACAAGAAATACAAAATCACAACACATAAAAAGAATTACAATCTGTGCTCCATATCCAAATGTAATGAATCAAAGGTACTAGGAGGGAGAAAAGGGTCAACCATAAGCCCCCATTACATCCCATATTGTCCCTTTACTAGTCCAGAGAGACACAAGACTAATTGCCCACGCTTGGCACTCGCTCACATCCCCCGCGGGCCTTTTTCCCAGAGGTGTACAGTTTGCTCCAGACAGGACATTACTATGGGTGATAGTTCCAGGTGGAGCAACAGCACCCAGATAGGGGCGCGAGCTGATCCCACTATATGAGACCCGCACAAAACCCTCAGAGCTTCTCAGAACTGCCCTGGCCATTTGATCATTCCTAAAAACCAGTTTAACAGAATCGGAAGGGTTTATACCCTCGCCAGCCAATCTAACACACCCCACCACCATAGCTTCCCTAGCCACAAAGGAACAATTCCAACTGTACAAAGCCAGTGGAGACATTTGTTAGAAAGGGCATCCCTTGGTTCTCTCCTGCCCAAAAGCAGCATGGGTACCCCATGCAGGAAAACAGTAGCAGTTCTTTGCCCCCATATACATGACTCTTGGGGCTGCGTACCCTTGAACAATATCCATGTGCTCCATTCCCTCCCTCCCTAAGGGGATTTGTTCTCAGGGGGCTTGGGGGACCCTCCACCAGCAGAGTTGGCTTGGTACACCCAGGAGGGTGTCCTCTATCAGCGTTAGGGTGCGTCAACTGCTCATCCAGGATAAGGCTCATTAGTGCATGAACAGTCCCTTCGCAGGATACAGTGTTCAAAGGTTGCTGTGGGAGGTTGGGTCCTTTACCAGCAAGAGGCATGCTGGAAGACTCCCAAAGCGAGTCCACTCCACCGTTCCCCTCCCCACTCCTCCCCTGGGCATCGATCAGTACCAAAAGTAGTTTTTTAATGACTGCTAGTTCGGAGAGCACCTGTGCGCAGGGGCAACTTCCGACAGTATGCACCTCCTTGGTTGATGGAGCAGAGGAGGGATGACTGCCGTGGGTGATGGACTTGAGCACCCTAAATGGTGATAGGTTAAGAAAGGAACTGGACCCTGAGGTCGATGCAGGTTGGTTCTCACTCCAGGAGCTGCAGATGGGACTGGGAGTGAGCTTATCTTCGGTTGCTCTGACAATTTCTATGTCCATTTGGTCCAGGGTTGCAGCAACAGTGATTGGGGGAGGACAGTCAAGTGTAGGTCCCAAGATGAATGGGAGATCAAGGGGCAAGCATGGACTTGCAAGGGGTGGGCTAAGTGGGGTGGTAACTGGTACAACAAGTGCCAGGGATGCGGGTGGCAGAACTAACACATCACGAGCCCCCTCTATGCAAGTCCCAGGAGCATTGGCCAGCGGCAAGTCATCTAGATTCCCAGTGTCGGCGGGCAAAGTTTCCTGGCAGGCAATGACTTTGTGGTTCAGACTTGGGGGGCTGATATTGCAGCTCAGTGCTGGGAGGCTAGCAAGATTACTGCAGGGCCCCCCGCCCCACATTGTGATCCTGGGGTGGGTGCTTTCATACCCTCCACGGTGTGGATGGACCCTCAGTATGCCGAGTCGAAGTCAGGGCACGGAAAGATGCAGGTCTTTGCTTTGGCTGTTACTCCCGGTTGACTTCCTCTTTTGACAGCCAGGAGCTTTCGTGCTGGAGTATATTTGAAAGGATTGGTGGTCGACTCGGACTCGGAATAGTTCGGCGGCAGGGTGGATGGCAAAAAGCTGGTTGGTTTCCTGGCCGGTTTCCTTGGTACAGCATGGCCCTTAAAGAACCTCAAGGACTTTAATAGGGACATGACGGAGCCCCCCCCCGCAGCTGGCCGAGCTGGCCGGGGAGACTGGGCTGATTTGCTGACTATAGGCCCCAACAAACTTCACGGGCTCTACACCTTGTAAAAAACAGTCACGAACAGTCACAGGTGTAAAACACTCACCAGCACTTACTTCTCTTGGCGCCCTGTCCGACAGGCAACACAGAAAATGCCTCTCTCTGTGGACGCCGAACACCTGCGGCGCCAAACACTGCACCCTTGCCCCGCCGCGGGTTTCACCGCTGCAGGGCTAGTGACCGCGAGGTAAGCCCAGGGGGGCGTGGCCACAAAAGCAGGAAATCCCTCCAGGGACCAGGAAAGCGCCAAACACCGCGCCCTTGCCCCGCCGCTGGCTTCGCCGCTGCGGGCTAGTGGCCGCAAGGTAAGCCCAGGGGGGCGTGGCCACAAAAGCAGGAAGTCCCTCCAGGGACCAGGAAAGCACCAAACACTGCGCCCTTGCCCTGCCGCGGGCTTCACCGCTGCAGGGCTACTGGCCGCGAGGTAAGCCCAGGGGGGCGTGGCCACAAAAGCAGGAAGTCCCTCCAGGGACCAGGAAAGCACCAAACACTGCGCCCTTGCCCTGCCGCGGGCTTTCATATTCTCGGGAATCAATTTCCTTATCGCACCTATTTCGTTAGTATTCATCACGTTGTTTCTAAATCTCATAATGCTATGATGCAATTTCCGTGAAGGACATTTTACAAGATATAGTTCCGGTTCTGGGAACCATTTCCATACCGATAAAACTTGAGCATACAATTTTTTCAGGATTATATGGCTTGGGGAGCAATGGGAAACAGAGTGCTGCAAATTTGTAAGTTACTGGTTTGCTTCCTCCTTTATTTAAAAAAAATATATGAGTCCAGGTTTCAAGCTTCAGCTTTCTACATAGGCAATGACAGCCTCAACATGTTTTTTTTTCTTAACCATTTCCTTTCTGTTTTCATAGCACAGAATTTGTGTAGGTTAACTGAGAGGAGATCACTTAACTCTTTCACTGCAATAAAGCAGCTTTTAGTTCCTCTCACAATTAACAGAGCACTACCGCTTTAATTCACAGTGACTAACTTATAATTTATGGTACTCTAAAAAGGATTTAAACTGCAAAGGGAAATAAACAGGAGCCCCAGTGTGGGCGTTTATCAAAGTCACACAAATGCCTGGGCCTATACAGTAACTGCGTAACATTTCTCTCACCTCCGATCTTCAGTCAGGGAAATGTTTTCTCTTCCAGATTCTTTTTTGCATTCTTTTCGCATGGCTCCTATCACGTGATGAAAGCTCAGAGCTTTGAAGTCAGCCAGCAGTTATACTTTTGAGCTGACAGGGTCCACCCGGCAGGCTCTCAATCAGCTTCTCTATCTCTCTCTGCTTGTGCCTCCTCCTCTCTCCTTCCAAAACACTCTCAGGGCAAAGGGTGACAGAACCGGGCTACACCACAGGCCCGATACAGATCTCAGCAGCTCCAGAGGGCTGTGATAATGCTTCAAATCCTCAAAGCTCTCTCTGTGCCTCTCAGGCTGATCATTTTTTCTTTCCAACCCTCATGGCCAGTTCCACTTTTCCCTTGTTGCTAGGGGTGAAGAGCTCTGCCAGGCATGGGCCAAGAGTTCAGGTCACACAGGGCCGGTCTTACACAAGATTGCACCCCAGGCGGGAAGCATTGTTGGCGCCCCCCACCCACCGCCAAAAGTGACAACCAAAATAATTGAATGTTACAAATGTTGTAAATAGGGCACTTGATCAAGAACTATATGGAAATACAAATGCAATAGAAAATGGATACATTAGACACTAGGTGACAGTCTTACAACGTTAGCTGTATTATGTGTTCAAAAAGTAACTTTTCTTGACTTTGCCCTTGCAAATTGAAGCACAGCATCGGAGAGATGTCATTTTCGATTGATAAAATAGCAAGTGATAGCAGAAGTGGTCACAAGTAACCGAAAGATGTGGGGTCAGTTGTGCCATGGGTTGCACACACATTAAACTATAAACACGAGAAGTGATAGAGCAGGACATATCCCTACAGCTGGCACATGCCAAGGTTTCCCTGACATCTCACTGGGAGTCACCCTTAATCCAGGGACAGCCCACTGCATGCAGTGATATCACAGTGACACTTACTGCCACAAGTTGCACACTTTGGAGACAAAATACAACCATGAGGACTTAGCTAAACATTTAAACACTTGACCATGTGCCATTAAAAACGCATGAGTAACGGCAGGCCACCAACATACAACATTACATGCCCTAACACACTCAAAACCCACATTTGTATACACAGAGTATGCCATGTCAGGTGCAAATAAAAGACTAATACAATTCCATTAAACTCAAATACAAGCATCACTTGTGACATAAACGGTCTTCCGTCCAATGCCCAATTCAGGGCTTCCAGTTCTGCGCAATGTCATACTGTGCACACGTGTTTGGCCATAACATCCACAGATTAGGGTCTTCCGGTAATCCTTTAAGATGGCAAATGCAATCTAGTTAGGTCGTTGTCTAGTGAACTGATACAGCATAGAGTATTAATCTCTTCTATCATTAGTGACTTCATATGGCGCTGAGTGTGTGTACTCTGTCAGCAATCACTTTGTAAATACAGCGTTTACAAGCAGGGTAACAGGGCGATGGCAGGGGGTGGGGTGGGTGTTTTGAATACTGCGTGTGACTATTTGCCACCGGCTACAGGGTGCTTGAACAAGCACAGATTGTTCAGCGGATCCCTACCATATCCCATGAACTCCTGAGAGCCCATCGCCATGGCGGGCCGGGGAGGAGGGCTTGCCTGCCTTGTATTGTGACATGACCTGATGTTGGCTGTGCACCACTGGAGGTGATGCTGTCTCACCCATCTGACCAAAGCCCTTCCCCATGCATCACCAGGTGTCACTCCCAAATGCCTGCATCACTGCATGCATAGAAGATCAGAACAAAACCCAGAAATGATAGGGGTGCGGATGAGGAATAGGGGGTGAGTCACTGAATTAGTCTGTTCTTAATCATCTCAACTCAGCCTTTCATCCTTCTGAGGTCGATAAATGAGTAGCAACACAAGGTGGGTGATATTGTATGTATATTTTTTCTATATAAAGCGCATAAGCGTAAGTGCTATATAATAACACATCATTATTATTTGGCATTGGACGTCTGCTTGCATTCACAGTGATTTGGTAATATGGCCTATACACACTGATCTTAGCGATACATATGGCGCTGGCTTGTTGGTAAAGTTAGTACTTCTTTTCTACTCGCGTACATTCAATTAACATCACCCCACTTTTGTGTTTTGATGAATGAATGCTAGAGTGCTCTCACCACGCCTTTTAAGGACTGATACTGTGCAGTCCCAAACCGAATCCAGCCCCAAACCGAATCCAACCCCAAACCGAATCCAGCCCCTCTAGCACTGCCCTTCATAACGTTTACTAGTAGTGAAGCAGGTTTCCCAATTAGATGGATTTTATGGCGATGAATCGGAAATGTGCGTAGGGTACTTGGTATGGAGAGAACCTGCTTGGCTATAGGTACTTTATCTGCACATCAGTATTATTGTTTTATTACTGGAAGTATGCAATGTTGATTTGCTGTACGAGTAAAACTGACACTATTTTTGTTTTTTTTATTTTATATGTTTGTTGTTTAAATGTTGCAGCCCTGGACCCAACGGGACTACTCGGAATGCGCGCTCAATGTTTGTTCTTTCTGAACCTGGAGGAATATAGCCTCCAAAGCACATTTCACACATCCAGTCAATAAACGGGAGCTCTTTATTGGCCCGTCCTGGAACATACTTAGCGCCGACACCCTCAGTGGGGTGGCACGGTGGCAGCCCTTGTTGCTCCCAATGCCCCCTCCCCAGCTCTCATTCCACATTCCGACTCTCACTCCTGCCCAGCTACCCTCCTCCCAAATCAGCCCAACCCCCATCCACCCAAAGGATAGGCAGAGACCAGTAGGATGAGTGGGAAAAAAAAAAAATTGCCACAGCAAACTTTATTACACATAAAGTCAGGAGTTAGCTTACAGGTGTTCCGTTCACGCTCAGGATTCTGCGCTGAGAGCAAGCAACTTTCCCCCCCCCCGCCCCTTCGGGTCCTTGGGGGACACAACGCGGGCTCCCAGTCCCTTCCTCAGCAGTCCCTCTCTACCCTTTGGCCATTTCTTTGTTTTTCAATTCTTTTTTTTTTTGTTTTGCAATTTTCTTTTCATTTTTCTTTCCCCAACGCTATTTAAGTGCAATTTTATTCTGTGCTTTACTTTCTTTCCATTCTCCATTTCCGTGTAGGCTCCTTCTAAAGGATGCATTCCGATCTCCTTTTCCCCTTTTGCTCCCTTACCCCTGGATTCCCTCTTCCCGTTTCCCCGGGTTGGCTTATTAATCATTGTTATTATCTCTCCCCAAACAGGTCTTCCTCCAACCCATCCTGCCAGGGAGCCCCTCTCCCCCCTTCCGCCAAGACCCCGATCTGCCCTAGCTCTCCCCGCCGCCTTAGTTGTCCCATCCCCTCCGGCCCCCATCGCGCCCTCCTGTTCTAGAGAGCCCCATCCATCAAGCGCTACCTATCCCCCGGAGCCCAACATCATTCTTATCCCCATCCTCTTCCCCTGCCTTTCGCTAAAGAGGGGTCCTCCCCAACTATCCCCCCTGCTCCTCCTGGCCCCTACCCCCCGCACTTCAAGGCCCCCTCTCCCCCAAGTTTCTTTTTGATCTCCTTAAGCTGCCAATCACGCAGGGCCCCCCTCTCTTGAACCCCCCCCTTAACGTCCCCCAACTCCCAGGTGCCCCCCTTCCCCTCAGTTAACAACGTACTTGCCGGAGCCCCGTTTACAGTGCAAACTTTCAATTGCACTGTCGCTGCGACCGGTGTCACCGCCATGACTCACAGTGGGCCACCGGCCGCAGTGAGTTCCCCCTCATGCACCTGGTCGCCTTAGTGCACGAATCCCCAGTTATACTCCCAACCTGTTCTTTTTACCCCCATTCCTTCAGTCCGCAACAGACACACAGGCCCTCCGGCTAGAACCGGTGGCGTGATGAATGGTGCTGCGGCCTTCCCTGCTGGTGCTCCTCCTGATAGTTTGCTGCTTGTTCCGTACTCCATTGCAGGAGGGCCCCTGACCTGGCAGCGGCGTTCCGAAATGAGGTCTTCCTTTGACCGCTCCGTTCCGTTTCCTAGCGGAGGCCCCCCAAGCCCCCTAAGTGTTGGGGAGGGGGCGTTTCGGGCAAACTAACAGCCTTTCTTAATCTATAGCGTTCCACCCCCCCCTTGCTTGTGGGCTCTCATTTGTAAGCCTTTATATTACTTGTGTTGTTGCATCTGTCTAAGCAATGTCTTAATGACTATTGATTTGATAGACTGATTTAGCCATGTCATATCCTTTCCGTATGCGAGGAATCCTGTCCAATTCTTCCACCCCCCCTCCCCGTGTCCGCTCTACCCTCGCCCACCCCCTCTTCCCTTGCAACCCCCCCTGTCACCGTGCGCATAATCAGCCCCTCCTAGCGCCCCCTCCCTTTGCCCCCCTTCACACGCCCGCCAGAGCACCCCTCTCCTGCAAGAGAGAGAGGGGGATCCGGCTTGCACACCCTACCTTCCCCCTAGCTTAACCTGCGCTGTTGGCCATCCCACTTCTAAAGCCCGTGGCGGAGGTTGCGCCTGTGCCGCTCCATCACTTGCCCCTCCCAGAGCGGGGGGGTTTGCCCTTGCACCCAGCCCAAAATGCTGTGTTTTAACTGCAGCTAGTCATGCAAAACCTTGCGCCACTACGCTCTTATGGGCATCTGTAGGCGTACCCAAGTTGCCAATTGTTCTAACCAAACGCTCTCTTCCTGTATCTGTTGTTGGTTACTCTTACTCCTTGAACCCTGTGAACATTGTAAAAACTCCCAACCTTAAGGGACACTGGTAAGTAGCGAAAAAGCGAGATTGTGCAGTGAACGTCCTTGGTGAATCATTAGAGTGAGAAACGATTTTATATGTACAAACGCCGAACACGCACCGGCCCCTTGCGGTCTTTGGCCGGGCGTTGCCCCCAGGTTTGAATGTACATTCTATTGTAGGCAAATATCAGACTCTACATCTGCCCCACTTTCCTCCACTCTTTTATGCTTTTGTGCTTGTGGGCGATCCTGGCGCAGCACAAGGGCGTTCACACTGCAGCTGGATATCTTGCCCGGCGTATCCCCGCCTACCCATGTAAAACCTTTGTGCGCCTTGCCCGACGTGCTGCTTACCCGCCCGTACGAGCCCGCACTCTCTCCGCCTAAACGTGCCGCATTCCAGCCCACACTTCGACAATCCAACAGATCGAGCATTTAAAACTGTATCCAGCATTCCACCTGCGTGGTAATCCAATCCTTCCAGACCTCATTTGCGCCTTGAAACACTTGTGTATATGCGCGTTATAAATTCCCCACTGCGTCAAAACGTGTGGTGTTCACTAGCAACCATTGCTTCCTCCTGCCGCAGATGCCACCTGCGAACCCCATAGCTGCCTCACCTGTATTTAATCCCCATGCCTGTTATCAACCCTCGCCTAAAACCTAATGTTACAAGCCGAGCCGGGACCCCGCCCATCACTCCATCGCGATTTATATTTAATGGCCGTGCTCCCTGATCTCTGCGCTCAACAGTTTCAAACCCATTTGCGATGCGCCCGCAGTCGGTCCCCATGCAGCCCGTTTTTTTTTTATTATTATTTATTTATTTTTATTTTTTTGCGCCCCCCGCCACATCTGTAAAGATGATCGTGACAAAATTGATGGCTGCGAGCTCTGCTGAAAGTGATGAAACCCAAACGCAGCTACTATTTTTTGGCTACTAGCTGTTTGCATAATACCTGTCCTTTAAATTGCTCTCTTTTTTTTTTTTTACCAACGCTCCACCTCTCCATGCTAAGTGCAACTGCCATGCTGCGTTTTTGACTAAGTGCCTGTTAAGTACATTGGATCTGCAGTGCCAACAAAAGGTATTGCCGAATGAACACAAAGCCTACTTTGAACACCCCGCTGGACGCAAATACCCTCCTTTACCCACTAAACCTTATGACATTGGTAATCTTAGCCTTAAAAATCCATATAAACAGCACGATCCCTATGTATGAAATCCCCCCCCCCCTTATGCAACAAAACATTTGAAACGCGACCATCCCACTGTAGATTGAAAGCAAATTAACCCTAATGGTCGGCGCTGTGGCCACTGCCAGCATGCCCCTTGGGTATCCAAACCCCCCCCCAACCCCGGCCAGAAGCGCACCAACGGACCCCAGCGCTCAACCGTCCTGCCTTTTGCCTTGTAGCCCCTTGGCGGGCCTTATCGCTGCTGTACTACTGTTGCACGTGATGCAAAATGCCTTCCCCCACCCCATGAGGGGTGAACATTTCCCTTTGTGTACCCCACCTATGCGCAAGTTCATCTACAGCAAAATTCACCCCTTCCCCTTAGCGCGCGCCAAAACTTAACCCCCGCCCGCACTGAATTAAAACTTCGAAAACACAACCAGTGCCCAGAGCACAGAACTATGACAACAATGATGACGCTCCCTGCCCCATGTCACTCCTCCATTCCTGCATATTAACCGTTTACTTTTCGCACAGCAACAAGCCTACCCCACGCATTTCACTTCACAAGTTCATCAACATCAAATTCACCCCCCCCATATTCGCTCCTTTGTGCCACACCTGGAACAACCACCGCCTGGAAAGACGACCTTCCTGGAAACCCGACCCGGCTGGAACTGGCCTGCAACTTTGGACTTGTGACTGCAACGTTGGCGAGGGTATTGGTTGGTTATTTATTTTTTGGGCTTCGAGGCCCCGTCCTTCCTGGTGCACTTGACATTAATATTTACCATGTTAACCTAAAGGCTATCCCTCTCACTGGGGCGAGCCTTCAGGTGAACTGCCATCTCCTTCACCCACCTCGAACCTCGCGTTTGGACCAGCTGTGCGGTGCGCGCTTTCTGTGCCAGTTTAACTGTGTGCATCTAACATTACACTTGTGTATAGGCGCGTTATAAATGCCGTATCATATCATGCTTTCTTCCACGCTGTATGGTGCCGGTGCCCCATTGGAAATGACACCCTCTCACTAACCCGTTCCTGCCAGGCTACCCCGCTTTACCGTGCCCCGCCACCAAGACGCATTAAAGTAAACAGGCCCTAGCGAAACCCCTGCAGCCAGCTCGGTGGTTCCCCTCCTCCCCCATTTCCTTATCTCTGGTGCCAGCACAGCTTCTGGCACCTGGGCTGGCCGGAATTCTCACCTGCATTGCCCTTCCCCCATCTAACTCACCACCCCCACCCACCCCATCCCCCTGCGATTTCTCTGCACAAATCTGATCCCAACTACAACCCCCGCAATTCCCCACGCTGCAGAACATATCCAACCATATCTGTTTGCATTTTCTTTCGCTAAACCGTACCCGCCATGTGAGTACATGTTTGCTGGCATCATACATACAAGCCCCGATTTTGTATATGCCCGTTGTGCCCTTATTACCCGCGGCGAATAATGCTCGCTTTGGCGCCCTAACACACAACTCTGAGTCACTCAAATCTATTGTTTGACCCTCGCGCTTGCCGCCATTGCTCACGCGGTTCCGCCCCCCCCCTACCTTTGAAACTCCATGCAAAACTCCCGAAGCGACACACACACATAGCCTTGCCAGCACCAGTTTTATCTCAAACTTGCTATCCCCTGCGCTCGGGCCCCAAACTGAGGTCACTGGGTGACCCTTTAATTTTCCGCCCGCCATGAAACCACAGAGCCGAATGATGACCAGAACTATGGCCCTGTGCCGCTTGTCCAAGGTCACACCATGCACACACCCGTTTGCCTCACGGGTAAATTGCGTTTGTGTAAGTGTAAAGGTAGCGTGGACTAGGCTTACCCTCGTGCTGTTCTAGCCTGTGGATCACCCCGAACGCCGCAGCGCGCGCATGACCCACTGAGCTATCCGACTAGTTCTGAGCTCGTGGGGCCACATATTCATCACATTAAGCACCCCTTCTTTCTCTCAACGCCCTGGCAATGTTCGCTGCTCGCACAAAATTTCCGTTCTTCCTAGAATTTGACTCTGACCTGATAAATGAACTGTTTAACTTTCCGTCCCACCATTTTACACTTGAGCCAAGTCTGCGTTAAATTCACCATGTTGGCAGAGAGCAAGCCCTAACCACGCAGCCCCTACGAACAAATCATAAGCTAGCTTAAACTCCTGGTGCTCACTTATAGTATCACCCATCCACATGGCCAACGTAGCGTTGGGAATTGCACGTCCTATGGAAATTGTCTACCTCACAATAACCCCAGGTAACATAATTTGAACACCAAGCGCTACAAACCCGAATACATCTCCCTCCCTTTTTACGTAACATATCTTATGGACCGCACCCCCCCCCCCCGCCACGAAGACTTCATACAACTTTATTTCTTTCAGGTAACGTCATTTTGTAAACGCAAGGCGCTATAACCACCTAGCCTCCCCTCCTACCTTTAGGTAACAATGCTATTGTTGCGCTTTAATGCAGCAAAGAATACTGCGAGAGATGCGGGAGCAGCAGAGGGACCCTTGACCTACCACGCCACCCGCCATTGCCCACGCGGTGCCCAATGCAGTAATCCCCTTGAACCTTCCTCAACCCTACTCATAGCCCTACATGTGCTGCCTATCTGAGATAGCGCGCATCATGTGGTACCCCCCCCCTGCCTACTTGCATATTGCTCAACATATTATTTATTATTATCGGCATTATTTATTTATTTATTTATTTATTTATTTATTTATTTATTTTTATATTCTATTACAATTGTTTACTAGCAGTAGCTTACCTTTTCTTCGTTAATGCTCCGATCCGAAGCACTCACAGGACTCCTTCAGCCACGACTTGCATCGACTGGAACTCAGCCCACAGGGAACACCGACCCAGGACACCTTCCCCTTCTTCTCGGAACTGGTCAACTCCTTCACTGGAACCGCAGGAACGACCCGACCTGGACCGCTTACTTCTTCGCACTGGCACATGAACACATCGGCTGCTATGATTCGCATGAGTTTCTTCCGAGTTACATGCCTCTTGGTGCGAGGCGATGGGTACTGGCTGCACCCCCTCCTCAACCCTGTGCTCCTCTGCCCCCCACCGGAGCCCCCATTAATAATGTTAACTGCCGGTACCTTCTTTCAGCCCCCCTCGACCCACCTTGACCTCCCCTCTGTTCAATCCCGATCGTGGGGCCTGATCCATGGTGCCGGCAGCAAGTGATACAGAGGCACGCATAAATGTGGCCCCCTTCCCTGCCTGCTTCCCCGTGCACTGCAGCCGCCACTTAAAGACCGCTTTGCTCCGAAACAGCGTCCCCTCTCCATATCCTGCCTTGGCTGCCCGCATTCCAACCTAGGACGATATTGAATGAACTAGACATAATGATTGGCCTGCTTTGCAGTGACCCATAGTTTCTCTGAACAAATACGTGTTCAGTGTTTTCCCAAAAGTGGCTAACGAATCAATCTGGCCCAATTGTTGTGAAAGAGAATTCCAGGTACAGGGGCCCACAGAAGTAAAATGTCTGTCTCCCAAGTAGTTGTTCTAGAAGAAGGGATTACTGACAGACCTTGTTCCGTGGATCGTAGAGTACGAATTGGGGGTGGATCACAATTTTGGATGCTAAGTAAATTGGAGCAAGACCATGAATACACTTAAAAACAAGGCACAGAAGCTTGAACTCAATCCGCTGCTGTACAGGCAGCCGGTACAGACCTCTCTGGAACTCTGATATCAATGGTTTACATGGTAAAGAGAAGATCAGTCGTACTGCTGAGTTCTTGGCCACCCTGAAACGTTGAAGTTGATTTTTAGTATATTTGACAAAACAGCGTTGCAGTGGTCCACTTTGGTGTTTCTAAGGGTACTTACCACCACGGGGCAATCATTCTCAGAGATAAGAGGAAGTAGAGGTTTGAGAAGCTTCAACTGAAAATAGAAAGACTTAATGGTTTGATTAACTTGTAAATTGCAAACCAGGCTGGACTGCCAGATACAACTCAAGTTCTTTACTGACTGAGTGTTTTTCGATGTAATACCAAATAGAGTTGGACACGGGAACAAGGGTAGCACCTTAGCCAGTTTTCTCTTGGGGTCGAAGACAATAATCTCTGTTTGGCAAGGAGGCGTTGGCTAGTTCTGGTTTGGAGCCACCTCGTGCACTTCCCAACTCCTTTAGCCATCCAAGCTTTGAAACGTTGCACCCTGCCTGAACATGTGTTGTTGGTCTCAAAATTCCTAAGAGCCGTATTTAAGAAAAGAATGTTGGGGTCTATCATGAGCACAGAAACGTGAAAACTCTAGTCTGGGCGGGTTGTGTGTATGCTGTGGTCCTCAAAAGCGGTCAGTGGTTCTATCATTGTATGTTTATTTTAATCAACACATTTCTTTTATTTAATGAGAATAATGTACATATTAACGTATATTATTGTTTTTTTTT
Organism: Ambystoma mexicanum; assembly: GCF_040938575.1. Taxonomy (NCBI): domain Eukaryota; kingdom Metazoa; phylum Chordata; class Amphibia; order Caudata; family Ambystomatidae; genus Ambystoma; species Ambystoma mexicanum. Next base: position 1,200,202,924 of record NC_090936.1, on the reverse strand, counting down.
ATGTCTCGCATTGTTAACTGTACTTTGATGGTGGCTTGTATTCTGAATAAAGTTACACTACTACTGTTTCTGTAGGGTTTATTTGAAGTTTGTTTTGTAGCATCCAGAGTTGATTTTGTTTTTTTTTAGCACACTTCAGAACTCGCTCCTGTGCCTCCAAAGGCTGTTTCAAGCAGACATCAATCTGTGTACCTTCCCCACATGAATGACATTTCAGATCAAAGTGGGTAGATATACACATTAAATAATACCTGGTATAAACCCTGACTGGAAGGAGTCGAGAACATTATTTGCTTCCCAAAAGGCCTGCACCTGCCATGTGGCACCACAAAGGAAGACTTGCCATGCTACAGGTGAACAATAATCTCACCTGCCACTGTGAGCCGAACACAGGGCCAATCTTCATAGCCAATGGAGGAAGATGGAGGTGAACCTCTCCTGGCAACTGATTTTCTGGCAGGAAGTCTGCTGGAATCTGTTGTTCCTTTTCCCAATGTTTCGTTGACCAGCAATTGGTTACAGAAGTTCACGTGACTGGTGTACAGAACTGGTAGCACTGGCGGTGTGGTGGTTGCAGCAGTGGCGGAAGCAGGTGAGCTGCTTCAAGCAACAGTGGTGCTGCCGCCGTTGGCAACTGTGGCAGGGGCAGTGGTGGTGTTGGCGGGAGATAACAATGTGGTTGGACCACCGCTCATCCTCTTCAGCGTCCGCTATTGGGTCTCCTTTTAGATAAGCAGATGGCACACAGATGCTGGCTTGACATAAAAGGTGGTTATAAATGGTGCGCGTGCTAAATTTGGGCGTAAAAGCAAATCAAAATGCTTTTGCTCTTTTATTTCCACCTTCGCCTCATTTTCCAGCGCTGACAAGGCAGAGGAGAGGCAGGGAGCGGAGATAAGAGCACTGCCGTGATAAATTCCTCTCTCTCTCTGCATTTCATTTGACACCTAAGATTTTCACGCAGTCATAGAAAGAATGGATTCCTATGGAATCCGCCAGGAATTTCCACCTGCTCAGGACTAGGCGGATGCAACAGGAATCCATTCGTGAATGTCTCCTTCCAAGAGTAATTTTCAGGTGCTATTTATACGTTCATACAATAGACAGGAAAACGAAAGAATAAATGTTGAGTGTACGATTGCAATTGCCCGCAGGGTCCCAACAGAAAGCACGTGCTAACCTGTGTGCTTCCCTGCTTTACATGTCAGCCTTTGGGGGGGATTTCAGAGTGTGGCAGTCAGTCGAGCTGATTTTGGTGCATCTGCAAGTCCTGCCTGTGAGATACGAGGGCCTAATAACTCGGCCATCTTTCCTTCTACAGGGTAGTGGAGGCTAGTGGGGGGTTCTAAGTGCACTGGTCCTGCAGTCCCTTCTGTCACCCGAGTGCCCGAATTCTGGACTTTCTGGAAACACTTGTCTGGGTAGTCAGATACACCTTTGTGAACTGGATGTGTGTCAATCTGTGCCAGAAGGTTTAGCATATATTTGTGATCACACACCTGTGCACGGTGGTCTGTGTTGATGTATGCGCACGTTGGCATGGCTACCAATAGAGCTGGCCTGCCTCGTTTTAAAGCTGATTTCAATTCCTTTCTTACACCCAGAAATGTTATGACACATGATTACATAGATAACAATTTCAAACGCTAGTTTAAGTGTGTACTCTGCCTAGCAATGCCACACATGCGTTGGTACTGGTGCGCTCCATCCAAGTGACACAGACCCTCAATCCAGATACCATGGAATGCAAGACCAAGGGCCCAATACATGGAACTTTTAGCGTGGTGCAAAAGTGGTACAAAGTCACTTTGCACTGCAGGAATACACTTTGAAGGATTCTGTGAATCAGGGGGTGTTGGCATTTGCACCAATGCAAAGTCACTTTGCACTGTGCTACAAGTTGCATGAATCAGCCCATGGGTGTTTGCTGGCAGTGCCACTGTGCTACAAGTTGCAAGAATCAGGCAATGGGTGTTTGCTGGCAGTGTAAAGTAACTTTGCACCAGTGTAAAGTGACTTTGCACCAGTGCAAAGTCACTTTGCACTGTAAAAATACACTTTGCACCACTCTGTGAATCAGGATGTTTTTGGGCATTTTCACCCGTGCAAAGTCACTTTGCACAGTGCTAAAAGTTCCATGAATCAGGCCATGGGTGTTTTCTGACAGTGCCACTGTGCTAAAGGTTCCATGAATCAGGTCATGAGTGTTTGCTGGCAGTGCCACTGTGCTAAAAGGTCCACAAATCAGGCCATGCGTGTTTTCTGGCAGTGCCACTGTGCTAAAGGTTCCATGAATCAGGCCATGGATGTTTGCTGGCAGTGCCACTGTGCTAAAGGTTCCATAAATCAGGCCATGGGTGTTTGTTGGCAGTGGGTGTTTGTTGGCAGTGTAAAGTGACTTTGCACTGTAAAAATACACTTTGCACCACTCTGTGAATCAGGGTGTTTGTGGACATTTTCACCCATGCAAAGTCACTTTGCACAGTGCTAAAAGCTCCATGAATCAGGCCATGGGTATTTGCTGGGAGTGCCACTGTGCTCAAGGTTCCATGAATCAGGCCATGGGTGTTTGCTGGCAGTGCCACTGTGCTAAAGGTTCCATGAATCAGGCCATGGGTGTTTGTTGGCAGTGGGTGTTTGTTGGCAGTGCAGAATGACTTTGCACCAGTGCAAAGTGACTTTGCACTGCAAAAATACACTTTGTACCACTCTGTGAATCACTGCCATGAATCAGGTCCAGGGTGTTTGTTTGTTGACAGTGAACTGTTTCTAAATCGACCCTAAGAGTCATACAAGATGGCAGGCACACATTTGACTGCTTAGGGGAACTAAAGCAAGGCTGAAAGTGTGTGGCTGTCAACACAACGCCACCGGAAGCGCATTCCACTCTTCGTGATACAGCAACCTCGCAGTCTCTTATTTGCATGTATTAACACCTCCAGAAGATACAAGAGACAAACAGTTATTTTGTGAATTTTGCCTTCGCACCAATTGAAAAATACCTTGGATGCATTTCCGCCGGCTCCAGATGGATTCTGAAAGCCAGTGCAGAAAAAAAAGGTGAAAATATGAAACAAATAAGTGGCAGAACAAATCAACAGCAGCGAAATGAGACAATGTGCTGATGGGGGCGGGGGCGCAATGTTGATACAAAAGCAGCACAACGTGAAATATAAAATAATCACAAAGTGAATAAAATGACACGTTCCAGCACCCTGCAGACACCATGCAGACACCCTGCGGACACCCTGCCGTGTTGACGGGTAAACAATAAAATCATGTGTCTACATTTTAATTTGAAGCAACAATGAATAAACGAACGCATGCATTGTTTATGCACAGTTATGCTGTGCCGTATACAATATTTGTCTATAATAATTCCTTTAAGACATTTATTTTTTTATTTATTTTATTTTATTTATTTGTTACACGCCCAGACCCTCAGGTGTCACGGCGAGGATATAAGATGCCTTAGGAATTAGTCATATTCATACATTACATTAGTTGCTTTACATGATATAGGTTACAAACATATTCACAAAAATATACAGTGGCCTAGGTATTCACAGCAGTATCCGGTGGGAGGGGACCTATCTTTGGGTGCTAATATTGGTTGAATAACCAGGTTTTTAGCTGTTTCTTAAAGGTCGTGAAGGAGGATGCTTTTTTGATGGTGGTGGGTAGGGTGTTCCAGTGTTTGGGGGCTAGAGTGGTGAAGCTGCTGCCCCCTGCTCTTGCGGTTTTGAATCGGGGGGGGTCCAGGAGGAGTTTGTCATTGGATCTCAGTAGTCTAATATTAGTTTTAGGATGCAGAGTGTTGTTGAGGTAGATGGGTCCTTTTTTTGTGATGCATTTGTGGGTGATGCATAATGTTTTGAAAATGATGCGGGCTTTGATGGGGAGCCAGTGGGCATCTTTCCTGGTCTTGGATATATGGTCTGATTTTTTTATACCTAGCGCTGCCCTCAGGACTTTGTTTTGCAGAAGTTGCATTTTGGCTAGGTTGGTGTTGGATGTGCCCAGTAGTAATACATTACAGTAGTCCAATTTCGATAAGACCAGTGCTCTGGCCAGGGTGAGGCAGTTAACTGGAGTCAGAAATTGGCGGCTGAGTGCAATTAATTTGGAAGTGTAGGCCGTGGAGGAGGAAAGTACATTGATCTGTTTAGTCATGGTCAGGCTAGCATCGAAGTACACTCCCAGTGTTTTTACTTGTTTTGATACTGGAATATTGGTGCCGTCGATGTTGATGGTTGAATATTCTGGCTGGAGGGTTGCTAATTTGGCTGGAGCTCCTACGATGAGGACTTCCGTCTTCTCATCGTTAAGACATAGGCTGTTTAATGCCATCCAGTTTTGTATGATGACGTAAATTTTATTGATGGTTGAAGTGTCCTGGTCATAGTTGCCTGTAAGGGGTATAAGGATCTGAGTGTCATCCGCAAAATTTGTGTATATGACACCCATATCGTCGAGTGCTGAGAACAGGAGCTTGGTATATGCGTTATACAGCGTGGGGGAAAGGCAAGAGCCTTGGGGCACTCCTATGGGGACTGGGAATCGGTTGGCTGCTTCTTTGCCTATGGACACTCTGGAGGTGCGGTCAGTTAAGAATGATTTCACCCAAGCAGTGGCTGCCCCAGAGAAATTAAATTCACGGGCGAGTGAATTACAGAGTTTGTCATGGTCCACCAAGTCGAACGCAGCTGAGAGGTCCAACAGCAGGAGAATGCAGAGTTTCCCTGAATCTCTAATGGCATCCATCTGGATTTTGAGGTCCAAGAGAGCTGTTTCAGTACTATGGTTGGGCCTGAAGCCTGATTGTCTGGTACCGAGGAGCTGGTTAGATTCTAAATGGGCTTGAATTTGGTGGTAGGCTAGTTTGTCGATGATTTTGAGTAAGAATGGGACCGTGGTTATGGGGCGATAGTTGGTTGGAATGGTGGGGTCTAGATTTGGTTTTTTTAGAAGTGGTGTAACCCAGGCTTCTTTAATGCAAGTCGGAACTGTATTGGAGTTGAATGAGGCATTGACAAATTTAGTGATGAGGGGGGTCAGGGTGGGTGCACAGGCTTTGACTAGTTTGGCTGGGACAGTATCACCTTTGCAGTTGGATGCTTTTAGTTTGGAGATAGTCTCGAGTACGAGATTGTGGGTGACTGGTGTGAATTGGAAGGGGGGGTTGGAGTTGTCACTGGAAAGGGTACAGGGATTAGAGGAGGGGGGGGGGTTTTGTAGCTAGGAGTAATTTTTTGGAGTTGATTTTGTTTTGTAACATAGTGATTTTGGAAGCAAGAGCATCTTGTATAGTGGTACACCATTCTTTGCTTGTGTTAATGGGAGTGTCGGTCGGAAGTGGGTTTTCAAGTTCTCTAAGGATAGAGAAGAGCTCTTTGGAATCAGATGCTGCATTGCTAATGCGAGCATTGTAGGCGTTAGCTTTATGTGAGATGATAGCTGATTTGTAGAGGGTATTTGCGTCTTTGAATGCTTTAGCTGAGTCTGGGGAGGGATGTTTATTATGGGCATGCTCAAGAGAGCGTTTTTTCCTTCTAAGGGCGATTAGTTCCTCGTTGAACCAGAAGTTGGATTTTTTATTGAGGCGCCTTAGTTTGGAGGTTACCGGTGCTATGGTGTTAATCGCTGTGGAAAGGCATGTGTGGTAGTACTCAGCGATAGTAGTTGGGTCATTGCTGAGGATAGATTGGGTATCTAGCAATTTATTCAAAGTGGGATCGAAGTTCTCAGCTGTGAGCTTTTTAGGATTTCTACTTTCGATGATGTCCATAGGTATGTTCTTGGGTATGCAAGGTTCGTCACTAGTGATTGTAAATTCTATGCAGAAGTGGTCTGTCCAATTCAGTGCGGTAATCGGGCCTAAGGTGATGTTGGTGTTGAGGGTGAGGATCCAATCGAGGGTTCTGCCCTTGGTATGGGTGGGGGCATTGACGTGTTGGCAGAAGTTCATGTCATTTAGTGCCAGGAAGAGGGCGGTTGCTTTGGAGTCTTGGTTGTCATTAAAACCTAGATTCAAGTCACCAATGATGATACATTTCGTTTTAGGTTTGAGGAAGGGCGCCAGTATTAGTGGGATGTCTGTTTCTGGGTGGCTGTTTGTGCAAGGGGCTCTATAGATGACAACTATGTTAATTGTGGTGTTTTCATTCAATGAGAGTTTGGCGAGTAGTAGTTCGTACCCTGAGATTATTTCAATGGAACTAGATCTAAGTTTGATAGTGTTTTTTGCAATGATGGCCACACCGCCTCCTGGAGTGGTGGTTCTATCAGATCTGAGAATGGTGTAATCTGGTGGAATAGCCAGTGCTAGCAGAGGGCCTGAAGCTTGGTGTAGCCAGGTTTCTGTAATTACTAACATGTCAAGGTCAAGTTCGATGATGAGGTCATGAATATCAATGGCGTGGGCTCCAAGGGAGCGGGCGTTAATGAGTGCATTTTTGAGACTGATGGGGGGGTTGGGCTCCTTAGAGGGTGTATTTATGGTTGGTGGGCCACCTAGTGGAGTGGTTTTAGTTGCTCTAGGCTGGGTGTGTTTGTCGTTGGTTGTGTGGGTCGTGGGTTTGGGTGATCTAGGAGGCTGGGTCTTGGTAGTAGGGTTGTGGTATGGTGGTCTAGTGCGAGTTCTTAAATGGGATGTTCTTTCATATCCTAGGATAGGGTGTGTTTTACCATTGCTTGAGGGGTTGGTTGCATTGCATGATTGCATTGCATGATTATTATTTTCGCTTTAGACTTTCCCTGATCAAATAAAACTTACAGTAAAACAGCATCATGGAATAAAGAGCTCAGAAGAAGCGGAGTGTTAAAGGCTGATGTTAACATGCTAAGCCACCCGCGCGACTAGTAGGTGTATGTAGGACTATAATGCCCAGCTGCGAGGAGGATAAGACAGACAAGTGAGCATGGAAGTTGGGGATGCAGGCTGGGTGCAGAATAGGAGAGATTAGACGAGTGGGCACAGTACATTTAAGGAGAGTCTCTTCTTGCCCTACATATCACTGTATGATTTAAGTGCTATTTGCTGCATCTCGCAGAACCCCCCATGTTAGCATTATTTCACCATGAATGGGAAGGGGGCAAAGCTGGAGACCAGAGATGCTGGTGAGGGAGGGAAAGCACAAGATATGAAGACAGAGTGCATCCATAACTTCTCTTTCTAACACTTTCTAACACTTACACCTTCAGCCATTGTTGCCATTCACCGTCTGGTTGGCTCCGTCTGAGGTTTCTTCCGTCAATTCCGTATAGACTTCAGTGGTAGATATAAGGAGTTAAATGTCCTTTGGAGAGGCAACGTTTTTCTTTTCCCTATTTATTCGTAGGCCAAATAGAAGAGAAATAAGGCTTTCAGGCAAAGCTACAGTTGGGATGTTTTTGCTGACTTGTGTTGAAGGCATTGGGTCTCATTGCGAGGTGGGCGGTACGGGTTTACCGGCACCGTTGCCGGTAATCCCTTACCGCCCTACTACGAGTTTTCTTTGCGGGTCCTTCCTCAATGCCTGTTTTTTTCAGGTGTTAAGGACGGGATCCGCAAAGGGACTCTAGAACTAATAACGATACCGCAATTAGCGCCTTCCCCATTCCCATTGAGCCCTATGGGGGCTCAATGGGAATGGGGAATGGCCCTGGTGAATGGGGAATTACCGGTCCCGTCAACCTTGGAAGAGACCGGTAATTGTTCCATTCACCAGGGCGGAGTTGGAACAAGTTTGGAGGCAGCCATGGCGCTAATAGCGCCATGGCTACCTCCAACCTCGTAATGAGGCCCATTGTCTTAACACTGTCTCAAGACTGGAGGCTGTTACTGTGTAACATGAAGAACAAGTTGCTCTAGTTTGGAAATAGTGGCATCCTGTGGAGAGAAGAGGTCTTGTTGTCTCTTTTAAAGATTTCAGCCATTTTGGGAGCTAATGAGTTGTGTGTTCTTCACATGGATTTTCGTGATGGCATTGTGTACCAGTGTCTAATTTGCTCCTTTACCTACAGCGGCGGTGGTGGTAAGATTATTGATCTCATATATGCCTAATCAATTCTGTTCTTTTGTTATACTCAGTACGTAGCAATATTCCAAGTCAGGACCCACTGGGTGCTTCAATTCTTTCACAATATAGTGGATTGCCATACTATTGATTGTGTAGAACAAGGGAGACATTGAAAACATATTGTAAAGGGGCTGGTAGTCCTCACCGGCTACCAAGGAACATAATACTGCTGTCTGTGGTTACCCCAAAATCTTTCTCCAGAAAGAGTGACCCATTTGTCCAATTGAGAAAGTGCTTTCTACAATCGCCGACATTTCCACCATGGAACAGATCATTCTGGCCACTTTTTACTCCATGAGCTTAGCCTGCTTTCATGGATGGGGTTCAGCTGCTTTCTTGTAAAACACAAAAGCTCCTTCAGAGAATTTCTACATTCATGATAACTCTCCAACAGTGGGTGTCTGATATGTGCACCACAGGTAAGTCAAGATTTTTGTTTTTTCAATAGGCAATCCTTCCCAGAAGCCTTGATCAGATTTCACCTGGCTCTCAAGAACTTGTGTGCCACTGTGAGAAACCAGAGGTGTCTCACCCACTGGTCCCCAGGGATCTGTCATCCAGGTGGCACGGGAATCAGTTTGGATCTAGTTCCTGAGGGTGGACCAGTGTGGAAAGATCACCTGGGTGATGTGTCTTGGGGGTGTGGGAGTGCAGGGGCGTAGGAGACACATAAAATCTGGCAGGGACAGGGGACATCTTGGGGACTTTGCTTTATTTATTTATTGTGTTTTAGTCAAAGAACTCGACTTTTCACAAAATTAGAATTAAATTAGCAGTACGTATTAAATTACAAATACCACTGTATAAAACAAGAGAAAAGAAGAAAAGAAAACAGAAGAAAATTAAAGGATGCAGCAGCAAAGAACATGTCTTTGTATGTTGCATTTCTGGATTTTTCATCTTACTATGAGCTCATGGCAAGAGAGAGGAAATACCAATTACTTCCAGTGGGCCACAGCTAGGACGCCAGCTCGTTAAGAGGCAGATCACCTGTAAGTGGACGCCTGCCAAATAAAGGAGTTGCAGCCTTTTCTACCAACTGCTACTTTTTTTGTGTGGGGCAGGGAGACGTGTGTGTCTCTTGGAATGGAAGGATGGGGGTTTCAAAGAAAGAGGAAATCTTGTTTGTACCTCTGAGTAAGCCCTGTTATGGGAGTAGCGGGACCAGGTGTGTGATGTGGCTGCTTTGACTGTCCTCCGGGGGGGGGGGGTTACAGCAAACAAGGAGGATGAGCGATCGCAAGCCCAACCCCTTATAAGCACTCCCCAGGTCCGCGGCCGGATGTGTCAGACCCGGGGGATGCCTAGTAGGTGGGGTGTATTTGGACCCAGGGGGGTGGCCAGAGGGTCAGCCCGCTATGTGGCTGTCCCTCTAGCACCCCTGTGAGGGCCGGCGAGACTCTCACGATGAGTCTGGTCCCTCTTATTCCATCTCATGCTGGATTCAGAGCCTTGCCTTTCTTTGCCTTTGTTATTCTGAATGCAGAGCTGGACTCTGGTCCTTCTCATTTAACATTTGCTGCAAAGTCTGATCTATTTGATTCTCTCATATGTTACTAGGACGGCAGAGCATGGGTCCTCTGCCCTGTTACATTATTCAAAGAGCCCCTCTGGCCTTTCTTTGTACACCCTTGTCTGACTGCTTGCTTGCTTAATACATACCTCCTTGCTTGAACACTCAACATATTCTCCCTAACATAGCAATGGCAGCTGCAGTCTTAACTTCTATTTGCTCTGTGTCTTGAATTGGCCTCTTATTTCCACTTTTCTGTCTGCAGGGGAAAGGCATTTGCCAGTCACTAGCATGATGGTTCTACCTGGCCATAAGAAGGCAACAGCTAGCCAATATTGGAAGAACATGGGCATATTATGCAAGAGGCTGGCAACTGCCTTCCTAATGCCTACACAAGAGACACAACTCTTGCCTTTTTTTCTAACAGTAATTCAGTGGATGAAGAAATGTGAGAACACACATATTGATTATAAACGAAGGGGATGATTCACACTTGGTTAAGACATTTTGATCATGCCAGGAGCTTATTTCCAGCTGCAATTAAGCGATTACCTCTTAGACTTCTGCTTTAAATAAAAGTATCACCGGAATGCAAAGTGGTTGCTCAACAGGGTTCCTGGAGCAAGAGGGGTACCCTACTCGTGGGCATGGATGATTGGAGGGTATTCTTGCCCTGGTTTGGAGCCTGGCCCCTACAGCCATGATGGGGGGAGGGGCCTATTACTTTTGGCATTTGACATTGCCTCCTGCTTTAGCCCACTAACAGCTCTGCTTTGCAACTTTATCACACATACCTGTCAGGTGGCATATAACTCAATGCTACTAATGTTATCAGCCTCAGAAGTCTGGAATCCTTTGCCACATCAACTAGGGTACAGGCTTGCCACCTGAGACTTACCCATGTCTGAGTCGGTATCTGTTGTCCTGTGGGGAAGACACACACAGAAAGAGCAGGGCACAGTGCCCTTGTGTGTTTTTCACACTTCTTCCTCGGGGTGGGCACAATTCACTCCGGAGAGAAAGTGACACATGCTGGGCAACATTCTCCCACTTTGACAATGTCACCCAAATACCTCTGTCGACTTATTGCGCAATCCACACAGATGGGTTTAAGCACCTTCTTAACGCAAGATGGCATTTAAGTGCATTTTCCAACGCGCTCAAGAAGCACAGGACACCCTCTTACCAGCGACATGCCATGCTCACTCATTCTGATCACAAATTGCCATTTATCTGGGGGTCATGTTAAATGTATTTATTTATTTATTTCATGTGTAGCATCACGCAAAAACCCCAAGCATCAAGGCGCAAAGTAATCGTCATGGAGAGGACCACTTACATTGGCGCACGTTTTTACCTGTCCGTCACAAAATGGAAGATTTTAGCGTAAAAGGCAGGTGAAATCATATTGCTTTTCCACTTTGGAAGAGTGTAAATACCTCGCGCAATTAGCGATTGCTGGCGGAATTGACAATGGCTTCTTCTGGACTCCACCCGCTTTTACCAGGTTTCATTTCCAAGCAGATCCCAGAGGAATCCCTTTCCTTATTTCCAGCATGAGAATCCATGCTGGCAGTAAGGCCGCATTTGTCTGGTGTAGCGGGAAATACAGGGGGTCCTGGTGTGTACACTCGGGTCCCGAACTCCACCCAGAAAATGCATCAAAATCTGGCCAATTAGAAAAAGCGACAGTAATAGTGTTTTCCACCACTTTTTCTGAACCAATTGACCTGGAAAATGCTGTGTTGCATCGGAAGCTGAATGCATTCACTCTGCCTATTATCCGACCGGAAGATTAAGCCAGGTGCTGAACATAGGTGTTACATATTCCTGTGCACAATCTGCATTTGGAGCATTAACTAACTGAGCTACCTTACAAATGATATTTCCTCTGGAGCTTTACCGTCTTAACCCCTTAACTGCCATGGGTATTTCCCCCCAGTGTCAAGGCCTTTATTGGTGATTTCGGTATGTCGCCATTCAATCCCTTGTAACTTCTTTGTTATATGAGATATCTCGGCCAAAGTTGGCCCCTTTTGTCCCCACATGTAGATGGTCGTAACGCCACCAAGGAATCCTAGTTTGCTGTAGGGGGGTGAGAGAAAATGACAAAAAGGAGAACATTTGTTTTTTTTTCAGAAAATGCCAATAAAATGTTGTACAAAGAAGCCTATGGTGTTTTCCTTGTAAGAGCTAGGAACAAATGGTTTGCTGTGCTGGATTTGCAATTTTCCAGGCTTTCAAGAACAGATTGAGTGGAAACCAAAATAACATATTTTGATATGCTAATCAGCCGTTTTGTGAAAGGTAGGCGATTTTGGCATTTTTGTCCAATAGGACATGCGTGGACGGAATGGAAGAAAAGGGTAGGAAAGCTGAATGGGAAGCCAGAAAGGCATACATTTCTGGAAAATAGACAATATTCCAAGTTTAGGAAGGGGTGATTTGTGAAGGTCAGGCAACAACAATGTAGGGAAAGATTCCATAGTTTGGGGGGAAATCGGGAAAATGACAGAAAAAACCCACAATTTCCGCACATTTCACTTTGGTCAATCACCGAAACACGCAGCCAACAACACATGGCCTACCTTCCCGCACAACCTACAGATTTGGGCCTAGGGTGTTGAAGCCACGAAGGAAAACAGGGAACCACATGCATTTCCGAAAAGAAGACACCCGTGGGAATCCACAAAGGTCTGACTTGAGCAAATCGCCCCATAATTTATGATCCACAATCCCTGACAAAGTCTGAAATTTGGTAGAAAAAACACAATTTTCACTTTGTCTGGGATTGTGGGTAAGAAATTCTGGGGCGATTCGCTCAAGTCAGACCTCTGTGGATTCCCACGGGAAATCTGCCCCCAGGGAGGGCTACATAAGTGCCCCCATCCACTTAGGGTGGGAGGGAGAGGGCCACACCCTTTGCAAAAATCCCTGGTGGCTAGTGGTCCCACCTGCACCCACACAACCCAAAACTATGTTTTAAAAAAAAAATAATCTTGGGGGCAGATGATCACCCATCTGCCCCCAGGGTATTGCCCCCATGCTAAGCAGCCCCTCCGCCCACTTCCAAAACATATCCCTGCACGACACACCAAACACATATGCTGGGGGGGATAAATGACATTACACCCCCCCACTTAAAATTGTGGGGGGAGTTGTCCCCCTTGACCCCCCATGTCCTACGCCCATGTGGGAGTCGGACACCGGATGGTGAAATGCGGTATCCCCTTCCATTTATCACCTTTACCCCATCTTACCTGGTAGGATAGTTAGGACCTCTCCAGCCCCATTTTACAACACAAACACTTTCTCACTGACAGCCCACTCTAAGGGAAAACAGACTAAGACCTGAGCCGTGTACCTGACATGTCCCAATAGTATGGTCAGGCGAGGTCAGGCAATTATCGACAATTGTTCACACCTGACTTCCATTACACTTCCCTACATGGAAAAAAGGCGGAACATGAGCTCACACTCTGAGCGAGGCAAAGCACTCGAGGAAACAGCATCTCTGAGATGGCAGCTGAGCAAGACAGGAAAGGCGGCAAAACCAAAGGGGATCTCAAAGGAGGGAAATTCCCTTTACCTTTTTGACAAGCAACCATTACTTTCCAGAAACCTTGAGAGAAAGCACAAGACCAGCAAATCAAGCTGAAGAATCCTGCATTGTGTGTCGGAGATACACAGGGCCTTCCTGCGTCAATAATCAAGGTGAATAAAATCACCAGCCACCGTTGTAACCCTTGGCTCCAAGAACAAAGCAACTTCATTGAAAGCTACACAGCCGATGAGTTGGGGAGACCGATACAAGACCTGTCTTTGTTGAAGCCAAGTTTGCAAGCAGCAACACTGTATGGCGAACGCTGGAACAAATATTTTTAAAACGCGTATGGTAAGAGACGCGAGTGAAGTGAACTGCTGATGAGTGATTGAAAGTTAAAACAAAGTACAATACCTTTGTCAGAGTGGTCTGGCACCGTGTGCATGCTCAATCGAAGGTCTCTGTAAGATATCCAGCTGAGGAGTGGCAAAAGTAGATCCATTTAATCCAGCCCTGTGGAGGGAATTCATTTGAAAGTGAATGAATACATGTGAATCAAAGTGGTCCTGTGATGTGTCAAGCAAAATCCTGCGCACAGTCGAAAGACTTTGATTTTGATGAAATAAAGAAAGTTTGGAAAAATACATGAATCTGGTCTTAGCCCGGCAGAAGGAGCCCAGCAGAGAAGTTGTATAAGTGAAAATCCTGAGAAGAAAGGAACTGTACTGTTTTATCGTATTGCATCAGGCCCTGTGAAATAAGAGACTTTGAATGTCAAAGAGACTTTGGTACAGAAGGCCCTGATTCTGAGATTTGAACTGAATCCTCGTGCTAGAGAAGCCAGAGAGTGTACTAAGCTCGAGTGTGCCGCCTTGTCCCGTGCTGAAAACACGGGGAAGGGAATCCAACAGCTTGAATATCGTGACATATCATTTCTTGAACACTTCTTTTTGCATAACATTGTTTCCCACACTATTTGTATTTAGAAGTCAGGATTGGCAGTAGTCTTATTAATATAGGCCCTTTTAGTTTGAGAGACTTGACTAGGACTGCGTTATTATTATTTGATGGTCGTAGCTTACTCCCATATTTAGATTTAGGTTCTTCACATGCAATTGAAGTTCAGTAAACACCCTTGAACTATGGTCACTTGTGTCTGTTTTACTGTTTGATACCATACCATGCCTGGCTTACACCACACATTAGGTCTCCATGACGTTAAGCTGAGCTTTGAAGCCGTCCTGGGTACATGTCAGCTACATTGAATCGACTGCCTAACAGAGGTTTTTTGACACGTATTGTATAGCTCCCAATATCGCTTGCCATTTATTGTTGGTGCCAATACCGAGACACGTAGGAAATAAGTGCAGTTTAATTTCATTTATTTATTTATTGAGCACAGCTGCACCAAGGAAACTCAGGATTGAGACACTGGGAATAGTAGAATATGGAACAGACAAAATAATACATCAGTAAATACATTGTTATAAGAAAACCCTACCACGATAGCTTAAATAATTATAAGGGGGCAACATATGAGACATGACACCAATATTGGTCTATGCCCTCAAAAAAGTTCCCTCAAATACATTTTGGCTTTTCCGATAAGGGTCACCTCATATGAGAGGATGTATAGGCCCAAAGGGCCAGGCTCCAACTATGCACCCTTGCCAAATCAAACCCTTCATCCCAACACAGGATTTCCAGTCCGTAGTGCAGGATTGTGTGGTCTCGGGCATTGATCAGAAAAAAGCCCTCCTGAAAGGGCTACTAGCCATTCTCTTCGCTCCCCTAAAAGCAGCCCACCATGCTGCAGCACGTCTTATTACGGGTGGACAGAATCACCCCTGTCCTAAGCAAACTGCACTTGCTTCCCCGGCCAGGATACTGTTCAGGACTGGATGCATGATCTACAAAGCAGTCACAAGAAGCACAGCAGTGTACCTGGCGGCTAAGCTCCACATGGCTGGTGGCACACGCCCCTCGAGCAGCAAAGCGACCAGCCAGCTTGAATGCCCTCCAATTCTCCAATCTTGCAAATCTTTTAAAAACGTATCTTTTTCAGCAACACCTGACCAAAGACTAATCCCATTGGATAAAAAGACTGATGCACTGACTGCAACTCCCGGGAATGTGCTACTGTTAAAATACACCAGGGAAAAAAATGGTTGCCAAAGCCCTATTCACAGCTGCACTGGTCTCGAGCTAGGTCAGCGCTTTAAACAATTAAAATAAACTAAAGAAATAGTATTAACAGCAAGGATTTTTCTTCATCCTGAAGGCCACCCTTCTATTTTCTTTCTGTAGGCATGGCATGCTACATTAATACTTCCTTCGGCTGGATTTGCTGTTCGATGGCGAGCCAACCAGTCTTCTTTTGAGCTGGGTGAATGGATCTGCCCTGATCCATCACCAGCATTTGCAAATCACACCTCTTTAAACAATGCTGCTCTGTTGCACTTTGATACCAGTTGGGACTGCTGCAGGAACGTCAGCAAGCAAACTAATAACAGTCCTCAGCAGACTGTTCCAGTTCTGTTCCAGCTAACTTCCCCAACATAGAGTCCGTGTGTTGACCAGATCCGAGGCCTGGGAGCAGTGGCATGTCCATTCTCTTTCGAGTGGGGTGGCCCAAGTGGGGCAACACACACACACACACACACACTGGTGCGGCACCTAGGGTGGCCAATCAGATTCCAGGGGTAGCACGTGCCGCACCATGCCACTCCCTGGTCACGCCTATACCTGGGAGTAGTCAGAGCATGTCATTGTGGGATGATTTTGGAAGACATGTTCTCATAAATATCAATTAAGCTAGTGGATCTATAGAGTTTGTGAGTCCATTTGGTGGCCATTATGTTTATATGGCAGATCAACAAGGACAGACCTTCTGGACTCAGGAAAGGCAGGAATAAGTGTAAATGCTGGAAATGCTGGGTCAAGAAGAGGAGTTGTTAGAAAGAGTATTTTAGGATGGAGTTCCATCTACAGACCATTGTACATTTGACATGAAGTTATTATCATGCACAGAACCAGACATAACGTGTCAGCATATTTTCAGCAGCCTGCAAAGTTAGGTCACGTGATATGAAAGGTTGAAGTAGTTTGAAGAAGCCAGTGGCTGTTTTTGCTGACCAACAATAAGTGTTGGAAGAGTTCCCAGACAGGGAAAAGCAACATATTGAGTACACTCATAGATACTGTGTACTGGGCAAGGCCACGTCTGGCATCCCATAACAGGGAACAATATGCATTTTTTTTTAAAAAAATAAAAAAATGATTTGCTTTGGTTAAAAAAAAACTTTACAAAAATACACAGTCACATGACAGCAGCACATACTCATGAGACGGAGTATATAAAAGTTCAGAGTGAGGGGAAACTCAAATAAGAAAACAAAAAGGAAAAAAGAGAAAAAGAAAGAAGAAAAAAACTGGTTGAGTGAACTGGCACAATTTAGACCTTTAGATTATTTGTTCTCAGCTTGAATTGATTCCAGTTCACTTTACTGTGGCTTGCATTACTGTGCAGAGACAGTTTGCACGTATATTATTGGGGGAGGGAGAGAAGAATGATATTACATCTAAATCTCCTTATTTCAGTGTTAGCCAAACAATAATCCATCATGTTAATCAAAACGACTGGTTGAATATCCCTTTTGCTGCTTTGTTCTTTGGATCTTTCCTTTCCACTTCTGATAAAGTCCACTCGAGGATCCTGCCTATTCGGTTCCAAGGTGGTTCCCTTTTCATTAATTTTCTTCATTGTTGTTAATATGTAATAAACCCACACTTTCTTGATTGTTTGCATGCCCCTCTTCAAGGATAGGTGGATCCTTGTGCTCACTCTCTTGACATTGTAACATACCAATTTCCGGCGCACCAGTGGTGCAGGGATAAATATCGGTTTCTAAACCATCAAGCAACCCCACACCTCTAGTGCACCAGAAGGGATCTGAATAGATTGGCAACACAAGTCAATTATAAGACCTGCTTGTTCAATGGATGGAACAGTAGGTTTATATCCACAAGTCCATGGATCATTGATTAGTTGCAACACAGCAAAGGTACAACTATTAACCAATGATAAAAGGGAATGTCCAGTCAAGGTTGTATAAAAATATCTACTTCATTATTACTACAACAGACAGTTCTAGCACACTACAATTACAACCCACACTGTAAAGTCACACAGAGGACAGACAGTTTCAACAAGAAAAGGGATGCACTCGGGATACTGACAGGAGGGTAGCTGCTAAAGTAATATGTCTTATAGTTCAACATTATTTGGTTGCAGCACAAAGTGGGCAAAGGGACATAACTGTCTCTAGGGCCCTTCGAGGAAGGACCAGGGGGCAGAAGCACAATGTACCTGGTGCTGAAGAAGTTCTTGGTGCTCGACAGCATCATGGCGGTTCCAGGGCTTGAGACAGAGTTAGTGGCGGGAGACAGCTGCAGATAGCAGGCAGCAGGAAGTTCGGCAAGCAAGGCTAGACAGTCATCTGCAGGCTGTCCGGAATGGCGCCTCTGGGCCATAAATCATTGTCTCTGTGCTGGTTTGGCAGATCTGGAATGCTGGTTGAGGCACCTTGGATGGCTCTGGCGAATGCAGCGTGACAACAGTCAGCAGTGTGGCCAGATGCAGTTCGAGGACTTGATTGTCTCAAAATTGTCCTTAAAAACATGGATGCTGTATGATACTTGTGTGGCACTCCTCCTAGCTTTTTCGCAGGGCTTGTGTTCAAGGCGGACGGCTCAAATTTCAGGAGGGTGTTAGCAGGCAACGGCCTTTTCCTTTGTCCAGAGACTCTCCGGCACTTCCCATCTAGGAAGCTTGCTGTCAGAACCTAGCAGGGCATGCTGTGTGCAGGCTGTGTACCAGTTCTGGGGCAGCTGGATGGGTCCTCTGGGGCTGGTATCTCTCCCTGTTTCCTGGGAGATGTTTATGGGAGGGATCTTGCTTCCCTCTTGGACCTCCTGGCCTTCCTTCACTGGCAGAAGATGTAAGGTAGACTGTACCTTCAGCTTGGGTCCAATGAGTCCTTCTTCTTAATCCTTGCAAAGTCTTCAGATGATCTGATCAGAGAGGGGCTCAGCCCTCTTTTAAAACCAAATGGGGCCCATGGATTGGTGTAGGCTAAGCATACTTAAGTGAGCCAATCCTGGGTCTCCACCAACAATCTTCAGTGATGCTTCAGGTCAGAATCACAGCGCTTGGCAACAGACAGGGGAAGGATGACAACATATACTTCTGAGTCCCACCCATCTTCCTGTCTGATGTACATCAAAGTGTTTCTCTAATTAACTGAGCCCTATGCAGCGCTTGAGCACAGCATGGGCCTCTTTTGAAGTAGGGGGGTGCAGGCAGAGTTTCGTCTCCTACAATTCACATACTTCCCTGCTCTGAAAGGAGTGGTTCCAGACAGGACATTCACTGCCCTTTCATACCAAGGTTGGGTGTTAGTACCAAGTTGACACATTTTATTACAAAGAGGTGTTGGCGTCTGGTCTCCATTATTATTTCCTGCACCCAGGCCTTCCCCAAGGCTTGCTAATTAACATTCTTCAGTATTTGCTGCCACCAGCAAGGTTTGACAATGGAGATGCAAATCCACAGGGCCTTGAAATTCTAATCAAGCTGCCCGACGGCCAAAGGCTTTTGATGTACCCTTGTCTGTCAGGTGTTAACTACACATGTCGGGGGGGGCACTGGAAAGCTGTGTCCTCCCTGAGTACATGACTATTTTTCTGCTGTGCGGTGAGCATGGACAATGTTTGGGAATGGTCCCACATATCATTCATTCTTTTAAACAAACAAAAAAAGCCTATGCGAGCTCAGTCTTCGCATGCAGATGTTCGAATCCCTCACAGACATTCCGGAATATTTCACCACAGAGGCATTTGCATCTCTACTCCCCATTCTTTGGAGCTGTGTGATCAGTGTAGATGCTTTTAGTCTGTGATTGGTCCCATGTTGCTGTGTTCTGTCACAGATTGTGTTTTTCTGTTGGCAAATTTGGGCGTGGCTCTCTATTCCTGTGCTATTTTGTATTTGATACTCACTTGAATGTGCACCGTCTTATGACACAGCACCAGTGTGTATTTTCCTGTGTTTGTGTTTGCGCTCTCCTGGATCTGTGTTCGCCTGGGGACACTGATGTTTGGTTCTGAAAATGACCTTCCAGCAACTATAAGTTATGTATTTAATAACAACACTGCATCCCCATAGTATGAATATGCAATCCACGTGCCCCACCAATTTTTGGGGTATAGAATTATTTCTCCAGCTATCTTTTAAAGAAGATTTTGAGGCTTTGGGTATATTGTTTCAAACGACTGTCCCCTGGTCCATTCGTTTGGTGGCCTGCTCCCTATCCAAACATTCCATTTAGGGTTTAGCCTCCCCCTGTGTCATCCCCTTTTACAAAGAATATCTAAAAGTGGATCACTAGTTCTCCTCGATTCCTAACAATGATTCCTTCCTCCTTATGTTGCTCTGCACCTGCAAATGAATTTGTTGTTGGAGTATCCGGTTCCAAGAGAGTCACATGGCCAATTCCTGCATGGAGTTTCTCATGGGTTGTGCCATATTATAAATCTCTGATGGTGGTGCTGTTTTACTGTTGTCTCTCTGAGGTCTTCACCTGTGTTAAACTTTAGCGGCTGAGCAGTACACATTCCACTCTCTGTTTGTCTCTTTTGCTGGAGAAGTGTGCATGGCTATTGACAGCTGGAAGTTTGTGGTGCTAGTGAGGAGGGCAGCCCAAAGGTACATCAACATCAACTAGTCTTGGTTGCATCAGCACATGTATGATAGGGTCTCACCATGCTTGATTGTCTCATCCAATGGTAGAAACAGTTTTAATGCCATATATCTGGGCAGAGTGTTGGGTCTTTTCTTAATCTCTGCATACTCTGATCTTTAAATCTTTCAGGGACCAAGTGAAAGTTTCATTAATTGCCAATTTCCATGCATTCTGCCTCACACTCATGCTTAACTCAGTTCTTCATTCCAAGAATTCCCTTTCTGTCTTTTGTGTATTCTGGTGGAAGTTGCCTTCTCACTTTTGTGTCTTTGGCTTTTACTGCTTCAGCAAACTTGAGTAGTGGATGTGACCTCAAGTACAGTGCTATTGCGTCAGCGGAATCCAATATGGAATCACCTCTGGGCAGCTTTCTATCTGCTTTAGGAGCCGAAATCACTCGAAGTTCTTGGAATATTATTAATAATTGATTCAGATACTTAAATGGAGATTGAGATGGAGTCTAATTGATTCAAAGACTTAGGATGGACACTGAGATGGACTCTATTTGATTCAGAGACTTAAGATGGAGATTTAGATGGGCTCCCCTTTGCTTCACCAATTACGCCTTTCTTTTGAGATCAGCTGGCTGGATCATTGCCTATTTGCGTCACATTTTATTGCTCACTAGTTGGTTTAAGGTGTAAATGGAGCCATAAGAAGGCCGCTCCCTGCAAGGTCACTCTCTTCCAGTGCCATTCTTGTGGGGAATGCCCTCCACTCCCACTGTTCATGAAGCGCGGCACCCCTGACTATCTCCCCAGCCTCGTCATCTATTTCCTTCCCACAGTGTCCCCCTTCCCATCACTTACTGTGTTACTGTTTAATGGTCTGTAGTTTCCCTATGGTTTCAGTTTCTCTGATGTAGATTAAGCAATGGATGGGCCCGAGTGGGTTTAAAGTCAATGCTGTTAAAACTAAATATTTTCAACTGGGCCCCTCCACCTAGTAAACAATCTGGAAAGCATGTCACCTCCTCTTAGATTGTTTGTGGCTAATACAGTCTTCTCACCTCGGTCAAGAACCTTTGGGAATAAGGCATTAGCCTGAGAGCACAATTTGGTGAGGGGCCTCTTTCAAACTCTGGATTCTTATATAAATTTATTTTCGATTATGGCAAATCCCTATAGGTTGGGATTCCATCTTTTTTTGCAATTTATTGAGTGTGTACAGAATGCCACTGTTTTTGCAATACTGAAAAAGAGATTCATTGTCCCGGTTCATCAGTTTCTCCAATGGTTGCCAGTATGGTGCCACCTAATGTCTAAGAAGTATCACCTTGTGTTCAAGTGTGTCTATGGAGTGACCGCTTTCCACCTAGATGGGAAAATCATTGCAAATTCAACCAACCAGGGGTTTGACCTCCTCCAGTCAGCATTTCCTGACAATATCCAATTCAGAACTGAACGATAAATTGACAGAAGATGTGCAGTTATGGCTCCATTTATCAAACTCCCTCTGCACGGAGACTTGCAGCTTGGCCATCTTTACCACTAGCCGCATGCACAACCAATCAGATGTTGCAAAGCCGACACATCCATAGCCTGCTTCTGACTTTTTCGTGCCGAGCTACTATTGATTTCGTAGTGTTTTTTGTAACAAATGAACTGAAAGCATCAAAGAATCAAAAGTGTGGACATTAAACTGATGTGCTCCGGTGGTGAGACGAGTCCAGTGGAAAAAAGAGCGTACAAGGAAAACAATGCATTCTTCGATATTGAGTCAGATCTCTAAGCAACGAAGAAAGAGAGGAGAGAACATTGAACTTTTGCACTCTGATGGAGAGAGGTTCCCATTTGAACAAAGAGAGTATAAGAGAAAACTGCTGAATTCTGGGATATTTAGTGAGATCCTTAATGTCCAAGAAACACAAGAAAGAACATTACACCCTGGTACGCTTGTGAAGATCATAGTCCGGTGCGAAAGAGACACCATATGCATAAAATCCTGCATTCGTGGATGTAGATCCTGATTCGAAGGTATCCAGGGGAAAGAAAAACAAGAGGACAATGACCATTGGGCAAGAGAGAGCATTCTAGTAAGAGGCTGCATACTGGAACATGAAGGCCACGCCATAAGAAGCCAATAGACAAGAAAGAGACTGTGATCACACTGTACTGTGGAAGAGTGAACCTAAAACACTACATCCATGGGAAAGCGAGACCAATCCATAAGATTCAAAAAGCCCAAAAAACACTATAAGAAACTATACTTTGGTGAAATGCAGAGTGAACGATAGAGAAAGAAAAGTAGAGCACAGAGAAGTAGGGAAGTGGGGACCAGAAACAGCAGCAATGATCCAATCATTAGAAGTTATATAACTGTTATTAATATTTGCTACAGTATAACATATGGCCGTGCAGTGTGTCCACTCTTTTAATGTGTGCAATTTAGACAGGTGACCTGACAGCGTAATAAATGTGTTTGGTCTTCCCCATTAACCAGTGTCAGGGCAAGGGTGGTGGCCTTGGCATTTTATGGGGCCTGATGTATTTGAGAGGATGCAGAGCCAACTGCGAAGTCAAGTCACTGTTGCCTGTAGAGTGGTACAGAGTGCACAGTGGCTCTTTGGAAACCACAATAATAACTAAGGACGATACGGTAGAGGAGCAGGTGGACTCATTTTCCCTAACTCCCACCCCCTCAACACCGTCCTATTGGAACAGCAGAAGAACCCTATATGGGACTCCATGTGTTTTCACTATACGGCATTGAGTGTATGAGAGACGATATGCACGCAGGCAACCGTAACCAATGTATCCTCGCACTGAAAGTTTGGAAGGATATTGCGTGGAAGGATGTCAGCACGCAACATTGGACATCATGAAGCACTGAGTGAAATCTGATGAGGGCAGAGTGATGTCATGAAGAAGACGTGTGAAGACATACTGAAATGATATGAAAATACATAAGAGTGATGATGGAACTGAAAGCAACTAGAAAATAATTTACAAAATGAAAGAGTAATCATGTATGCAAAATAAGATAAAGTATTTGCTGACCAATAAGTCAAAATGCGCAGCAACGCAAGGTAGAAAAGACATATAGAAGCTTGCTATGGAGGAACATTTAATGTGGCTAGGACGGCCATAATTGGAAGATGGATGCTGGCTCGTGTTAAGGTTCCATCGAGCTACCTCAGAGACAGATCATACTTGCAGAGTCAGGAGACGCTGGATAACAGCTTCATGTGCAAAACGAAGAGGAGTCTATGTTGGCGTGGGATCAATGATGCTATTTTTCAGGAATAGCCGCAAGGCACAAAGGGAAGCAGACGGATAAACCATGTGAATGAGACATATTTCTTTTAGATTAAAGAAGAAGAAAACATCTGCAAGAGGCAAGTATTGGACTATTAAAAGTGTATAAAGCCTAACAAGTTGCAGTAAGCAAGTCTCTAGAGGCCAAGACGAGCAATGACACCCAGCATCATTGAATCGAATAGCAGTAAATAAGAAGTCGAAATGGACAAATGTCTGGTCTCTTAACACATGATTCATAAGTAAAAAAACAAGCACTATTCATTAAGCTGTGGATGATAGTGGCGTGCTTACACTCCCTTGAATGTTCCAGAACAGAGATCAAGCTGCAAGGTCAACTACAGACAAGAAACTCTGGCTCATGGTCGGACTGATGAGAGGTGATGGACTAATTGGGAAAGTGGTGAGTAATCTGATGTGACTCAAGCAACTTGGTTTTGTTTTGCTTACGTGCTTACAAAATGAAAGTCCAAGGTTGGGTAACAATCAGTGGGTCTATGGGGTAACCTATACAATGTTGGATAGACGAATCTGCTGCTATTTACTATGCTATAATCAGTATTATATGTATTTAGAGGTAGTTCAAGGAGTCCCTTACAAATAAGAGGTAGCCAATGGTGTAGTAACCCGTATTTATTCTATAAGTAGATATGCTACCCTAACCAATACCTCCCGTCAATAGGTTTTACAGTTTGCCACGTATGATGACATCAAAGATGACGCATATTGGGGTATAAAAACCTGTGTGTAATCAAGTCTGTCCGTGAGTGTGCAAGCATCAGTCTGATGTCTGCCGGTTTGCCCTGCTTTATTAAATAGAGAATACATTAGTACTTAAATTGAGAATAAATTACTAATGGTGGGTGGGTGATACGGGAATTGAGTGGGCGGGTGTGTATAAATATATAGGAATCAGCTCTCCAATGACCGGTCCTGCAAACCTCTATCTAGTTGTGTTCAAACTATAGCCTGGAAGAAATGGATGGTCCAGAGAAACATCATTAACAGGATTGGTGGAGGTTCAATTGAAGCAATGGTTTGTGCTTATAAGATTGCAATTGTCCCAGCATTCTGTATGCCCTAGAGGTGCATCCTGAAGCTACCATCAAATGGATGGTGCCCCTGGAGGGCAAAATACTATGCTCACTACTTGGTCTACCATGTGCCAAGCCGGTTGAGGCTATTAGACTGGAACTTGGGTTAACATCTCTAATTGCCCATTTGAAAATGGCGGCATGTCCACTCTGCACTAATATAATGTTCTCAGAGGAAACAAGCAATCAGTTATTAAGCACTGCCAAAACACACCAGATAAAGCGTTTACAAAGTATTTGGTTCATAGACCTTGACCAAATGGTTGGCAATCATTTCTTGGTCATTGGGGTGCTGCAGCGCCAAACCAGCCTCATTGAGTACCATCTTTCCGGCTTTGTCAAAAAAAACATGAATTATGATCGTATTCATTCCCTCTTACAGCTCTCGACTAAATCCTATCTAATCAAGTATCATTCTCCGCCCCCTCATACGCTTTATTGTATATTTAAGACTCAAACCTTTTACCTGTCTTTAGCAACATGGGGTCCTGCGATGGGAGCCCAGGAGAGGAACGGATCTGCAGAATTTGCCAAATGGAAATTGAAACAGCTCGACATGTTCTCACCAATTGTTGCATACTGGTTGATCTCTAAAAAAAAAGGTTATGAGGAATTCCGGAATCATACATCAGACCAGACTTGGAGTGCCATATATGGTGCTGAATCACTTGTTATTAGGCAGGCTTCTTTCCATATATGGAATCAGGTCAAGCAAGCCCATATTGATCTAAATTTGAAACCTTGATTGCCTGTGTGGTGACAAATGTTTTATGATAGTGATGCCTTAGGTCTTTTTTTGCAAGATTGTTCACAAAAGGGAAACCTAATTTGTAACTATTTTACGACTGTTTTTAAGAACCAAAGTATTGTTTGTTTTAATCAATACGATATTTTGACACGTGATCATAATTTGTGTATGTGTACAGGTTGCATAACCATAGACAAAAATAAAAAATAAAACATTTAAAAAAAATGTGTCTGTCCAGTTATCTGGTCTGAGATATTTATTGCTAATTCCATCTAGCACAAGAGACGCTTCAAGGTGTTAGAGGAAAATATTGCCAGTAAAGAAATGGGATCTTCTAACTTGTCAGAGTTAACAAAGGGAGAGCTTAACCTGCCAAACAGCACTCAAGTCTATCCCGGAAACCAATGCATGCATTACAGCACTACCATTCTTGCAATTTTGTTCACTCGTTGTAATTTTATTGAGGCACATGTCCAGGACAAGGTTGACTTAGATGTTTTCTGAATCACACGCGGCATACATGTTCCCTTCTACCGGCAAGACAATTTCACCAAATCTGGAGGCCAGAGCATCAACAGAAGTCAGAAGCTGGCCAGACTAGAGCAGCAAAAATTTTAAAAAAGAAGCAACCAGGAAACAAGCATTCCCAATCTACGATCCCAGACTGTGGAACCTCTCAAACATCAACACGTAATTTGCATGCAAGTAAGGAGGGTTGCTCTAACGTTCACTGTAGTATGCACATACTCTGCATTTATTTTTATCAAATTCCCTTTCCCAAATATTCCTGATTATGGTGTGTGTGTGTGTGTGTGCTTTTTTACTACTTGACTAATTTTATTACCTTGTGTATTCTGAGAGCGTACGGCAGTACTTTGTCACTGTCTATGAAGTGGGGACGCAGCGGGACAGCTGATTATTCCATCTTGCACTTGCGTGCTGGGAGAAACAGCAGTGCAGCGGGCGCACTTGATGCGGGGCGAAGGTGCGCAAAAGGCAAGTCCGTCTGGGCCCGTCCACGTCCTGTCTGGGCTTGGGCTTTGAAGAAGGCAAGGAACTACCTTGGGTGGTCAGCACCCATTTGTAACATCAGCTATTCTTAGGCTGAGCTGTTGGAGCTGGCACCTGAGGCTACCTGCCTGCCTAGTAGCATGTTACATTAGATACCTCTAGCTGATACTATCATTGAGAAGGGGGTCACCCCTGGAGATCTGAGTAAGGGTGGGGGCTTTTCATTGGCTGGCTTCTTGATCAATGCCCGCCCTGCTGGGGCACACAGCCAAGAGATGTTGTATTTATTATTAGAACAGAAACCTGATCCGTTATAGGAGTAACTGAAGCTTGGTTTTAAGACTCATCTGATCCAGATGTTGTGCAGCTTCTCCCCTCTTCTTCTGGACTGATTCATGCGGATCGACTGAGCTTGAGGGCGCGCGGGAGTCTGGCCCTAGTCCATTTAACATCATTGAAGTGTGATGCCATCCTCCTGACCTATGATGTGCTGTGTGAACTGTTGTTGGCCAGAGCAAGCAATGTGTTAGTGCCCATATTGCTTGTCTTTCATCCGCCGTCCCATTTGGCGAATGACTTCATTGACTGCTTTTCTCAGTTGGTCGCTGATCTTGCGTTGGCTCATTCAAACCTGATTGTGTTAGATGATTTTAATATTAAGCCGAATGATGTGACTGATTGTCACGCGGCCACGCTAGTTACTAGGCTTTCTGACTGCCTTCTGCATTTGCGCAATTATTTTCCGACCCACAACAGGGGGAATACCCTTAATTTGATTTTCTCAGAGACTGCACTAGCTGTGACTTTTAACCTCCAGCCAGTTACTTTGTCTGACCACTTAGAATTGCCATTTCTCGTGGTTCTTACCACTCAGAGGGAGACTTACCATAAAATCCATGGTGGTAACCAGTGGGCTAATGTATCCTCGGTGCAACTTGCAAGACCCTTCCATTAAAGACAAATATGGCCCTTACAGAGATTCTGGCTGACCCTTGTGGGACTCTTATTAAAGCTATGATCATCACAGCTGACCAGCTGGCCCACCCCTTGCTGGGGTGTGTGCCATCAAAAGCCCTATTCTCCCTGGTTCTCATCAGATCATAGAGCAATGAAGCAGGAGTATCGCCAGGCAGAGCACACATGGCAGATCAGCGACTAGCAGGAAGCTAAAGAAAATTATAAACAGAAACAAGTTCAATACAAACCGGCTGTGAAAGAAGCTAAGACTGAGAACTTTGCAGAACGTATACTTATGGCTTCAAGTGCCGCTCGAGAGTTCTTTAAAATGATGCAGGAACTTTCTGTCCCCCCTTCAGCTCGACTAGTTCCTTCCCACTCCCAAGATACTTGCAATGCCATCAGCTTGGGTTTTGCTGACAAAATTGACATGATCAGAAAGTCGATTACGGTGTCGGGGCTGGGTATAGTAGCCGAAGTCTCACAGGCCCCAGTTAGTGGCTGTTTCTGTGGGTCTGTGGTTTTCTCAAGCTTTGAACCGGTTTCAGATGCAAGGGATCTGGCTGCAATTGGCAAGCTTAAATTGGCGTCTCCCTCGGACCCGATTCCCCTGCATCTTCTCCAATCCCTGCTGATTGATTCCATTGCACTTTTCACCACCGCTCTTCACCATTCTTTTACGGGCTGTGTGATCCAGGACTTCACTGAAACATGCAATGCTCAGACCACATTTGTAGTAGCCCCAACTGGACCCTTTGTCCCCAGCCAGCTATCATCTGATTTCCTAGCTACCTGCCATTATGAAATTGATGGAATCCATTGTTACTCTCCAACTCTGAAGGTTTCTTGAAGAAAAAGATCTGTTTCACTGATTTTAATATGGTTTTATGCTGTTTTTGGGGATGGAATCAGTAACAATATCGATTTTGGACGACTAGGCTTTGCTTCAGGACCCCAGGGAGGTCGAAGAATTGACTCTCCATGACCTCTCTGCGGCATTCAACACAGTTTATCATAAGATTCTGTTGCAGCGCTTGGAGAATGCAGGGCTGTCGGGTTTGGTCCTGGCATGGTTCTCCTTGTTCCTGTCAGACCGTATGTAAACCATCTCTTTGCGACCCTACTTGCCCCTTCTACCTCTACTCTTTGTGGTGTCCCTCAGGGCTCATCTTCATCACCTCTACTTTTTGATCTCTATCTATGACCTCTGGCCAACCTTATTGCCTCATTTGGTGTATGCTTATACACCTATGCCGACGACATGCAATTCATTTTTAGTTTAGGCTGAACCCTCCATCTAAGCTTAAATCTTGCCTGTCGGAGATTTGTCATTGGATGGCCCAAAATTGAGATTTTGGTGATTGGTCCGCCAAATGCCAGCTCATTCTAGCATGCTGACTTTTGGCCTGCAACTTTAGGAACCCGCCCAGCCTCTAGTCCCTTTGAGGAGGGTTTAGGGGTTAGGCTTCTCCTCTATGGTTTTAGAGAAGGGCATATGGCAGAAATCTTAAGGTGGGCTTTTTAAAATTGAGACTTCTTGGAAAGTGCTTGCTTTAGTTCCTTTGCAGTTCCTTCCAACAGTAGTCACAGCCTCTACAATGGGGGTGCTGGACTACTGCAATGGTATTTATCTGGGACAACTGGATTTTCTGATCCAACGTCTTCAGATATTGCAAAATGCGGCAGCGCCATTGGTACTGAATATCCCGAGAGGTTTCTGCCTCGCTTTTATTGGCTAGACTGCATTGGCTGCCGGTGTGAAGCCGTATACAGTTTAGGGCACTATGCATCGCACTAGGCCTTCTTTTTGAATGGGTCTATCCTTCTCCAGTCAAACCTCATTCATTATAGGCCTTCTCGAGTTTTGTGTTTTTGCGAAAAACAAGCAGGGGGCATTCCTTCTCGGTTTTGGTTCCTATGCTATAGAATCCATTGCTGACACATTTGCTGGAGATTTCTGACCATTTTTGTTTCCGGTAAGCTCTCAGGACCCTCATGTTTTGAGGAGGGGGAAGAGAGGCGGGCGTTAAGTATGACTTCCTTACTGTTGCCCCCCCACCCAGTGCCAAGGACTTTTTTGGTGATTTTGGTATTTCGCCATTCAATGCCTTCTAACGTTTTATGTTTCATTAACCTCTTAAGTGCCAAGGACAAGGTATCTCGTCCTTGGCAACAGGGAGGTAATGCCATGAACGAAATACCTCACCCTTGGCACTTAAGGGGTTAACTTCTTATTGCTAATGCAGTGCCTAAATAGGAACTGAATGATTTAATCTATTGTACATAGTAACAACATGCACTTCACACGCCGCTCACTTAACAGCATAATTACTTACGTTAAGCTGGTGATATTCCCCGACACAGTTTGGCAGTGAGCCAGGGTTATTCAGAGATAAGGTAGATCGAGTCTACAGCTTGTCTAAGGATTGCCAATCCAGGAGAGAAACAGCCAAAACCCTGCCTGTCAGTTAGCTTGCAAGCACTGAAGACTCAGTCTGCCCTGGAAACAGCACTGCCTCCTTCGTCTTTGAGTGGAAGGATGAATGCCTAGCCCTCTCTCTTAAAACTTTTTTTCACAAAATCCCCTGTCACTCAGAAGCATCTCACTTCTACCCGATCATCCCACTAAAACAGCAGGTGATTTCCTCTGTGCCTTTAGCTGAAACACAAACCACATTGCTGAAGTTGTCACATCTCTGCGGTTTCCTGCTCCAATACAATGCCATGTTTTTATTAGAATGGATCCTCATGTTCCTCATCTGACCACACCGCGCAGATTCAGCCTAGACGTTTAAAGTAAACTTTTCTTTCCAGACCATCGTGCATTATCTGTCGATCTGCATCCCGTGCATATAATGGATTGATTTGAATTATATATTATTATGGGAATTTTATGTTAAATGGGTCGGGGTACATGAGTACATTTGTTTCATGTTAGTATTTTTTTTTAATGCAACGTCGCCAATTAAAATGGCATCATGGACAAAAGTTATCATTTGTGTGATCATGAGAATGCGTTCTGTGCATTGGCATCTGTTTAGATTCAGACTGAGACTTTTTGGGATGGAAATGAGCCTATCCCACCCCCTAGGCACTTCCAGGTAAGGCAAACACCATATGAAGTGATGTAGCATACAAGGGGGGGGGGAGTAATCTGCGCTATCATGCAGTATATAGAGGCACAGTAGTGCTTACAGGTAGATGTGCAGCACTAGAAAAACCATAGTCCATGACTCCATTTTGTATTAGGCCCAGAAGAGAGAAGCTGCAGGCTTGCACTGTTCACGTTCCTGATTCACAAGGCTCCATTTCTGTACAACATACTGACTCCGCAGAGCCCTGTTCCCACAAATCTCCACTTCCCCCTAGTTTCTCCAGTTTGCAAATATGTAGTACCTTCCAAAGGAATGTACCCTGCAAGAGCGTGATACAACACCAGGCTTTGTGGTGCGTCCATCCATCTCCACTAAACTGCCATTAGCCCTATAACCACCACCGAGCAAAGCCTGAGCCAGCCCCACACCCCTGATTTGACTCCCACACCTTTGCATTTCCTGATAAGCAACCAACCCCCAGGTACCAACACAAATCAAGTGTCCACAAATGATCAAAGCATGCACGGCTGTATTTCTTTCTATCATGAAAACATATCCCTTGTAACATGAGGTACGGGGAGGGATAAATTAAAGATCAAAACCATGTGGAGACCTTGAGTGTGGGAACTGCGCTATCAATGAAACCCTGAATGTGCGGGTCAGCGCGACTGTATTTTATCCTCCTATCCCCCTGGCACCATTTCCCATGCCACCCCAGTTGCCTGCCACAATGTATTAACTTGTGCCCTGACCTCACCACAAGGTTGAGCCCAGCTGACCCAAGTGGATCCAGACAACGAGAAAGAACTAACCAATTGCTGCCTGGCATCCCCTATGAAGTAGGATCATGTGTAGGATGCCTCCAATCAGGGGCACCCAATTGTACTCTATATTGTGATATGCGTGGGATTTTTATGCTCCTGTTTGTAACTGCGTGAATCAGAGCATTCTCGAGCATCAGAGTCCTTTGATGATATAAGTATCCCGTACAACTAAACCTTGTTATCCTTGCAACGCTATCTCCTGGCCTATTTCCCTAGCAGGTTGTCTTTATTCTGGAGCGTGCGTTAGAAGGGACTTACCTTCAGGCTCATACCCTTGATTCCCATCTATGAGTCTCACACCCTCGACCCAAGTTAAAATCAAACCTTAGTTTAAATGTGAATAATGAAATGCAGAGTCTGGATGTTGAAATGGAAAGCCTAATGATGAAATGCAGAGCCTACATTCCTACAGCACCTTACCTGATTTGTCACTCATACTTGATTGCTTGCCATAACTGTATCCCTGATGTAGCCCCGCAAAAAGAGGTGCGTCTTTGCCAGTCTATGCACCTTACCTGATTTGGTAAGGTGCATAGACTGGCAAAGCCACACCTCTTGGTGCAGGGGGCTACATAAGGTATACATTTATGGCAAGCAATCAGCTCGGAGTACTTTTACAAGACAAATAGAGTGCGAGATCAGTTAGTTACATGCAATAAAAAAAGGGGGTGCTTAGATGGAAAAGCCTCAGTTCATCCCGGAGAAAGTGGATGCAGACGAGTAAGGAGGTGAGTCTGTAGGGAAGTCCTTGCCTTGCAATGCAGGGGTCTAGAACAGATGAAAGAACACAGTGCAGAAGACAGTAAGGCTGCCAGAAAGTCAAGCCGATGGGGTTGTAGGTAAAGGTTTGGTGCACAGAATGGGCCGAGGTAAAGTCAGTTCGATAGCAAAGATGGACAAAGATCAGTGCAAGGTGAAGAGAAAAGAAGAAGACACTAGGAGTGCCACCTTAACATAAACGTGTTGTCAAGGCGGGAGAGGTGAACCAGGAAGGAGTCTCACACCGAAACATCGTCCATGGCCGGACAAGGCAAGAGTAATGGCCTTAAATGAGGGTCTAAATGAGGGCCTTAGATGGTGAGCCGGCTGAGCCTGCCGGCTCGGGCCATTCCTATTTGCTGGTGAATCCGACCAATAGGATTTTGGAAAGGCTGCATTAGAGCAGCAATCAGGCAGCAGAGTGTTGCGGGCTCCAGGAAGCCTGCCTCAGTGGAAAGAGAGCATCAATCCGGCCATCTTGAAAGGAGCAGGATCTCCAGCTCTCTAGAGATGCAGGATGGGCCTGGGGCCATTCTCAAGGTCTGAGGTGACATTCAGAATACCCAAAAACCCCAAATGTATGAACTTCCCCAAACCCCCTGTCGAGGGATGGTGGGAATTAATGGGAAGACAGTCCTCTCTCAACCATTCTCTGGATGCACTGTAAGCCACAACTATTGCTTTGGAGTACAGCAGGGACGGAGATTGAATGATAGTAGTGACACACAGCTTGTGAGTGTCGTTTGGTTATTTACCCATTCTTTGACTGCCCATGTCCACCCACTACCTGCTTCTCCCCACCCAAGACACATCATCCTGGGATCCCCTTGAGCTTGCTTTTTCAAACTGCAACCTCAAACTTTGTTCTCAAAGTGCATGCCAGTGTTATTTCAAAGTAGTCTTGCACAGTGTTAATGGCATAAGTGAAATATCTTAACCAATGTGTCTTCAGCCACTTGATTTATAAGCAGCATGCATTTCCATACACTGAAGGCCAATTAAAAGCAAGCATTGGCAAAGCAAACAGAGTGTGCTGGTGCATAAGTATTCGAGAGCCATTTGCCAGGTACTGCTTTCATTGTTACTCACACTATTGTTCACTTGTTACCATGTTATGGCCAGGTAGTACCATTACATCACTGCCTGGGAATTGTTTTTCCCATGCCCACGCAAAGCCATAACTATTGCCTTTGCCAAAGCATGTGTTTGTTACATGCTGACCACTAAGTAAAACCTTTAGTGAAATGTATTTCCAGGCATTAGCATCCAAAAACATAAAAGGAATAAAGTGCATTCGCAAACATCCTAGGGAGAACATTAAAAGCAGCTTCCTGCGAACTGAAATGTAGCATTCAATTAACAAAGGTTATGATAAATATATTCTTCCACCTCCTGTAATCAATTTCATTTTCTGAGCATTTCAATGCAATCAAAGTTGCACTTACATTTGTCATTTAAAGGCGAGAACCGACAAAGCCATCGTGCACGAGTTTTTTTTAACCATTACTGACAGCTCTGTTAGCTCCAACCCACATAATTATGTGTATAGCACCTTTCTCCAGCAGCGTGCACAAAACCTCTCACAGAGTGTTCGAGGGCCAGGCCTGGGTCCTGCTGGTCACTGATGCGTGCATTGACTCTCTATTATTAGTACAGGTGGCAGTACCGGAGACGACAATGCCGCTGCAGCATTTTATGCACATGAAGACATTATCATGGAGAAATATGTGGGACTATCTTTATGAAATGTCCCATGAATTTGTGTTTGTATTGTTCTGCTCCACAGGAGAACAATACTTATTATATCATCAATTTCCTGCCGTGTTCCTTCAGCTTGCAGTCCAGTAATAATTGCTGTTATATATTGATTCTGAGTAACAGGAGGGATTGCTCAGAAATGTGGGAGGACTTATGAGCTACTAATACTGGAAACAGGGGTTGGCGTCCTACCACATATATTTAGTCACTTTACACGCACATTTTCTGTAAAGATTTAACCATTTGGCATGCTTAGTATAAGCAGAGCTGTATTACTAAACTAACTCTCATATAGAAAAGGTATCTTTCTTTCAAAGAATGGTTCTTTGATTTTGACAGTTTTTGTACCATTGGTTGCCATTTGAAAAAATTCAAGATATTTCTTGTATATGTTGTATACTGAAGCCAACTACTAATGTTTACACAGCTCTGAAACTGCTTTGCACGTGATTGTATATATTTGTTTGTGAATGTTTACCTATGTTTTTGTTGATTTAGTTCATGTTCTTTTCTACACAATTTCGAATACAAGTGCAATACTGAAATTGCAATGTGAACACAATGCGGTACTGCATCTGCATCTCCAAACACTGGCTAAATAAATAAGCTACAGTGTCAGCTATAAGAGTTTGGTTGCTCACCTTTTCTATATGAGAGTTAGTTTAGTAATACAGCTCTGCGTATACTAAGCATACATATATTCTGAAACAAATGATTTCATAGGCTCCTTAGGTCCCAATTTGGAATTATAAAGACTAGAAGTCCCAGAAGGTGATACTGTATTGGCAGGGGATTGGAATGCAGAGGTGATATTGTATTGGCAGGGGATTGGAATGCAGAGGTGATATTGTATTGGCAGGGGATTTGAATCCAGAAGGTGATATTGTATTGGTGATGGATTGGAATGCAGAAGGTGATATTGTATTGGCATGGGATTGGAATGAAGAGGTGATATTGTATTGGCAGAGGATTTGAATCCAGAAGGTGATATTGTATTGGTGATGGATTGGAATGCAGAAGGTGATATTGTATTGGCGGGGGATTTGAATGCAGAGGTGATATTGGCCCTCATTACGACCCTTGCGGAAATTGACTGACCGGACCGCAACAGCGTAAATAGCGTTTCCGCCATTGCACGAAGGAGCAAAGTGCGGCTAATTACGACCCATCGGGCACGAGCATTACGCCATGGCGGAATCCGAAAGGCTGCGATGGCGGAAATGACCCCAAAACGGCCCTTACCGCCGCCGTACGCTGCACCAGGTGCAATACCGCCACCCATCTTAGCGGTCACCGTAATGAGCGGGCACCGTAATGAGCGGGCACCGCAAATTACGGGCACCGTAAATATACGGAAACGGAAGTAAAAGCATGTGGCCGGAACGGGAAACAGCACGCCGCACAACTATAAAATCCGAATCCCAACACAACCATTAAAAATCCGACCCTGACACACATCCCAACCCGTTAGCAACCCCAGTTAAAAAAATAAATATGGGAAAGGTAGCCAAGAAAGCGTGTGATCGCAAGCGGCAGGTCCACTTCTCCCGAGAGGAACTGACCGTGCTGACCGAGACCCTGCAGGAAAATGCCGCCGTCGTCTTCTCCAGTCAAATGACCAGGACGGCCCTTGCCAACAAGAAGGCCATATGGGCCCTTGTGGCACAGCGCGTAAGTGCGGTGGGGACAACACCCCGCACGCCACAGCAATGTCGCAAGCGGTGGGACGACCTGCGGATCCGCGTACGCAGCATACTTTCTGCGAACAGGAACATCGCCACAGCTACCGGGGGGGGATCAGAGTCGCCCATCAAGTTGACCCCCTGGGAGGAGATCTGCGCCTCCACCATAGGAATGGAGAGCATAGAGGGAGTCGGAGGGATGGAGAAAGGAGTGCCGACATCCGGAGAATCAGGTAGGTTGGCCAAGAGAAACAATGCGAAATCCACAAACCACGAACATGTGCAGTACCATGTGACCCCATAGTGCAATACATACTTTGCCCTGACAGCGCCCTCTAAAAGTCAGAATGAATAAACAAATTAATCAAGATGCCATAAACAACCCCTACATGTGCAGCATGCACCCCCTAACTGCAGGCAGCCAAATGAATGCATCCTCAATCCACACGAAAATGAGACCACCTCCAAGGCCCAGTCCCATATCAGCCTCATGTACCACCCCAATGCATTTGATACGTTGCCATTCCAAATCCGACAGACCCATAACTAACGCTCGCCCCTCTTTACTCCACCACAGGGTCCGATACCAACGACGAGCTGCAGGACACCCCTACCAGCACGCCTGCAAAGAGGGCCAGGACCAACGTCCCAAGAGCCTCCACCTCAGGTGCAAGGATCAAGACACGGCAGCAGCAGGAATCAAGTGCCAGCACACTGGAGGGGACTGCAACAGGCACCCCAGCAGCCAGCAAGTCCACAACCCCAGCACCACAGGTCCCCCCAAAGAACGTATCTGATGGCACTGCCTCTGGTGCTAGCAGCACCATAGGTGACACAGCTGTCATGCCAGCATGCTCCGACACGGAAAACAGTGCTGGCGACGTAGGTACCATCCATGACCTTTCCCAATCCCCCTGCATGTCCCATCCCCTACACCATGACGAAACCACGCAGGGGCACCCTGAAGACGACGACTGGCCAACCCCCACAAGTCCTGTGCCAAGGCAACATGTGTTGAGCAGCCCCCCTGTCACACCACCGCAAATGTCCATGGCCCAGCAGAGGCAACAGTCCCTCGACCTGCTGATCGAGCAACAGCAGGAAGTGTCCACGCTACTCAAGGACCATGCGAATGAATGCGGGGGTTCCAGGGCAGCCATGGAAACATCCACCGAGACACTCAGGGCACAAATAGAGAAAAGTAGTGAGAGCCTCAGGGGAGAAATGGAGAGAAGCACCGAGAGCCTGAGAGCACAAATGGAGAAAAGCACCGAGAGCCTGAGGGGGGAACTGAATGCGACGTCCAAAGACGTTTGTGCTGAACTTGCTGCTGTGCGCCGTGTGCTCTCGGAGCTCTCACAAACCCTCAGAGACATGCATGGACGCGAGCAGGCAGAGACGTCATCCGTGGCAAGTTCCGTCCAGGGCAGCCCCCAACGCAGATCTGGCAGGAACCTGCGCTCCACGGGCAGGGGTGCCCCTGATACCCGTAGAGGGGGCTTGCAATAGCGTCTACCCACGGGCAGCATGCATATTTGGACACTGGTGTTGGGGGGGGAGGAAGTAGGGTGGAGGGGGTGTGTTGGGCTTCACTGGGTGGCGGGTCCATAGGGTGTATGAATCAAATCACATTAACAATACAGCACTTCATTATCATCCAATGACATGTGTGGACATTGATATTTGCGTACGAGGCCTTCATAGGCGTACAGTCCACTATGTGCCTGTACTACACACACACAGTGCCACAGGTCCCCTTTCCGTGTAATAGGCACCATGCGTGGTTGCTAGAAGCATGCATCTATGATGCTCTGTCGGATTGCACGTGCATCCTGTGCCTCATGGACTCCTTGGGGTGCCTCCACATCCCCACCCTCATCATCATCATCTTCAGGTGCATGCAGTACAGCGTCAGGGGGCATGGGCACATTCCTACGTATGCACATGTTGTGCAGCATGACACATGCCATGACCATCTTAGAAACCCTCTCATGGCTGTACATGAGTGCCCCGCCAGACCTGCTGAGGCTGCGGAAACGAGCCTTCAGTAGGCCGAATGCCTGTTCAATGACCACACGGCTACGTGAGTGGGCATGGTTGTAGTCCTCCTCATGCTGGTTCTGTGGGTTCCGGATTGGTGTAAGGAGCCATCTCTTCAGTGGATACCCGGCATCACCTGTATGGGACGAATAAAGGGTGTCAGTGGAATGATAGTGCTAAGTAGCCCCCCCCCCCTCCTGCAAGGTCATTGACGCATCAAATGGGCCACGATGTCATGCATGGAATGAGACTCACCGAGTAGCCAGGATCTGTGCCCTGCGTGTCGCTCCATGTAGCGTGGTATTCTTGTGTTCCTCAGGACCATAGAATCATGGGTAGATCCTGGAAATCTGGCACAACAATGCGTAAAGATCTTGTTGGAGTCACACACCATTTGCACATTGATTGAATGAAATTGTTTCCGGTTGCGGTACTGGACCTCCATGGCATGTGGGACAACCAATTCAACATGGGTGCAGTCGATGGCACCAATGCAACCCGGGATGCCGCCAAGTGCATGGAATCCCACCTTTGCGTTGGTAATCTCCTGGTACGTGCGTGGTAGTGTGATGTGGTCGTCGGCGTGCTTCAGGAGGGCATCGTGCACTTGGGAGAGTGTCCGTGAGAACAGTGGCTGTGAAATGCCATGCAACTGTCCCACTGTGTGCTGGTAGGTGCCTGTGGCCAGGAAGTGGAGTACAGACACCACCTTCAGTAGGGGTGGGATGGCGGTTGGGCTATCTATCATGCTCACGAGGTCAGCATGTGTCATGTCCACAATGGCGATTATGGTGTCCCGGTCCAAACGGTAGAGGGTGTGGATCTGCTCAGCAGTGAGGTTGAACGGATCAGCTCGGAGGCGTGGGATTGCGGGCCGCCTGCGTGTTGGTAGTGGCAGTGCTTGTGGGCCTTGCTGACCCTGCCTTGCCCTCCTCCTCCTCCTTCTCCTCCGTCTCCCCTGTGCGCCCGGTTGTTGTACCTGTTGTTGTTCGTCGTCTTCTTGTAGTTGTAGCACTTGCAGTGCTATCTGGTGCCCCAGGCCCAACATCGCTAGTCCTGCCGGTAGCATTTTGGAGTGGGAGTGGTTGTGGGAGGGGTTTGGGTCTGCTATATATGTGCTGTCGGCCTGTATGGCCTCCACCTGTGCTGATTGAATGAATCTGTGGCGGATGCAATCCCTTCTGGCCGAGCACGTCCCGCACGTAAGGCTGCATTTGGCCGCATGGCATCTTGGGATTGGAATCATGTATCAAATCCCGATGGCAGTGTGATGTACTTTGACTGATTTTCATGCTATGCTCCCATTGTTACACATGCTATGATTGCAGCCGCTTACATACCTGTGAAGAGTCAGTGGTATGTAGGGCTCGATCGATGGCCGACCCTCATGCAGCACAGTATCGTACTTCACCGACGGGCGTGGCGTCCCATTTGTGATTGCAGCCAGTTAGCATTATGACACACAGCCGCACTACATTGATGTAATTGTGAATGCAAGCGTTCACAGAAGCCTTTTCGACGTAATGTTGCAAGTGAGGAATTCGAAGGCCAGGATTTTTAGTTGCGAAGTAGCGGTGAGGAGACGCCCACAGGTCTGCCTGGAAATGTAACGTTCTATTGTTGAATGTCCTTGGGACAGGGCCCATAACGAGCAAGCAATGAATGACATGAATTGAATGGGATGCGCAATAGCGTAGTGGACGATAAGGCAGGACGTTCCCAAGTCCATCTAGCTTCACGACACTACAGATCCGGCCAGGAGCACAGTGGTTTTTGCAGACTGCATTACGCACAGACGCGATGGAAGTTTCACATATTATGTGAGTGAATGTTCATGCGTTTTCATTGCGGGATGAGGGAATGATGAATGGATGCATGGACAGATGATTCCATTTAGGGTCTGCCATGTACATGTGTTTTTTGATTCAATCCCCTTCCCCTGCGCTATGTGATGCAAGGCTGCCATAGTGGGACTTACGTCTATCTGCCCTTGTCGGATCCTCCCTGTCTCGACGCGCCTTCATACACTTGTGTCTAGGCACGTTACTAATCCCATGTCATGGGTTCTATCTTGACGGACGCATGCACAGTAACCGACGTTGCCAATGGTGTATTAACCTCGATTGGTTTCGTTATGTATCGATACTGATTTAGGGGTGTGTATATTCCTTTGGAGTGGGCTAGCATGCATATGGGTGTGGATTTGGTGTGTTGAATGAAGATAGTGATGCATCATGTGTCCTGTAGTGCAATCGGTTAATTTGTGTTTCATTTTGGTGACAGGTATCTCCTGCCCTATTGCAGATGCCATCTGTACGCCACTCCTCCAGATGGATTTTACTCTCGACACCTGCAGCTTCGGGTGAATCAGTGGAGCACCATTACGATCTTATGGGACGATCGCCAATGGGCCACATGCCCTTACGCTGTTCTGGTGGCTAGGTGCAACATTTCGGCCTTTCAGCTGGACTAGTGCCTGCCTCATGGGACGGACCTGCGGTTCTTGCCGCTTCCATGTTGCCTTTTGGAACGTTGATGTTGGCCCTGTGTGCCATGATGGTACAGGGCGTCACACAAGTGGAAGCTGGTCAATTATTGCAGATGCAGCCCTCGGTGATGATGGATGTTTTGGTGTTATTTTACAAATTGCTGTGAGGCCTTTGTCATTTGGATGTGCATTTAAATTGTATTCCGATATTTGGCGTGTTGCGTTATTCTTTGCAGGTGATGTGACGATTTTCGATTTGTGGCGGTATGTATTGCGAGATGATCTGCATTGTGTTCCGCCTTCTGAGTTGAGTTGTGTGGTACAGTACTGGCCGCTTTTGCCTACGTAGCACAGTGTGGTCACGGATAGGGGCTGCCATTGTGACTGTTTACATGATGTGCTGTTCAGGGGCGGGGGATTGGCTTTTGGCCGACTGGTGCCTGTCAGCCAGGTCGATTGATGGTATGATGGGATGTTCAGAATGTGGCTGGTCACAGGTGCCTGTGTTTGCGTGCGTTTGTTGGAGGGGGACTGGGGTCATGTCCATTGGAATAGCTTCTGTATTGATGCCATCTGTGCCCTGCAGCTCCCATCGGCCCCTCTTGGGATGTGCCTGGCTGCTCAGTCACTCTGCCAACTTGTGTGGTACATGCTTCTGCTGATGGTTGGTTTGTTTACTGGCAAGAGTACAGGGCTGGTGCAATCCCCCTCAGGATGCTGTTTTGGATGTTGCCTTGAGCTGGTGGCAAGCGATGGGGGACTACTGTTGTTTTGTGTCATGTGTTCTTGATTTCCATTTTGATGTCTTGTACCTTCACATGCCTGTGCTGCATCAGTACGGCTATGGTGACATGCCGTACATGGATGCCCACTCACGGGGCGCTTTGAACACCTGCATGCATTTCTACGTTGGCATGCATGGGTGAATTGTAGATTTCACTGGTTGCATGGTGTGAGTACATTGCGCCTGCCAGGAGTTGTGCAATGTGGCCAGGGAGTGGAGTACAGGCACTCAGTGGGCCATTTACGGTTGGTTCACGATGCCGTATTTCTCGCCATGGCGGGATGGTCCATTCCGCCATGCCTGATGGCGTTAGGTACATGTCCGCTAGGGTCGGAATTGGCGTACCGTTGCACCATGGTGGTGTTTGCGGTTTGGCATGGTGCGCGCGCGCGTGCTTAGTGCAGTTAGCGTTGGCGTTCACTACGGTGTCGCTAATGGCTTCGTACTTTGCGGTGACGGGTCATAGTCGCACCGAGCGCTTTTCGATGGCGGTATTGCTTTTCCGCCATCGTTTTCCCCTTTCCGCCAGGGTCGTAATGAGGGCCATTGTATTGGCATGGTATTGGAATGCAGAGGTGATATTGTATTGGCATGGGATTGAAATGCAGAAGGTGTTATTGTATTGGCGGGGGATTTGAATACGGAAGATGATATTGTATTGGTGGTGAATTGGAATGCAGAAGGTGATATTGTATTGGCATGGGATTGGAATGTTTACCTAAGATATTTCTTGTATATGTTGTATACTGAGGCCAACTACTAATGTTACACAGCTCTGAAACTGCTTTGCACGTGATTGTATATATTTGTTTGTGAATGTTTACCTATGTATTTGTTGATTAGGTTTATGTTCTTTTCTACACAATTTCGAATACAAGTGCAATACTGAAATCTGCATCTTCAAACACTGGCTAAATAAATAAGCTACAGTGTCACCTATAAGAGTTTGGTTGCTCACCTTTTCTATATGAGAGTTAGTTTAGTAATACAGCTCTGCGTATACTAAGCATACATTGATTCTGAAACAAATGATTTCATAGGCTCCTTAGGTCCCAATTTGGAATTATAAAGACTAGAAGTCCCAGAAGGTGATACTGTATTGGCAGGGGATTGGAATGCAGAGGTGATATTGTATTGGCAGGGGATTTGAATCCAGAAGGTGATATTGTATTGGTGATGGATTGGAATGCAGAAGGTGATATTGTATTGGCATGGGATTGGAATGCAGAGGT
This sequence comes from Ambystoma mexicanum, assembly GCF_040938575.1. Classification (NCBI taxonomy): domain Eukaryota; kingdom Metazoa; phylum Chordata; class Amphibia; order Caudata; family Ambystomatidae; genus Ambystoma; species Ambystoma mexicanum. The sequence continues at coordinate 1,200,161,275 of NC_090936.1, read as the reverse complement.
GATATTGTATTGGCAGGGGATTTGAATCCAGAAGGTGATATTGTATTGGTGATGGATTGGAATGCAGAAGGTGATATTGTATTGGCGGGGGATTTGAATGCAGAGGTGATATTGTATTGGCATGGGATTGGAATGCAGAGGTGATATTGTATTGGCATGGGATTGGAATGCAGAAGGTGTTATTGTATTGGTGGGGGATTTGAATACGGAAGATGATATTGTATTGGTGGTGAATTGGAATGCAGAAGGTGATATTGTATTGGCATGGGATTGGAATGCAGAAGGTGTTATTGTATTGGCAGGGGATTTGAATCCGGAAGGTGATATTGTATTGGTGATGGATCGGAATGCAGACGGTGATATTGTATTGGCATGGGATTGGAATGCAGAGGTGATATTGTATTGGCATTGGATTGGAATGCAGAAGGTGTTATTGTATTGGCAGGGGATTTGAATCCGGAAGGTGATATTGTATTGGTGATGGATCGGAATGCAGAAGGTGATATTGTATTGGCGGGGGATTTGAATGCAGAGGTGATATTGTATTGGCATGGGATTGGAATGCAGAGGTGATATTGTATTGGCATGGGATTGGAATGCAGAAGGTGTTATTGTATTGGTGGGGGATTTGAATACGGAAGATGATATTGTATTGGTGGTGAATTGGAATGCAGAAGGTGATATTGTATTGGCATGGGATTGGAATGCAGAAGGTGTTATTGTATTGGCAGGGGATTTGAATCCGGAAGGTGATATTGTATTGGTGATGGATCGGAATGCAGACGGTGATATTGTATTGGCATGGGATTGGAATGCAGAGGTGATATTGTATTGGCATTGGATTGGAATGCAGAAGGTGTTATTGTATTGGCAGGGGATTTGAATCCGGAAGGTGATATTGTATTGGCATGGGATTGGAATGCAGAGGTGATATTGTATTGGCAGGGGATTGGAATGCAGAGGTGATATTGTATTGGCAGGGGATTTGAATACGGAAGATGATATTGTATTGGTGGTGGATTGGAATGCAGAAGGTGATATTGTATTGGCAAGGGATTGGAATGCAGAGGTGATATTGTATTGGCAGGGGATTTGAATGCTGACGGTGATATTGTATTGGTGATGGATTGGAATGCAGAAGGTGATATTGTATTGGCATGGGATTGGAATGCAGAAAGTGTTATTGTATTGGCAGGGGATTTGAATCCGGAAGGTGATATTGTATTGGTGATGGATTGGAATGCAGAGGTGATATTGTATTGGCATGGGATTGGAATTCAGAAGGTGTTATTGTATTGGCAGGGGATTTGAATCCAGAAGGTGATATTGTATTGGTGATGGATTGGAATGCAGAAGGTGATATTGTATTGGCATGGGATTGGAATGCAGAGGTGATATTGTATTGGCATGGGATTGGAATACAGAAGGTGTTATTGTATTGGCAGGGGATTTGAATCCGGAAGGTGATATTGTATTGGTGATGGATTGGAATGCAGAAGGTGATATTGTATTGGCATGGGATTGGAATGCAGAGGTGTTATTGTATTGGCAGGGGATTTGAATACGGAAGATGATATTGTATTGTTGGTGGATTGGAATACAGAAGGTGATATTGTATTGGCAAGGGATTGGAATGCAGAGGTGATATTGTATTGGCAGGGGATTTGAATGCTGAAGGCGATATTGTATTGGTGATGGATTGGAATGCAGAAGGTGATATTGTATTGGTGATGGATTGGAATGCAGAAGGTGCTATTGTATTGGCAGGGGATTGGAATGCAGAGGTGACATTGTATTGGCAGGGGATTTGAATGCTGAAGGTGATATTGTATTGGTGATGGATTGGAATGCAGAAGGTGATATTGTATTGGTGATGGATTGGAATGCAGAAGGTGATATTGTATTGGCAGGGGATTGGAATGCAGATGTGATATTGTATTGGCAGTGGATTTGAATGCTGAAGGTGATATTGTATTGGTGATGGATTGGAATGCAGAAGGTGATATTGTATTGGTGATGGATTGGAATGCTGAGGTGATATTGTATTGGCAGGGGATTGGAATGCAGAGGTGATATTGTATTGGCCGGGGATTGGAATGCAGAGGTGATATTGTATTGGCATGGGATTGGAATGCAGAAGGTGTTATTGTATTGGCAGGGGATTTGAATCCGGAAGGTGATATTGTATTGGTGATGGATTGGAATGCAGAAGGTGATATTGTATTGGCAGGGGATTGGAATGCAGATTGTGATATTGTATTGGCAGGGGATTTGAATGCGGAAGATGATATTGCATAGGTGATGGATTAGAATGTGGTATGTCTGCTACCTGAGAATTGTTCTTCTACCCATAAAACTGAGGTTCAGCGTACTCAGAAAAACAATGAGCGAATTGAATTATTTGGTATCAATTATGCAATGAATGTCGACTGGAGATGCCTAATGGGCAAGTCTCAGGTGGTATTCCGAGCCTGCCTACGTTGCATAGAGCTAATTCTGTGGCATGGATTGGTTATGTTTTCTTAATCGAGCAGCATTACCACAAATACATCTATTCTGAGACTGTGGACAATTCCGACAGTTACCACTCTATGTTGATGGTGACCTTAGAGGTGACATTAAATATCTCTCCTAAATTTCCATGTAGGGGCCTATTATCAAATATAAAGAACAAAGGGAATATACGGAGGCCTAATCTTTTGAAAAGGTACAATGTTGAAATGAAATCTTGTTGGCACTCTACCACATTTTGCCTTAAAGAAACTAAGGGTCATCCCGATTTTGCCTGTCTCGGGGGTAAATCCACCAGAACACCGGCAAACAAACCTACCGTTATCGGTGCCTGACATCCCTGTATTACTGGGATATTTCAGTTGCCAGCAACGGCTGTCCTTCCCCATTCCATGGAGTCCATACAGAAGCCAGGGTGGGAAGAATAGTTGCAGAGGCCATTCCAGTGTGGGGCGTCGTGGGGAGGTGTCTAAGGAGAACTGGAAGACCCTATCTCTGCTAGTGCAGGTGGATGAGGATGGGACTGATGGGACTGTGGATGCACTTCAGGAGTGTCATGGCAATGCCATAACTTCAGAGCTGGAGAGGAGGTGGCGGTAGCTCAGCAGGAAGAGTTGAATGGCAGCCTGGAGACCAAGTAGGAGAGGGTCCCAGTGGTACTGCTGCAGGACATGTGGCAGAATCAGGCAAAGGAGGCAAAGGTGGTCCTCAGTGGATAGCGCAAGAGGAGGGAGAGGTTGTAGCCACTGAATCTGTGCCTGCCTTTGTAATGGAAGTGTGACCAAGTTCCCTGTCTGACCTGGGGAACCAAAGTGGGGTGGTCAAAAGGGTTGGTTTTCACCCTTAGATAGTAGATGCTGGGCTCGGAAGAGGTATAAAATGGATACCTACCCCACCCTCACTGCCCCTACACATACACAGGACCACAACGGGATAGACACAAGGGCACTTATACCCCACCACCCATATTAATTTCAGGAAGACCCAAAGGGAAAAGGGATACCCAATCCTCTTAAGGAGAGTTCTTCTCATGAAACATATGAGGCAGAAATACTAAGAGAGCCACGCAAGACACCAGCCAGCTCCAAATGTGCTGCTTGGAATTTGGAGAATCTCCATTTAAGGGGAAAATACTATGAACATTCAAGGGACCAGATGAGCAAAGAACTACCTAATCTTCCTCAGTGCTGATTCCAAGGGAAACGTTTCATATTGTGACACTCGCTAATGCTGTCCTCAGAAGCTCTGCAGTTACTACGTTTCATGCAAACTAATTTAAAGTGATTTTCAAAGATGGTGCATGCGATAAAGTAAGCAAACCCCATTCTCCTGGCTTCACTGGCATCATCGGGATCACAAAGTTGTAAATTCCCCTTCCATTACGGGTCCGCGGCGGAAATACCAGCCTGCCAGTTTTATTGTTACCGGTGGATTATTCACCAGATTTACCAGCGTATCACGAGTTGTACCGGCAAAATAGCCATCGGCCGATTAATGCCAGCAATACCAATATCGCCATCAAAACTGCTTGAATCACTGGCTGTGGAATTACTGGCACCAGAGATAATGTCACCGCCGGCGGCCATCTTGAAAACACAATCCACCCTGAATCTCCCATTTCCTGCAGCCATCCGATTCCAGAACAACTGCTAACAGCATATCCCAGCCAACGAAGTCCTGGGTACCAGGACTCCAGCTCCGCAAGCAGAAATTCACAGATGCCGAGCTCACTGCATTAGCTTATGCAGTGGTACAGCACTCTTTGGAAGTAGGCAAAGGAGAGCAAGCATGCAAAGGACGTCTGCCACATAGGCAGACGTGATGGCAAGGGTAATGGCTGTGGGGACCATCATCCGCAGTGCAACAGATTGCAGCAAATGATAAGACAACCTCCAGGCAAGGGTCAGCAGCCTCATTGCGAAGCACATGAGGGAGAGCAGCACCACAGGAGGAGGCACAGTCGAACCCCTCTGCCTAATGCCGTAGGGGTTGCCAGCTCCATCCTGCACATGGTGGGCATACAGGGAGTTGAGAGCACAGAGGCTGGTGCAGGGACCCAAGGTGATGGACGTAAGTACAACAGACACCATGTACAAACAAATGTTGTGTCTGGATGCACACATCCCACAACAGAGAAACAACAAAGGGGCTTGGTCTAACACATGTCAGTCACTGCAAATGGCCAGTCAACACAAACATGCCTGGGGATGCGGGTAGATGTAACCATGCACAAGCACCATAACTAAAATGTGCAGCCCGACATATGGACACACGAGAAGCACCCATATGTGCGAAGGGAGGCCACGTCATGAAGTGATGCCCCACTGCACACACATCCACAAGCTACCTTGGCAGGCTAACAGGCAATGTGCACTCCCACCACCTACATGTAGGAAAAAACATTGGAGCCAACACACCCAAGTAATCCTCATGAAATGTGCAGCTGCAGGACACACACAATGACACATGAGTGTAATGCAAACCCACAGACATAACTGCTAGATGACTAACGCATGCCATTCTATTCCCAACAAGAACACAGACCACAGATAGTGATGGGGCCAGACCCTCTACATCTGGCAACTCAGCTGCATCCAGCCCTGCAGAGGCCACACCCCTTGCCAGCAGGGGCAGACAGCAGGGCAGGACCACCAGGCCACCGCCATCTCCACCTCCACCTACCACTGCAATGGGCACACTAGCAGTTCCTGTGGACATTGCCATCACCGTGGCAGTGCTCTGTGGCCCCTCCATCAGCTAGCCAGTAGCCACGGCAGTTGCCAAAGCCAGCCGCTGCTAGGCCTGATCCAGCTCCTGCCAAATGACGCAGTGCTGCCGTCCCCCCAGTGTCCGGAAGTTGCCAGGGCCCAAGTACACCCACCTCACCGTCACGGGCAATACAGCCAATGGGCCATCGTGACAGGGCCCATGTGCCCACAACTGATAAGGAGGATACCACCTCATATCAATCAGCCTGCAACAGCCCGTAGTCACTTCACAGCCCACCACCTCCGCTGGTGCCCAGTGTCACAGCCTTGAATGAACGCCTGCGTGCCTTTTGCACGAGTGCATGCCGGGGTGCAGCTATTGGATGGCCTGGTCACTTGGGCATGCCACCGCCACCATTGTAACACTTGCCCACAGAGTGTGAGAGCATACCAAATCCTCTGCCTCTGCTGAGGCAATCGACTAAGCCATTCAGCTGATCTTGCAGCACATGCAGGCCCAGTGTTCAGAGCCTCCCACCTCTGTGACCCCCACAGGCTCCCTGCCTAGAACACTAGGACGCCACTCTCAGCACCTCCTCAATGGGAAGGAACCGGTGTACAGCCCTGTGTACAAGAAGCACCAGAGGTAACACTTGGACACTGCCAGGGTGAATCACTGAGTGTGTTTGGGCAGGGTGTGTTGAGGTGGGTATGTTGAGGATGGGTGTTTGGGGATTTGGGAATCTGTTTTGACGTAGGGCATTCAATGATTTGCATTGAAATATAAAACACAATTTCACTTAAAGCAATGACAGTGCATTCCTCTTTTTTGTACAAGTGATTAGTGCGATTGTGTAGAACATATACAAAGGTGCAAGGGGAGTGCAAAATGGAGAGGAAATTAAAGGTTCTCTAACAGTTCCTGCCGGGCCGTGCACCCTTCCCTGGCCTCCATGCCCTCGGTGCACACGTGCATGCGCCCAGCTGGCACTGCAAGTTCATCCTGTCCATTCAGATGTTATGCAACATGACACAGGCCAGAACAATCTGTCCCACCTTGTCTGGCCTGTACTTCAGCGATCCCCCAGACCAATGCAGTCATCTGAAGGTCCACTCTATGGTCATCCTGGTCCTCACATGGGCCCTGTTATATGCCACTTGCTGTGGCGTTTGGGGATTCCTCAGAGGGGTCATCAGCCATGGAATCTGCAGTTATCCAGAGTCACCTACAAGGGAGAAAGACACAGGTGTCACTCATGACGGTCAGCAGTTGTATTGCCTATTAAGGCAGCATCTCAAAAGTCAGTCTATGCATGCATGTCCCATATACCAATGCGCCACACTGCTCCACATTCCAGTCCTTACATGTGGATTGCACTGCTCAGCGGGGGTGTCCAGTCTGACATGCTACTACTTTGACAAAGCTCACAGCCAACACTCATTTCTTCTTGGGTATTTGACAGACAGGGCAGCATGTCAGGTGGGGGTGGTCTGGGCCTGTGTTTTGCTCTCATGCATGGTACGTGATGGGAGTCTGGGTTACATGTGCAGGTCTTCTGTGTGGCATACATTAAGATGGTCTAGTTGTCCTGAGGTACTGAGTGCATGCCATGTCAATTGGCAGGGTAATATCCATCACTATCTATTTAGCATTGTGTCATTTCATGTATGGGGCTGTCAATGGGTGCTTCATCATACAGCCACATCAGGAACACCATTGTTGTTTGTGGGGCCCTGCACCTAGTCATTGTACAACACCCTGTGCTCACGCTAAATGTGTCTGGGCCTCCTATTCTGGTCAATCGAGTGTCAATCAGGGTACTGAGCTAATTGAGACTCGATGTTGCTCGTTGTTGTTGCAAAATGTAATTTTCTGCCTTTTCCCCAGCCTTTTTGTCTGCCCCTACCTAGACATTCTAAAGCCCTAGGTGGCCAGGCCCACCACTTTAATGCCATTACATGTTGAGGGATGGGTGGTGGTGCTTTCTGGTAACTGTATTCATTGTGTGTGGATGTCCTGTTGGGGTTTCAATGGCCTGGCCAGTGACTGCTGCGGCTGCTCTCATGTGCTACACCTGTGGGTTGCAGCCTGTCATTTGCGGGGTGCACTAGTGGGTGCTGCTTGTACAGGGCCTTGTCAGGACATGCATTCACAATATTGTTACATCCCCCTTTTGCCTATCACTCATGCAGCAAGGTAGGTGGAATTATACATGTACTCATCCAATATCCAGGTCCTTTATCCTTTGTGACGCTCCAAGTAAGCCGGCAGTGTGCTGATACACAGGACCATTGCGTCATGTGTTAATCCTGAAAACTATTGGGTCACGGTAAGGATTATGTGACAGGTGATCTGGACATTTATAGAATGGAATTGCTCCCGATTTCTGTAGACCTCCTCAGAGGCGTGGGGGCCCACCGGCTCGATATGTGTGCAGTCCACTGTTACCACCACATCGGGCAGCCCTGCAATGGTAAAATAGCAGGCCTTGGTGGCATTCATCTGGGTATGGGAGGTGGGTATGACACTGTGCTGCCCCACATTGCGCAGGAGATGCCAGGCAGCTGGCTCACAGAGTACACAGAGGCAGCAACAGTGATTGAGGAAATAACAGAATGGTATAGTGGCTAACTTATGGTTCTAGCGGCAAGGATAGGTAGCAGCTGGAGGGAGGACCTGCCAGGAAAGAAATAGCATTCTGAAGAGGAAGTAAAAGTGAAGACATGACCATGAAACATGGCAAGAGACTGAGTGAAATCAACAAACAACCAGGAAAAAAGCAAAACACAGCCACCAAGCAACAGAAAAAGGGGATAAGTGCTGTGTACATTTTTGGATGTAGGCTCAAGTTATGGTGAAAAAGCACATTTCGGCAATTCTACCGTGTGTTTCTCTCAATCTTGATTTGGTAAACCAGCGTATCATTTTTCAACCTCTGCATACTGCATGTTCATTTCTCTTTAAGAACTCAGTTAAATGTAACCAGTCCTGGATTCGTTCATGAGAGTTTAATAGCTCCTGGATCATGATGAATAACTCCTGGTTAAGGGAAAAGACTTCTCCACACCTCAAAAAAGCGCCACACTGAGTATTTGTAAAGAGTAGGTTGGTTTATTATGTTAAATTGAAAATGCCCTTTACGGATGGCACGTGTTTCGACACGCCAGTGTCTTTTACAAATCAGGGCTGGTGGCAATGCTATATCTCAAGTCAAAAGGTTTCAATTGGGTGTAACACACAGTCATGGGTTAAATCCCCCTCCTGGCCCGCTGAAGTCTGCTGCCGTCTGGATTGCGACTCCTGGTTAAGATGACATTACGGAAACACAAAAGCTACTTACAGTTCCTGCAACATGTATTCCTATTTCAAACCCTACATACATTCATGAGGGATACTCAGAGGTCCCACACCTGCTGATGCACTCAATAAAATGCAACATGGTGGCAAGACCTCCTATAATCAAAGGTCAGCCCACTTCTGCAACCTCATAACTGCCAACACATGGTCCAATCACAGTCTAGTACAGCCCTCCACACACAGGTTGCCACATAATCATTAAGCACCACCCAAAAGGAGGAGGAACTATAAAAAAAGGGTCAGCTCACTGCACTGTGGAGAGTTCAAGAGGAGGAGTTGAACTAAGGAGTTTGGTGGAGAGTTGCAAGAGAGAGGAAACACAGAAGGGGGCCAAAGGAAAGAGCTGCAGCTTAGCGGGAGAGTTTGTAGGTGGTTTCAGAAAGAGATAGGTGATATCAGAATAATTGTTGGAATGTAGAGGAGTCAGATAATGGAAGAAAAAGAGAGAGTTGTGAGGATGAGATTGATGGAGAATGAATACTGGGGAGGTCGGAGTACCATCATAAGATCAATATACTACAAAGGGGGAAGGACATTAAAGCCCTTTTCATCAGTGGTGGAGAGAGAAAACCTGCAGGTGTAGATAGAAGTATTATACCTGAGGAGGTGGAGGATAATAGGTACCCCTTCGTGTAAGTGAGAGAAGGGAGGTTTCAGTAGATGAAGCCAGCTCACGTCTCCGGAGGATAGCTCAGGGGCAACATGCTCACCTTGGAAGCAAGACGACACGGAGCAACACAGGTTCGATCCCCGGGTCCACACTTATAAACCTCTGGGTATTAAGTGCGTTATAAATAACCAATCATATCATAGCATATCAAGAGGAGGTGGAAGCTACGAGAAAGTGAACTCTCTCTGGGGAGTCAGGGTGATTGGGCAACAGGTGGTCAGTGATGACTTTCCCTAGAGACCAATATACTAGCGCAGGGAGGTGGGCATTTGACAATAAGCACCCTAGGCCCTGACCAAAGACCCTCAGAGAATGCATCAGTGCTGGGAAGTATCACCCAGTCCATAGACCATCTGGAAGGGGCCCTCAGACTTGTCCATGCCTAGAGCAGACTGACTGAGGAAGGACTAGCATCATACTCAACTGACAAGGGCTTGGGCGCCCCTAAAACCTATACGTCAAAGACAAAATTCTAGAGTTACTGACTGGGCAATCATGCACATGTGGACAGACCTCCTTTTATGGAAATGAGTTGCTTTATGGGTATGATTGAGCCACTACTTTATGACTTCTTTGTTATTGTTGTCAAAATAAAACCATCTTTTGTTGCTGAAATCTGCCCTTGTGTCAGCCTGTTTGTACTTAATATCCAGCCACTGTCACGTAGGCAAATCAGGCACCGGTGTTCTGTGAAATTAGAGCTGCATTGACAGCGTCCACGTTGTCATGTGTTAGTTTTCCCCCGGAGGGTCATGATTCCATCTCATAGGTTTGTAACATCTTGGTTGCCATGGCAATGCTGGCAAAATCAAGATAGAGGAAGCATACCACAGCCTTACGCTTTGACTCTGCTACTGGGCCCACAAAGCATCTTTGGACGATTCTGGGTCTTCATGGCACAATGTTGGGTCTGTTCCATTTTTGCTTGGGTGCTGTTTTCTCTTCCCTGTTTTCCTTCTTGCCCTGGCCGTCGGTGTTATGGATTTACATCAATCATGGGCATGGTTTTGGAAAATAAAGCACTGTGAAGACTTTACCGAACTTGGTAACAGCCTTTTCCTTGCAGAGAATGCAGCTACTGATATTCAGGCTTTGTCTTTATTGAAAGACTTTCGCACTATGGATCTTCTTGTTGGGTAAAGACATGCCCCCCCTTGCTTCATCTACCGGAAAAGGTGATCCAGTTGATGGTAGCATGCCACATGCTGTTTTAACTTTCAGATCTGTCAGGCTGGCTTTGAGAAAGAATCTGTACAATGGTGGAAGGGTAGCTTTGCCTTCCCTCTTTTGTCTGTGACCTTCCTCCTCCTTCTGATCCTTGGTATGAATGTTTTCCAAACTGAGTCACTTTAGTCTTGCTCATCATCATCATCTTCATCATACTCTTACTCCTACTCTGACCCATCAGTGGATGTGATGATGGTGGCCAGAGACCAATAACTTGCAATAGTCTGCCTGCTGCACTGCATGCTGTTTTTCCTGTCTCATTGGTAGACTCCTTTCCCATCATTTGTATGTCAGAGACAGTGGGTTAAATAACTCTCTTCTTTTCCTCTGTCTCCAGCTGCACTATCTCAATATGCACTTTCTTATCTTGCATAACAGGAGGACGTGTAGTCAAAGAATCTGCTGACTACCACATTGATTACACTATTGGTATCCCCAGTGTACACAGCAACTTCTGTGTCTGATGTAAAACTTCCTCTGGCCACGTGCCCCACACTTCATGAAATGCTCCAGCTATGATGGCCATCAGAATAGTCCGTTCCCATCCTTCCTGATCTCTCTTCATCGTTTGACACAGTCACTCACCCCTCTCTCCTCCCTACTCTCTCTGACCTTGAAATTGAGAGTCATGCCCATGCCTGGTTCACCTCTGACCTTTCCATCCGTGCTTACACACCTCTCATCCCATTCCTTGCATAGTGAGCAGCACACATAGCTCTGTGATTGGATGACCTCTCTTTACCCTCTGCATGGTCTTCCTTGGCAAGCTCACCTCCTTCTCTGGTTTCTCCTACCACCTTTGTGCACCACTTTTAATGTCCCTGCCTTACCCCTCCACACACAGCATTAGCTGTCTCTCTGCCATCCGCCACTGCATGGCGCTTCAGCCTCCCATGTTGAACTTCTCCAAGACCGACGTTATCAACCCCCTTCACGCCACAGGGGGAAAAAAAGCCATTACTGCATAACCAACACTACCAAAGTTGCCAGACTGAACCCAATGAAGATTCAAATGATCTGCCCTTATGTCACCTAGCACAATGCCAGACTTGATAATTGTTGCAACCTCCTCCATACCCTTCATCTGTACTTCATTTCCCTAACTCTCTGTCAGCTCCCCTAGCTCTATCCCAAGTGATCCCCACACCATCCTGCTGCCTTTGTCTCACATGCTGTCCATCAGCTGGCAACCCCCAGATGAGGGTTCCTCTAGTTCTTTAACTACAGAGTAGTATGCCAAGGAAATGTTGGTGTCCCTGCTTCTTGTAGGCCATAGTTAAATAAAATGAACGTGCCCGAGCCTGCTGCAGTAGCCAGATGTGCAAGGGGGTTGAGTAGAGGTAAGGGGAGTCATGTATATTTCAGGTACTTTTGATCTGCTACAGCATCTTCTGTTTGTGTTGGAGAGGGCCACGTAGTATGCCAGTTTATGCACCAACCACACATATCATTCAGTAGCCACATCTCTAGCACACTGCACAGAACAGGGGCCCTAGCCTCATGTGAATCCAGGGGACTGGAAAGGCACCCCAGTCATGCCTTCAGAGAGCTGCAGACATAGTGTTTGGAAGGTGGGTGATGGGCCCTCACAATCCGAGGAGCAAGAGAGAAAAACAATGACATCACATCCGCAAACAAGGAAGACATCCATTGACTCACAAGAGGTGACTTCTGAACATTCACCACCACTCATTTCCATGACAATCACAAAGATTTCTCTCCATCCCCTGATTCAAGGTTTAGTACCAGCCACATGTACTTTGATGCTACCATAGGTAGCGAGGATGACCACGCGGCAGAACAAGACATTCACAAGTGCTGAACACAGGAAGCAAGCTTCATTAACTCATTGTTGACCAGTGTGCAGACTTTTCCGAAAAAAGCGACCTTAAAGAAAACGTTCTCATGCTAGCACAACTTTGCAGTGACATCAATCGCACCAGCTCCTATGTCAACAACAGCACCCACTTTGTATGTCCTCTTAGTAGTGTAGGAGTATGTACTTACATGTTTTATGTTGCTTGATGAAGTCGTCTCTAAAGGCGTTCAATGTACAAAACAAAAAATAAAAAAATGTGTTATTTCAATAAAAAACACATGAGTGACATGAACCTAGTAGGTTTCACTCTTTCTCTTGAGCTGGAAGCAGATGCATCTAAGAGTGTTTCAAAATATTACAAAACACAAGAACTGCTCTATCCTTTCAATGTTAATCTTGGTGTCATGTTGGCAATAGATTTACAACCCTATTCCTTTGCTGAACCCTGTGGCTTTGGGTGACTTCTTGGCCTTGTTGTACCCTAGTGAGAAACTACGAGTCAGCACTAGGATATTCAAACTTCTATCCCATGCCTCTACAAACTTGCTATGGAAGTGCTGGGAACAGCACTGCACCAATAAGAAGAGTAAGGATTACCACCTTCCAATCACACCGGGTCGGCTCGTGGAGGCGGCTGTGGTGTGAGCGCGTATGTGGCCACGGAGCACGCGCTACCATGGTGGGACTTGTTGCCAGAGCCTCACAAACCTGATCTAGTCCCTGGGGGGAGGCTTCATGTATGGGTGAGTGGAGAGTCCCATGGCGTTCCACTAGAACCCCTCTGGTTGCCCAATGTGTTTCACTCTCTGAAAGCCAATGGTGGCTGCAATCAGCATTTGTGTCTCGTTTGTGGCTCTGCCACCCACGTGGAGCGAGTCAGTAGTGGAGGCATTAGGCAGAAAACCTATAAAAAAAAAAGGCATCTACATGTTCAGGCAGGTGACACTGCAACCTCTAAACATCCCCCATGCTTTAGTTTAGTTAAATCTATGATTTGCATTTTGAAGGAGGATATAACTGTGTGCGCTATACGCAGTGCGTAGTGTGCAGCGTGACCTCCCGATTTTGCATTTTTACTGGAACCTCAAAACCTTGGACATCTCGATTTACTCTGAACAGCACCTTGAACATCCTGAATATTACCCCACTATTCCCATAACGAAGAAGGAAAAAAAACGATCACAAGGTCCACAATTAATGGTGAAATCGGCACATGCAAATGTCCAGGTGAAAGAGAAGAACAACCTGTGTAACTCAATTGATTTTAAATTTAAATCGGCTACGCAGTCTTGCTTTCAGCCCAGGATTACCGACCTATATGGACAGGGATGTTATTCCAAGGTCTCTGTGACAACTAGAACACCTTTGCCAAAGTCTACTCTCGTTCAGCTCCATGAAGTCAATTTCACATCATCAAATGTAAGTTGGCTCTTAGACTTCCTGGTGAGGAGCGCAAAATGAAGATCGAGATAGAGAGTCGAGGGCTGGAGATGCAGCAGAGGAAGCAAGAACATCTGCACCCTTTCTGGGGCCTCCGAAAATCTGCTATGTCGAACTGAGTCCCAGGAGTCGATTCCGAGTATATCCCGTGAGCAGGGTGCCATCAAGCTTTCCATAAAAGTGAATATTAGGAACCAGAATTGGACCTTCTCCAGTAGAATGTATAGCCACAGTTGATACATTTCAATAGAGAATCCACCACAGGCCACAATGATTGTGGTTGGAAGGGCCCTACCAGTCACTACAGCATCAACCAAGAAATCCCTGGAACAGCCTCAAATGTATGGGGCAGAAAGACTCGTACCTCAGACTCATGTGTCCCATCCCTGTCAGGCTAGACCAACATAGGTGAAGACCGGCCCATAGCCTATAGACTCCCCCGACTGGCAATCTATACAAGAGAGTGTCATAATAAAAACTCAACCAATCTGTCAATCAGAGTTTCGGCAGTGGCTTGAGTCTGTCAAACAGGCAGAGAATGAGGTTCCTCAGAGGAAAGAAGATACATATTGTCATACCACCTTAACAGCAGTCAGAAGTAGGAGGAGAAGCTGGAAGGAATCAGCGGGTGAATATGCACTTTGAAATTGGCTTGAATATCAGTAGCACCAGCAACTCTGGTGCAATAGTCACGTGGTCCCGCACAAGCCTCATTCAGGTCCAGCCAATTCCTCGAGTCTGAAGCAAAGCATTTTCCTGCCCAAAGGATATTCGCTTAAAGAAAAACTATATACCAACAATTGCGATCAGCAAAATGAATGCATTAGTCCGGCACAAGATGAAAATCATCATTGCTTATGTAGAGAAGCTGGTGAGAAGTGAACCAAGAAAGACGCTGAGACGTAAAGGACTCGATTGCTTGCATGAGAAAGTCAGGCACATCCTCATAAGAATGCTCGACCTGAAAGTGCTTTATGGACACAGATTGCTGAATGGTGTGCCTCTAGTAACAGACACAAAACTGTTGTGGGTTGTGATCAAAGCAATGTTCCCCCTTCCGGGGAATCTGTGAAAGTTTGTCAAACGTGTCATCTGATTCCAACCTCAGAATCGTGGTGTACTAACCTTAGTTGTGCAAATCCTGCCGAGGCGAAGGTAACCGCAAGCATTCCGCGTCCTCATTTATTAGACCATGGCAATCTCAAATTTTAATTTCCGAAGTCTAACTAGCACACCCAATTCCCTTTTCTGGATCATAATCAGGCGACCACGTGTCCCATGTTCTGTACACTTTCCCTTCAGTGTTTACTGGTCCAAGAGATTTATGGACTGGCCCTCTGCACTGATAAGAGTGGACACAATTCATGATTACTGCATGTATACTGAGGCTGCATGATTTTTTTAATGTTTTTTTTCTAGTCTGTTTTTTATTTTTATTTTATGCGCTGATGCTTGGAACTCCGATGCACCAGAGGCCTCCGGCCGAACCATGTTCAATGCACATTTGTTAGGCAATTCCCGCTCCAAGCATCAAAAAAGCAATCCAAAGAGCCAAATAAATGAATGCACGAGATGTGAGAAAAACAAACATGTATCATAACTGCCTATGCAGTGGGTCATCTAAAAAGAAATTCAAATGTATTCTGAAAAATGACGTTGCAGAAGTGTGTTACAGAAAGTGTGTTACAGAAAGTGTGTTACAGAAAGGAAAAGACAACAAACGTTACAAATCACATACATTTTCCAGGCTTCTGATTCACTGGCATCATGTGCACTATAAACACATCCATATATTTCTTAACTCTATTGCTTTGATATAACCATGTGTCTAAATTAGACTAAAAAAGGTTAACTCTCAACTGAAGGTGCTTTACAGAAACTAGAACTGTTAACTGGGGAATGGAAGAGGACAGGGGAGGTGAAGAGGTCATCAGGGGTGTGGGGGGAGCTGGCAAACATGTTGGGGGCACTTGGTGAGGGCTTGGGAGAGCAGGAAAGCATTTTTTTGTCACTGTTTTTCCCAATAGTCGTGTCTATGTCAAACAGATATAGTCAAGGTTTTTGGCTGTTGTCATATGCGCGGGTACAGAGCAACACACCGGCTACAGCCATGGGTATACCTGCGGGTAGCTGACATTTTGATTGCAAATGCATCACACAAATGACGAGTTATATAGGAGGAATGGCAAAGGGCAGGGAGGTGAAGATGAAGTCAGGGTAGTGGGAGGAGCTGGCAAAGATGTGGGGGGCACTTGCTGAGTGCTGGGAGAACAGGAAAGCATTTTTCATGTTGATGTTTTTCCGAATAGCCGTGGCTATGACAAAGAGAAACAAACAATTTAATTGGGTGATTGTATACCTGCTGGTATGCAGCAATACACCAGGCCTACATGGCCACATAAACGTATTACATCACTTGATTGGTTGCCACTGTACACGTGGCTATGTACACAGGCAAGGGTATTCACTAATATATTTCTGTACAAAAATCATATTATGCAAATCAGTAAGTGATTTGTTTAAAATAGCCCAAAAAGTAGGCATAACACAATTGTCATATCGAGGTTTTGGTGTGAGGACTTACTTCAAGGTGCCCATTGTCTAGTTAAGAGACGTGTATTGTGGTTAGTTGGCTCATGAATAATTTTCCAAAAGCTAACGTGGTTTGCAGACCCTTTCTGACTGTAGTGGTACGGAATGAGTGTTTGTACCGCAACATACTAGACTTACCAGAACCCCCTGCACGAACTGCTAGTTGTGCCCAAAATCAAGAGATGCAAAGCAGGAGGTTCAGGCTTCCCTTACCTTGCTGCAAAACTTTGGAATGACCTCCCCCCTCCCTCAGGGTGGAGAAATGATACTGGATCTTTCAGAAAGCTCTTGAAACGCAGCTCTTCTCCTAACCACCTACTCCTGCCACTCTTCCCACAGACCGGCCACCATTATTCAGCACTCTGCACACCAACTTGCATGATACCATTTCTCTTCTACGCAACTGATCTATTGTTCTCATCACCCATGCAATCTGTAAACGGTTTGACAAAGTATGCTTACTTGACCTGTACCTGCAACAGCACCTCAATGCCTCTGGGCTGTTTGTGTGCTTTACA
The DNA here is from genome assembly GCF_040938575.1 of Ambystoma mexicanum. Lineage (NCBI taxonomy): Eukaryota > Metazoa > Chordata > Amphibia > Caudata > Ambystomatidae > Ambystoma > Ambystoma mexicanum. Next base: position 1,200,144,432 of record NC_090936.1, on the reverse strand, counting down.
AATGAAACAAATAAATGCATAAACAAATAAATAAATACATATTTATTGTTATTTACACTGTTTGCATTCTTTAGTTTTTTTTTTTTTATAGTGACCTTAACCCTATATTTTAAAAAAGATAGATCTATAGATAGCTCGATAATAAAAATGTAGATGCTAAAAATAAACAAGCACATTAATAATTCTTAACACCGCAACAGCAGAATTCCAACCTGTGTTGTCTTGCTTTTAAGGTGCATGCCTTGCCCCTGAGCTGTCCTCCCTGCGCTAAATAAAGGAATACACCTGATTAATTGAGACCACAAATGACATCTATGCTATTGGAATATCGCTGCAGTGTCTTGACGTTGGAAGCGCTACTTTTGCTACAGAAGCGCTACTTTTGCTGCAGATGAATTAACAGCCATCAACAGCCAAAGAGACGAGAGCTCCACCGCAGCTCGGTGGCTTCTTCCCATGTCAGCACCCATGTGAAACGCAAGAAGCGAGCCGGTAATGTGTGGACCGCCTGCAAGGGTTAGCTACATTGTCAGCTGCAGAGAGGCGTCTGGACCCGCCGCTTGAAAGGGTCTGGGAGTGAGTCGTCCACGGCGGAGGGAGCCGAGCCAGCAATTCCACTGTGACTTCCCTGTTAAACTTCATTAGGGCGCAGGGGCCGGGATCAATGTCAGGAGAGTGATGGGGCCGTGATGAAGAGACGTGGCAGTGTTACTGCCAGCCAGGCCCAGCTGATGTGTTTATTCTGAGGCCACAGGACAGACTCACCACTCCTGTGATGCTTCCCTGGGCGCAATTAACACCTTCACTCACAAGGACAGGCCGGCGCGTCACTTAATCACCCGAGTCCTTGGCTGTGACTTCTGCAGGCTAATCACAGGTGAGAGCGTGGAACTGCGCTGGAGGAGGACACCAGTTAAGGTTGGCAGGGCACACTTAGATGTACTTTGGGAAGATGGAAACATCTATCAGTTGCGAATGGTCACCAATTTCCTGATCACAAATATCTATAAATACATGGATATAATTCTTCGATTATGTCGTTACATGATTTCCAATGATGTGATCACTGGATAATGTGATATCACATATGTGTTGGGAAGGCTGGGGATGTTGTGTATATATGTGATGATTTTTTTTAAAGGCTTATTTAAGCCAATAAAAATAAAAAAAATAAAAATATCTATAAATACCACTGTAGTGAAATACAGATGTTTATCCTGCCACAATTATTATTACTATCATTATATATTTTTATAGCAAGAACCTAGCTCAGGTGCGGTGGAGCACGGTACAGGTCACAGAGCAAAACACTGGTAGCGACGAGAATTTAACGAATCATTAAGCAACAATTAGTAATCATGTTGAAAATACGAAAGGAGCATTCGCAATATACCTGCATCCTCGATTCCACCAAGTGCTTGCTGGAAGAGTCAGGCCTACAGTTCTGGGCAATGCCGCAGGGCCTCCCAAGGCGAGACCATGTAACTGTTGTTAAATGGCAGCATGGCGCTAGAGAGGGGCACAGCCTTCCTCCAAGGTCAGTGCCCCTCTCTGTCTTTTAAATAAGGGAGGCAGGCTGCAGGGTCTGACACACGAAAGGCAGGAAGGGTGAGGTAATAAATACCTCACCCTTCCAGGAGAATATATGGGTGCAGTGCACCCTGGAGACCCTGGATGCCTAGGCATTTAGTCAGCAGAGGCTGGCCTGTGGGGGTTGGCGCTCAGCCCCCATGCAATACAAAGAATAAAGGCCTCTTGGGGCCTTATAATGAGCTGTGTGCAGCTGCTAAAGAACAAACTGTTTGTCGACCCTGCACGGGGACTCAAACAATACCTGGGAAGTTCACTGTTAACTCAGTGTCTTCCCATTTCCTTTTTCTTTGCCTCAAAACCCACCCACCAGAGAGAAAGAGGAGAAGAAGATCGAGGAAGCCCAGGACACCGTACGGTGGCCACAACAAGTTGTGGGACAAGAAAGGCGGCACGGGCCAGAGGGCATCATCTCTGGACCCGGTGCCCAAAAGGATGATTTATTATGATTACATATATTGTTTATTTACCAATAACCATGTTTTCTATCAATAAAATCCTACAGCCTTTTATTGCCAACACTTGACCAAATTGTTGTGGTAAATCTTTTAAGGGGGAGGGGTCAAGGGCCGGGAGGCATGACGCCAGCCCACAAAACAACATAGTTTTGTCTGCTGCATATGGGTTCAACAGTTATTTCTTAAATTGAAGGAGACGTGGACCAGTCCAGCTTACCACAGGATGGAGTTACAGAGGACCAGGGAGTAGCCTAGAAGGACTATTTCCTGGTTTGCACCTTGCAAACCAGTCTAGTTTCTAGGGATGGGGAGCAGGTGTAATTTGCGTACCATGGATATATGTGTTACTAATGGGAGAGCTGAGAGCATGGCAGGGAATGGCTACTTAATATGACCAAACACGAAGACACCCTGAACAGTAGTTGTTTACACATTCAAACTACTAACTAAAATCTGCTGAAGACAAAATCGATATTAAACAGATCCTTGGTTGGAGCGTTTCATTTATCACCTACTAATTTCGATAATTCTTGAATAAAAAATGATGTTTTTCAAAGTTCTTTCTCCAACATAATCACATCAATTGGCTCCCTTTTGTGTTTATATAAAGGTGTCACGAGACAGAAGCGTATTGCACTGGTCAATATTGTATTTCCTATCTAGGTGTTCTCAGACATAAGCGCATCGCACTGCTCCATACAGCATTTATATTGAGGCATTCTCAGATATAGTCTCATTGCCCTGCTCAGTATTGTCTTTTTCTGTTACTTTAATGCTACGCTCCTTGTATGTTAGACTCATTGTTCCAGACGCTGGCTGTGCCTGCCTTCTGATCTTCATCACCAGTAGCTCATTATGTCATTTTCTCTGAGCAAGACAAAATAGTAGTTCCTTGCAACAAAAAAAAGTCTGAGAAAACTCTGGTGGCAGGAAAGGGTGCTCCGTTCCCTAGTGGTGGGCCTCATTTTTGGCCTTGTGTACTGCTATTGAAAGACGTAAAAGCCTTGCGTAATACTTTTACGTCTTTCATTTAGATCATGCCCCATTTTCATTCGGCGGAACACAAATTGTGTTTACACTGCTCCCACCCTCTCTGCCATACAAAGACTCTAGCATTTGCACCGGCATGCATTTTCATGCCGGCGCAAACGCTGGGGATCCCTGTGGGGTCCGTCCTTTAGATGTGCCAGCAAAAAGCCAGGGGACCCCATAGGGATCCTTTGTAAACGCTGCCTACCATGCATACATTGAAGGTATCGTTTACTCAATTTGCGCAACAGAGTGCAAAAGTGCAAGGCAAAAGACTGCGTACACAATGACCAACATTCAGAGGCAGGGACTACCTATGTGTATGTCTACACGTAATGCATCCACAACGCCGAATTACAGGGCAGATGAATATGAGCTCCAGTGTGTCAACTTTTTCTGGTGAGTCAGAATAGTAGTTGCAGACAAAAGTCTAAGAATTCTTTGCATGCAGGAATAGATTATATTCAGCAACTGTACATCAATGCACCATCCTTTTGTGGCCATAGAAAAGACTTATTGTGTAAGAAGAAAGCATTGCTTAGAATTCCTTGGTTGCAGGAGAATGCATGGGTTGTTTGTAACAGAGTGTGCACCATGTGGTATCATCTTGCCTCTTTTGAGGAGTGGCCATTTTGACTGCCAACAGGTCTGGAGCACCTAAAAGTGCCAGAGGGAGGAATGCAGAGGTGTTTCAGTCCACTGTGTCTGGGACATACAGTGGGCAATGGTTGCAGAAGACACCTTCTGATGAGATAAACAGCACACTGTGCAGAGGTGCAGACTAACAGATGTTCATGGTCTCCCTCTCCAAATCTACCAACACATCTACTGTTGATTAGTCTGAGGATAGCAATGATGATGACAACCAAGATGAAGGTGACCAAACCGAATCCATGCCATGCAGGTATTGTTTATATCCGTACCTAGTGTTTTAGTGTGTGCGCGCGTGTGTGTGTGACATGTGAGGGTGTTGGTGTGCGTGAAAGTAGGTGCGTGTGGGTTTAGTGGGTTGTGCTTGCTTGTGGATTGTGTGTGTGAGGGGATTGGCATGTCAGGTGATGTGTTTCTGTTTGCATCATGTGCGTTTGTGTGTGTGTGTGTGTGTGTGTGTGTGTATGTAGGTGGGGGTGTATGCATATTCCAAGCACATTTCTATGGGGGTGAAGGCATATCCTAAGTGTATTCTGAACATGTATCTGCGTGTGCATATTCCTATTGTGTTTTCTTATACTCCACACCTATCATATCTAATTGTATGCATATTGTAGGCTGATTTTGTAGTTTTCCTCTGTGTAATCCGCAGATGTTACTATTTTTTGCCAACTGGTACCACTGCACAGGGACTTGTTACAGATACATTTCTGGAAGATGAACAGTCAATATCTGGTGGAATGCACCAGTACAAGGTAAGGAGCAGATATATTCAAGATATGCAGCCAGAAAGCTTGGCTTTTGGGGATCTATGAAAAACCAAGTGCACAGAACTTTTCTTTCACATTCATGTTCACAGGACAATATCATTTTAAGGACACCAAATTTGAAATGTGTGTTTCACTGCAACCAACCGCTTGTTTTGCCCAGGGAACGTACGTGGGCGAGGTCAAATTATTATCTCGATTACCTATATACATGTACCCATAAACATGTAAAAAAGTGTTATGTGCTATAGTGTGATATTGGTTTAAGGAATTTAATAGTTAGGGAGCTAATACACAAAACTTCTCAAAGCTTTCCAAATTCACCAGTTAACTGTCATCCTAAAGTAACCAACACTTTTCTCACACCATATACAGCCGGTAACAAATTGGATAGTAAGCACATGTTTAATGAAACTTTTAAAAACATTTAAATGTGTGTAGGCATATATATTTATATTCAGTAAAACAACTTTGTTAAAGGGACGTTATGGTTAAGTTGCGCTACTAAAAACCTATGAAATTTAGTAAAAAAACTTTGTTAAAGGGACGTTATGGTTAAGTTGCGCTACTAAAAACCTATGAAATTCAGTGAAAAAACATTGTTAAAGGGACGTTATGGTTCAAAGTAAAACTGAAAAAACCCTGAAATTCGCCAGTTATGGTAAGATAAGCAACCATAACTCGTGCCGCCACCGTGCACTGCTAACACTAACACCCAGGACATCACAGATGACATCACAAATGTCATTGATGACATCACTGATGACATCACGTGGCTGGCTCTCCCTTTTTTTCCTTTCCTGACATATCTAGGCCACATGATTTTCTTCAGTAACAGTCAGGAACTAAAAATTGTAAATTACTATATTCGTAGACTTATCCTTCAAGTATGTTCTTAGAATAATTCCCTTATGGTCCAGTCATATTATATGAAACATATACATAGGAGAAGTCACAACCTTGAAAGACAGCAATCCTTTTTGTGTATTAAAATTATCAGTAGATTTATCAGCACTTTCTGATACTTTTGATGTTTTTTTATTACTGTACTTTCCCTGTATATGCTCATATTTTTATATGTTATACTCACAGCATTTTCCTTAGGGTCCAGACACATCATGTGATATATATAGATAGGGTAAGTAACAGCTTTGAAACAGAGCAATCATTTCTCTGCATAAAGGTAATCACTTAGGTTATGAACACTTTCTGCTACTATTGCTGTTTCTTTTTCTTACTTCAATTCCCTTGTATATATTCATATTTGTATGTGGTGTTGTCTCTTTGTGATTTGTGTATAATAATGCAATTATGTAGTAAGTGGGTTTTATTACCTACTTATCAGAAGTTTCACTGTACGCAAAACTCTAATATGAAAACAGTTATCATTTCAATATTCAACATGGCAAGCTTATGAATATTGCACTTCCATCATGTATGCTGCACACAATGCCTATGTTTCTACATGAGTACCTTAGTATACTGGATTGAAGTTAATAATAGAATGCTATTTATATCAATTCATAGATTAATGCACTGATTAGCACTTGATATTTATTCCAATAATCTTTGACACTTTTTTTATTAACTTTACACTAAGAATCCCTTGTACAGACTTTTCATGAAAGGTAAATGCACATGTGATGTCATCAATGACATTTGTGATGTCATCTTTGATGTCCTGGGTGTTAGTGTTAGCAGTGCACGGTGGCGGCGCGAGTTATGGTTGCTTATCTTACCATAACTGCCGATTTCAGGGGTTTTTCGGTTTTACTTTGAACCATAACGTCCCTTTAACAACGTTTTTTCACTGAATTTCATAGGTTTTTAGTAGCGCAACTTAACCATAACATCCCTTTAACAAGGTTTTTTTACTGAATTTCATAGGTTTTTAGTAGCGCAACTTAACCATAACGTCCCTTTAACAAAGTTTTTTTACTGAATTTCATAGTTTTTTAGTAGCACAACTTAACAATAATAACTTTGACTTTATGTACATATAATATGGAACATACTGAACCCTTTCTACTGAATTTGACGGTCCGCAGACATGTTTGGACAACAGTACCACCACCTAAAAACTCTGGGGAGGTATGTGTAATAGTTATATCATAACATAGGAACATTTAACAAATTCACAAAGCAGCACACATACAAAGTATATGTAGTAATACTTAAAAAATTTTACCCATATATGTAACACACTAACCATTCATGTAAATACAATATGTTTTAAAATGGAATATACCAAAAGAAGATAAAGTGGCTTCCACCATAATTACCTCACAGATGCTCCACAACCAACAGCAAGACCAGACGTATACACTACTGATTACATATCTCACCAGACATAGTAAGTGCACTTCTTTTTACTCATATATTTATAAACTTTCTATATTAGAAAAAAAACATATTACTTTTTTGTTTTCTCACAGAAATGTGTAGTACTCTCGACTGGCTAGAGGAGCATTTCCCACGAGAGGAAATGTTAGAAAATAGTCCACCTAATGGTACACACTTTACTATATAAACCAATTCATAAATATTATTTTGTATACATTTAACATATAATTTTTTTTTTACAGACCATACAAAAATTCCAAGCATCTCACAACAACAATCAGAGGATATCACTCTACAGCAGATTAATCAAAAAATGGACGACCTTATGCAAAATTTTATGGATTTGAAAAAGTTTGTGGAAAATTATGTGAAACCCCAACAGCACACCATTGTCCAACCTGCACTTGTCCCCCCTCACCGTATCCCACGCAGTTAACCCCAAACCCTGTCTATGGACCAAAGCGTTTCGATGAGATTTCCTTCCCTTCTTCACCTGATCCCAGTTATCTAGAAATCCCTAATTCTCCTGTTTTTGTTTCCATTTCTGCCCGACCTTCCCAGTCATAATTGTATATATATATGAAATAAAGTTACTTTTCTTATATTGTGTTGTAATTACTTTCAGTTCCTTGTGATAAAACCAATTTAGGTGTCCACGAACACCGCGGTTCTTCGGAAATGTTCGTAAAGAAACGAAGACACTACATCTGTCCGTAATGTTCTCATGCAAGTTGAAAATGTTCTAAGAACACTCGTAGTGTCCTGAAATGTTCGTAAATAAACGAAAATGGAGGTGTCCTTAAGAACACTATGCCTATTCGTAGTGTTCGATAGCAAGCAGAAATTGTTCTAAGAACACTTGGGTGTCCTGAATTGTTCGTAAATAAACGAAAATGGAGGTGTGCTTGAAATGCTATGTCTGTCCGTATTGTTAGCAAATAAATTAAAAAGTGCTAAGAACAAACGGCTGTCCGTAACTGTTCGTTTTACATGTGACGCACTTTTAATTAGTTCAGGACCCGAACACTGTCTGCAGAACATCAACATGTATGCGCAAAACAATGTCCGTACATTGGGTGTCCTGCGGACGACCGCTACCTTCGCGAACATGCTCACAAAACAATCATGTGACCGCGCCCACGCTCATCTCGTGCTCTAAATGCAGACACTGTTTGTGTCCCCAACCAGTTTAAAAGTACATTTCCAAGTAATCCACAATATTTCTCATTCAAAAATCACCATAGCACAAATCCCACATACTAATCCTAACTTTCCACATCGTCTTTGTGACTTTTTGAACTTTTTTTGATGTTCGGTCTGTCTTGCGGACGGCGCGCATGTCCGCGACCCGCGCTCAAGCACCCCGATATAAGACCACGCCCTAGAGCGCATTCTCATTGTGTTTCTGACTATTCCACAGAGCACACTGCATTTTGCTGCATACTTTGCAGATTTTGAGATTTCCATCTCCAAGCCTATGACATCCATGGCTCGACTATTACCACATGGTGCTACATCTGCCTCAGCACCACCCTCACCCCCTTCACCACCACGATTTCCCCAAGGGCCTGAAGAGGGGAACAGGAGTGAGGATACAGAGGAGGAAGAAGAGGATGACGAGAATGAGGTAGAGGAAATCCCTACTACCCACCGTCGGCGTGAATCTTGGGTGTGGCGGTTGTTTACCGTTCATGGAAACGGTCCTAAGTCTCATGCGAACCGTGTCACCTGTAATGAGTGCAAAATGGTACTCAGTCGCGGGAAGCATGGTTCATATAGCTTTAGGACCACTACCATGAAGCAACACCTGCGCTCATTCCACACTGGGGCCATTCGCAAGGTTGTACCTTGCGAGAAGCGTAGTAGGTTGATTGCCTCTACTTCACCCTCCGTTCCTGATCCTGTCACCACAAGGAACACCTCTGTGGAAAAGCATCTTCCTCAAGCTGCCTCACAGGCCATACAGAATTCTGATGACCCTTACCTTTCGAGGGTCACAGTTGTATGTGTGTACTGTGACACAGTACTCTGCAGGGGGGAGCGACTTCGGAGTGCTTTTGAGACGATCGTCTCAGAGCACCAGAAGACCTGCTCACTACCCAAATAAAACCCACTCTACATTTTCCTCTCTCAGCTCGCCCTTTCTTATCCCTTTGGTTGGTGTCCCCCTCCCTTTACCCTCCTTTCCCTCCTCTCCTAGTGTATCGTGTATAAAAAAGAACAAAAAAAATACAAAATAACAAAAATCAAAAAAAAAATAAGGCTCTTTTCAGAGCCGCCTTTCACAGTTAAAAAATAGAAGTGAAGATACATAAAGCATAGCCATTTCCATTTCGTGAAAGTCCAAGGACGGTCCGCGAACAGAAAAACAATTGCATTGCTACCCTATTGAAACCAATGCATTTTTCTCTAACAGGAAGTGGTGGCTCTGAAAAGAGCCTCTGGGAGGTGTTTGAATGTAAAACATTTTAACTACGTAAAACGTACTTCAAAACAAATGTTGTATTTCTAAAAAAGGTCGCAATGCATTTTGTACATTTCTCAGAAAAATCTGATTGCCAGCATAAGTAAGATGGACTCCATCTTTGCGAAAAATGTATGTACTACGAAACAAAATATTTTCATTGTTAAAAGAGGACATGCCAAAATCTCTTAGGAAGGCACAAACAGCCTTATTAACATTACGCCTTGCTTTCTCCATTTGTGGACCACATGAGAAAGAACTAAGCCACACTTGTCTCTGCGCAATCCGTGAAAAAAATATTTTAGAGTTTGGAAACATGTCCATTATCTTCTGAAGTCCTTCATTCATTGCAAATTGCAAAGAAATTCCAGACACATGTCCTAAACTGTTCCCTCCACAATGAATTACAATTATGTCTGGATGTTCCTCTATCTTCAAAGTTGCACAGAGAGGTAGCAGGTCCAACCACTTCATTCCACGCACTCCATGCCAGTGCACTTCCACATGTGGGAATCCAAGATCTATAGATACTCCACAGCTTTCTGCATGCACCTTCAACCAATGAATCCACGAGTCTCCCAAAATCCATACAATCTGTGTCTTGAAACACTCAGCCATAGCTATCTGTTCTTCTCTCTGCAAAAACAATATCTGAGAAAACCTCTCCTAGCACAACACACTCACTAAACTTTACTGACCAATCCCTTGCTTCATCCAATCTCATTTCCATACCTCCCCTCCCCAAATTCCCCGGATGTAATACGCGGTGTCCTAGAACTACCGCCATGTCCGCGAACGTATCGTAACATGTACAGCCCTTCTACCATTTCGATTTCACTCTCTGTGCCATTCCCTGATTGGTTGTAGCTAAGCAATCACATGACCATCCACCAATCAAATCCAATAACTCTACATGTAACAGCATCATCATAGAGCAGCACTACAAATGTACGGTGTATCTCTCAGAGTACAAGTCTCATACCATTGACAACCATGATCTACGAGAAATACTATACAAATCTCCAATATTTCTACTTGCAGCTTGGTCCATATCCACATACATGAACATAAAGTACAGGTATGCATATTTTCTACACAGTACATGAACACATTTTCTAACCGACTTTTACCTTCTATAATCGGAAAAATGAATGGGCGATCATTGTGTCATTGTCCTAAAATGACCTGTCACTTACAAACCTTTATATAGTTTAATTTCTTCATACACACACACACATGCCAATACTATTAAACTAACATTTTTGAAATAAAATATATGCACGACATATAATCACACAAAATAGCATACACACTCTATGATCAAATCTCAAACAATAATATTTGTACAAACGCATAATTTGTTTTAATTTTTTTCGTTTATATAAGTACTTACATACATATATATAGGACAAGCAGACTATGACATTCACTCACTGTTACGTGCAAAAGCATGCTATGACACATAGCTCTCAACTCACACGCTTTTGGCGGGTGTCACCCGCCTTGTAAAGGACTGACTCACCCGCCAAGCCTCCTGCACGCCCATTCATTCCAATGGGCGTCTCACCCGCCAAAAACAAAACCAGGTGATTTCACCCGCCTTTGCGACACACATGGTTGAGAGCTATGATGACAATGACTCACTATTACGTGGAAAAGCTTAGTTACAAGAATAGTGGTATACGTTGGTAGATTATGAATTCCACAAACCATAGTAAAGATATTTTCTTTCCTACTCTTAGTCATAATATAGTTTTAATGGTTTTCAGGAAGGCGCTGAGCATTTCAATTTAAAAAAATCTATGTCTAAAATGAAAACAGTGCTATATAGGAACCAAATTACTAATTTCTTTCTTTTACAATTGCAGTGAAGCCCATTCTCCTGAATAGAAGCAGCCGATTTTGATTTACAAAGAACAACTAAGAAGCAAATGACTCATTTTTTAAAAAAAAGTAAGTAGATTGTTAACATAATATTTGATTTATAACTCACACGCACTGTACGGTGCATTCATGGTATTTCTGTGCCTAAAAATAGAGATTCTGCACCATTCTGACCAAAAATCCCCCCGTCTTAAACAGTGATCTCCTGTCAGAATGGCCCTCAAATTCCCATTTTTCGGCACACAAATTACCCAACTCAGCCGCTAGAATGTAGATGTTGTAGAACAAACAACTGTTTTAATTGTATAGCTTTACCTATATTATTTATTCTTCTCCACACCACCAGCTTACTTTTTTCTGTCATCTGAACCCCAGTTTAGTAACACATTAATTGAAAAATACCCATCCCTAGTAGTTCAACTTCCCAATTCACAATCACACACCATTACATACATCTTTATCATCTTACTCAAACAATCATGCACACAACACACATGCATTGCAGAAAACCCCAACCCATACCTTCTGTATTTTTTTCAACAGACGCTAAAGAATGCCCACCAAAAAAGCAACTCCGTAGAAAGGGACGCAGAAGTAGAGCAAATGAAAAGAAAAGTCTCCAACATAAACACCCATCTATAGCAGAATTTGTAAAAAAACATTGAAACACAACAGCTAATACAGTCATGTTGTGAAACAGAAGAAGTTTTCAGTGCAAAAACTTTGCTTCCTCTATCACAAAGTAAAACGACCCAAAAAACTATTAACAGAAAATCAACTATCACTACAAATAAAACGTCTTCTATAAATCTTGATATAGTACAAAGTAAGCATACCAAGAAAAGTATATTAGCCAAAATGTTCCGTCACAAAGTCCTTCAAAATCTGATAAAAACAGGAGAGAAACAAGGTTCAACACTTCAAACCTATCGTAGGAAAGTAATCTTAGAAGCGTTGATAGACAGTGCAATTCTTCTCAAAAGAAACTTATTTATTGTTGTGTTAAACAGAATTAAACCACTAACAAAACTAATAACTAAATTTCAAAAAAGACTTCTCAATAAAGAAAATGTGAACAGAGATAACTTCTTAAATATCTGTGGAGGTGAATGGAGTCACACTACAAGCACAGAACCATACTTTAATGAAGAAGCGTACAAACAAAAGCAAACAAATACAATTGCCATACATAGCAGTGGTCGAGGTTATGAAAAAGTTAATAATACCATAATGGAACAAGAAGTAATCCTTACAAAAATATGCCCTGAAAACTTAGATTTACCCCTCCATTCGACTGAATCAGAACATCTAATTTACACATGTCCATGCTCATCAATGTGTAACATTCCCAAAAAAAGTTCAAATCTTTACGCCTATTCCTCAATCAATATGTGAAAAGCAAAGACAAAATCAAAATTAAAATACTGCAAAGTATGGATGTTTGTCCAGTACGCAAGCACACAGGATTGCAAGGACATTCGTTGGCCTGCATATCAGGAGCTACTTGCAAAACAACCTTCCATGATATCAAAAGGATATCAACACATCATGTATAAGAAATCTAGTTTATAAACGGTATTATGCAAAAAGTCCTGCTTTAGCACTAGCCAATTTAAATAACATTCTTCTACATGGTACACCAAAAGACCTACTAGAAGAAATCGAGTATATACAGAAAAAATATTTTGGAAATGAAACCCACTTACAAGATGAATTAGCTGTCAACCAACTTCGTAACAAATCTGCACATGGCAACCTTTGACTACACACATACAAAAAAGAAATACTAAAATTTCAAAGCACTTCAGCTGAAGTACCAAACCACGTGTGTGTATGTTGCCGCAGAACGTGTTATAAAAGTAACACAAAAACTATAGACCTTTAATACAAAATTGAAGACAATGAAGATTCTAAATGGTTTGAATTAGCTCTCTACCTTATAGCAGAAAACAAATACGAAATAACTGACCCCATAATACTTTGCAGTTACTGCACTACCAAACTTGACAACAACCAAACTCCTTCACGTGCTATCTCAAATAACTTGGAATTGCATCCACTACCAAAACTCCTTCAACAATTTAATTTATATGAGAGCATCATAATTCAAACAGTTCATCCATTTCAAGCAATAATACGCCTTCAACCAAAAACTGCAAAATTACCTCCCTCTGAATTAGTGAAAGGTATTCGTGGAAAAGTAGTGTATTTACCATTAGATCTAAAAGAAAATGTTCACACTCTAGGAGTGCAACGTCCAATGCAAAAATCTTTAATTATCTTGGTAAATGGAGTACCTACAAAAGACAAAACAAATTGGCAACAACTGGTAGATTTACATAAAGTTAGAGAAGCCCTGCAATATCTCAAAGAGAATAATGATTATTACAAAGAAATTAATATCGAAGAAAACTTGAAAGATGCAACTGAAATAATTCAAGAGACACAAGAAACTGGTCAATTTGAGCTCCTAGATTTTGCCACAATAGCAAACACTTTAGACCATTATACAATTCACCCATTGCACTCTAATGACACCATAGAAGATGCACTGGAAACGTACCAAATGCGTCAAACAAAAGGATCACCAATCAGCATATGGGAAAAAAGTATAGAAGCACGTGCTTTTCCTCTACTCTTTCCTACTGGCAAAGGAGGACGATACGATGATAGACCTGTTCAAATATCAGCATCAGAATATCGCTCATTACGAATGTATTCTGAAGATCCCAGATTTCAACAAAATGTGGAATACATATTCCACCTACTCTTTGAAAGTGAACTAGCAACTTTATGTTACGGAGTTGCACACATATTAAAATCAGGATCACACTTTCAAAATATGACAGCAACACAATTATTACAAAAAGTTCAACAAAAAGATGAGGTTTTACAGGCAAATCTTACAAATCTATTAGCAAATATGCGAGGTACTAAAGAGTACTGGTTTCGACGCCATGGAGATGTACGTTGTATGATCAGAAACCTTGGCCCACCCACTTGGTTTGTTACATTAAGTTGCGCAGAATATGCATGGGAAGATTTACATGCTTTCTTACGCATATCAAACGAAAACAAAACAAGCATAGATATACTAACACCTGGAGAACTTTGTTCTCTGGAACCTGTTAATGTTTCTAGATATTTTCACCATCGCTTCATTGCTATGCTACATTTTATTTGTAATAAAACTGTTCCTCCCCTTGGTGAAGTGCAACACTTCTTTTGGAGAAAAGAATACCAAGCCAGAGGAGCGCCACATGTCCACATGCTTTTATGGATTAAAGATGCTCCTATATTTGGTCAAGACAGTGATGCCACTGTTTTACAGTTTATTGAAAAATATGTCACTTGTGAAATTCCGTCAGAATCCACAAATAGTGATCGTCATGCAAAAATCTTACAATTCCAAAGACACAAATGTGGCAAGTATTGTCGTTGCAAATACAAAAACAAAGAGAAATACTACACCAAATGCCGATTTGGTTTCCATAGACCAGTTACAAATATAGGTCAAGTGAACAACCTCATGTCTTCAGTTAGACATAGTGTTAAAGGTAAGTCACCTAAAAATACATATTGCATAAAAAGAAAAGAAGAAGAAAAATATATCAATGATTACAATGCAATCATTGCCCACTTGTGGAATGCAAACATAGATGTGCAGTACATTGCAGACAATTCTACTGCAGTTGCACGATATGTCACAGCATACTTAACCAAATCAGAAAAGACAGAGCTCCAAGACCTCTGGAATGACCTGTCATCAGATAAAACAGTGTCTCAGAAATTATACAGCTTGGGCATAAAAATGCTGTCCCATAGAGAATGTGGATCCTATGAAGCAGCTGATCGATTAACTGGTACTGCATTGTATGGTAAATCTGCAAATATAGTATGGCTAAGTCTTGGTCCAGCTAAATCTAGAAAAAGAGTTCTAAAATCATACGAAGATATAGAAACAATAGCCAAACATGATCCCAACAGCCAAGACATTTTAAAAAACAATTTATTGGACACATACTACCCAAACAGGAGTACCACTTTGGAAACCATGTGTCTATAAAACATAGCCCAAAACTAGACATACAAAAATAATATAAAACCTGATGAGCAAAACCGTAAATACAAAGTGACAAACTGTGATGGCAGCTTAGTAAAACTCACCAAACCAAATTTAATTAATCATATCAAATTGTCATTAAAGACTCCTCAACATAAAGAAATATATTACATGTCCCTGCTACAACTCTTCAAACCATGGAGAAAAGAAAAAGAAATACTAGATACCTATGACTCATATGAAGATGCTTTCAAAGCCAATGAAAGCAGTATAACTGATGTAAACTTTGCACAGTACAAAACAATGTTGCACAATGAACAGCAACACGAAGAGGAACTCCAGGCCCAACTAGATAAGGACACTCCTGACAGTAGTCAACCTTTTGTCACAGGAAGCCAAGAACCACTGGGAGAACCACTAATAAGCTTAGCTATGATAGAAGTAGAAAACACCATGTGTCACTATGAAGATAAAGAAGACTTAACTACACTACAATCAAAACTAAACAAAGAGCAACTTAGCATTTTTCAAGAAATAACAAAAGAAATTGCACATGGTGTGCAACATGAAAACAAAGAATGCACCTGCCAAAATTGCAAACCTATACTATTGTATGTCAGTGGTGAAACCGGTTCTGGTAAAACATTCCTAATCAAAATCATCAGTAAGTTCCTTCAACAATTGACAAACAACAAACTGTCAGCTGTTGTCACTGCCCCCACAGGTTTAGCTGCCTACAACATAGGTGGTGTCACTTTACACCGATTACTACTCCTGCCAGTAGAACACCAAAACAAGGTAGATTTTTACAAACTTTCTGCAGAAGCTGCAATGGAAGTACGCAGAGTATTGAAACAAATGAAAATGCTACTAATAGATGAAGTGAGCATGGTGTCCAACCTAATGTTGGCTTTGATTCACCTCAGATTACAAGAAGTACTCAAAACAATCTATGAAGAGCTCTTTGCAGGAAAACACATAATTGTTTTCGGAGATCTTCTTCAATTGACACCTGTAAAAGGTGAGCCTATTTTTAAAACATTAGGACACAAACTTTGCCGTAAAACTGTTGGCAGCATTGGAAATGTCAACCTTTGGCAACATTTCCAATACAGAGAATTAACAGAAAACATGCGCCAATCTGCAGATCTCACTTATGCCAACATCTTAAAAAGTATCAGAGTTGGTATACTTTCTAGAGAAGCAGAAGCAATATTGAAAACCCGGCACATTCATGCACGTTATGGTGATAATGCATGTGCTAGAGATGTTATGGAACAATTAGCCCACAAAAATGTCAATTGTATTGCCTTAATGCCAACTCTTGCAAGCTGTTTCAAATTCAATGAAATAATGTTAAGCAAAGAAATGCAACCAATTATGGAAATTAGCTCCACAGACAAACTAGATGTACATGGAATGACACTACCCATGTGTGACCAAGCCACAGCAAGACTAAATAGTTTAGAAAAATCAATCTCAAACACAGCAGGCTTGGGAAAGATATTAAAATTATTCTTAAATTGCAGAGTAATGCTTAAACGTAACCTTGACGTGGACCAAGGACTAGTTAATGGAGCACTGGGTACAGTTGTTGGCTTTCAAACATACCCACGTGACAACAAAATTCAGTTTGTCAATATTCTCTTTGACAAACCTTCAGAAGTAAAAAGAATAGGACGCTCAACAGCTCAATTCCTTCTCTTCAAAGACATGTATGTACGCAGAGAACAATTTTCTCTAACTCTTGCATACGCAGTCACCATTCATAAATCACAAGGTCTTACTCTAGACAAAGCAATGATAGACATTGGTAACACAGTCTTTAAAGAAGGCATGAGCTACGTAGCACTGTCACGCCTACGCACAATTGATGGTCTATTTCTAATAAACTTTGATGCAAGTAAAGTAAATGCTGATATTCCTTGCATTTTAGAATACAATAGACTTCGTTCACTATACACCCCCCATCTACAAACATATCCTGTTCCACAAAAAGGAAAATGTTCTAAAAGAAAACTAAATCAAACAGAAATGCAACAGGATGTCACTCCAAATCCATCAAAGAGACTAAAAAAACTAAAACTTCATCAAGTACCACAAGCAAAAAAGAATCAATTAGGGAAAGTAAACCAGGTACTTCTTTAAAGTAGGAAGACAAACTCCAAAAAAAGCAGTTAGATACAGAACTACCTGGACCATTTAAATGCTCAAATATAGTTGGTGTAAAATGCTAAGCAAATGTAGCAATGAATATTCTATTTCAATTACCACCAATTGTTGACAACATTTACTTACACAGTACAGACCCATTGTGTTTGCAAATGTTAGTACTTCACAGAAATGCAGCAAACAATCCTGACAACACGTATAGTGTTTTTGGAATAAGACAACAATTGGACTACTGTGCTGGAATGGTGAAATTCACTATAAACTCACAGGAAGATCCACAAGAATTTCTAATGTACTTACTATTAGTACTGGAAAACAAAAACATACCTATAAATGAAATCTTCCAGATTTCATACATGTGGAAATATACATGCACTCTCTGCAACAATGTGACACAAGAACAAATCCCCAATGAGAGCTTTGTCTATATATCAATACCAAATTGTGAATCCGTTCCATTTCGGCTACTTGTAACAAATGCAAACCACGGTAGATTATGTTCTACCTGCAATTCGGATAATCGCTCCACATTACTAATACAAACACATAGTAAATACATAATACTAATGCTTCTACGTTACAATGCAGATTGTACGAAAAACAGCTGCAAGCTGACTGGATTCAGACATGGTCAAATATCACTTGGTAGGAAAACCTTCATAACAATAGGTATAATCTACCACGCAGGAGCCACACCCAACTTAGGGCACGACACTGCATATATAAAAAAAAATGTGGATGTTTTGAATGTAATGATAGTTCCGTTACTCTAAAGCAGAGATTACCAGCTAATCTTACAAACGCGTATTTAATGTTCTTAAAACCAAAATTTGATAACTGAACTGTACTTAAACCTTAAGTACACTTGTAGTAAAAAAATATAAACTGTCACAATATTTCAAAACCTATCTAACTGCCCAAAGATTCTACAACAACTAATCAGATAAATGAATACCACTCAAATAGAGCAAAAAATAGGCAGTTAGAATACGCCAATTGGTATCTAACTGTCCCAAAATTTACAAATATGCAAACAGATAAATCAATACCACGAAATTATATCAAAACATAAACAGTTAGAATATGCCTACTGGTATCTAACTGGGCCAAAATTTTACGATATCCACACAAATACCTAATATCTTACTGCTCACAAAAACTGAAACAATCCAATGCATAAAGCATTAGGCAGAAAGAACAAGTAAACGCGGAAAACAAACAAATAAATAAACTGTAGCATAACAGAAAAAGGGGGTTTTTTTTAATCCAACATGGATTTTTTTTCTCCCACAGACCCAATGATTTTAGCAACAAACACAGAAACTTTGCAAATTGCACAGTACTCTGGTTTGTAATCTACTAAATATGAGGGTCAATAAAAAGAAGAAAATGTTGATTGTACAATGTAATAAGTCATTATAAAATACTAATACTAACATGCTATTTTCTTTTATTACAGAAATAAACAAGAAAAACATGGACTCCCGTTACTAAACCAAATAGTACGTATAACAAGATAAATACAACCATCGCACCATATCACACCCATATAAGCTTACAAGATTGTTCCTTATAAATTATTTTTTGACCCAAAGTTAAAAGCCACTATGGGTGTGATATGCTGCGGTGGTTGTGGCCAGGGCATACACTCTTGGGTGTATGCACCCAACATTCTATACCCTGGCCACAACCACCGCAGCATTTCACACCCATAGATGCAAGCATTGCAACCATTTTTATGTCCGCGGACAGGGGGAAGGTCCTAGGACACATCCAACTTGCCAGAGGACAATACAAACAGCGTCCTCAGGACACCCCCATTTTCTTTATGTACGAACATTTCAGGACACCGTGATTGTTCTTAAAACATTTTCACCTTGCCAATGAACAATACAGACAACGTCTCCAGGACACCCCCTGCAAACATTCCAAGACCCCACGAGTGTTCTTAGAACACTTTCAAGTTGATACTGAATCCATTCTGTTTATTTACGAACATTCCAGAACAGCCGTGTTGTCCGCAGACAAATCGAACACAACAAAAGCATCTAGCACATAAATAAAATACAACTTTGAACCAATCTCATACTCCCCCATCCTCCCCAAAGACTTCTACACACCAACACACTCTACTAAATACACATTTTGAACAAACTTTCACCGCACTGTCTGCGGACGTCCGCAAATGCAAGATGGCGGGCGCGACAGAAAATCTGACGCGCATCACGCACCACGCCGCCCAATCAGCGAACACGTCGCATGTCCGCGGACATGACGCAATCCGCTGGGCCAATCGGGTGCTGTCCGCGGAGCGAAAAGGGAAGTCCGTCCGCGAAGCGAACACAGATATCACTAATTTTTTTGCCTTACATTTTGGTCATTTTTAAAAAAACTACTGGACGGATTTACACCAAATCTGCAAAAGCACGCTTTCGGGACCAGGCCGCCGCTCCTGCTGCAAATTTGCTGTAAATCCGTCCAGCGGTTCGGGCTGTAGCCGTGTGCAAAGTTTTTTCCCATTCAGTCTATGGGAAAAAAAAAGTTTTGGGACCCCCCCTATAACTTTTCCCCCCCTGGACGAATCCTCACCAAACTATGCAAAGAAATTCAGAGTGGGCCATATACTTTTTTTGCAAAGTTTGGTGAGGATTCGTCCGGGGGAGCGAAGTTATAAGCCACCCAAAAAGTGCTCTTCCTACGGAAACACCAACTTAACCATAACTACATGGCCACGACTGTGGCCATGTAATGTCTAGCTTGTCTGGAAGACACCCAATTTGATCCCACCAATGTTGATTTTATGGACTTTGACATTAATCCCAATTGGGACATACACACTAGGCTCAAGAACAAGTCCAAATTCAATCCTCAGTTTCCCGTGGGTGGTTGTATTGAAGCGTTCTATGATTTGTGTGTTAATGATCTAAGAAAATTATGGACCAGCACTGTCAGTGTTAAACTTAATCTCACTGCCACACAACTCCAGGCCATAGGCGAACTACAAAATCTGCCCAACATTGTCATCAAGCAGGCCGATAAGGGTTCGAATATAGTGATCCAAGACAGAGTCCATTATGTCTCTGAGGCCAATCGCCAACTCAGGGACAGACTGTGTTATGCCAAACTATCTAAAAATCCCACCCTGAATATACAGTCGGAGCTCAACATTATATGTACTAAATGGGCTGATAATGGCCTAATTGAAGAGGATCTAGTCAAATTCCTCGTTCCCTCCTGGCATACCGTACCCACCATTTATTTTCTACCGAAAACACACAAATCCCTCACTCATCCACCTGGGAGACCCATTGTCACATTATGTGGATCCCTTCTTGAGCACTTGGCACAATTCATTGATGAGACCGTGTTTCCTTTTGTTTCAGTTTTGCCGTCTTATTTGCGGGACATGAAGGATTTTTTGCAACATGTCACTGAGACTCCTTGGGGGGAGGGCCTCCTTCTGGCCACCCTTGATGTTGTATCCCTTTACAGATCTATTGATCATCAAGTGGGTATGGGAGCTTGCAAATATTTCCTGGAGACACGTTCACTAAACTACCACGGTCATAGTTCCATGATCTTGGAGATGTTGTTCTTTTGCCTTACTAATAATTCTTTTTGTTTGATGGTGCCTTCTATCGACAAGTCAGGGGAACTGCCATGGGCAGTACCTTTGCCCCATCGTATGCCAATCTGACGATGGGGTGGTGGGATGCTACCTTCTCAAGTGACCTACTTGTGTCCAGTTTTCCCACCCAAATTGTCGCCTGGTGGCGCTACATCGACGATGTATTTGTAATTTGGAAGGGTACCGAAATTGACTGGCAACAGTTTGTGAAAATTATCAATACCAATGTGGCGAATTTACGATTTACAGAATGCCACAGTACCACTGAGATTATCTATCTTGATGTAGTGGTAAGTCTAGACAGATCTGGCTTTCACACAACTCTGCATAAAAAACCCTCCAATACCAGTCTACCTCTGCAAGCCACCAGCTGCCATCCTGTATCATGTAAAAAAAGCATCCCTTACAGTGAGTTCATCCATCACTGCAGGAACTGCACCGATGTGGCATCTTTTGACCACTATTGTGCCCTAGCGGCTATTGGCTTTTTGCAACAAGGCTATACTAAAAGAACCATCGAAATAGCCTACACCAAAGCCCGTGGACTCTGTAGGGATAAACTATTGTATGGCACCAAATCTGATAAGACTACAACTGATGTTGAACCCAGACTCATTGTCTCTTTTGATAATGCTTCCAATAATGTTCGTAGGATCATCGAACGGCATTGGCGTGTCCTGATCTTAGACAAAGATCTATGCCCCTTACTGTCTAAACGTCCCACTATTACATACAAAAGAGTCCCTTCACTCAGAGATAAGCTAGTTTCCAGCTTTCTGTCACCTATTGATAAAAGTCCTTCCCTCTCCAATTAGTTGGCGGTCTCCCCCATTGGTTTTACGAAATGTACTAAATGCAAAGCATGTGCCCATGACACTCCTTGCAAATCTTTTTTACATCCAGTCACCAAATGTAATCAAATCATTAATTACTCAGTCAATTGTGACACTGCTTTTGTTGTCTATGTTCTCTCATGTCCCTGCGTTAAGTGGTACATCGGGAGCACTACATGCAAGCTCAAATTAAGGATTCTCCAGCATCTCAGGGCGATTAAAAACTCGGATCCCGCGTACCCTATGGCCAAACACTTCCGGCAGGAACATGAGAATGACTCAAATTTGCTTATGTTTTTTGCAGTGGGACACTTTTCTATTCATCCCAGGGGTGGAGACCGTGTTTTAAAGTTAAGACAATTGGAAACTCGTTGTATCCTGGACTTTGATACTAAGTTTCCTAATGGACATAATCTCGATGAGAAGCTCTACATGTTTCTGGGCACCTAAGACTGGTTGATCTGGCCCATCCCTGCTATGCTCTTTCTTGCTTTGCCACATCTTGATCTCCTTTTGTTTTAGGTGTTCTCTGCTGGCATTTTGTTCTAATTGTTGTATCCTTGGCCTGTATTGGATTATTGTACCCCTTATTTTATTGGTGTTTTTGTCTTTTTGCTTTAGACTTATTCTTGTCTAATTTTTTTGCTGTTGCAGCACGTCTTTAAGGGACCTGAGCTCTTTATTGTTTTTTTTTATCATCTTTTGTGCAGTCCTTTTGGCTTTCTAAATTAGTTCTATTCCACCTTCTTTTCTATGCTGTTACACAGTTGCTCCCCTTTGATTTGTACACTTGCACTCACAATCGTTGCCATTTCCCCCTTTATATTTGTTATCTTTTACTTCCCCTGTCTATGTTAGAATTACGACCTGTTATTCTTTATATTCCCCCCTTTTTTGTTGGATAGCCATGGACCATGTGATTCTATATATGTCAATGCTGCCATTCTGGCTTTGCAAGTTTGCACATTCCAAGGTTGCTTTATACTTTTTTTATAATGGCGATACTCTGCAATTTTGCTCCCATAGACTTAGACATTCTGGCCAGGTGCATTTGCATATTATTATGCTGCTATGCACTTGCACTTTATTCAATTTTTTATTTCGGCCAGAATGTTGTATCATGCTATTTTATATATCTATATATTGCAACCTTGTTCTCGCACATTCGTGCTCTATTATGCTGCTACTATTGTCTGCACTTGTACTTTATTCAATTTGTCAGAATGTTGTATTTTGCATTTTTGTATATGTTGATATTGTCACTTTGGTCCTGCATTTTTGCACATAACTTTGCTGCTACAATCGCTTGCACTTGCACTTTATTTCATCCTCTTGGTATTAGAAAGCCTTTACCATGTCTAGCCATGACTTACATATCTACGATATGTTTTCCTTGCAATATGGGGTTACGATATGGCATGGGTCCATTCTCATAGATGGGTTTTGTTTGCTTTTTCAATTGTGGGGGTTAATTTCATTCATTCAATTGTGTATATATTATGATCTGCAAATTCTTTTTTTAATATTGCAAATCACATCGGTGGAATTATGAAACCATGGGTCTGGGTGCCATGGAATGGGTGCTTTGGTTAATACGTTATGGACACTTTGTCTTACCCGGTTTCCAGTGCCTTTTCCACTACCGCGTCATTTATCTACATTGCCGGCCATTCATGCCTTTTCATTCCATAATGTCCGCCGCCCATTCCATCTTCCCCACCATCCATTTAGTTCCAATCGAAATAGCAAAAGGACTGCATTTGTCCAACTACTAATGCGCCCAGGTCCTTTGTTTCTTCACGTGATCAAGCACTCAGTTGAGTGTGAAATGCGTTGTGTGTGGGTCGCGCTTACGGGCGTCCTTGCCTCTGTTTTTTCTACTGCCTTCCAGCCGTATCTTTTATTGATGTCTTTTTTTGTATGACACATTAAATAACTTTCAGACCTACATTTTGTTGTGAGCTGTGCCTTTTTTCTCCATGACCATGGCCTTTTAATCGGCCGCAGAGAGTGCGGTTCATTTTTCCTCTTTCTCCTTTATATATATATATATAACAGCCACGGTAATTGCTGTTTCCATACGAAGAGCACTTTTTGGGCGGCTTATAACTCTGCTTCCCCTGGAGGAATCCTCACCAAACTTTGCAAAAAAGTATATGGCCCACTCTGAATTTTGGTGATGTTTGGTGCAGGGTGGCAAAAGTTATGGGGGGTGTCCCAAAACTTCTGTTTTTCCCATAGACTGAATGGGGGAAAAACTTTGCGCACGGCTGCAGGTCAAACCGTTGGACGGATTTTCAATAAATTTGCGGCTGGGGCTTGGTCCTGAAAGCGTGCTTTTGTAAATTTGGTGACAATCCATCCAGTAGTTTCCTTTAAAATGACCAAAAAATATGTCTAAAAAAAATAGTGATATCTCTGTCCGCTCCGCGGCCAAACTTCCCTGTTCGCTCTGCGGACAAGATACCGATTGGCCAGGGGATGGCGTCATGACCGCGGAGACACGCAACTTCTTTGCCGATTGGCTACAGCGAGCCGTGATGTACGTCAGAATGTGTGGATGCGCCCGACATCTTGGATTCGAAGACAGCGCAGTCACCACCAGAGGCGAAATGTTCTTTCGGAAACTGTTTTGCTCTCCTACAGTGCGCGGGGAGGTTCACAGAGTAAGAGATGGGTTAAATAATGTACTTGTTTGGCCGGCAGGTGTTATTGATGTATTCTCCATGTGAAATGCTGTTTAGGAAACTATTTTGATCTCCTACAGTGCTTGGGGAGGTTCAGAGAGTAAGAGATGGGTGAAATACAGTACTTGTTTGGGCGGCAGATGTTAATGATGTATTCTCTATGCCCACCTTGGTTGGAATGTTTGCACATGCTGAAAATGAGGCATCTAATAAGGGTAGTATTTCAGACCATGCTGTGTACAGCTACCTTGAAACTGTTCTAAGGACATGCATGGTGTTAGCCACCATTACAATTGAGTAAATGCCGTTATTACATTATTTTTTCCTATGGGTGTGCTATTGATTAGTACGCCGCCATGGGTGTGACATGCTGCAGTGGTTGTGGCCAAGGCCTAGAGTCTTGGATGAATGGCCGTAGGCCGTAGGTCGAAGGCCATACTTCCAAGACTGTAGGCCCTGGCCACAACCACCGCAGCATGTCACAGCAATGGATACACATGCAGGATTGATTATCGATTAGATGGTTGTGGGGAGTGTGTATAGTCTTGGGTTGCACCCGAGAACAAAATTATAAGCACTGGAACATCATATTGCAGCAATGCATACACCCGTACTATAGCTTAGCAGTCAGATGGTTCTGGGGAGGGTGCACAGTCTTGGGTGCATGGCCAAAGGCCATGCACCCAGGACGACCTTATAAGCAGTGGAGTTATAAGCCAATGTACACCCATACATTCAAATATTTATGGACTTATATCCACATCTCTAGGTCCTGACCACATCCACTGCATGTTTGGTGATGTTTAGTGCAGGGGAGGGAATGTTCTAAAGGGGGTGGTTTCTCAATACGTCTCTTTTCTCCTTAGAGTAAATGGGGGGGAAAGTTTGTGCCTGCGACCATGTGGCGCTTTCCCTGATTGGTTGTGGAACAGCGTAAAGTATGTTAGCTTTCTTCGGTGCCCCGCTATCTTTTATTCATGTTTTGGTGTACTCGGACATCGCCAGAAACACATACAAAACAAGACAGCATTGCACGTGTCATACTTATGTAATACTATTTCTGAAGGTGACCTTTGAGGGGGGTAGGATGGCAGGTGGGAGCACAAACTGAAAAAGTGCAGTTTTCTTGTCACCAAAGTCATACGTTTACATCGAAGTTCGTGATCACTGCATCATTACCAATTAGTGTGTGTGGGTTCAAATGTTTTTGGAATAATATTGCCGTCAGACTGGCGTCTTAAGTTTTGAAAACTAAGGCCACCATCTGCACTCTTTGCTGGAAACAGCATTTCTGGAGGTGTATTGGAGTAGCGGTTCTCATAATTAGATTTCAATATGTTGATGCAAAGTAAGAATGTATTTGGCTTCTGAGTGAAGGTCACATGAGATGCTTTTTTCGTTGGACACTCAATACGCCCGCGCATCCGAGTGAACGTGTAAAGGGCAATTGTTTTTTGACCTTGAGCCAAAGGGAAACCTTTGAAGAAATTCATGGAATGAAAGGGTCGAAGAAAATAGCAATTGATAAGGTTATGTTTTAAAAAGTTTGTAAGGGACATGCAATATCAGTCCACAAAGATTCTTCGCTGCAAACACATTGGTGTCTGACTTGCAGAAACAGCATGGAGGCAGTAAATATTATGTAAGTTTAATTTTGCCCACTCTACAGCGAACCGCCCTTTATTTGTCCATTACCATAGACCTAATTGTGCCAATATAACTGCCGTATTATCTTTCTGCGCTGTTACATTTTTCCTGCAATATTGCACAGTGCACAGGTTCCACATTTGTACAGTATGACTACACTCATCCTTTCTTAGCATTAATATTTTTGTTTCAAATGTTATGTGTGCCCACATTGCTTTGTGTATCAGTTTGCAAGGTATTTTGGTTTTCTTTTTTTTTTAATTGTCCATTCATTTTGCTTTCATAACTGCATTATCGCCTTCCTGCGTAGTTTGCTTTTTTTTTTGTCTCTTACGGTGCATGCAGAATCTCGGCGTTTGTAGCCTGTTAATACAATAACACATGGGGCCTCAATCCGTCGGTCGGCGCAAGTGTTTACCGGTACTGGTAAAGAGACCGTTGCCGGTAATCCCTTTGCACCCTATTCCGAGGTCCCTTTTCAGCCCCATCCTTAATGCCTGCTTTTACCAGGCGTTATGGATGGGACCCGCAAAGGGACTTCAGAGCTAATAACGGTACCGTATTTTACGGTACCGTTATTAGCACCCTCCCCATTCCCATTGAGCCCTATGGGGGCATGACATTTGTCATGTCATCTTTGATGTCCTGGGTGTTAGTCTTAGCAATGCACGTAGGTGGAGCAAGTTATGGTTGTTTAGCTTACCATAATTAGCAAATGTCAAGTGTTTTTCGGTTTTACTGTGAAGTATAACGTCCATTTAACACAGTTTTTTTTTACTGAATATAGATATATATATATAATATGCCAGTGAACAAAAACAAAGGCGCTATCTTTCATGTCCTGGATGTTAGTGTTAGCAGTGCAGAGTGGTGATGGCAGGTAGGCCTTCTGGGGCTTGGGGCCTAAATACCTTCAACTCTCTCTTCCTAAATATCTTCCTTCACGAGCCCTTCGCTCATCCGTCTCCAACTCCCTCATGGTCAGCCGCTTCTCTAAGCAACAAGCTGGGGGTAGATCTCTCTCCGCAGCAGGGTCCTCCCTCTGGAACAGCCTTCCTGCCTCCCTGAAACTCGAGGAGAACCATCTCCGGTTCCGGAAGCACCTCAAAACCTTCCTCTTCGCTTCTGCCTTCTCTCTCCCTCTCCCCTGCTAAACCTGCTTAACTCCCCACTGAAGTCTGCACTAAACCTGCATCTGGGCCACTCTCAGTGACCTCGGTCCAGGGCCCAGCCACTCTCCACTTGCACTGCCTCCCTGGCTCCCCCTGCACTGTGGGACTGTCACTGTATCCCTACAGCCCCCTTCCCAGCACTTGCTCTGCACTTACCTCGCACTTGCCACCAGCTGGCCCTTTTATTTATTATTTATTATTTTATTACGCTACTTACCTTGTACTGCACTTCCCCCCCACCTCCTCCCCCTGCACTTTCTCCTTTTCCCCTTACCTCTGCACTTGCGCGATCTGAATGACACCTGGCCTAGTAGGATCGTTTGTCTGTCTTCCCCTTGTTTCCCTCCCTCCCTGCCTCGTCGCGCCTTGAAACACTTGTGTATAGGCGCGTTACAAATACCATATCATATCATATCATATCATATGGGTGCTTAGCCAACCATAACTGGCGAATTTCAGGGTTTTTTTGGTTTTACTTTGAACCATAGTGGCACGTGTGAAAAGTTTATTTAGTGAAGTGTACAGGTTTTTGGTAGGGCAACTTAACAGAAAATCGGCAAAATCGAGGCAGATTTTACCCCGAGCTCAGAGCTGGGGTGAATCCGCCAAGCCCGTGATTTGGCAGACCCTTAAATGCAGCGGTAATTGCGTTAACGCCACATTTAAGGGTTACCACCAAACTCGTGATGAGGCCTTTAGTGTAAGGCAGTCCTCCATTTTTTTCCTGCAGGTTACAGCCATGCTGTGACAGTTCACAGCTTCTTTACTTTGCAATAGTGACCACACAGTCATTTTTAAAAGTAATAATACTACTCTGGCCAGGCTAGTGTAAAGTGGTTGTCTATTGGCAGTGTCTCTGGCTTACGGTAAATGCCCATTTGCCCCTGGAACATCATGGAATCATCTCTGACATACCATAGTCTGCCCTGATTCCACATTTAATGGTTTCAAACTTAGAATTCAAATTGCGTCATTACATTTGGGTTATATGTTTAATTGTAAAAGTATGTTTGCTTTGTTTCAGTAATAGCACTTTATGCGATGTTACCAGATCAGTGGTGACAAAACCTCACTTTCTGTGAAGTCATTGTGATCAAATGGTGTGAGCTGCCCTTTACAGTAGCCCTGGCAAATTGATGTCCCTGTGAAGAGCCACTCGTGACCTCATACTGGGTATTTTTGGAAAAATGCACATGAATTTGCTCTGATGCCTCCTCTCCTCATTGAGGAACAGGCCAGCCCTGAAAAGCAACAAGCAATCAACCACACGTGGCGGTGCCATCTATTCCTTTTAACGCGTAGAATTGACGTAATGTATGATTAATACATTTAATGTGTCAGCATTCAAGATGCTGAAAGGAAAGCCACGTTTCATAAATGTGTGTGTTTACAGGAAGAGCCTCTGTTTCAATGGCATCTGCTGAGTTACATGTGTGGTCGTTCTCAGCAGCAGTTAGTGGTCGGGTTTCATCCGGACCACAAACCTTCCCTTCCCTCTTTAAGAACTTCTGCTCAGCTAAGTGGTTTTCTATGGTTCCTGTAACTCAAAAAAGTGTTGTGTTTCCAGAAAACCTATAGTATTATGTGGTCAGTTCTCCTTTCAAGGCCTATATCAAGGTTTCCTATTATGCTTTTAGCACAGAACTGTGCATAAAATCCCTTTGCACCTGAAGACAAAATGCGCTCACAGCGTTCGTGTTCCCCAAGCGTTAATTATAGTTTATCACTAGATTGCATTTCATCCCTTGTGAATACTTCCAGAAGTTTATTACATTAGCACCCGGGCGGGGGCAGTCAGCCAATCAGGTGGCTAGATACGAGGCCTTGTACCGCCGGTGAAAGCCCGCATTCCAAACTGCCACACGGCCGGATCCCCTGCCACTATCTTGCCCACAGTCCTGTCCCCTTTTTTGTTATTTCAAATTCCCTCCTCCACCCCCAACTTACCTTATTGTAACTGCGGCGGCACTCGCCACCACAGCCACACCATCCTGCTGCCATGGAAAAGGAATAGGGGCTCCGTAATGAGCCCAGCCTTCCCTTTCCATGGAGGCCATGTTGGTAAAGGATTTTTCTCCGTACAACCAGACGCCAGGTGCCTCTCATTGTGGGAAGGGAAAGCCTTTTTTCTTTAGCTCCACAGGTTAACACTTTGGTAACCCGCGGTGCTAATGGCATGAACACCCAATCCGGCCCGCTGATTGGTTGTTAATGCCCTATTATAACACGTGGCAGCCTGCAATATCTGTATAAAAGCCTGGAAATAATGTTCTTATTACAGCTAGTTGTGACATCCCAACCAACCCGTAATAACAAAATGACATCACAACCACTCTGTAATTAGTTATTACCCTTCACATTTGTGGACTTCTGGATTTTAACCCAAATGAGCAAGAATCTGCATGCTATTACTTAATTTAAAGCACAAAATGAAAGTTGTTTTCAACACATTTTATTACATTGCTTGAACTTTTTCTGGAAAACATTGGGAGCTGCAGTGTTGCTTTTAAATACAATTAGATCCTTAATTGATTATATTGATCAGCAAATGGACGATCTCTTCCATTATATTACGCGAGAGATGGGGTATTAAAGGAAATGATAGTGCCTGACCATGTAATATTAGGAATAAAATACCCCCTACCATACATTAAAAGGATATTAAGGCACCTTTGAATTCCGTGACCTCATGAAGGAATGTGTCCTCGGCCTTTTTCCTCTATTTACCTACAAAACTCCTCAGTGACTTGCAATATCCCTATAATGTACGATATTTGATACAATATCCAAAATATACTTTCTATATTTAGTTTTGCATTTAAATACTGTATTAGGATTCAACCCCTTCTGGATGCCTTTCGGTGGGGAGAGCAGCTACAAGATTGCTTTGTTAGTCTTTCTTCTCTTCCTTTGTTTTACCAAATATTCAGCTACTATGTTCTACTTGTTATCTCAGAATATTTTATCGGGTTCATTTTACTATTTTATTTTCTACCATCAAAAACTCAAATGGGTGGCTTCTTTCTTTAAAAAAACGCTAGAAAGAGTTTAAAAGTTTTGCTCATTTGGTTTCCTTTCATTGAATTCCAAAATCTAATTAACATTTGCATTGCATTCTTACTTTTGTTTCGATTTTATTTTGCTATTTGTCAGTTGCATTTTGCTCAGAGAGAGCGACTTCCAAAAACGTTATTTGCATTGCTGCAAGCAACACGCCTTATGAAAACAGCAGTTCACAATATGGCATTCTACAATTACACAGGGAATGTAATACGTCATATCATTTCGACATGAATTTTAGTTTGTATCAGCATTTTTTATTTTTGACTAGAGGTGTAATTCAGTAGATCATACATAACTTCTTGTCCTCCCATGAAGCTTATTATTTCAAACCAGCACTGTAATTTATTAACACTTGTCTCCATTTATTGGAAACGAACAGCAGTGTTATTCCTGTATGTTTATTGGGTATCGCTCTCGTCACAGTTGTCTTTTCCAAAATATGGTATTCACACGTAAGGCCGGATTCATGGAATTTTAGCCTGGTGAAAAGTGACTTTGCAAACACCTCATGCACAGAGCAGTGCAAAGGGTATTTTTGCAGTGTGAAGTCACTTTGTACTGCAAAGGTACTCTTTGAACTGTGCTAAATAGGCCAAATTCACGGTGCAACAAGTAATTTTGTAGTGCAAAGTGACTTTGCACTGCAAAGATACACTTTGCACTGCTCTTTCGATCAGGGTGTTTGTTGGCAGTGACTTTGCACTAGTGCAAAGAATTCCATGAATCAGCCCCTTAGTGAAGATTATAGGAAATAATAAGTACATATATAGGAAGTGTCGTGTATGTATGTGACAGAAGTGACAAAGTAAGGTCGAATCAGGCAACATTTTTCTTGTGATATTTGTGTGCTTTAAGTATTTTAGCAAATGACCACATTTTCAATTAGTATACATAATAAGCTGATTGGCGGACAAGAGCGATGCGGTTGTAAGCCGGCGCAAGGACCTAAAATATTGCAGTCAAGCCCTCGCCGGCCTAGCCCTCGACGGACAAGGGCGAGGCTGTTGTGAAACTTGGAAGCCCACCTGTAGTCGATACAAGGACGCAAAGCTTACCACGCGCTCCATTCACTTAAAACATTGCAGTCAATCCCTCACTGGTGAAGCCCTCAGCGGACAAGGGCGAGGCTGTTGTGAAGCCCACCTGTAGTCGATACAAGGACGCAAAGCTTACCACGCGCTCCATTCACTTAAAACATTGCAGTCAATCCCTCGCCGGTGAAGCCCTCAGCGGACAAGGGCGAGGCTGTTGTGAAGCCCACCTGTAGACGATACAAGGACGCAAAGCTTACTGCGCGCTCCATTCACTTAAAACATTGCAGTCTATCCCTCGCCGGTGAAGCCCTCAGCGGACAAGGGCGAGGCTGTTGTGAAGCCCACCTGGAGACGATACAAGGACGCAAAGCTTACCACGCGCTCCATTCACTTAAAACATTGCAGTCAATCCTTCGCCGGTGAAGCCCTCAGCAGACAAGGGCGAGGCTGTTGTGAAGCCCACCTGTAGACGATACAAGGACGCAAAGCTTACCACGTGCTCCATTCACTTAAAACATTGCAGTCAATCCCTCGCCGGTGAAGCCCTCAGCGGACAAGGGCGAGGCTGTTGTGAAGTCCACCTGTAGACGATACAAGGACGCAAAGCTTACCACGCGCTCCATTCACTTAAAACATTGCAGTCAATCCCTCACTGGTGAAGCCCTCAGCGGACAAGTGCGAGGCTGTTGTGAAGCCCACCTGTAGACGACACAAGGACACAAAGCTTACCACGTGCTCCATTCACTTAAAACATTGCAGTCAAGTCCTCGCCGGCGAAGCCCTTAGCAGACATGGGCAATGTTGTTAGCCGTAGAAGCCCAGCTATAGCCGAAATTTGAGGACGCGTAGTTTGCCACGCCCTTTATTAAATTAAAACGTTGCAGTCAAGCTCTTGGCGGTGAAGCCCTCGGCAGACAAGGGCGAGGCTGTTGTAAGCCGTGGCTGTTTGGAGCTGTGATGTGAAAAGCTACTCTCTGCTACTGTGTACCCGCTGCTTACCGTAAGCTATTTTGTTCTCATTCTATTTTGCCCAGTGCAGTGTTTGTTAAAGATGATTTTCTGTTGCCTTCTATAATCCCTGTTACCATGTTTTCTGCCAATAAGGGGGTTTTATAAGCTACGGTTTCAGGTTCCAACAAAGAAATTGTCCGAACAATTTTATTTTCTTCTTTTCTCTTTTGAGACTTTGTGGGCTGTCTGTCTGCCCTTTTTGATTGGACCTGATTGGACCTAAAGGGGCGGAACAACTCTTCACATTGTTTGGGGTCTTGCCGATTAGTTTGTCATGTTTTCTTAATTCCCCTCTGGCGAGGAGATGAGCAACTCCAGTGGTGTGAACTGTACTGGTCATTTCCTGAACCCAACGGACTTAGTCGCAGGCGAGGGAGGGGAGATGGACTCTGGGGAGATGGACTCTGGATGTCCCTTTAGTAGTCGAGCGTGCCTCACCTGGACTGACAGGACTCTGGGGGGGGGAGCACTGCCATTGATTGATGCTGGTGCAACCTCATTTTTTATCATGTTTTAATCACTTATTGTTTTTGCATTTTTGCTTTGTTTACCATGTTCTTTAAGATCCAGTGTTTTGTGTTATAGTAAGGAGTTCTTTGGCAGTAAGCTGGGAGAAGGGGCTGTAGGATACGGAGACAGTCCCGTAGTGCAGGTAGGCAGTGCAGGGAAGAATGGCTGGGCCAAGGACCGAGATCAGTGATTGGCCAAGTTGCAGATTCAGTGCAGTTTCAGTGATTTAGCAGGGGAGAGAGGGAGAGAAAGCGGAGGCACAGAGGAACAATTTTGAGGTGCTTTTGGAACCGGAGATGGTTCTCCTCAAGTTTCAGGGAGGCAGTTAGGCTGTTCTAGAGGGAGGCCCCTGCCGCGGAGAGAGATCTACCCCCAGCTCGTAGCTTCGAGAAGCGGCTTACCCTGAGGGAGTTGGAGACGGATGAGCGAAGGGCTCGGGAAGTAAGATATTTAGGAAGAGAGAGTTGAAGGTATTTAGGCCCTAGGCCCCAGAAGGCCTTGTGGACAATGCAGAGGGTTTTGAACTTTATCCTCGCAGCCACTGGGAGCCAGTGTAGAGATTTCAGTCCTGGAGAGATACGGTCCCTGGGCTTGAGGCCAAGGACAAGTCTCGCAGTTCTGTTCTGGATGAGTTGCAGAGGGCGGAGAGTGGAGGCAGGCAGATTAAGATAGAGGCTGTTACAGTAGTCCAGCTTTGAGAGAACCAGGGCTCGGGATCAGTGAGCTTCTGGGGGAAGGAGAGGAAGGGAAGAGTACCTCTGAGGAGGTGCAGCTGGTAGTGTGACTTCTTAGAGATGTCAGATATATGAGGAGAGAAGGAGAGTGTGGAGTCGAAGATAACCCCGAGGTTTTTTGCCTTGCAGGTAGGAGCAGGAAGAGGGCCAAGAGAGGCTGGCTGCAGGGAAGGAGGGAGTGGGTGTGCCGATGAGTCGAATCTCAGTCTTACTGGCATTAAGGCAGAGGTCATTGGCGGCACACCATTCCTGGATAGCAGACAGACAGTCAGAGATGAGGGAAGGAGAGGAGGAGGCAGAGGGTAGCCTGAAAATGAGCTGGGTATCGTCCGCATAGCACTGAAAGTTGGGGCAGAGAGCGGCGATGCGGTGGGCAAGGAGTGCCAGATACTGGTTGAACAGCCAGGGGGAAAGATTAGATCCCTGGGGGACACCACAGGTGGAGAAAAAGATGTCAGAGAGGAAGGACCCCAGTTGGACCTGGGAGGGTCGATTGGAGAGGAAAGAGGTCAGCTACGCCAGAGCCTGACCACTGATACCCAGGTTATCGCGGAGACGGTTGAGCGATAGTTAGCCGGGCAGGACGGATCAGAAGAGGGTTTCTTAAGAAGAGGGTGCACAAGGGAGTGCTTAAGGGGGGATGGGAAGACTTCAGAGGCGAAGGAGTCAGCCAGGGCCAGAGCCAGGGAGTCGATGTGGTTCTTGATAGTTTTGGAGGAACAGGGGTGAACCTGTTTAGACGAGACTTTCATAGATCGGACTTGTCTGGAAACCTCGTCAGCAGAAAAAAGGGGAAAGGCAGAAAAGGAGGGAGGAGGGGTGGCTGCAGAAGGGCCAGAGGAAGAGCCGGGAAGAGAGGGAGGGAGGTGATAGGAGGAGAATGAGGACAGGATGTCCTGAGTTTTAGAGATGAAGTGAGAGGCCAGTGCAGTGCAGAGGGCCGGGGAGGGGACAGGAGAGGTAGAGACAGCAGCAGGGTTGGCAAGCTCCTTGCAGATTTTAAAGAGTTCGGCCGAGTTGTTAGATGCCGCAGAGATGCGGGCTTGGATAAGGGCTCTCTTCTTGGTGAGAACGGAGAGACAGTATTGCCTTTGGAGCAGGCGGCAGGCCAGTTTGTCAGAGGATGAACATGAGGCACGCCATGTCCTCTCTGCCACCCTGCACTTGCGTTTAAGGGGGACGAGATCCGAGTCATACCAGGAGTTACATTTGGCTTTGGGCTTCAGGTGGATTCTCATGACAGGGGCAAGGATATCAAGAGTATCAGATATAGCAGAGTGGAGCATGGAGAGGGCTGTGTCAGGGTGGGAGTCAGCTGAAGGGGGAGGTGGGGGTGAGAAGGTGGCAGCGAAAGCCTCAACTGACACGCACTTCATTGGTCGGATGACCGAGAAGATGGGTGGTAGTGATGAGGGTGGCTTTGCCTGTGGGGTAGGGAGGGTGAGGTGGGAGGATAGGAGAAAGTGATCACTCCAGGAGAGAGGAGTGGAGAGAGGGATAAAGAGGGGAAGGTCGGAAGAGATCAGAGCATCAAGAGTGTGCCCTGCAGAATGAGTAGGTCCAGACGGGAGAATAGAGAGTGAGAGAGAGTCGCAGAGGTCACGGAAGAGTCCTGTGGGGGGACAGGAAGCATCCAAGTGGATGTTGAAGTCACCAAGAAAGAGGAGTTGAGTGGTTGAGGACAGGAGTGAGGAGGAGAGGTCAGCCCACTCAGAGAGGAAGGAGGAGATTTGACCAGGTGGCCGATAGATAGTAGCCACAGTAAGGGAATGGCTAGGAGAGAGAGAGAGACGGCAGACAAGGCATTCAAAAGAGGAGTAGGTCTGCGTAGGAGTGACAGTGGCAGGAATCCACTCAGGGAAGATAAGGGCTACACCCCCCCTGCACGGTTGGGTCTGGGCACGGAGAGGATCTTGTAACCGTCAGGTAGGAGTGTGTCAGGTGACAGAGCTGGCCGTGAACCATGTCTCAGTGAGACCGAGGACGTCAAGGTCCAGTTCCTCAAGAAGGTGACAGATATCAGAAGAATGCTTGATGGCAGAGCGAGAGTTAAGAGTGGCAATGTGGAGAAGATTGCCATCCTTGAAGGACTTCTGGGGAGGGGTACAGATCAGAGGTACGCCCTGCGGAGGTGTAGAAGAGGGAGGTGAAGAAGGAGCACGAGAGGGGGCAGGGAGGGAGGGTAGAGGCAAGGTAGCCGAGGACAGAGGAGGGGGGACAGCAGGAGAGGAAAGGAAGTTGATGAGACGAGGGAAGCGTCTATCAAAGAGCTGAAGGTTGGCCTGAGGCCCTTGGACCAAGACGGTCCCATTAGCGTAGACATTAATGATGGCCTTAGAGGAGTGGAAGGAAGCCAAGAGGACATCCCAACGGGTGCCACCATTAATGGGAGAAGAGGAGACAGGCGAGAGCACAGAGACCATATGAAGGGTCCATAGGTCAGGCGAAGGCACGAAAAAGAGGATGTCAGTAAGAGTTTCCTTGGAGCAGGCACTAGTGTAGGTGTGGGTTGGAGACAAGCATGTCCTTTTTAAACTTTTTCCTACCAGATTTAGTGAGGAGAGCAGGATAGTCAATAGAGAAGCAGTTAGAGAAGATAGGCGAGATAGAGAGCACCATGGAGTAGGAGGGAGTGGGGGGGGGGACAGACGAAACGCGAGCACGCAGGCAGGAAGTGAGCGGCAAGCCCAAGTTTACCACATTTCAGAACAATGAGTGCATATTAGGTACAGAGGCCACCTAAGTTTGAGAATCTTGCGAGGGGGGAAAATCCCTAGTTTACCACAACTGTGGGACACAGTGAGGTGAAGACACCATGCAAATGAAGTGACCAGGAAAAGATGGGGTGGGCTAGGAGAAGGTGGAGATAGAAGTATAGGCGCCTGGCGTCCCCTGCGGACACCTGCAGACACACAGGGAGCCACAACCGTAGGAGTCGCCCTTTGCCTAAGGGGCCCTTAGCCGAGGGGGCTGCCGGGCAGGGGGGCTGCCCAGGAAGGGGATGGATATAGGCAGAGGGAGGAGGGGAAGGGGAGGGGGGTGTGGGCGGGCAGGGAGGCGGGAAGGGAGAGGAGGACCAGAAAGTGGGACGGGGTAAGCAGGCACAATAACGCGCTCTGAGCGCGAATGCAAAATAACAATTCACCAACAAATGGACTCACGGAGGCCCGCAAGGGCCAGGCAGGGCTTCCCTTAGCCCGCAGATCCCTCAGGCTACCGGCAACTGCTCTCCCACGCTCGGATGAACAAAGAAGCGAGCGGGGGAAGCAGCCGTCGAGTGGGCCAGAGGGAGGCAGACCAGTCAGCCAATCAGAGGGGGGTGTGGGCGGGCAGGGAGGCGGGAAGGGAGAGGAGGACCAGGAAGTGGGAGGGTTAAGCAGGCACAACAACGCGCTCTGAGCGCGAATGCAAAATAACAATTCACCAACAAATGGACTCACGGAGGCCCGCAAGGGCCAAGCAGGGCTTCCCTTAGCCCGCAGATCCCTCAGGCTACCGCGACTGCTCTCCCACGCTCGGATGAACAAATATCATCATAACGCGCTATTATAATAATATTCCTGTGACCATCTCATCCAGATTCGCGTTGCGCTTCTCCGCATCACTGCGCACTTGCTCTATGACTGCCATATTACTATGTGATTACCTAACTGTATGTTAAACATGATTTATGCGAGCTGTTATCCTCCAAGTTGCACAGTTCTCCTACCTACATTATCTGTTCCCACTCTAAACTGTTAATTGCAAACTGATCCACTCACAAATTATTGCTAACTGATTTAACTCTTAATCTAGAGCTTTCTGTACAGCACATCTTTTGTATATTCTAGCTGCTAGGCACCTTAGCCAGTCATTGTGATTCGTTCCAACCTATATAGAATGTAGCATTTCATGCCCCTGTTACAACTCGTTATCATTAGTATACCCTGTGATACTGTCTGCTGTATCCGGCAATGCTGCATCACCATACCTAGCAATGGCCTACCTGTGCTGACTCCTAGCCTCAGCGCTGTATTATTCCTACTAAAAAGCTCTGATCTCAGCATCTTATCAGAGCCGATCATTGCTCATCTGTCATTTCTCCATGTCAAATGCCCTTGCTAGCCTCCACTGGCTTATTACCTAATTTACTGCCTATGCCAACCTCTGCTACCCACACTTGTCACCACTAGCCACAGATCCTAACACGCGACACCACCACGCCTATCTCAGCACTAACGTGCCCAGTCATGAACTTGCTCGCCATAATGATCACGAGTATTTTAAGTACATTTACCCCATTACTATTACCTACTATGTCATCATATGCCTCAACCACCACCGCAAATGGCAGAAACGACGACACTCAATTATTCACTACAGCCCAATATGCCTCATCCAGAACACCTAGCATCTCAGATCTAAGACTAATCTAACGAAGTGGAAACGCTAGGCATTTACCTAGATTCCTCATTAACATTGACAAGACAGGTCAACGCGACAGCCTCGGCCACAGCCTACTCCTACAAATTAATGAATGCTTGCAGACCTTTCTTGTCCACAGCCAATTGCACCGCTATAGCTAGAGCGCTGATCCTATCAAAACTAGACTATTGTAATGCCTTCAACCTAACCCAGGAACCAACCAACGCAACCAAACAAAGTTACAAATACTCCAAAATAACGCGCTTAGATTTGCTATGAATATCCCTAGATCACACCATATATTTGAGATGAGAAAGAATGCTCATTGGCTATCAATCCATCAGAGAATTGCATTTAAAACCTTATCACTCACGCACAAATGTCTTTCTGACTTAGCACCTAAATACTTGAGTGACAAATTCTCACGAAATCTGTCAGACCGACCAACAAGATCCGCACAACTACACTGCTTAAGAGCCCTGGGATCAATCTTTAGAAGGCAGGGGGCAGTAGCTTCCCGGTCTTAGCAGCAGAATTGCCGAACATGCTGCCAGTAATCTTAGGAGCAGAACCCATCTTACCTCTTTTTAGGAAAAATGCAAAAATGTGGCTTACCATGCAGGAGACAAAATAACTTGTACGTCTTACGACAATGCTCTTCACTGTACCTTTCTGTGATGCACTTTTCAATTCCTGTACAGTCTCAATTGTATGTAAATATGTAACACGTGTAACTGTAAGAAATGCGCCCAAGATAGCTTAAGGGTTCGGCGTGCTATATAAATAAATAAACAAACAAACAAACAAACAAGGACTGTTGTTTCATTATAAGAGAGGACATTTCTGCTTGTCAGCGGTTATCAGCTTCCTCGGATAGGAAGAAAATCTAAGTTCATCTAGTTCTGAGCCATTTGCTGGAGGGCATCTTGGGCATGGAGCAGAGGGCGCCTCCTCCGTTGAGACTGAAAGTCGCAATTACCTTGATTCGCCTGGTAAAGGATCTGATTGTGCCCTCAAACAAGGGGAGAGGAGGGACTATAGTCCAAGGAAGTGGTGCGAGAGTAGGGCAAGTACTATTTGGGCAGCTGAACAGAGTATTGCTGCCCCCGCTGACCTTGGCATCCCTGATTCAGGCTACAAACCCACGATCTTTGAACAGCTCTTGGCCCTTCTGTGCTCCCTTCTGGCCCAAATAATACCACAAAGGGCTGTCCCCCAAATTCACAAGGTGGAGATGCCAATAAGGGCATTGACTGCCACTACTGTGAGAGGTGAGGGCTCAATTCTGGGGGAAATTGACTGATGGGTTGTGAACCCTCACCATGATTGGTGCAATACCAGTGGATACTGGCCACTATTCCAGAAGATTTGAGGTCCCTTGGGGTTGGGATATTACCAAGTTTGAGAGTGCAGGCAATATCATGGAACGTAGCAGGCTTCAGCAGGCCCCTAGTGGATGAGCCTTAGGTGTGTCTAATACGTGTAAGCACCTTATTAGTGGATTTCAGGAAACATGGGTTATGGCAGCCCCCAGTTTATAGGGATATGTGTCCTTTTTTATTCCTGCAGTCCAGGGCAAAGGGGGCAGGCCTAGTGGGGGGTTGCTTTTCTGGATTGTACCATCAATATGTAGGGGCATCCATGTTGTTGAACGTTTTAGAACTCCAAATAAACTGCCCCAATGGTACAAGTATGATATTAATTAATCTGCACAACTGTGAGGCAGCATGTGGAGGAACCTCTCTCTTTGCTCACTTGCAGGATTGTGTGGATATTTGGAGGTGTAAACATGGAGAGCTCTCAAAGATTTTAGTCATGGGTGAACTTAAATGCAATATGAACTGGTTGAGTGTATAGCCGACATTGCAGATGAAGAGTCTCAAGTCTGGGGAATAGGGGAGTTGTTGGCTCCTGTCCCAAAGAGGAAATATAAGAACTCCAAGGAAGTGGCAAGTCTAATG
Organism: Ambystoma mexicanum; assembly: GCF_040938575.1. NCBI lineage: Eukaryota > Metazoa > Chordata > Amphibia > Caudata > Ambystomatidae > Ambystoma > Ambystoma mexicanum. Next base: position 1,200,104,327 of record NC_090936.1, on the reverse strand, counting down.
ATGCCTGCAAGCTTAAGAGCCTGTAATGGCAGGTTCCCAGGCAATTCTCCAGCTAGTAAGACGTTTCATTGTGCCAACTTCTATAGCCTGATGGACTATGTACTGATGAACCTGGAGGTATGGCAGTTAATTATTGACTTCAACATGCAACCGCGGGCTGGGAGTGATCATTATCTGTTTATTATAATGGCCCTGCCAAAGTTGTTTGGGGTGATAGAGGAATGGGTTGATAGCCCTGTTAAAAATCCGATCACTGAGCACTCTACACGTGCCTTGAAGTGGGCCAACATTTATTGAGAGCTATTTTTCTATTCAAGGTGATGCAACAACTGCCAATGCGGGAGTATATGAAGACCCGGTGTGAGTTTTAGGAGGTTTTTTCTCCAAGTCAATGAAGACCCTTATGACCCAATCCCTACGCACTAATCCTTGGTATGATGGTGAGTGCCGACGAGCGTTCTGATAAAGCAACGCCAAAGTGGTGATGGTTGAAGGGATAGCCCCATTACGTGTCACAAGGAAAAACGATGCTGCGATTATCAATGTTAAAAAACACCAAATCATTTGTGGCATTCACTGCTATCTACAGGCAATAGAAAATGGGAACATGACAAGGTTATGGGATCTCACGGGTGGTGCGCGTCCTGCCGGCCATAATTACTTCCTGGGGCCATACCAGAATATAAGTGGGTAAAACATTTCAAGAGTTTATATGAGGAGACACGGGCATTTGTGCAGTAGCAGCACTCCCACCGGGGTAGTCGAGTCACCTCTGATTATAACAGAGGGGGAAGTTAGCATCACCCTTGAGTGCCCAAAAAAAGGCAAGTCCCTGGGCCTGGATATGATTCCAGTGGATTTCTTTGGTGATGAACCGTTGGTTTGGGTCCCTTATCTAACAAGAATCTTTAATCTAGGCTTGTGCTTGAATAGGGTTCCCAAGTCTTGGACTCGGGCAGTTATAGACCCCATCTTCAAGAAGGGAGAAAAAAATCAGCCTTCCAACTACAGGCCCATCTCCCTTTTTTATGTGGGGGGCAAGGTCTTGGCAAAGGGAATCCTGAGACATCTCGAGGCCTGGGCGAGGTTTTCTAGAGTTCTGAGGCACCTATAGGTGGGATTCCAGAAGTTAATCAGCACGGTGGATCAGTGTATAAGGCTACTCCTGCTTTGCAACAAATATAAAGCCCTTAGGATAATGGCCATTTATGCCCATTTTATTGATTTAAGAACGGCATTTGATACAGTATCAAGAGCAATGTTATGGGCTACTTTTGGGAACTTGGGTATCCCCAATGAGTTGTTGAATTCCATCAGGTCTCTACATGTGGATAATGGCGCAAAGATCCATTGGGGGCTACACGAAGCCCCATCCGAGCCAGTGAAAATAGAAATGTGGGTTCGGCAGGGCTGTGTGCAAGCACCCTACTGTTTTGTGTGTTTATAAACGGTGTAATCAATGACTTGTTGAGGGTACCAACAGATACACACTGATTGGGATGTGACAACATTTTAGTTCTGATGTTTGCAGACGATGCAGTCCTCCTCTCATTAACACCAATGTGACAGCGTCGCCAGCTGGGCATCTTTGAAGGCTTTCGGCAGAGGAATGGTCTCTCTAGCAACATTCAGAAGACCAAGGCCATGGTCCTTAGAGGGAACAGGGTGAGGAAGCATCCCAGAATCAGACTTACTCTATGGCACGGCTCAATCTAAAAAGTACATGCTTATGATTACCTGGGCATAAGAATCAAAGAGGACTGCACGCAGTCTGTCCAATTGGGCAAAGCTGGGCTGTTGTTCTCTAGGTACAGTGGGGCCATAGCTAAACGTTCTAGAGAGCATGGGGATAGTGGGGGTTTCCCTAGAGACCTTCAAAGCCTATGCCCAGAAGGCTGTGCTTTATGGTGCATAGCTGTGGGGTTGGAGTAATACCTCGCCCATGACAGTAATTGAAAATATATTTTGAAGAATCTAATGGGATTACTGATTTGTGTACCTAACGTGCTCATTGGCATTGAACTAGACCTCCAGCCGATTAAGAAAGAATGCAGGGCCAAACCATGTGTTTATTGGGCCAGGCCTTGGACTAGTGAGCACTTACCCAGGTACAGGCAGGCAATAGATGCTGTGCTGTCCCAGGAAGGTGGCATGTCCCCGCCTTGGTTTATGTTCCTGAATAAGGAACTCCAGACTTCTGGTTTGATTGATTAATGGACCCGATCTGATACCATTGGTAGAGACTCTAAAGTCTCTATGACTCATGCCTTAGTGCAGCAAGGGAGGTGGACATTGGTGGAGGACTGGCCACTGCAGATCAGTTCTTCTGCTATTGGTCCCTAAAGCAGCCTATGGGGTATGAGGATGACCTGGACCAAATGAACCCTCAGCAAATGCGAACCCTGTTCGTTTTGGCCAGTATAGGCATTTTGCCCCTGTCTGCCTTAAGGAACAAGTGGAACCACAATGTCACCCCGACATGATGCCCATTTTGTTTGGACGTAGTTGAAGAAATGGTCCATTTTGTCCTGCTTTGCCAATATTATGGTGACCCGAGGAGAGGCTCCCTAAAGCTTCTCCTAAATGCTTGTAGGGTTAATCCAACAGTGGAGACCATGGGGGTCATTCCGAGTATGGCGGTAGGGGGTTAACGGCACCGGTACGGATGCCGGTGGCGTAAACCCCCTACCGCCACATTCCGAGGTCCCTTAGCGGGTCCCACCAGGAATGGCTGGTTCAACCAGCCGCCCTTAGCGGGACCCGTTAAGGGACCATGGAGCTAATAATGGGCCTGTTATTAGCTCCTTCCCCATTCCCATTGAGCCCTATGGGGGCTCAAATGGAAATGGGGAATGGTATTTGAAATGGGGATTTACCGGGTCCGCATAGGTCGGAATGTCCCGGTAAATCCCCATTCCGTCTACCCGGACCCGGGTTTGGAGGCAGCCCTGGTGCTAATAGCACCATGGCTGCCTCCAAACTCTGAATGACCCACCATGTCCTTATGTCCAGCAGCTATAGACAAAACTGCCACTTTCGCAATGGGCTGGTATCTGTTGAGGGCCTGGAGAAGAAGAGTCAAACATGCCAAATAGCTCAAGGGGGCTACAGATGGCCCTCCTTACCTGCCTGTGTTTCTATGTGGCATATTGCATTCCCTGGTGCTAACATGATATTGCGCAAATGAGAGTCTAGAGAGTGATGAAACTGAATTGCCTTTTTTTGCCCAAATTGCAATTTTTGTTCCTCCAACAGTGATAGAAGCCTCTTCACACCTGCACTTTGTAACAATCCTTGTCATTGATTCAAACTGCTCATCCTAAATGAAGAACTGTTTTTATTGTGTATTTACTAATGACTTTATATGTAGTAGCACTGGATTTTTTTTACTGTTTTTATTTTGTTTTTATTGTTGTGTACTGTATGTGTTGACTTTTATGGTAATTTTACCAAACTAAAGCACTAACGAAACGAATAAGCTGACTGTCTGAGGGAGGCTGCAATTATGCCCACATTTTACAGATTGAAAGGTTTGGGCAAAATCTATAACCAGGCTACCTCTACTGAATGCCACCCCAACATAAAAAGAAACAGAGTAAGCTATTGAGACATGGTAGACTTAGGATGGGTGAGTAGCTGAGCTATGATTGGTCGATAGGGCCGTGTTCGACGAATAGGTTTATCAGATCTTGAAATGTTGGATAGATGGTTCTTGCTAGATGATGGTTGATTGGATGGGATACCTTCTGACAGAGGAGCAAGAGAAGGTTATTTCCTTTCTGTAGATCTTTCTTTTGAGCCTGGAGGCGTCTTGGCATCCTTGCTGCGCAGGCCTCCTGAAATTGTGTGTCTCTTATCCAGTTGTGGTGAGAGGTGGATGTGTGTACATAAGTGGTGAGGCAGGGTATTTTCACGGTATTAGCATAATTGACAAAAACATTTGACCTAAAACATTTGATTGAATTTGTTTGACCTTTTTTCGGTCAAATTTAATTACATATATATATATATATATATATATATATATATATATATATATGGGGTTGGGTGAGGGTATAGATTAGGTTGAGGAGAAGTGGGGTGGGATTGTGAGGGGGTCTCCCTTCGCATTTTAGACTGAAGAAAAGGTCAAATACATTCGATCAAATGTGGTTAGGTCAAATCTTTTAGGTCAAATAGATCCAAACCTATTTCACAGGTGATGCCTGATTGAAGTGTGAGCTAGTTTACAATGGTGGCTGACACATTTTTAAATGTTAATTTATGTTGACTGAAGGGGTGAAAAATATTGTTGCTACATTGGCAAGAGTGAGCCCAAGCTACTAAGAGCAGTTTGGGCGAGTGGAGATTTTCCGCAGAGAATTATTATGTTTTAATTGAAAATTGCACATTTTAAAGCTGGAAGTTCACAAAAACTCAGTAAAAAAGAAAATGACACAATTTACAATTGGTTCTGTAGAGGAGCATATGGATACAGCTCACCAACAGTACACAGGGGCATTTTGCAACGTATTTCCATGCTGTCTGTGCACAAAGGATAACCATGTGGTATGCCTCATATATGCCAACACTGCCCCGAAAAACAATATTCAGACTACCAGTGGACAAAAGTATGTGCAGGTATTTCCATTTAAACACGTTATTGCTGCTAGTGCCAAACAACAAATGCTGGTATTGCTTAGGTTAAACATTTGTATGCGAATGTGCCTAAACTATGCTAGCATGCCACTAAGAACATATTTAAATGCTGGCTCTGCTCACATATGTGCCAGCATGTTACTGTACTAAGAAACGTTCATGTTGTCTGTGCCAAATGCATATCAGTGTTGCGACTGTAAAAATATGATAATGCAGGATGTGCCCAATATCTGCCAGCCTGACACAGAATTAACACGTTCACTCTTGGCTTGCCCAGTATATGCCAGTGTACCACTGTAAAACATGTTCATGATAGATGTACCAAAAATAGTCCAGTTTACCAGTGTAAAAAAACACTTTCATTTTGGCTATAAACCATTGTCATGCTGACATTGGCCAGTATGCCACTGTGTGAACACACATTGATTTTAATATGCCAGTATTGCACCTGCTACATTTGCATACAGTTTGTGTCAAATATATGCCAGAATGATTACTAAAATGTTATTTTCATGGTGTTTGTGATGCAATTTAATTACATTATCATGCAGCCAGTGGTGGCACTATATGTGTTTGGGTTTTTGTTTAACTACTATTTTGCAGCCAGTGCCCCATACATGCCAGCATTGGACTGTGACCGTTTCTTGCAGCTAGTACTTAATATATGCCAGGAGTGCCATTGTAAAACACTCTAAGATAGTGCTGTGCTTCACCCAAACATACATTCAAGCATACCTAAAATGTGTGCACACACACAAAGCACTAATTGCCGCTGGATCCCTTGGATGTGTTCCAGATGCGCTGAATTGTCTGCCATCAAACAGGAAGCAGGGTGCAAAGTTGATTGACAATTCCCTCACTAATTCCCACCTCTGCATAGCCCCTTTGAGGACATACGGAGATGGGCTAAAAAAGAACCCTCATAGTTTTGATTGGGCAATACTCACTTGCTCCACCCAGTGCTTGCAGGGACAGAGATCCTGCAGGCCTCTTTGTGGGACCGCACTCCATGTGAGGGTGTATAGGTCCACTATGGCTTTAGGTAGTGGGATTATCTTCTGTCATTAACAGGACTCTGGGATGTGATGGCCTTGTACCGAACTAGAGGCGCAGCAACTCAATCCCTATTATGTGCCAGCCACCACTGGCATGAAAGGGGCCCCTAGGGGACCCTGACGTCTATGGAAACAAGGCGAGTCACCACACACGATAGATACGCCAGACATGAGGTTGTATTCCCAAAGCTAGGGTTTATTGCAAAGCAAAAGTCTCAGTTGGCCAACTCGGTCTCACGCCCCGCGACGTGCATCTCTAGACCTTGAGGGACGCAAGAGAGTGAATTACGTACATCAGTTACATATATACAAAATACATATCAAAAAATCAGCTACGACATGTTTAACACCCCCCTTTTATTGGGTTTCTTTGAACTTGGTGTGATGATGGACATCTTCGACAACTATGACACCTTCAAACATCTATTCTAGTAACAATTTGCAATTTGTGAGTGCAAAGGCATCTTTCGGTTGTTGAATAGAACACAGCGCTTCTGTTCTTGGAAGCGAGCTTCATACGGGGGGAAGAGTTGCATTCCGGACCTTGCTATCTATTAGGTGCTATTCGTGTCCTGGGAGCCGACACGCTCTAGCGGGCTCAGCAAAGGGGGCCGTAAGAAGAGCATATTTCAAGCCTTTAGCTGTATTATTCTAACATATTCTACCATATAACGAGACTGGCTGGCAGCTGCGAAATGATTAAATGCCCTGCAGCTCTGCTTCAAGGCTACATTCGGGAGGGAGCCGGGCATTCTTCCTGGCTCTGCCTACGTTTGTGTTTCAACAAACTCTTGTTAGCCTCTCAGCACTGTGGCCTTGTCCTTTTTACATACAGACAACAATGTTTTACAGTCGAGCAGTGTAAGCGGAAAATATACTGCGAAGCAATAGGAACAGAAAGCAATGAGCAATGGTTAGAAAACAAAATGGCGATTCTTGTTACATAAAAATGGCTGTTCATTGGCAAACTCGAAAACCTATATTCTGTCATATCGTGCATGAGATGGTTGGCCCACGACCACCAAAATACGTTTGAGGTCACAAAGTAGAGGTATCCATTTTTCTAGACTGACAGGCAGTGTAGTTGTTTCATGACACTATCTGACAGTGGCATAATTCCAAGGGCAGAAGATACGTGGGTGAGTTTGGAATGTATAGTTTCTAACGAATGTACTCATTGGATGGACATACAGAGGCCGATTCATGGAATAATTAGCGCGGCGCAAGTGGGCAAAAACGTGCGAATCGCAGTGGAATAGCGAAAATCGCAGTGCAAGTGCGAAAATCGCACGAAAAGCGGCGCACGTCGATTCATGGAAGGCCGTGCGCGAGAAAACCAGCGGATGTGCGATAAAAAAGTGCGCGGCGCATGTTGGCGCACAGGCCATCTAACACCGTGCACCAGGTCACAGCGAAAATCGCACAGGCCACAGCGAAATTCACACATAGCGCGGCGCACGCAACAAAAGTAGGCGGAACACGGGCGTAACACTCGGAAAGGGGAACAACTTGCCAAAACTTGGGCGTCACGGGGGAAGTACAGGGCACAAGTGCGCGGAACGCCCACACGCTTGCCTACAACACGTATTCATGGAATAGAATAGGGGAAAAAAGCGCACGCTCAAACCAGCGCACAGGCACAAACACGACCGCCACAAGAAAGCAGGCAGTAGCGTCTCTGCGGCTGTAAGAAATGTGCGCCAAAAGGTGCGCCAACAAATAGCACCTATATACTGCCATGATGAATGTCCCATACTGTGGCCCTCCAGGAAAAATGACGTGCAAAGGGGTACCCACAAACACGGACACCCGCTGACAAAAAATACGTGTGCGTGTATACCGGGGTGCGCGGGAAGTCTCACACGCGATTTGCAGGGTACGTGCATCACAGGGGTTCGCGTGAAGTTATTCACGCGATCGGGCCTGGGGGAGCGGGCTACGTGTATTTCAGGGGTTCGCGTGAAGTTTCTCACGCGATCGGGCCTGGGGGAGCGTGCTACGTGTATTTCAGGGGTTCGCGTGAAGTTTCACACGCGATCGGGCCTGGGGGAGCGGGCTACGTGTATTAAAGGGGTTCGCGTGAAGTTCCTCACGTGATCGGGCCTGGGGGAGCGTGCTACGTGTATTTCAGGGGTTCGCGTGAAGTTTCAAACACGATCGGGCCTGGGGGAGCGGGCTACGTGTATTACAGGGGTTCGCGTGAAGTTCCTCACGCGATCGGGCCTGGGGGAGCGGGCTACGTGTATTCCAGGGGTGCGCGGGAAGTTCCACACGCGAATAGCCTGGGCGCGTGTATTTGAGGGGTGCGCGGGAAGTTCCACACGCGAATATCCTGGGCGCGTGTATTTCAGGGGTGCGCGGGAAGTTCCACACGCGAATAGCCTGGGCGCGTGTATTTCAGGGGTGCGCGGGGAGTTCCACACGCGAATAGCCTGGGTGCGTGTATTTCAGGGGTTCACGTGAAGTTTCACACGCGATCGGGCCTGGGGGAGCGGGCTACGTGTATTACAGGGGTTCGTGTGAAGTTCCTCACGCGATCGGGCCTGGGGGAGCGTGCTACGTGTAATTCAGGGGTTCGCGTGAAGTTTCACACGCGATCGGGCCTGGGGGAGCAGGCTACGTGTATTCCAGGGGTGCGCGGGAAGTTCCACGCGTGAATAGCCTGGGCGCGTGTATTTGAGGGGTGCGCGGGAAGTTCCACACGCGAATAGCCTGGGCGCGTGTATTTCAGGGGTGCGCGGGAAGTTCCACACGCGAATAGCCTGGGCGCGTGTATTTCAGGGGTGCGCGGGGAGTTCCACACGCGAATAGCCTGGGTGCGTGTATTTCAGGGGTTCGCATGAAGTTTCACACGCGATCGGGCCTGGGGGAGCGGGCTACGTGTATTACAGGGGTTCGAGTGAAGTTCCTCACGCGATCGGGCCTGGGGGAGCGTGCTACGTGTATTTCAGGGGTTCGCGTGAAGTTTCACACGTGATCGGGCCTGGGGGAGCGGGCTACGTGTATTACAGGGGTTCGCGTGAAGTTCCTCACGCGATCGGGCCTGGGGGAGCGGGCTACGTGTATTCCAGGGGTGCGCGGGAAGTTTCTCACGCGATCGGGCCTGGGGGAGCGTGCTACGTGTATTTCAGGGGTTCGCGTGAAGTTTCACACGCGATCGGGCCTGGGGGAGCGGTCTACGTGTATTACAGGGGTTCGCGTGAAGTTCCTCACGTGATCGGGCCTGGGGGAGCGTGCTATGTGTATTTCAGGGGTTCGTGTGAAGTTTCACACGCGATCGGGACTGGGGGAGCGGGCTACGTGTATTACAGGGGTTCGCGTGAAGTTCCTCACGCGATCGGGCCTGGGGGAGCGGGCTACGTGTATTCCAGGGGTGCGCGGGAATTTCCACACGCGAATAGCCTGGGCGCGTGTATTTGAGGGGTGCGCGGGAAGTTCCACACGCGAATAGCCTGGGCGCGTGTATTTCAGGGGTGCGCGGGAAGTTCCACACGCGGATAGCCTGGGCGCGTGTATTTCAGGGGTGCGCGGGGAGTTCCGCACGCGAATAGCCTGGGTCCGTGTATTTCAGGGGTTCGCGTGAAGTTTCACACGCGATCGGGCCTGGGGGAGCGGGCTACGTGTATTACAGGGGTTCGCGTGAAGTTCCTCACGCGATCGGGCCTGGGGGAGCGTGCTATGTGTATTTCAGAGGTTCGCGTGAAGTTTCACACGCGATCGGGCCTGGGGGAGCGGGCTACGTGTATTACAGGGGTTCGCGTGAAGTTCCTCACGCGATCAGGCCTGGGGGAGCGGGCTACGTGTATTCCAGGGGTGCGCGGGAAGTTCCACACGCGAATAGCCTGGGCGCGTGTATTTGAGGGGTGCGCGGGAAGTTCCACACGCGAATAGCCTGGGCGCGTGTATTTCAGGGGTGCGCGGGAAGTTCCACACGCGAATAGCCTGGGCGTGTGTATTTCAGGGGTGCGCGGGGAGTTCCACACGCGAATAGCCTGGGTGCGTGTATTTCAGGGGTTCGCGTGAAGTTTCACACGCGATCGGGCCTGGGGGAGCGGGCTATGTGTATTACAGGGGTTCGCGTGAAGTTCCTCACGCGATCGGGCCTGGGGGAGCGTGCTACGTGTATTTCAGGGGTTCGCGTGAAGTTTCACACGCGATCGGGCCTGGGGGTGCGGGCTACGTGTATTACAGGGGTTCGCGTGAAGTTCCTCACGCGATCGGGCCTGGGGGAGCAGGCTACGTGTATTCCAGGGGTGCGCGGGAAGTTCCACACGCGAATAGCCTGGGCGCGTGTATTTGAGGGGTGTGCGGGAAGTTCCACACGTGAATAGCCTGGGCGCGTGTATTTCAGGGGTGCGCGGGAAGTTCCACACGCGAATAGACTGGGCGCGTGTATTTCAGGGGTGCGCGGGAGTTCCACACGCGAATAGCCTGGGTGCGTGTATTTCAGGGGTTCGCGTGAAGTTTCACACGCGATCGGGCCTGGGGGAGCGGGCTACGTGTATTACAGGGGTTCGCGTGAAGTTCCTCACGCGATCGGGCCTGGGGGAGCGTGCTACGTGTATTTCAGGGGTTCGCGTGAAGTTTCACACGCGATCGGACCTGGGGGAGCGGGCTACGTGTATTACAGGGGTTCGCGTGAAGTTCCTCACGGGATCGGGCATGGGGGAGCGGGCTACGTGTATTCCAGGGGTGCGCGGGAAGTTCCACACGCGAATAGCCTGGGCGCGTGTATTTGAGGGGTGCGCGGGAAGTTCCACACGCGAATAGCCTGGGCGCGTGTATTTCAGGGGTGCGCGGGAAGTTCCACACGCGAATAGGCTGGGCGCGTGTATTTCAGGGGTGCGCGGGGAGTTCCACACGCGAATAGCCTGGGTGCGTGTATTTCAGGGGTGCGCGGGAAGTTCCACACGCGAATAGCCTGGGCGCGTGTATTTCAGGGGTGCGCGGGAAGTTTTACACGCGAATAGCCTGGGCGCGTGTATTTCAGGGGTGCGCGGGAAGTTCCACACGCGAATAGCCTGGGTGCGTGTATTTCAGGGGTGCGCGGGAAGTTTTACACGCGATTTCTGCACGGTACGTGTATTTCAGGGGTGCCGGGGAGTCCCACATGTGATTTGACAGTGTGGGTCCTCCCAGGTGTACCCTGTACACCCTCCACGGCCCCTGCAGGCAGCCCACACCACAGGGGACTACCCTGCATCCCCGGTCATGTCCCGCAGGCAGCCCACCCAACATGGGCATGCCCCCCAGCAAAGGCACTCTTGAACTAATGAACACCAACTCATGTCCCCTTGCACCCCCACCCCCCAGCACTGTGGGGCACCTGCCAGCAGGCCCCACCCATGTCCAACTCATGTCCCCCACCACCCCCACCCCCCAGCACTGTGGGGCACCTGCCAGCAGGCCCCCACCCATGTCCAACTCATGTCTCCCACCACCCCCACCCCCCAGCCACCAGGGTCACCCTCCACCAGGCCCCCACTCATGTCACCCACCACCCCCACCCCCCAGCCACCAGGGTCACCCTCCACCAGGCCCCCACTCATGTCCCCTATCACCCCCACCCCCCCGCCACCAGGGGCACCCTCCACCAGGCCCCCACCCATGTCCCCTATCACCCCCACCCCCCAGCCACCAGGGGCACCCTCCACCAGGCCCCCACTCATGTCCCCTATCACCCCCACCCCCCCGCCACCAGGGGCACCCTCCACCAGGCCCCCACCCATGTCCCCTATCACCCCCACCCCCCAGCCACCAGGGGCACCCTCCACCAGGCCCCCACCCATGTCCCCTATCACCCCCACCCCCCAGCCACCAGGGGCACCCTCCACCAGGCCCCCACTCATGTCCCCTATCACCCCCACCCCCCAGCCACCAGGGGCACCCTCCACCAGGCCCCCACTCATGTCCCCTATCACCCCCAAACCCCAGCCACCAGGGGCACCCTCCACCAGGCCCCCACTCATGTCTACCACCACCCCCACTCCCCCAGCCACCAGGGGCACCCTCCACCAGGCCCCCACTCATGTCTACCACCACCCCCACCCCCCAGCACTGTGGGGCGCCTGCCAGCAGGCCCCCACCCATGTCCAACTCATGTCTCCCACCACCCCCACCCCCCAGCCACCAGGGTCACCCTCCACCAGGCCCCCACTCATGTCACCCACCACCCCCACCCCCCAGCCACCAGGGTCACCCTCCACCAGGCCCCCACTCATGTCTCCCACCACCCCCACACCCCAGCAGTGCAGGGTCACCCTCCACCAGGCCCCCACTCATGTCTCCCACCACCCCCACACCCCAGCAGTGCAGGGGCAGCCTCCACCAGGCCCCCACTCATGTCACCCACCACCCCCACCCCCCAGCCACCAGGGGCACCCTCCACCAGGCCCCCACTCATGTCTCCCACCACCCCCACACCCCAGCAGTGCAGGGGCACCCTCCACCAGGCCCCCACTCATGTCTCCCACCACCCCCACACCCCAGCAGTGCAGGGGCAGCCTCCACCAGGCCCCCACTCATGTCACCCACCACCCCCATCCCCCAGCCACCAGGGGCACCCTCCACCAGGCCCCCACTCATGTCACCCACCACCCCCACCCCCCAGCAGTGCAGGAGCACCCTCCACCAGGCCCCCACTCATGTCTACCACCACCCCCACCCCCCCAGCCACCAGGGGCACCCTCCACCAGGCCCCCACTCATGTCTCCCACCACCCCCACACCCCAGCAGTGCAGGGTCACCCTCCACCAGGCCCCCACTCATGTCTCCCACCACCCCCACACCCCAGCAGTGCAGGGGCAGCCTCCACCAGGCCCCCACTCATGTCACCCACCACCCCCACCCCCCAACCACCAGGGGCACCCTCCACCAGGCCCCCACTCATGTCACCCACCACCCCCACCCCCCAGCCACCAGGGTCACCCTCCACCAGGCCCCCACTCATGTCCCCTATCACCCCCACCCCCCCGCCACCAGGGGCACCCTCCACCAGGCCCCCACCCATGTCCCCTATCACCCCCACCCCCCAGCCACCAGGGGCACCCTCCACCAGGCCCCCACTCATGTCCCCTATCACCCCCACCCCCCGCCACCAGGGGCACACTCCACCAGGCCCCCACCCATGTCCCCTATCACCCCCACCCCCCAGCCACCAGGGGCACCCTCCACCAGGCCCCCACCCATGTCCCCTATCACCCCCACCCCCCAGCCACCAGGGGCACCCTCCACCAGGCCCCCACTCATGTCCCCTATCACCCCCACCCCCCAGCCACCAGGGGCACCCTCCACCAGGCCCCCACTCATGTCCCCTATCACCCCCACACCCCAGCCACCAGGGGCACCCTCCATCAGGCCCCCACTCATGTCTCCCACCACCCCCACACCCCAGCAGTGCAGGGGCACCCTCCACCAGGCCCCACTCATGTCTCCCACCACCCCCACACCCCAGCAGTGCAGGGGCACCCTCCACCAGGCCCCCACTCATGTCTACCACCACCCCCACCCCCCCAGCCACCAGGGGCACCCTCCACCAGGCCCCCACTCATGTCTCTCACCACCCCCACACCCCAGCAGTGCAGGGTCACCCTCCACCAGGCCCCCACTCATGTCTCCCACCACCCCCACACCCCAGCAGTGCAGGGGCAGCCTCCACCAGGCCCCCACTCATGTCACCCACCACCCCCACCCCCCAGCCACCAGGGGCACCCTCCACCAGGCCCCCACTCATGTCACCCACCACCCCCACCCCCCAGCCACCAGGGTCACCCTCCACCAGGCCCCCACTCATGTCCCCTATCACCCCCACCCCCCGCCACCAGGGGCACCCTCCACCAGGCCCCCACCCATGTCCCCTATCACCCCCACCCCCCAGCCACCAGGGGCACCCTCCACCAGGCCCCCACTCATGTCCCCTATCACCCCCAACCCCCCCGCCACCAGGGGCACCCTCCACCAGGCCCCCACCCATGTCCCCTATCACCCCCACCCCCCAGCCACCAGGGGCACCCTCCACCAGGCCCCCACCCATGTCCCCTATCACCCCCACCCCCCAGCCTCCAGGGGCACCCTCCACCAGGCCCCCACTCATGTCCCCTATCACCCCCACCCCCCAGCCACCAGGGGCACCCTCCACCAGGCCCCCACTCATGTCCCCTATCACCCCCACACCCCAGCCACCAGGGGCACCCTCCACCAGGCCCCCACTCATGTCTCCCACCACCCCCACACCCCAGCAGTGCAGGGGCACCCTCCACCAGGCCCCCACTCATGTCTACCACCACCCCCACCCCCCCCAGCCACCAGGGGCACCCTCCACCAGGCCCCCACTCATGTCTCCCACCACCCCCACACCCCAGCAGTGCAGGGTCACCCTCCACCAGGCCCCCACTCATGTCTCCCACCACCCCCACACCCCAGCAGTGCAGGGGCAGCCTCCACCAGGCCCCCACTCATGTCACACACCACCCCCCCCCCCCCCCCAGCCACCAGGGGCACCCTCCACCAGGCCCCACTCATGTCTCCCACCACCCCCACACCCCAGCCACCAGGGGCACCCTCCACCAGGCCCCCACTCATGTCTCCCACCACCCCCACCCCCCAGCAGTGCAGGGGCAGCCTCCACCAGGCACCCACACATGTCCCCCTGCCCCCAGGTCCTGACGATACTCAATCATGGCAGTAATGGGCAGCATACCCAGCACAAACACCCAGGCAAGGATTGCATCCACCCACATAGTGAATGCAATTACATGATACAATCCCAATGGCAAGTCTGTAAATGAACACATGTCCGTCACACACACATACACAATGGGTGCAAGTCAATGTCAAAACCCATATCATGACATGTATGAAACCAATGAGAAAATACCACAAGTGAAAGTTAAAAAGAACATGTATTAAAGATGAAAAATAAGTAAAAAAATCAAACATACAACAATGGGGATAACAAAATAAATGGTCCATGTCCGAGAACAAATGTAAAAATAAAAAAAACAAAGTAATCCAAAAACAAATGTTGTCCAAAGCAAAATCATGTGGAAGTAAAATAATGAAAAACCATTTCCTCATGGTGAACACAATAATTAATAAAAAAAATGTTTCTTCAAAAATCAAACTATATACACGAAAATTCCAGGGTCCATGAGCCCAACACCATAAATGAAACCTACTACTACCTAATGAAAATAATATATACAAAAAAGTGCCCATTGTCCGAGCGGTCCAAAAAAACAAAAATTAATAAAGGAAACCTAACACTAACTAAATAACTATATACAAAGGCAGCGGGCAAGTCCTGCGGCTCACTCGGTGATGTTGCTGGCCAGGGCATCATCGAACTCCATGTCGATGTCCTGGAGGCGGGACTCTGTCCTGGCCCCGAGGTCTCGCAGGGATAACCCCATGTCCAGCTCAAACTCCCTGCGAGCTTCCTCGAGGCACTCAGCCCGCCTCAACGCCCGACGCATGGAGAACTCCGCCCTGACCATGGTGAGCCGCTCCTCTTCCGCCCGCTGCCGCTCCGCACCTATCCGCTGGACCAACTGCTCCCACACGGAAGACACCACCATCCCAGGGTTGCCCTGCCCTCCGGCCGATGCCTGCCCCTCTGATCTTGAAGGCCCCGAGCCATGATGCCTCCCACGTCGAGCCTGCTGCTGCCTCCGACGCCACTGCCTCTGCCAGCACGACGGCATCCAGGCTGATGAAAACCACCGACGCCGTCGTGCACGTGCCCTGCCTGATGATGCTGTCACATCTTCCACCTGCTGGGGTCCAGTTGCTGTGTTGTCCACCCCTGCTGGACCTCCGACTCCCAACTGTGGCAGGGATGGGATCCCCACCGAGCTGGCTGCATTGGTCGGGGCAGGTCCACAGGGGGCCCTGGTGGCATCTGGGCCGGAAGACGGCAAGGAGAACGACTGGTGTATAGCCTGCACAGAGGAGGAGAGGGCCGCCAGATTGGACAACACATGCAGAAAACCCCCGAACATGGCCGATCCCAATTGGGCCACGTCGGCACGGTGCACTTCGTGATGACGTGCGTCGTCCTCCCGGGAAGCACGCAACCATCACAAATCACAGCCGTGCGCATCGCGACCCCAATCAGGACCTTCTCCACACGGCCAGGGGTTCCCACTTCCGCAGGTGGAGGGGAGTCAGGTGACATGGACATCCCCTCTACCTGCGGACGGGCCTGGGACTGGGCATCCCTGCTGGTGCATGGTGGTGCACTCACAGGGTCAGGGACAGCGACATGCACAGGCCCCTTCACGGTGACCTGTGCTGCCTCCTGCCCCTGGCCCTGGACTGCACCACTTGCACCAGCAGGGATGCCCCCACCAGGCCCCATGTGTGCCCCAGTGGCGGCCTCCTCCTCCTCTGTGCAAACCACCAACCTGGATGGCTCCTCACCGTCTCCCACCGTAGCAGGCCCCTGTGGGGGCTCATCCACCCCTTCCGCTGCAGCCGTGGGGGCATCCCCGCCGCCTTGCTCCACAGCGCCGTCTCCGCCCTCTTCTTCACTAGCCGCTGCGTAGAGGGAGACAAAGAACACAAGCATCAGGGCACTGTGAATGGTCCCCTAGACAGGAAGCAATAGCAGATGAGCACCACTGTCAAAGTACACTTCCATCATGTCCCTCCACAACACATGGGTCAGTCCAGGCAAAACACACACAGTAACAGGCATGGTGCATGCCATGGACATTTCCATGCATGTCAAATGGACTCTTGAAACATTCAATGATATGTAACTCACATGCATCATGGCTCATGCCTATCACATGCACACACTTCACCTCAGTCACATCCATCTGGCCCCAAACACACCAAACACAGCGGATACAAGGGTAATTTGGCTGCTTCACTGAATCTGTGCATTGTCACACACATGTGTCATGCATCCATGGCATGCACAAGTCACAGACACGCAGGTCAGGCACACAGACATGGCTACCATATATGTACCTGGCATCAGCACCCATCCCTCACCCCCACCCATGTCCAGGTACAGAGACTGGCATGCTCTCATGTTCAAAATCTGCATAGGGCTCCCCATGCGGCATTTGAACACATGCAACAACCATGTGGGTCACACATCACTGGTCGCACATGCATTACCATGATGTCCCCGCACACATACATTCATACATGGCCTATGGCACACATACAGGCAAGTATCATAGAACCAGCACACCGCAACATGCCCTGTCTCACACAGTAATGCTTGGACACTTACCGATCAACTCCAGACGGGCCTCCCTCTCAAGGATCTGGGCGTGGAGCGCTGGGCGTACGCGTTCCAGGACCCTCATCTGGATGGAACTCATGCGGCCCCGGCCCCCCTCCACGAGGTGCCGGGCCTTCACAAGGGTCCTGGACCTCAAGTCCTCCCAGCGCTTCTTGATCTTCAGGACGTCGCGGGTTGCCACCCCTCCGCGTTGATGGCAACCACACAGTCGGCCCAGATCCTCTCCCGTCCTTCCTTGCTGGCGCGGGACGATCCAAAGAGGGCATCATACTGCCCCAGGACATGCTCCACCAGGACACCAACTTCGGTGTCAGTGAAGCTGGTGCCCCTCTGCCCCTCTGGCCTGGGGTTGCCACTGGTGCCAGATGTGGAAGTGCCCGACATGGCAACCCCAGAGGCAGGTGTGGGTGGGCAACTGGGTCCTGGGGCTGGGCTGTGGAGCGATGTAATCCCAGTCGGGAGTCTTCAGTTCCAGCAGGGGTGGACACAGCAACTGGACCCCTGCAGATGGCTGATGTGCAGGCACCAAATGGCAGGGCACGGTGGCAGCAGGCAGGCAGGCAGGCAGGCAGCAGCAGATGGCACGTGGGAGGCTGCTCGGGGCACTGGGGGGCAGTAACTCGGCCTTTTCGGCAGGAGCGTGGTCTTCCGTGTGTTTTCGCGTGGCCAGCTTGATACGGAGTGATTTGGCACGTGAAAATCCTGCACGTCAGCGTGAAATCCGAGGAAAGGCCCTTAGCGCGTAAGCGCGTCAGCACGCATACGCGATTCTATTGGACCAGAGGCCCTCAGCGCGTAAGCGCGTCTGTGACGTGACCCGCACGGGTGTTCCCCACTCAGCACGTGATGACGGGGCACACGTGGAAATACTGCACGTCAGAGTGTCATCGCGTGTAATTGGACAAAAGTGCGCGTACACGCGATTGTCCTATGTACGTGTATTTCATGGGTGCGCGGGCACTTACACACGCAAGTACGTCAGCGAACCTGTATCCCGTGGTGCGTGTGAATTTCCACACGCTATTGGACTGGGAACTGGATTCCAGGGGTGCGCGGGTCACACGCTCGCCTAGAACACGCGCAAAGCATAAATTTGCGCACTTTAACAATAACAAGCTCAGACGTCAGGATGAACATACCGTTCCTAGCAGCAGTGGCAGTGGGCTACCAAAGGAGGAGGAGGAGGATAGTCAGGGCCAGAATATTCACACCCAGAACCAGCCTTTTCGGGATGCCTGATGACCAGGTGTATGGGAGGTACAGGTTTCCACCACACATTATACTGGACCTGGTGAGTGAGTGGGAGGATGACCTCACATCACCCACCCTGTGCTCCAAAGCACTCAGCCCCCTGGAGAAGGTCCTCAATGTACTGCACTTCTTAGCCACTGGATCATTTCAGCGGACAAGTGCCATAGTGGGTGGGGTGTCACAGGCCACCCAGTCACGCTGCCTACACCAGGTCTTGAACATCATGACTGCACGCCCATCAGTCCGCAGGCACATATACCTGCCCAGAACACCTGCAGAAAGGCATGCTGCCGCCCTGGATTTTTACGGTGTGGCACGATTCCCCAAAGTGCTAGGTGCCATCGACTGCACCCATGTGGCTCTACGTCCCCCCAGGGCATCTGAGCACATCTATAGGAACCGCAAGCACTGGCATTCCATCAACGTGCAGGTAGCATGTAATGCCAAGGGAATCATCACCTCAGTATATGCCAACTATCCCGGCTCCACCCACGACAGCTTCATTTACCGAATGTCCACCCTAAGCCGGGACCTAGAAGCTGGGCGGCATGGCGATACATGGCTGCTTGGTGAGTATGTATGCCACTTCACATGCATGTATGTTGGATACTGAGCAAGGTCACAACCCCACCAATGATACCAATCACCACCTCCACAGGGGACAGTGCCTACCCTCTCAGCCCCCACATGATGACGCCAATTCGGAACCCCACCACGCCACCCGAGGTAAGATATAACACAGCCCACATTACGACCCGGGGCATAGTGGAGCGCACATTTGGAGTGCTAAAGTCACGCTTTCGCTCCCTTGACCGTTCTGGCGGGCAGCTGTTATACGCTCCCCCAGTAGTGTGCAGGATCATAGTGGCAGCATGTGTCCTGCACAACATTGCAACATGCCGGGGCCTGGCCGTGGACATGGTGGTGGCCCCACATCCCCAACCACATGCACAGCCGCAGCACATGGGAGGGGAAAGGGCACGGGGGGAGGCAGCCCGTACACAGCTAGTGGCTAATTACTTCACACAGAAATCACACCCCTGTGGAGTGCACACTGCCCTGGCACATTCCATCTGACAATCAATGATGACTCAACCTGACACTGATCCTGAATGTCTGGAGAATGAACCATGAATACCATATCAGCCTGAGATTGTTCACCTGGAAGTGTCACAATGTGTGCATCCCTACCCACACAGACACCACCAATGCAGTTTTGTGAAGTTACACATTCAAGCAGCTAAAATGAATACCCACTTGCAAAATGCAACAAGAGGACAGTGCCATGTCAGCCAACCCAACCCCAGCACCGCCACACGACACACCGTGCCATGTCATGCTAATTGCAGGTAAACAAAGTAATCCCCACAACATGACACTAGTCTCACTATGTACAGTGTCCCTATTAGAAACCTGCAACACCTGAAATGCTCACAGCAATGCCGGACCAACAACATACTTGAGCACGTAGTACCATTAACATGACATCACAAATGTTACATATTAGTAGTCTCACCACCTGGAAATGCCTGCACTCCCACCACTACCAACTGTGCAGTGTTGGCGCCATGTAGAGTTGTAGGTGCACTGCTGCCAACATGGACCCCATCTCCAGACTAGAGGTCCTTGTGTAGACATGAGGAAGGGACCTGCAAATTGGGAGGTAGACACAGAAGAAGAGTTACACATCAATGCAACATGCAGTGTACAACACAACAGCAATATGCACTAGGAATGTATACACAGTATTGACTACAGACTGCCCACACAGCTCATGGGAGTCCAACGTCACTGTGTAATTCACTGTCACTTGGGCACACCCTTTGCAAGCCCATGGAAACGGGAAGCAGGAGGGGTGTGGGTGACTCAAACCCAAGCATCTGAACCAAATACATTACAAGCCTGCATGTGCCCAGCCACAATGCAGCGTATGCCCACAGTAACCACGGAAGCCAACAAATCGTCCCAAAAAAATTGGGAATAAAAGAAATCAAAATAAAAATAAAGATAAGAAACAATCAAAAATGGCCATTGATGGGCCCGGGGGGGTTGGGGAGGCCACCCAGGAGGTCCGAGGACAGGATGCACACCAGAACCCACCTGCGTGGATCCTGGGAAGATAAAACACCTCCATGGGCTCATGGCCCACACGGCTACCCTATTGTGGAAGTATCACTGCTGTCGCTATTATCACCCTGTGCAGCTGCATCCGGAGGTGGTTGCACTATGGGAGGCAGCCCACGCAAGGCCCTAGTCTGCTCCTCCATGGCTGCAAGCATGCGGGTGTGGTAGGTCTGGTTCTGGAGGATGAGTGTGCGGAGGTCCCCATGCAACAACTCAAGGGATGCCCGGACCTCCGCCCTCGTTGCCTGCATCTCAGCTGAGAGCGTACGGGTGAGACGCTCCAGCTGCTGTTCTGTCCTTTGGTGTGTTGAAGCCTCAAGCTCAACAAGAGTCGTCCTGAGGTGAAGGAGCTCCTGCCTCAGGGCTTCCCTGTGGCCCTGGGACTCAATGGAGATGGCCTCCTGCAGAGTCGCCAGTGCCGCCCGCCTGTCCCTGTTGGACCCCAACATGTCCTCCCTGTGTGACTGGCAGATGGAGTCGGTTGCCTGCTCTAGTCGCTCCATCAGCCCTTCTGGGGGGACAATGGAAGTGGCCACCCTATCCATGGCCTGAGCCATCATCTCGGATGATGCAGCCTGTTGGGTTGCCATACCGTAAATGGATTGCTCCCATGCGGTATTGCCGGGTGGCGTACGCCCACCACGTCGGCGGGCACCACACCTGTCTGGGGCAAGGCGAACTGCGCCTTGCTGTGCCGGCACTGCCTGAGGCTGCAGGACTGCATTCCCCCTCTGATCTGCTGGCCCAGGAACAGGATCAGATGTCGCGGAGTGTGACCCTGCATCCGTAACCACCGAAGGCGTAGCTGCCAACACTGACATCCCCATGGAGGGTTCTGACCCTGGTGCAGGTGGGTGAGACAGAACAGAATCCCTCCCTGGAACACTCACCTGCGACGGAACGTAGGTCTCATCCGAATCAACACCTGAGTACAGCTCGGGGGAGGTGCAGCCAGATACACCCCTTGAGAGCACGACCTGCAGCACTTGTGGGTTCTCCCCCACCACCACACCACGTCCCTCACTGGTGGTTGGTCGGCCCTCGGACCCCTCCTGGGTCTGCACCATCTCCACAACCCCAGCAGTATCAGGTGCGTCTTCCCCTGCAAAGACATGAAAACAAAGAAATGGAAACAGGCATTAGCACCATGGCACACAATGAGGGCTGAGAAGCAAGAGAATCAGTACTTGATTGACACATGTCCCACATGACTGAAACCCTCCCATGCATGCACCCTCACTGCGTATGAAGTGCAGGCAAATGGCACACACTGATGACACCAAGATGGAAGATGAACACATTTTCTGCATGCTGCCTGGCAGTGGCATCACACATTGGCCTGTGATTGCCAGGTGATACACACATGCCATCACACAGATGGCATGTACCATTGCTATTTAGTGAAGATGGAGAGGAGGGCAACACCTATTCATTCAGTCCAGTTCCCGCATGTAATTGCTTTTCTAATTCTAACAGGTCAGATTTTTCACCTGGAGCTGCCAGTCTGAAATGGTCCAATTGCACAGGGACATGTGTGTTCAAATGATATCCAGGTAACAAAGTCACTCCACTTCACCATAGCCATGTCAGACATGTGACTAGTGGACAGCGACATGGCTAGTAAAAGTGGGGGAATGCAAACAATCTGACTGAATGAACAGTGAAAAATAAGCAACAATGTTGTGGCAAGGTGACACTTCAAGGGCAACTGGCGTGCAGTTGGGCTAGATGTCTACTGTTGGCAGAAGGGATACTGCTATGGCCAAATGCAGCTGCGCAGGAAGTATTGCATGAAGCACATGGCTGACCCATACGACTCAGGCGCACACACTCTCACCTGGCACACAAACAGAAGCCCTCACACACACACCATGCACATGGATGACACACACATGCATGTGCACTCACCGGACAATGCCTCGTAATCAGCCAGATCTCCCACGCCTTGGATCTGTTCCTCCGTGACGTAGGTCCCAGCGACTGACTCATGTGGAGTGAGTTCCATGTCTACTACTGGAGACCCACCTCCAGTCACTAGAGTTGCGGCATGACTTGAGGCCAGCTTACTCTTTGCCCTGCGCTTTAGGTCATTCCAGCGCTTATAGCAATCATTGGCTGTGCGCCTCACGATTCCAAGGGCACTTACGATGTCC
Source organism: Ambystoma mexicanum (assembly GCF_040938575.1). Lineage (NCBI taxonomy): Eukaryota > Metazoa > Chordata > Amphibia > Caudata > Ambystomatidae > Ambystoma > Ambystoma mexicanum. Next base: position 1,200,081,849 of record NC_090936.1, on the reverse strand, counting down.
GCAACGGTCTGCCAGTGTGCCTGGCGTTGTGCAGGTGTGGTCTTGGATCCTGCAACAATGACCATCTCGTTGTCATGTCCGGACACATACTCGACAAGTGCATTCAGTTCGTCATCCGTGAAGCTGGGCTTCCTGGACGGGCCGGACTGTGTAGCCGTGTCTGGGGCATCAGCCTGTGCCGGACGAGCACTCTTCCTCTTCCGCTTGGAAGGTGGTGGTGATCCTGAGTGTCCTGCGCCGCTCTGGACACTAGGGGCAGGAGCCCTGGTGGACTCTGTATCAGGAGTGTGGGATTGCACACTCAGCATGGGAGTTGGTGCAGGCATTGGCTCTAGTGTGATGGTGTCAGGGGGAATGTCAGCAGCATGGACTAGGACCGACACTGTCCTGGCTCGGTGTGTGAGGGCTGGGGTGGATGGAGCCACAGCTGCCCCTGCAGCCTCTCCGCCCTGCCTCCTTGGTGCAGCAGATGACCTTGCTGCCCCAGATCCACGTGGCATGATGGCATCAACGTGCACCAGCGCACGTGTCGTAGCCCTGCTGACCTGGAAGTCAGCCATGGAGTCAGCCAGGTCTGGTGCCACAATGGGCTGGTCCAACAAGGGCTGAGCATGGATGGTGTCAGCCACATCAGCCTCAACGGGAGGGGGGGAGGGGGGGATTATGGGTGCCCGTGACTGGTCCTCCACACATGGGGGGACAGGCTCACCCTGCAAGTTACGACCACGTCCCCTACCGGATCCACCACGGCCACCACTTGTGGCTCTTCCACCTTTGCCACCCTTACGGAATCCTCGCCTCCCAGCCATGGCACTGATGTTAATGTGCGTATGGGAGTGGATGTAGACTATTGTCCTGGGCAATTGGGGGTCAAAGGGGTTGGGTACCAGATGGTAATTGTACCCTAGTGCTCTAGCAAGGCTGAATGTAACCCCTGGGGAAAGATGACGGGTCACGCAACGCACAGGAGCCCCAAAAAAGGGAGATGACGTGCACGCAACCCCTCCTAGACCACGTGTGCAGAAAGAAAAACCTGCACTACGCTGTGGCACCCAGTAACACAAGAATGAACGTATGCGTGTCACACGCAGCCTAGAATGACCTCTGAAGGGATAGGCTACACACGGGGCAGGCACAGATGTTAGATACGTGCGTGACTCACCGTCTGCCTGGTAAACAAGCGTGTAAAAGGAGCACGTTTGGTTGGCAACACCCCCGCCAAAAGAAGATTTGTACGCTGTCTGAGGAGACAGGACAACAGTAGAAGGGAACACTGTTTGAGGGAACAGGCCCAGGTAAACCAGTAAAAGAGAAAAAAGAGAAAAAGCTGTCAGAGGTAACAGGGAATACGAACTTGAAACGCCGTGAAGTAAATCGCGTGTGAAACGACAAGAAGTACAGAATTCACCCACTCGCTCTCCACGAAAAGCACGTACAAGGAAAACGTGTTCTACACGTACCTTTTATACAGGGCCACACGTCCAGCGTCACTTACGCGGCGTGTACGCGCTAGGGCCATTTCCACCAATTACACGCTTTGTCACTTCTGCGTGTAGGGACATTTCCACCAATTACACGCTTTGTCACTTCTGCGTGTAGGGCCATTTCCACCAATTACACGCTTTGTCACTTCTGCGTGTAGGGCCATTTCCACCAATCACACGCAATTACACTCTGACGTGCAGTCTTTCCACGTGTGCTCTGTCATCACGTGCTGTGTGGGAAACACCCGTGCGGGTCACGTCACAGACGCGCTTACGCGCTGAGGGCCTTTCCTCGGTTTTCACGCTGACGTGCAGGATTTTCACGTGCAAAATCACTCCGTACCAAGCTGGCCACGCCTACGCACACGGAATACCACGCTCCTGCCCGGAAGGCCGGACAACTGCCCCCCAGAGCCCCGAGCACGCTCCCACCTGCTGCTGCCTGACTGCCTGCTGCCCCTGCACTGCTAGGGGTGGGGGTGATAGGGGACATGGGTGGGGGCCTGGTGGAGGGTGCCCCTGGTGGCGGGGGGGTGGGGGTGATAGGGGACATGAGTGGGGGCCTGGTGGAGGGTGCCCCTGGTGGCTGGGGGGTGGGGGTGATAGGGGACATGGGTGGGGGCCTGGTAGAGGGTGCCCCTGGTGGCTGGGGGGTGGGGGTGATAGGGGACATGGGTGGGGGCCTGGTGGAGGGTGCCCCTGGTGGCGGGAGGGTGGGGGTGATAGGGGACATGAGTGGGGGCCTGGTGGAGGGTGCCCCTGGGGGGTGGGGGTGATAGGGGACATGGGTGGGGGCCTGGTGGAGGGTGCCCCTGGTGGTGGGGGGGTGGGGGTGATAGGGGACATGAGTGGGGGCCTGGTGGAGGGTGCCCCTGGTGGCTGGGGGGTGGGGGGGATAGGGGACATGGGTGGGGGCCTGGTGGAGGGTGCCCTTGGTGGCGGGGGGGTGGGGGTGATAGGGGACATGGGTGGGGGCCTGGTGGAGGGTGCCCCTGGTGGCGGGGGGGTGGGGGTGATAGGGGACATGGGTGGGGGCCTGGTGGAGGGTGCCCCTGCACTGCTGGGGGGTGGGGGTGATAGGGGACATGGGTGGGGGCCTGGTGGAGGGTGCCCCTGGTGGCTGGGGGGTGGGGGTGGTGGGAGACATGAGTGGGGGCCTGGTGGAGGGTGCCCCTGCACTGCTGGGGTGTGGGGGTGGTGGGAGACATGTGTGGGGGCCTGGTGGAGGGTGCCCCTGGTGGCTGGGGTGTGGGGGTGGTGGGAGACATGAGTGGGGGCCTGGTGGAGGGTGCTCCTGGTGGCTGGGGGGGGTGGGGGTGGTGGTAGACATGAGTGGGGGCCTGGTGGAGGGTGCCCCTGGTGGCTGGGGTGTGGGGGTGATAGGGGACATGAGTGGGGGCCTGGTGGAGGGTGCCCCTGGTGGCTGGGGGGTGGGGGTGATAGGGGACATGGGTGGGGGCCTGGTGGAGGGTGCCCCTGGTGGCTGGGGGGTGGGGGTGATAGGGGACATGGGTGGGGGCCTGGTGGAGGGTGCCCGTGGTGGAGGGGGGGTGGGGTGATAGGGGACATGATTGGGGGCCTGGTGGAGGGTGCCCCTGGTGGCTGGGGGGTGGGGGTGATAGGGGATATGGGTGGGGGCCTGGTGGAGGGTGCCCCTGGTGGCGGGGGGGTGGGGGTGATAGGGGACATGAGGGGGGCCTGGTGGAGGGTGCCCCTGGTGGCTGGGGGGTGGGGGTGATAGGGGACATCGGTGGGGGCCTGGTGGAGGGTGCCCCTGGTGGCGGGGGGGTGGGGGTGATAGGGGACATGGGTGGGGGCCTGGTGGAGGGTGCCCCTGGTGGCGGGGGGGTGGGGGTGATAGGGGACATGGGTGGGGGCCTGGTGGAGGGTGCCCCTGCACTGCTGGTGGGTGGGGGTGATAGGGGACATGGGTGGGGGCCTGGTGGAGGGTGCCCCTGGTGGCTGGGGGGTGGGGGTGGTGGGAGACATGAGTGGGGGCCTGGTGGAGGGTGCCCCTGCACTGCTGGGGGGTGGGGGTGATAGGGGACATGGGTGGGGGCCTGGTGGAGGGTGCCCCTGGTGGCTTGGGGGTGGGGGTGGTGGGAGACATGAGTGGGGGCCTGGTGGAGGGTGCCCCTGCACTGCTGGGGGGTGGGGGTGTTGGGAGACATGGGTGGGGGCCTGGTGGAGGGTGCCCCTGGTGGCTGGGGGGTGGGGTGGTGGGAGACATGTGTGGGGGCCTGGTGGAGGGTGCCCCTGCACTGCTGGGGGGTGGGGGTGTTGGGAGACATGGGTGGGGGCCTGGTGGAGGGTGCCCCTGGTGGCTGGGGGGTGGGGGTGGTGGGAGACATGAGTGGGGGCCTGGTGGAGGGTGCCCCTGCACTGCTGGGGGGTGGGGGTGATAGGGGACATGGGTGGGGGCCTATTGGAGGGTGCCCCTGGTGGCTGGGGGGTGGGGGTGGTGGGAGACATGAGTGGGGGCCTGGTGGAGGGTGCCCCTGCACTGCTGGGGGGTGGGGGTGTTGGGAGGCATGGGTGGGGGCCTGGTGGAGGGTGCCCCTGGTGGCTGGGGGGTGGGGGTGGTGGGAGACATGAGTGGGGGCCTGGTGGAGGGTGCCCCTGCACTGCTGGGGGTGGGGGTGTTGGGAGACATGGGTGGGGGCCTGGTGGAGGGTGCCCCTGCACTGCTGGGGGGTGGGGGTGTTGGGAGACATGGGTGGGGGCCTGGTGGAGGGTGCCCCTGGTGGCTGGGGGGTGGGGGTGGTGGGAGACATGAGCGGGGGCCTGGTGGAGGGTGCCCCTGCACTGCTGGGGGGTGGGGCTGTTGGGAGACATGGGTGGGGGCCTGGTGGAGGGTGCCCCTGGTGGCTGGGGGGTGGGGGTGGTGGGAGACATGAGTGGGGGCCTGGTGGAGGGTGCCCCTGCACTGCTGGGGGGTGGGGGTGTTGGGAGACATGGGTGGGGGCCTGGTGGAGGGTGCCCCTGGTGGCTGGGGGGTGGGGGTGGTGGGAGACATGAGTGGGGGCCTGGTGGAGGGTGCCCCTGCACTGCTGGGGGGTGGGGGTGTTGGGAGACATGGGTGGGGGCATGGTGGATGGTGCCCCTGGTGGCTGGGGGGTGGGGGTGGTGGGAGACATGAGTGGGGGCCTGGTGGAGGGTGCCCCTGCACTGCTGGGGGGTGGGGGTGATAGGGGACATGGGTGGTGGCCTGGTGGAGGGTGCCCCTGGTGGCTGGGGGGTGGGGGTGGTGGGAGACATGAGTGGGGACCTGGTGGAGGGTGCCCCTGCACTGCTGGGGGGTGGGGGTGTTGGGAGACATGGGTGGGGGCCTGGTGGAGGGTGCCCCTGGTGGCTGGGGGGTGGGGGTGGTGGGAGACATGGGTGGGGGCCTGGTGGAGGGTGCCCCTTCACTGCTGGGGGGCGGGGGTGTTGGGAGACATGGGTGGGGGCCTGGTGGAGGGTGCCCCTGCACTGCTGGGGGGTGGGGGTGTTGGGAGACATGGGTGGGGGCCTAGTGGAGGGTGCCCCTGGTGGCTGGGGGGTGGGGGTGGTGGGAGACATGAGTGGGGGCCTGGTGGAGGGTGCCCCTGCACTGCTGGGGGGTGGGGGTGTTGGGAGACATGGGTGGGGGCCTGGTGGAGGGTGCCCCTGGTGGCCGGGGGGTGGGGGTGGTGGGAGACATGAGTGGGGGCCTGGTGGAGAGTGCCCCTGCACTGCTGGGGGGTGGGGGTGTTGGGAGACATGGGTGGGGCCTGGTGGAGGGTGCCCCTGCACTGCTGGGGGGTGGGGGTGTTGGGAGACATGGGTGGGGGCCTGGTGGAGGGTGCCCCTGGTGGCTGGGGGGTGGGGGTGGTGGGAGACATGAGTGGGGGCCTGGTGGAGGGTGCCCCTGCACTGCTGGGGGGTGGGGGTGTTGGGAGACATGGGTGGGGGCCTGGTGGAGGGTGCCCCTGCACTGCTGGGGGGTGGGGGTGTTGGGAGACATGGGTGGGGGCCTGGTGGGGGGTGCCCCTGGTGGCTGGGGGGTGGGGGTGATAGGGGACATGGGTGGGGGCCTGGTGGAGGGTGCCCCTGCACTGCTGGGGGGTGGGGGTGCAGGGGGACATGAGCAGGTGTGCAGGGTAGTCCCCTGTTTTGTGGGCTGCCTGCAGGGGCCGTGGAGGGTGTACAGGGAACACCTGTGAGGACCCACCCAGCCTAATTGCGTGTGATAATTCCCGCACACCCCTGTAATACACGTACCTGGCCAAATCGCGTGTGATAATTCCCGCGCACCCCTGTAATACACGTACCTGGCCAAATCGCATGTGAGAATTCCCGCGCACCCCTGTAATACACGTACCCAGCCGAATCGCGTGTAGAACTTCCCGCACACCCCTGTAATACACGTACCCTGGCCAATCGCGTGTAGAACTTCCCACGCACCCCTGTAATACACGTAGCAAGCCAAATTGCGTGTGATAATTCCCGCGCACCCCTGTAATTCACGTACCCTGGCCAATTGCGTGTAGAACTTCCCACGCACCCTGTAATACACGTACCAGGCCAAATCGCGTGTGATTATTCCCGCGCACCCCTGTAATACACGTACCCAGCCGAATCGCGTGTACAACTTCCCGCACACCCCTGTAATACACGTACCTGGCCAAATCGCATGTGAGAATTCCCGCGCACCCCTGTAATACACGTACCCTGGCCAATCGCGTGTAGAACTTCCCACGCACCCCTGTAATACACGTACCAGGCCAAATCGCGTGTGATAATTCCCGCGCACCCCTGTAATACACGTACCTGGCCAAATCGCATGTGAGAATTACCGCGCACCCCTGTAATACACGTACCCCGCCGAATCGCGTGTACAACTTCCCGCACACCCCTGTAATACACGTACCTGGCCAAATCGCATGTGAGAATTCCCGCGCACCCCTGTAATACACGTACCCTGCCCAACCGCGTGTAGTACTTCCCGCGTACCCCTGTAGTACACGTACCCTGGCTAATCGCGTGTATGACTTCACGCGTACCCCTGATATGCACGTTACCCGCTTTGCGTTCCTTGTTTGGCAGCCCTGTAGACTGGTCCAGGGTTAGAGCAGCCCTTTGCGATGATTTAGCGATTTTGATGGCTTTTCCTTGCGCGAGGGCGTTCTTGGGGGCGTTACTGGCGCTGCTGCAGGGTCGCTGCGATACTCTGCGCCACGGCTGGTTTGGGAGCCTGAAATCCATGAATACGCTGTGCGCGGAAATCGGTTTTAGCGCACGTGCCTGGCGCAGGCAATCGCACGCGGACACTCTGCGCCAGCCGCTTGCGACACTTTTCTGCGAAATTCTATGAATTACCCTGTCCATCTAGACTTGCTAACTCTGAAAGACAGATGATATAGCAGGCAGGTAACTTGCATTCACAAGCATGCTTCTCCACACAAAGCTTCAAGTGAAATCTGGAAGGAAAATGTTTTGAAGCTTGAAATTATGGGGTTTTGGAAAATCTAGCCTTGTCATGAAAACAGATGACATTTGTGCAACCAGAGTATTTACTTTTGTTAGAAATGCTCTTATGGACATTGGAGCAAAAGAAAATTACTGAGACAAAGAAAGAGCAGGGGTATAGTGGTCTGCAACCTTTGTCTCTCCAGATGTTTTAGACTACAGCCCCGATCAGCGATGTCATTTCACCAAAATGCCAGGGCTTGCGGAAGTGACATCACATGACCCTTGACCTCTGATAACATTACATGATGTCATTTGACCCCACCCCAAAGTGATATCACGGGAAGTGATGGAACAAGACCTTTCACTTCTTCGAAAAACCGAAAGTGACATCACCTAGCATTGTTCCTAAGTACACTACGAAAAACATGGTTACGATATCTACGATATCACTATAATGTGATATACATTTCATACAAGAATGGATCGCCATATGTATTGTTAAGATCAGTGCGTATAGGCCCATATTAACAAATGACTGTGAATATAAGCAGACGTCCAAGGCCGAATGATAATGATGTGCTATTATATAGAAGTTACGCTTAAGCACTTTATATAGAACAAATATACATACAATATCACCCAACCTGTGTTGATACTCATTTATCGACCTCAGAAGGATGAAAGGCTGAGTTGAGGTGTTTAAGAACAGGCTAAATCAGTGCTTCACCCCCTAAAGTATGCCTGAAATAACATATAATGAGTCTAGCAATTATTGTATAGAATTCTAGAAAGGCAAATTATTTGGTATTCCCATTCTTTCTTATTCAGGATCACTGCTGAAAGTGTTAGACTTGTAGAACCCCTGCTCTTTTAAAAACATTTTGTTAAGAGGCCTGAACAAGAAAGCTAGCCACTCCAGAAGCAAAGAGCCACATGCATTTTTAGGGGTAGCAAGGGAGACCACAGGGGTTTGCAATCCCTGGCCCAGATCAACCACTTCATCTGAGTCATGGCATCAAACATCTGCCGAGCAACACTTTGCAGAGCCCTGAGTTAAAAAGATGGAAAACTTACTTGGAGATATGATGTGATGCTCTGAGGATTAACTTAAATAAACAACTGGCATACAATTGGTGCAACCAAACATTATAAAAGAGAAATATTATTTTAGTAAATCACTAAAATACAGACACGTAGCTGCGCGGACCTTGCCAAGGTTACTAAGAAATTACGAGGGATTGAGCCGCTCGGAAGAGAACACAAGATAATTCTTCCTATGGCGCAATACGTACTTCTCTAAGATTTATTAAAGAACAACCATCCCCTGAAAGCCAGATGCAGAATAATTATAAGCTAAAACCTTCATAATGAACAAATCGATGAAGTCGTGTGTGGTCAGGAAGGTAATAACACTCACACTTATATTATCTAAAATCTTGGTAAATGCAAGGTGAAACAATTTTAAACATGGTCCTCCCACACGTGGCCCATAATTCAAGAACACTGCCTATTTATTAGCCCCAGACACAGATAGGCACCTGCCTTGTCTCCCCAACATATTCTCAGAAATGAGGTGCCTTGCAAAATGAACACAAAGAAGTCACTCTGGCTCATGGCCAAGGAATAAGAGATAGCATCTTTTTTAATTGCAAGGGAAGCAGTTCCTAGACTCCCCTAACCCAGCTCATGTGTTGATGACCTGTCAGTTGCCCAAGGTTGGTCAGTAAAACGCCAACCAATGAAAACCCCCAATGCTAGGCCACTCATTATACCAACCAATAGCTTACTGTAGAGACATGTATTCACTATTACAACCAATCAGAAGACTAATCCCTATATATATATATATATATATATATATATATATATATATATATATATATATATATATATATATATATATATATATATATATATATTCAATTCCCTTAACCAATCCCTTCACCCCGTAAGCATTTGTAACCAAGATCATAGTGGGACATCAGTAGCAACATATTTTTGATTCATAAAGCATATTTTTGTATGATAAGATAACCTTTGAAAGCTGTGACTCAATTGCTTGTATGCTGTCCCTGCCTTATGCTGGATTGTTAAAAAAACAGGTTTTTGCCTTTCACTTTGACTATTTCCGTATTTGAGTGCAGGATTTCCCGGTCTCTTCGTTCTGCTTAAAACTGGAGTTTCCCAGACCACTTAAGCATATGGTAGCGGATCGAATGGTTCTGGCTAGAGCACTCAGATTTTCGAAGTTCCCTGCTGTGATGGAAGACTGCGATGTGACCTTTGGAAACCGGTATCATGTGTGAACTGAGAGAGGTCGGCAGGAGCCCCCTTGGAGAAATTCCTGTCCAACCACTGCGGAGTGCCTCGCAGGGCAGAAGTTCGATACCTGAGCCCCTCAGCGGAACCACGTATGTATGTATATAGCCTTGGCCTGGCAAAATAGGGGAGGGAACTATTTGTATATTGAGAAACTGTGAGATGATAAAGGACTGATCATAATGATAATGATGTGTCATTTACAGAAGACGACGCAGTAAACCTCGCACAAGATATTATATTAATGGTGGTGAGATTTCCCGGGATAAGGTCATGGAGGAGTGCATTGTAAACCCCTTTCCGGGGTATGATAAAATGAGGAGATTGCCTCACAAGATGATGGGATGAGGACCGTATTGTATTAGTGGTATATTCATTGGTGTAGTGATTTCAGGCGCCATACGTAGGCTGTAAGAGGGTTTGTGAAAAGGGAATTTTCTTGCACATTGTCAAGGATGTGAAGTTGCGGTTTGGTCAAACGGGTGTGGTCCGGAGCATGGGTGGTGTTAGTGTACCTGCTCAGATAGTTGTGTTGGAAGTAAAAGGAAATATTGTTGGGAGAAGAGAGTGAAGGAGGGGTGAATAGGAAGTAAGTGGAGCTGAAATAGAGGTTTGGTAAGTATCGGCAGACTTAATTGTGACATGCTATCATGGGAGACACTCCCCTTGATCAATTATGTAAAACAACACCCTGGTACAAAGAAAACATTGGCAAGTACCATTCCCAATGGGTGAAGGCACTGCGGACAAGATATTTATGCCTTGGATGCAGGCAGGCACTCTTTCAAAATTGGTACTGCAACACATGACAACATATTTGCATGTTGCATACAAAGGGATAAAGTTAGAAAAACCATTCTAGACCTGTAGAAAATGTATGGGGAAGAGATGGAAGAGCAACCCTTAAAAGATTGGATGCTTAAACAGCATGAAGGGGAGGGCACAGCGCCCTTGGCTCCTGCTCCTCCTCCTACTCCTACACCTCCTCCTGCCAAGAGCATCTATCTGCCTCCTAAAACACAGGGACTATTCCCATTACAAGAATTAAAAGCAGAGGCAGGATGCACTAATCCCACATATGTTCCCCTTCTATAGCAGCGAAGATGTTATAAAAGGAATTTAAAAAAAAAATAATTCAGTGTCCGTGTCCAGTGAATATAGTGAACATTGTGAGTTACAGGAAAAACTGACAGAGGCTGAGGAAGAGATCCAGAGACAGGTAGTCAGTAAGGGCAATAGGGATGGGATGGCAGTTGTCCCAAACAAATAGGTGGGAGGACAAACAATGCTTCAGTTGGATGGGAAAAGTATTTTATTTTTTTTATTTCATTTTAATTGCTTATTAATAATGCACTTAATACCCAGAGGTTTCCTAGCGGGGACCCAGGGATCGACCTGTGTTGCTCCGCATCATCTTGCTTCCAAGGCGATCACATTGCCCCTGAGCTATCCTCCCAAGGTTTTAAAGAAAGAGAAAGGTAAGTTAGAGAAAGACAGGAGACGGAAGAGAAAAGAGAACAAGAGCAAAGAGAATGGGAAAAGAGCGAAAGAGTATGGGAAAGAAGATATGAAGAAGAGAAGCAAAAGATGTGTGAGGCAGAGAGCAGAGAAACAAGAAGAGGAAAAGGAAAGAGAAAGGTGAAGGGAAAGAGAAAGGAAAAGAGAGGACAAAAGAGGTAGGGTGAGACAATTAGAAATATAAAGAAGCAAGAAAAGGAGACAAAAAGAGATAGACAAGATTATCAGGCAATGCACAGAGCCAGATAAGGAGAAAGACAAAATGCTTGAATTGAAAGAGAGAAAGGAGTTGGGAAAGACCAGGCAAGGAAGTGGATGAGATACTCAAAAATTATACTCTTCCAGATGAAGATGAGGGAGAAGCCAAGTGAAGGAGGACTGGGCGTTTGTACAGGAGCAGAAGGGATGGGGCAAGTAACATAGCCAAGACAAGGGGAGGTACTTTGCGAGGGGAGGGAAGGAGTATATTGGAAGAGGTAATGAGCGAGACATACATAACAAGTCCCCTTAGGAAACTACATTTTGAGCACAGGGAGGATGATGAAGGAGGTGAAAGTAATGAGACAATGTTTATAGATGAGGATGAAGTCGAAGAGAAAAGGCTGCACACGCCTCCTCTACAAGAACAAGAAAAGTGACAGCGTGGTCAGATTTTCAAAGCAAGAACCCATAGAAAAGCCCAGATGTCCAAAAGTGTGATCAAGCAGTGTGGATGAGAGAACCCCATATGTAAATATTTTCAGAACTTTCCTGGGGCAAAAGAAGGTTAGCATGACAGACGCAGTTATAAAAACGAAGGGTGCGGCTGCACTTGGACAAGAGGCAGGATTGACACAGTTCCCATTGTTGGAGAAGGGGGAGGACAGCTGCAAAATACACCATGGTGACAGATGGACAAGAACAATTTAGTTTGTAAGCCAGAAACACTGACATCAGGAGCGGGCAAGTGGATTTATGAATTAGAAAGAATGACAGCAGGAATGACATCAGTGGTGGGTGGTATAAAGATCTTGCTTGCTTCCTTACCTAATAGGGGAGAGGGCACATGACATTTGGAAATGAGCGGGCTATCCTAGAGTGACGGACCAGAACACCACTCCGACGGTGCACCTTTTAACAATGTAGGGCTGATGTATGGTGGGCACTTGAGGTACAGTATCCCGATTCGTCAGACATGAGCGCATTCATGACACATAAAATTCATGATGATGAAGACCCGGTTGCTTATATTCAGGAGAGAAAAGAGAAATGGTGGCTCAAAACGAGAAAGCTGTGGGACAAAACGCAATCTATATTTTATCACATATTGTGCCAGGGGCTGCCTGAGGCAGTGCAGAGGCAATTGCAAAAGATAGTGGGAATGGAAGTGAAACCATGGGCAGAGATTCAGTTGATTATAGTTCACCACTGTCGGTTGAAACAAGAGAAGGCCAGAAAGAAGACTGATGAAAGAAAATTGAGGAAGCAAAATTAGTTCAAAGAAATCTATCAACATTTTCAGTGGAAGGAACAGTGTTAACCAATCGAGAGCAGGTGATTACACAGGAAGCACAGCGTGTACAGCCAATAGCTAACAGGAACTTTACAGGAAGGGTAGAGTATAATTATTTTCTGCAAGGAAGAGGGTGTGCGCATAGAGTCAGGGGGATTCTGATTCCAGGCTCCACAAGGAGGGGTGGTTCAATGGAGGAACATAGGTTCGGGGACACCATAGGTGATAAGACATTTTACTTCCTTGTAGATACTAGGTGCAACCAAGCTATTGCTCTCAGAGGAACCAATGGACGAAGTTATCCTGTGAGTGTAGAAAGGTGGCAGGGATGGCCAACAAACCACAACCAGAAGGGTTAGAGGGCTCTTCTGAGTGTCAACTGGATCTGTGTTGAAGACATACTTTTGAGGTACTCTCAAGATTAACCAATGTACTAACAATCCCTCTTCACTCCTGCTCGTCCTACAAAATCTAGGCCACTATACATGTCTATTGGTTAACCACACTACACATACACATTCTGAGAATTAATGAGCCCTTGCACTAAACAAACTACAGAGACTCTGGGCCTAAACCCAGACGGAACAGACAAGTGCACATAATCCATAAATCCCAGCCCCACCACAGACAAGCACATCCCAACACATCTCCATCTAACATGTGACACTGGACCCCTTACGGATACATCAAACCAGTGCACATGATTGAACTTCCACCCAACTACATGTGACTCACACACCCATCATAAACACTAGTATACATCAGAGGCACTGAATCTTCCCCTTACGGTTACGCCAAGCCGTGCAGCACAACCAACCCACACATAAGACAATGCACACAGATGCCAGTTCCGCCTGGTTCTGAACCTATCCTACCATCCTATCCTCACTAACACATCCCACCCTCTTTTCATGCAGAGACATGTGAGCACCTGGAGGCTGCCCATGGGAGGTAGTGGTGCACAGTATAAATCAACATAACATAACATAAGATAGATACAGGAGTCACTTGATCTTGTGTTAGAGAGGGAAAATACCTAATATCAGGCATTGCCATTAATGCACCAGGCTTATGAGAGGTGACAAGTACAGTTGCTTTCACTGACAGCGTACCTATTACCATAGGAGAACATTATCTTTCCACACCATTATTGTATTCCCAGAAGACACCAGTCAACATATTGGGGAGATTTGATGAGCAAACTGAACATGGCAATATCATTTACGGTTCTGGGAATAATATTTTCTACTCCAGGTATCCATTATATAAATGCACAAGAATTATTGTCAGCATCTTTCTGGCCCTAAAGCACAAAGGGGTGTGCCAGTAGACCTAGAGGTATTCCTTTACGGAGTACACATAAATTTAGAAGGGCTTCCAAGAATAATGGACAGAGTGTTGCAATTACACACAGAGTTTATGTTCACAGCAGTACCCATGGATGAGGAAGAAGGGCAAGTAATTACAATAGATCTAGAAGCAGCAATAGTGAGAGACGCCAGGGTGATTCTGCATGGAGTTGATGATGAGAGAATAAACTGGAGGACATTGATAGCATTGATGAAGTAGTATTTAACATAAACCGTACTTATCAGCAAAAAATTGAGAACAGAGAAGTGCCATTGAGAATGGCGTTGGCAAAAAGATACCACCTAGGAATATTTGGCACAAGTACAAAGCATATTGTGAACCAGTAGTCCATATGCTATTGGTCTATTAAAAGGAGAAGGGGCAGTCAAAATTATAAGCCAGGAGTTATTTTGCTGAGGGTGAGACAGTACCCAATGTCAAAAGAAGCAGATTAATGTATCAATGACACCATTGCCGCTCTAGTGCAACAAGGGATATTAGTGCCATCTGAATCCCAATGTAACACACCTTTGTACCCTGTAGAGGGTCGTGGAGATTAATCCAGGATTTATGCCCCTAAACAATATTGTTGAAGCAGAGTTCCCACTGGTTCCAAACCCAGCCACAATACTGAGCAGTATTCCGACCAAAGCTAAATTTAGTGATCGATTTAAAGAATGCCTCATTTTCAATCCCCCTCTATGAATAGTCCCAATACTTGACCTGGTTTTCCTACTGCCCGACCAAGTGGAAACATAGTAGTTTACCTCATGGGTACTGTGAATCCCCCTCAATCTTTAACTGAGTACTCCAGAGGGACCTAGGAAATATATACCATGACAGCAGAGTAATAATATGTAGATGACATTTTGGTGTGCAGTGAAACAAAGGCACAGTGCAGGAGGGTTTCAGTACAGGTGATGTTAGTCTTGGCAAAGAAGGGTATAAGGTAGACAAGGAGAAATTGTAATATTACCAGGAAAAATGTCCTTATTGTAGGGGAATTAATATCCCAAGAAAGAATAAAAGTGGCCCCGGAGAGAGCAGAGATTTTTATAAAAACAGCCAGACCGAAAACATTGAAATGTATAAATTGTTGGGCCTTTGCAATCACTGCAGGGCATGGGTCTTTCACTACAGTACGTATGTCAGACCACTTTTAAAAGAACTCAAGGAAGCACAGAAGGACAACAGTGATATAATCTGGACAGGTGAACTGATAGAGGCCTTTGACGAATTAAAAATGGCAATACGCACAGCACCCATGTTACAGATCCATGGTTACAGTGCATAATTATGTTTATTCTCCCACTCAAACCGAGTAGTAATGACAGCAGCCCTCGCACAAAAAAACTACCATGACACACAAACCAATAGCATTCTACAGTGGGATCATAGATCATTATCCATGTGGACAAGTATTGGCAGCACCAGCCTCATCAATTGAAAAATCCGCTAGAAAAATCTGCTACAATGGGGTGTGCAGTAACACTATATGTTGAGCATCCCCTGTTTGCAATACTTGAAAAGCCTAAAAGCACATTGACAACACAGAGAGCCTCTGGCTATGAGGTAATTATATCAAACCCTGCAATCAAAATTGTCAGATGTAGAGTATCATATCTAGTAAGATTCATAGCAGTGCCAGTAGAAGAAGGAGACAATGTGTATGACTTCACAAAGTACACAGAATATCATGATGAGATACTGCACGTTAAAGAAAATTCCTTCGGACTAGGATAATCTTTTCCAATGATGGGTTCTCGTTATTTGATCAAAGCACTGGCGATTGGCACAGTGGGACTGCACTGGTAAAAGCAAGAATGAATGGCAAATTTGAGACAGTGCATTTCTCGGCACAAGCAGCAGAATTGGTAGCTCTTATTTTGGCACTTGAAATGCATGAAGAGGAGGCCATCACAGTGTATTCTTACTCCGTCCACTTGACATCAACAGTACACGCAGGACTGTTATGCTGTAAGAGGTGTTGCATCTTATGCGCAGGCGGCATGCCAGTGCAATATGTGCCACTATTGGACAGGCTCATAAATGCACTTCAACTCCCATTGGCCATTGCTGTGGTGAACTGTGCAGCCCACACTAGAGGTACAGATTTACACTGTAATTCATAGAATTTTGCACAAAAGTGGCGCACGTGGCTGGCGCACAGTGTCCCTGTGCGATACACTGTGCCAGCCACGTGCAATAAAATCCATTTCATTGCACAGCGTATTCATAGATTTTAGCCTCTAAACCAGCCGTGGCGCAGAGTGGCGCAGCGACCCTGCAGCAGTGCCAGTTATGCCCCCAAGAACACCCCCGCGCAAGGAAAATCCATCAAAATCCCCAATTCATCGCAAATGTCTGCGCTAACCCTGGACCAGTTTACAGGGCTGCCAAACAGCAAACGCCAAGCGGGGAACGTGTATTTCAGGGGTTCACGGGAAGTTTCACACACGATCCCAACAGGTTACGTGTATTTCAGGGGTGCGCATGAAGTTTCACACGCGATGCCATCAGGGCATGTGTATTTCAGGGGTGCGCGGGAAGTTCCACGTGCGATTGTCCTGGGTACGTGTATTTCGGGGTGCGCATGAAGTTTCACACGCAAATCCTGCAGGGTACGTGTATTTCGGGGTGCGCGGGAAGTTTCACACGCAAATTCAGCAGGGTACGTGTATTTCAGGGGTGCGTGGGGAGTTCCACACGCGATTGTCCTGGGTACGTGTGTTCCAGGGGTGCGCGTGAAGTTTCACACGCGAGTCCATCAGGGCAAGTGTATTTCAGGGGTGCGCGGGAAGTACCACAAGCGATTGTCCTGGGTACGTGTATTTTGGGGTGCGCGTGAAGTTTCACATGCAAATTCTGCAGGGTATGTGTATTTCGGGGTGCGTGGGAAGTTTCACATGCAAATTCAGCAGGGCACGTGTATTTCAGGGGTGTGCGGGAAGTTCCACACGCGATTGTCCTGGGTACGTGTATTCCAGGGGTGCGTGTGAAGTTTCACACGCGATTCCATCAGGGCACGTGTATTTCAGGGGTGCGCGGGAAGTTCCACACGCGATTGCCCTGGGTACGTGTATTTTGGGGTGCGCGGGAAATCTCACACACGATTTCAGCAGGGTACGTGTATTTCAGGGGTTCCGGGGAGTACTACACGTGAATTGGCTGTGTGGGTCCTCCCAGGTGTTCCCTCTACACCCTCCACGGCCCCTGCAGGCAGCCCACACCACAGGGGACAACCCTGCACCCCTGCTCATGTCCGCAGGCAGCCCATCCACCAGGGGCATGCCCCCCAGCCAAGCCACATGTCACCTTGAACTACTGATCAACAACGCATGTCTCCCAGCACCCCCACCCCCCAGCACTGTGGGGCACCTGCCAGCAGGCACCCACTCATGTCCAAACCATGTCCCTCTGCACCCCCACCCCCCAGAAGTCAGTGGCACCCTCCACCAAGCCCCCACACATGTCTGTCTGCACCCCCACCCCCCAGCAGTGCAGGGCACCCTCCACCAGGCCCCCAGACATGTCTCCCTGCACCCCCACCCCCCAGAAGTGCAAGGCACCCTCCACCAGGCCCCCACACATGTCTTCCTGCACCCCCACCCCCCAGCAGTCAGGGGCACCCTCCACCAGGCCCTCACTCATGTCCAACTCATGTCCCCCTGCACCCGCACCCCCCAGCAGTCAGGGGCACCCTCCACCAGGCCCCCACACATGTCTCCCAGCACCCCCACCCCCCAGCAGTCAGGGGCTCCCTCCACCAGGCCCCCACACATGTCTCAGAGCACCCCCACCCCCCAGGAGTGCAGGGCACCCTCCACCAGGCCCCCACTCATGTCCAACTCATCTCTCCCTGTACCCCCATCCCCCAGCAGTCAGGGGCACCCTCCACCAGGCCCCCACACATGTCTCCCAGCGCCCCCACCCCCCAGCAGTGCAGGGCACCCTCCACCAGGTCCCCACACATGTCTCCCAGCACCCACACCCCCCAGCAGTGCAGGGCACCTGCCAGCAGGCCCCCACTCATGTCTCCCAGCACCCCCACCCCCCAGCAGTGCAGGGCACCCTCCACCAGGCCCCCACACATGTCCCCCTGCACCACCACCCCCCAGCAGTGCAGGGCACCTGCCAGCAGGCCCCCATACATGTCCCCCCAACACCTCATGACGATCCATAATCATGGCCCCCATGCACCCTCAATACACTGCCCACGCCACCCCAGTCCGAACACACGACCAGGTATGACATCCACCCCACAAAGAAATCACCAGCACATAATGCATCCCAAATGGCTAGTCTGCACATCAACATATATCTGTCAAACCCACACAATGACAGCATGTGAATGATAAAACACACATTGCGACATGCATGAAACCAAAGAGAGAATACCACACATTGAAGTACCAAATGATAATGTATTAAACAGAAAAGCAAGGCAATGAAATGGAACAGAAGAAAATGGAAATAATAAATGAAATCCAGCATGTCCAATAAATGAAAAAGACGCATGAAATCCAAATGAAAAGCAATGCAAAATCAAGTCTCCAAAGTGTCAGTCTGAGAAAATAAATCCAAGGTTCAAAAATAATAAAAAAAACATTGATCCATGGGAAAAAAAATCAACAATCCAAATCCATTGTCAAACTATGTACAAAGTGAACATCCAGGGTCCATGTGGCCAATCCTTTAAATGAAACCTATAAAATAAAATCCTACCTATTGAAGAACTATATACAAGAAGTTGGGGCATCATCCAAGTGCCCCAAAACAAAACAAAACCGAAAGGAAACTTAACACTAAATAACTATTTACAAGGGCAGCGGGCTAGTCCGACGGCTCACTTCTGGATGTTCCGGGCCAGGGCATCATCGAACTCCTGCTCAATGTCCCGGAGGCGGTCCTCTTCAATGGCCCAGAGGGTCCGCAGGGATGACGACATGTTCTCCTCCAACACCCTGCGGATTGCCTCGAGGCACTCGGCCCGCCTCAGGGCCCTCCGCATGGAGTTCTCCGCCCTGACCATCATGAGCCGTGCCTCTTCCGACCGCTGCCGCTCCACATCTATGGCATGGCCCAACCGCTGCCACACGGAAGACACTTCCCATCCTGGGTCCTCCTGCCCTCCCGCCTAAGCCTGCCCCTCCAATGTCGAAGGCCCCAAGCCATCATGGCTCCCACCTCGTTGCTGCTGCTGCTGTGCCTGTGCCCGTGCCCTGGCTCCTGCTGCCTGCACATCCTCCACCGGCCGGGGTGCAGTCATTGATGTGGCCACCCCTGCTGGACGTCCGACTCCCGACTGTGGCAGGGATGTGTCCTCCACCAGCCTGGCCGCACCGTCAGAGGCAGCTCCACAGGGCACCCAGGTGATAAATGGGTGGAAAGATGGCACGGAGGACGACTGGCGCATAGGGTGTTCAGTTGAGGACGGGGTCGGAACAAGCTCCATAAAACGGAGGAATCTGGCCTGGGTGACCTGTCCCAGTAGTCCGACGCGGTCAACGAGCCATTCGAGATGACGTGCAGTCTCCTCATGAAAAGACTACAGGTCACCTCGCATGGCCCGTTGACGCAACGCCACACCAGTCAGGACAGGCTCAACCCGTACCTGGATAGCCATGTCCGCAGGCAGAGGAAGGCCAGTTGTTGTAAGCTCATCCCCTGCCTGAAAACGGGTCTGGACGTAGGCATCCCTGCTGGTGCAAGATGATGCAGTGACAGGATCAGGGACAGGATTGCACACAGGCACCTCCGCGGCGGCCTGTGCTGCCTCCTTTCCCTGGTCCTGCACTGCACCACTAGCACCAGTGGAATCCCCACCTCAAGACCCCCTCTCTGTCGCTTGCATGGCCTCCTTCTCCACCAAACCCCCCACCAATCTGGATGACTCCGTTCCATCTTCCCCCGTTGGGCCCTGTGGGGTCCCAGCTGCCCCTTCTGCTGCCAAGGAGTCCAACTCCGACCTCTGCCTCTTGGACCTCCCCCGGCAGCTGCAGCCTGGGATGCGGCACCGGACTCCTCACTCCTTGACGAGATGACAACCTGGGAGGGGAGCCGGGCCTTGCGTCTCCGGCTGGTGGTGCAATCCCTGCCGCTGTGCTCCACAGCACCTTCTCCGCCCTCTTCATCAGTTGACGCTGCAGACAGGGAGAAATAAAACACAGGCATCAGGGCACTGTACAATGGACACATACACACATGAGAGTTGTACATGAGTGGCATTGGCAAATCTCAGACATGGCATCACAATCGCCAACACACATGTCATTTCAACTCGCACACATGAGCTATACCACAGCCATATCGCAACAGCCAGCACCATCCATACACATACAACAGCATGAGCAGGCAAAGGTGAGCCAGACATCACATGCAACACAGGGAGTGCACTACACATGCACACACACCACCACACTTGCATGCATGTCTACACCTCTGCCAACTGTTGCAGTGTTGAGATCGGCATCCATGTCACATCTGCCAATCAGTCTTCCACATCCCGGTGTAACATGCATCCATGTTGCATCACATATGCCCCTTGTCAAATACACACACATGCACATGTACACTCTGCAGATAAATGTAGCTGAAACCAACATCCATGTGTGACATCACGAACATGCCTACTTACATACACATTCATTCAAACATGTGTGCCCAGACATCTGCATTTGGCAGGCAAGCCTACACACACAAGCACCATCCATGTCTCAAACATGAGAGCCCTCACATGTGTTAGCCTCACGGCCCTGTACAGCCCCCCCCCCTACTTGGCCCCATAAAAACACATGTGCAACCTGCACACTACTGGCACACCACCACACGCACAGCTTACAATCAGGATGCATGTACACTTACCGCTCGAATCCAGCCGGGTCTGCCTTTCAAGGACCTGGACGTGGAGTGCTGGGGATATGCGTTTCAGGACCCTCATCTGATCTTCCGACAAGTGGCCTCGGCGCCCCTTAGCATCCGCTGCCTTCAAGAGGTGCCGGGCCTTGTTGAGGGTCCTGGACCTGAAGTCCTCCCAGCGCTTCTTGACATGATGGAATAGTAGGACTGCCACCCCCTCCACGTTGATGGCAGTCACGATTTCCATCCAGATCCGAGTCCGTCCTTCCTTGTCGGCGCGCAAACTTCTGAAGAGGGCATCATACTGCCCCAGGACTTGCTCCACCAGGACACCAACTTCGGTGGCAGTGAAGCTGGTGCCCCTCTGCCTCTCTGGCCGGGGGTTGTCAGTGGTGCCAGATGTTGCAGTGCCTGACATGACAACCCCAGAGGCAGGAGTGAGTGGGCAACTGGGTCCTGGGGCTGGTCTGTGGAGCGATGGAATCCCAGTCGGGAGTCTTCGGTTCCAGCAGGGGTGGTCACAGCAACAGCACCCCTGGCTGATGTGCAGGCAGCAAATGGCAGGGCACGTGGGCAGCAGGCAATCAGGCACCAGCAGATGGCAGGTGGGAGCGTGCTCGGGGCTCTGGGGGGCAGTAATTCGGCCTTCTGGGCAGGAGCGTGGTCTTCCGTGTGCTTACGTGTGGCCAGCTTGATACGGAGTGATTTGGCACATGAAAATCCAGCACGTCTGCGTGTAATTTGAGCAAAGGGCCTTAGCGCGTAAGCACGTCAGCACACGTACGCAAATTCATTGGCCCAAAGGCCCCCAGCGTGTAGGCGCGTCTATGACGTTACGCGCACGTGCGTTTTCCATGGCGCGTAGAAAAAATAAGCACGTCAGAGTGTCATAGCGTGTAATTGGTGGAAAGGGCGTCAGCGCGTATGCGTGTCTGTGACGTGCGTGCGCTGGCGTTTCCCTGTACACGGGTGCATGTTATACGTCCAATGACTGCACGTCAGAGTGTCAGCTCGTGTAATTGGAGGATAGGGCCTTAGCGCGTACACGCGGAAGTGACGCAGGACGTGTGGGCATGTTTAAAAGGTACGTGTAGAACGCCATTTCCTTGTACGTGCTTTTCGTGGAGAGCGAGTGGGTGAAATCTGTACTTCTTGTCGGTTCACACGCGATTTACTTCACGGCGTTCCAAGTTCATACTCCCTGTTACCTCTGACAACTTTTTCTCTTTTTGTCTTTTTCCTGGGCCTGTTCCTCAAACAGCGTTCACTTCTTCTGTTGTCCTTTCTCCTCAGACAGCGTACAATTCTTCTTTTGGCGGGGGTGTTGCCAACGCGCACATGCGCGTCTTTTTCATGATATTTTTCCAGGCAGACGGTGAGTCGCGCACGTATTTAACATCTGTGCTTGCCCCGTGTGTCGCGTACCCCTTGAGAGGTCATTCTAGGCTGCGTATGACACGCATACGTTCATTTTTGTGTTTCTGGGTGCCACAGCGTAGTGCAGGTTTATTTTTCCACGCACGTGGCCTAGGAGGGGTTGCGTGCACATTATCTTCCTTTTTTGGGGTGCCTGTGCATTGCGTGACACGTCATCTTCCCCCAGGGGTCACATACAGCCTTGCTAGAGCACTAGGGCACGAATTCCATCTAGTACCCTACCCCTTTGGCCCCCAATTGCCCAGGACAATAGTTTACTGCAACTCCCATACGCACAACAACATCAGTGCCATGGTTGGGAGGCGAGCACGTGGTAAGGGTGGCAAAGGTGGCCGAGCCTCAAGAGGTGGCTGTGGTGGATAAGGTAGGGGACGTGGCCGGGACTTGCAGGGTGCCCCTAGTCCCCCATGTGTGGGTGACCAGTCAGGGACACCCATGCCCCCCGCCCCCCGGTTGAGGGTAATGTGGCTGACACCATCCCTGCTCAGCCCTTGTTGGACCAGCCCATTGTGGCACCAGACCTGGCACAGGGTGAATCCATGGCTGACTTCCAGGTCAGCAGGTCTAGGCCACGTGTGGCAGTGCACGTTGGTGTCACCCGGCCATGTGGATCAGGGGCAGCTATGTCATCTGCTGCCCCGAGTAGGCAGGCTGGGGAGGCTGCAGGGGTAGCTGCGGCTCCATCCACCCCAGCTTTGAGTCTCCCAGCCAGGACAGTGTCGGTCCCAGTCCATCCTGCTGACGTTCCCCCTGACTACATCACACTTCAGCTAATGCCTGCACCAAGTCCCATGGTGAGTGTTCATTCCCACACTCCTAGTCCACAGTCCACCGGGGCTCCTGCCCCTAGTGTCCAGAGCGGCATAGGACACTCAGGATCCCCACCACCTTCCAAGCGGAAGAGGAAGAGTGCTCGTCCAGTACAGGCTGATGCCCCAGTCACGGCTACACAGTCCGGCCCGCCAAGGAAGCCCAGCTTCAATGAGGCCAAACTTGATGCACTTGTGGAGTATGTGTCCGCACATGACAGCGAAATGGTCATTACTGCAGGATGCAAGACCACACCTGCACAACGTCTGGCACACTGGCAGACCATCGCGGACATCATAAGTGCCCTTGGATTCGTGAGGCGCACAGCTAATGATTGCTACAAGCGCTGGAATGACCTGAAGCGCAGGGCAAAGAAAAAGCTGGCCTCAAGTCATGCCGCTACTCTAGTAACTGGAGGTGGGTCTCCAGCAGAGGACATTGAACTCACTCCACATGAGTATGTTGCCTGGACCTATGTCACGGAGGGACAGATCCAAGGCGTGGGAGACCTGCCAGATTACGAGGCATTGTCCAGTGAGTGCACATGCATGTGTGTGTCATCCATGTGCATGGTGTGTGTGTGAGGGCTTCTGATTGAGTGCCAGGTGAGGGTGTGTGTGCCTGAGTGGTTTGGGTCACCCATGTGCTTCATCCAATACATTCTGTGCACCAGGATTTGGATATTGCAGTATCCCTTCTGGCAACAGTAGACATTTAGCCCAACCTCACGCCAGTTGCCCTTGAAGTGTCATCTTGCCACAACATTGTTGCGTATTATTCTGTGTTCATTCAGGCTGATTGTTTGCATTCCACCACTTTCACTAGGCATTCCTCAGTCCTATTGTCACATGTGTGACATGGCTATGGTACATGCCATCTGTGTGATGGCATGTGTCATGTATGTGTATTGGACATGCCAATCACAGGCCTATGTGTGATGGCACTGCTAGCCAGCATGCAGCAAATGTGTTGGTCTTCCATCTTGGTGTCATCAATGTGTGCCATTTGCCTCCCCTTCATACGCAGTGACGGTGCATGCATGGGAGGGTCATAGTCATGTGGGACATGTGTCAATGAAGTACTGGTTCTGTTGCTTCTCAGCCCTAATTGTGTGCCATGGTGCTAATGCCTGTTCCCATTTCTTTCCTTTCATGTCTTTGCAGGGGGTGACGCACTTGATACTGCTGGGATTGTGGAGATGGTGCAGACCCAGGAGGGGTCTCAGGCCCGACCGGGCACCAGTGAGGGACATGGTATGGTGGTGGGTGAGACCATTCTCTCAAGGGATGTCTCTGGGTGCACCTCCCCCGAGCTCTATTCAGGTGTCTATTCGGATTATGAGACCTATGTGCCGTCGCAGGTAAGTGTTTCTGGGAGGGATTCTGTACTGTCTAACCCACCTGCACCAGGGATAGAACCCTCAATGGGGATGTCAGTGTTGGTAGGTCCGCCTTTGGTGGTTACGGATGCAGGGTCACACTCCGCAACATCTGATCCTGTTCCTGGGCCAGCAGATCAGAGGGGAAATGCAGTCCTGCAGCCTCAGGCAGTGCCAGCACAGCAAGGCGCAGTTCGCCTTGCCCCAGACAGGTGTGGTGCCCGCCGACGCGGTGGCCGTACGCCACCTGGTAATACCGCATGGGAGCAATCCATGTACGGTATGGCAAACCAACAGGCAGCATCATCTGAGATGATGGCTCAGGCCATGGATAGGGTGGCCACTTCCATTGTCCCCCAAGAATGGCTGATGGAACAACTACAGCAGGCAACAGACTACATTTGCCAGTCACACAGGGAGGGCATGTTGGCGTCCAACAGGGATAGACGGGCGGCACTGGAGACTCTGCGGGAAGCCATTTCTATTGAGTCCCAGGGCCACGGGGAAGCCCTGAGGGTGGAACTCCATCAGCTCAGGGTGACTCTTGTTGAGCTTGAGGCTTCAACTGACATGAGGAGAGAACAGCAGCTGGAGCGGCTCACACGTACGCTCTCAGCTGAGATGCAGGCAACTTGGGAGGAGGTCCGGGCATCCCGTGAGTTGTTGCATGGGGACCTCCGCACGATTATCCTCCAGAACCAGACCTTCCACACCCGCATGCTTGCTGCCATGGAGGACCAGACTAGGGCTTTGCGTGGGCTGCCTCCCATAGTACCACCACCTCCTGATGCAGCTGCAGAGGGTGAGCAGAGCGACAGCAGCGATTCTCTCACAATATGGTAGCCGTGCAGGCCATGAGCCCATGGAGGTGTTTTTTTTCCCCAGAATCCACACAGGTGGGTTTTGGTGTGCACCCTGTCATCGGACCTCCTGGGTGGCCTCCCCACCCCTCCGACCCATACATGGCCATTTTTGATTTTTGATTTTTGATTTTTGATTTTTGAATTTTGATTTTTGATTTTTTTACAGTGTGTTGCCTTGTGTGGCTCCCGTGGGCATACACTGTATTGTGGCTGGGCACATGCAGGCTTGTCCTGAATTTGGGTTAGATGCTTTCATTTGTGTGACACACACCCCTACTGCTTCCCGTTTCTATGGGCTTGCAAAGGGTGTGCCCAAGTGACATTGACTTACACAGTGACGTTGGACTCCCATTTTATGTGTGGGCAGTCTGTAGTCAATACTGTGTATACATTCCTAGTGCATATTGTTGTTGTATTGTACACTGCATGGTGTATTGCTTTGTGTCTCTGCATCCATCTCATCCTCCTAATTTGCAGGTCCATTCCTCATGTCTTCACAAGGAGGTCTACTTTGGAAATGGAGTTCATGTTGTAAGCAGTGCACCTATACTTTTGCGTGGCGCTAACACTGTACAGTTGGAAGTGGTCGAAGTGCTGGCATTATCAGGTAGTGAGACTACCAATTTTTTAAATCCGTACTGTCATGTTTATGGTACGTTTGAGGCTGTGTAGGTGATTTGTATTATTGCAAAATATTTGGTAATGTGTGTTGTTGGTCCTGCATTACTGTGAGCATTTCATATGTGGTCAGTTTCCATTAGGGACACTGTACTTTGTGACACTTGTGTCATGTTGTGGGGATTACTTTGTTTGCTCTCACATAGCATGACATGCCATGGTGTGTTGTGTGGCGGTGCCGGGGAGTGGTTGGGTGACATGGCACTGTTCTCATGTTGTATTTTGCAAGTGGGTATTCATTTTTGCTGCATATAAGTGTGTCTTTTGATGACACTGCATTGTTGGTGTTTGTATAGGTAGGGATGCACACATTGTGACACTTCCAGGTGAACAATCTCAGGCTGATATGGTTCTGACAGTTGACTGTCCCTTCATTCATCATAATTGTCGGATTGAGTCATCATTGATTGTCAGATGGTATGTGCCAGGGCTGTGTGCACTCCACAAGGGTGTGATTTCTATGTGAAGTAATTAGCCACCAGCTGCATACGGGCTGCCTCACCCCGTGCCCTTTCCCCTCCCATGCGCAGCGGACGTGCATGTGGTTGGGGATTTGGGGGCACCACCATGTCCACAGCCAGGCCCCAGGGTGTTGCTGCCACTATGATCCTGCACATTACTGGAGGAGCGTATAACAGCTGCCCGCCAGAACGGTCAAGGGAGCGAAAGCGTGATTTGAGCACTCTGAATGTGCGCTCCACTATGCCCCGGGTTGCAATATGGGCTGTGTTGTATCTTACCTCGGGAGGCGTGATGGGGTTACGAATTGGCGTCATCATGTGGGTGCTCAGAGGGTAGTCACTGTCCCCTGGGGAGGTGGTGATGGGTATCATTAGTGGGGTAGTGACATTACTCTGTATCTGACATGCATGCGTGTGCTGTGGCATTTATACTCACCAAGCAGCCATGCATCACCATGCCGCCCAGCTTCCATGTCCCGGTTTAGGGTTGACATCCTGTAAATGAAGCTGTCATGGGTGGACCCTGGATAGTTGGCATATACTGAGGTGATGATTCCCTTGGCATCATATACTACCTTGACGTTGATGGAATGCCAGTGATTGTGGTTTCTATAGATGTGCTCAGATGCCCTGGGGAGACGTAGAGCCACATGGGTGCAATCAATGTCACCTAGCACTTTGGGGAATTGTGCCACCCCGTAGAAATCCTGGATGACAGCCTGCCTTTCTGCAGGTGTTCTGGGCAGGTATTTGTGCCTGCGGACTGATGGGCGTGCAGTCATGATGGCCAACACCTGGTGTAGGCACCGTGACTGCGTGGCCTGTGACACCCCTGCCACTATGGCACTTATCCGCTGAAATGATCCGGTAGCCAAGAAGTGCAGTACATTGAGGACCTTCTCCAGGGGGCTGAGTGCTTGGGAGCACAGGGTGGGTGATGTGAGGTCATCCTCCCACTCACTGACCAGGTCGAGTATTATGTGAGGTGGAAACCTGTACCTCCCATACACCTGGTCATCAGGCATACCAAAAAGGCTGGTTCTGGGTGTAAAGATTCTGGCCCTGATTATCCTCCTCCTCCTCCTGCGGTATCCCACGGCCACTGCTGCTAGGAACGGTATATTCATCCTGACGTCTGAGCTTGTTTGTTGTTTGTGCACACATTTATGCTGCACGGGTCGACGTACGCCTACTTCCTGCGAGTCGACGTGTGCCTGCTTCATGCTGGCGTACGTGTTTCCGGATTGGACCGTCTTTTTTGCTGCGTTGTAGGCGACCGTGTAAATCTTCCCGCCCACCCCAGGAATACACAGGCCCAGTCGCGTGTAAATCTTCCCGGCCATCCCAGGAATACATGTACCCCACACTCCCAGGCCCAGTCATGTGTGGAAGTTCACACGAACCCCGTAATACACATACCCTGCTGATATCGCGTGTGGAAGTTCACGCGAACACGTAATACACGTACCCGGCTGAAATCGCGTGTGAAACTACCCGCGCACCCCTGAAAGACACGTACCCAGGCCAATCGCACTGCTGGGGGGTGGGGGTGCAGGGGGACATGAGTTGGACATGAGTGTGGGCCTGCTGGCAGGTGCCCTGCACTGCTGGGAGGTGGGGGTTCTGGGAGATATGAGTGGGGGCCTGGTGGAGGGTGCCCCTGACTGCTGGGGGGTGGGGGTGCTGGGAGACATGAGTGGGGGCCTGGTGGAGGGTGCCCCTGACTGCTGGGGGATGGGGGTGCAGGGGGACATGAGTTGGACATGAGTGGGGGCCTGGTGGAGGGTGCCCCTGACTGCTGGGGGGTGGGGGTGCTGGGAGACTGAGTTGGACATGAGTGGGGGGCCTGCTGGCAGGTGCCCTGCAGTGCTGGGGGGTGGGGGTGCTGGGAGACATGAGTGGGGGCCTTTTGGAGGGTGCCCCTGACTGCTGGGGGGTGGGGGTGCTGGGAGACATGAGTGGGGGCCTGGTGGAGGGTGCCACTGATTTCTGGGGGATGTGGGGGTGCAGGGGGACATGAGTTGGACATGAGTGGGGGCCTGCTGGCAGGTGCCCTGCACTGCTGGGGGGTGGAGGTGCTGGGAGACATGAGTGGGGGCCTGGTGGCAGGTGCCACTGACTGCTGGGGGGTGGGGGTGCTGGGAGACATTAGTGTGGGACTGGTGGAGGGTGCCCCTGACTGCTGTGGGGTGGGGGTGCTGGGAGACATGAGTGGGGGCCTGGTGGAGGGTGCCCCTGACTGCTGGGGGGTGGGGGTTCAGGGAGACATGTGTTTGACATGGGTGGGGGCATGGTGGAGGGTGCCCCTGGATTCTGGGGGGTTGGGGTGCTGGGAGACATGAGTGGGGGCCTGGTGGAGGGTGCCCCTGACTGCTGGGGGTGGGGGTACAGGGGGACATGGGTTGGGCATGAGTGGGGGCCTGGTGGAGGGTGCCCCTGGATGCTGGGGGGTGGGGGTGCTGGGAGGCATGAGTGTGGGCCTGGTGGAGGGTACCCCTGACTGCTGGGGGGTGGGGGTGCTAGGAGACATGAGTGGGGGCCTGGTGGAGGGTGCCCCTGACTGCTGGGGGGTGGGGCTGCTGGGAGACATGAGTGGGGGCCTGGTGGAGGGTGCCTCTGGATGCTGGGGGGTGGGGCTGCTGGGAGACATGAGTGGGGGCCTGGTGGAGGGTGCCCCTGGATGCTGGGGGGTGGGGCTGCTGGGAGACATGAGTGGGGGCCTGGTGGAGGGTGCCTCTGGATGCTGGGGGGTGAAATCTTACGATTTCAGGCCATCTGTCCAATTGTTTTTTTTGGTCTGGATGCTTTGTATCTAAATGTGTATATCTTTACATTGTACATTGTTTTTCCTTTTGCAGGGAGACATGCGTTGGTGGGCAGTAGTGCAAGGTGACATGTGGGTTGGCTGGGGGGCATGACCATGGTGGATGGGCTGCCTGCGGGACATGTGAAGGGGTGCAGGGTAGTCCCCCGTGGTGTGGGCGGCCTGCAGGGGCCGTGTAGGGTGTAGAGGGAACACCTGGGAGGACCCACACAGCCAATTCACGTGTAGTACTCCCCGGCACCCCCGTAATACATGTAAGCTGCTGGATTCGCGTGTGGAACTTCCCGCGCACCCGAAGTACACGTGCCCTGCTGAAATCGCGTGTGGGACTTCACGCGCACCACGAAATACACGTACCCTGCAAATTCACGTGTGAATCTTCAAGCGCACCTTGGAATACACGTACCCTGCTGAAATCGCGTGTGAAACTTCACGCGCACCCCGAGATACAAGTACCAAGGACAATCTCATGTGGAACTTCCCGCGTAACCCGTAATACACTTACCCAGGCCAATCGCGTGTGGAACTTCCCACGCACCCTGAAATACACGTACCCAGGACAATCGCGTGTGGAACTTCCCGTGCACCCCGAAATACACGCACACGCTATTTTTCACACAGCGGGTGTCCGTGTTTGTCGCGGACCCCTTTGCACCTCATTTGTCCTAGAGGGCCACAGTATGGATCATTCATCATAGCTATATATAGGTGCTTTTTGTTAGTGCACATTTGGGCGCACATTTATTTCAGGCACAGGGAAGCTACCGCCTGCTTTCTTGTGGCGGACTTGTTTGGCTCTGTGCGCGTTTTTGCCCGTGCGCTGGTTTGCCCTATTCGATTCCATGAATACGAGTTGTAGGCACGCGTGTGGGCGTTCCGCGCACTTGCCTCCTGCACTTCCCCCGTGACGCCCATATTTTCACGCGTTGTTCCCCATTCCGAGTGTTACGCCCCGTGTTCCGCCTACTTTTGTTATGTGCGCCGCGCTATGTGCGATTCTGCTGTGGCCGTGGCGCACGCCATTGGATGACCTGTGCGCCGGCGTGCACCGCGCACTTTTTCAGCGCACATCCAATATTTTTCTCGCGCACGGACTTCCATGAATCGATGTGCACTGATTTCCCTGCGATTTTCGCCCTTGCACTGCGATTTGCACGTTTTGGCACCTCTGCGCCGGAATTTTCGGCATACATTAATTCCCTGAATCGGCCTGTTAGTCTCTCGTGGCAACGAGGCCACTGACTTAGCAGCAAAAAGAGTAGCACATTTTCCTGAAATATCTGAATTGATACTGCACCAAAAAAAAATACATAGGCACGAAACGGAAGAAGGCTTTAATACACTACCGATAGCCCAAATTACTGAGTTTCAGGGAAACCCCCCCAAGAGGAGCATGAATTGTGGAAACCAAGGGATGCTCATCATCCCCCACAGATGCAATTTAGTGGCAGGACAGCACTAGGAAACCAGTTATGCCTGTGGGATTATTTAAAGTAGTATCAGATCAACAACATTACCCAGCACATACAACATGAAAGTGTCTTGCACCTTTGATCTCAGAAGATTGGTTTGTACCCAAGCTGGCAGAACATGTCTCAGAGATTATTGTGAACTGTTTCACTTGTCAGCAATTTACTGGAGGGCACACGCTGCAAACAGTGAGGGGAGCATACCCCGTCCTACTGCACCCTTCCAGCATTTGCATATAGACTATATACATATACTCCAAGTGCTATTTGTTGTATGTCCTTTTTCCCAATGGATTGAAGCAAGTCTATATGATATGATGTCACATGTGCTGCGAAGTTCCTCGTACTTGAGGTCTTCCCAATGTGGGGAGTGTGGGAAGTTCTCTGGTCTGACAATAGACCACATTTTGTAAATTAAATATTTGAGCACATCAGAATTCTGCTAGGTATTAGGCAAACATTCTCTTCAGTTTATCACCCACTAGCAAACAGTACTTGTGAGTGCATCAACACCCTACTCATGGAACGCATTTCAAAGCTAGAAGTGACTTTGAAAAAAGGATGGCTCATTGCCTACCCTTAGCCCTATTTGCATTATGTAATCAGCCCAGCTCAGACCATCATCTAACTCCTCACAAGCTGGTCATAGGAGTTATATGCATGTAGATCTTCCTCCTCCCACTCAAGAGCAAGCTGATGTGCTTAGTGTTTCAAATGTATTGAGAACTGAAATGCATGATTATGATTATTTGACTGTCATGATGACGAGTGCAACTTTTATGCCTCAACAGCTTTATGCACCACAGAGGAGGTCAAAGAAGATTGATGAAGACTATGAACAAATTGATGTAACAACAGTTCTAAAACTGCTTTCTCTGTATGCAGGCAACAACGTACTTTGCATGCATTTTACTAGGTGCTGGCACAAGCCGAGGTTCGAAGGATCTTTCCTTTGGAAGAAGTACAACCAACATTTTTAAAGGTGCAAGGAGGACGGGCGTGCTGCACCACAGTGATGTCAACCCCTGCAAAGGAGAGACTCCCCCTGATGAACCCCTGAAATCAGAAGATGAAGAAGAGATGAGATGAATACAGATGACAGTCGTCACTAATACAAATAATCAACCATCACTATAAAGAGACAGTGGGCCTCATTAGGAGTTTAGCAATAGCCTTGCCGGTAAAAACGGCAGGCTGCTGCCAAACTCCTGAAAGAATCCGGCACCCAGCAATGAGGAATTACTGGGGTATTCCAACTTTGCCAGACCTGGCAATTCCTACATTGCTGTGTGCCAGTGCCTGTCAGTCCCCATTCCCATTTCATCCCCATAGGGCTCAATGGGAATGGGGACGTCGGATGCACTGGCACCGTTACAACAGTGCCGGTGCATCTGACGTGTCGTGCTCGCGGGGGTTGCTCGGCCCACCAGGTCAGACCTGGCGGGCTGACAGGCACCGGCGAGCACAGATTGTAGTATGGCGCTACGGTAGCAACAGTGCCGGGAGCACTACTGGCACCATTGTTACCTTACCGCCATACTTATAATGAGGACCAGTGTTCCTTTTGTTTATATACAGCAACAGAGGAGACTTAGTGGACACTTTTCCAAGCCATACCTGCAGAGTAGCACTTTACCGAAATGAAAAGTATATACACTAAATGCTTGCTTTAACAATGTATTCTATTCTATTTCTAATAGAATATTTCAAATATTCTAATTCTATGTGTTCTGTTGTTATAATGTAAAGCGCTTTGGATGAAAGTGCTATAAACACAATAAATACAATACAACAATGATATGTCTCATGGCTTTATCTTATTTAGTGAATATGTATCCTGCTTTAGGAGTGAGAAATATATCCCTTGCTGTTCTTCTAGTGAACCTTAAGGCGTACTGCATTTTTTAAAGGATTTTTCTTGCTATATTGACACAATTATTCCTGTGAACACTGACATTTTGAAGGAACAGAAAGAGACTTGTGGGAGGGGAATGAAAAATGGGACTTTTCAATTTTGTTAGATATTCACTTTTGGCTCATATATGTAACAATGCACATGGTTATTTACAAAGAGTGAATATGTTGGCAATAATGCTTTTAGCCAACAGTTTTACATTTTGCAGCCTTCATTTTATTATTTTCATTGCATTAAGAGGGTTGGTCCTTTGTAATGTATCCAAATCAGTATACAGCAATATAACCCCCATCACCATGACATATGAAATGATGACCCAAGAGCTTCTTGTGGTCCCTACACAAATCAAAAGGCTAAAACGGAGTCTGATGAATTACTTTGAGCATATGAACTCTTATATGACCAACAACACCCAAGTCACTAATAATTTGTCATTTCAACACATGACCCGAGTGGGAAGAGAGACGTCTGATGAGAGCTGTTATGTATTGTGATGAATCCGATGGAGTCATCACTGATTTCCCGGTGGTGACCTCCTCCCGTGTGGTCAGGGGATGCAGCCGCTACCTGATCCTGCTATATGAGGTAGGACCACATGGAAGGAGGCAACCTCTGGAGAGATGTTATTGCTCCATCAAGTGAGACATGTTATGCTCAATTTTCTCTTGAAAATAACCCTCCCATATCTAATACCCTCCGGGCCTACTGTTATACGTCCACTCCTTCTGCCATGAAGAATTGGGAGATCATCCTCTCCCGTTCCACCTATCATTCATTCAAGACTCATTTACCATTTAAGACTACTGAAAATGTTTATTCATGTCTTGTATCAATTCCCAAAACTGGACTACCTTTCCCAGAATGACCAAGGAACTGGGACGAGGAAGAGGAATCAAGCTTTACTTACAGGAGCCCGGAGCGAACACGAAGAAACCAGGCAGAAGCAGTTGCGAGAAGGAAGCAGACGAAATCACTTCTCTGGTTGACCGTGGGAGAATACAGGAACACCAACAAGAGCTGGTGAGTTCTCCCAGAGGCAGTGGGGACCTCAGGGTGTGGCGTCGGTCATACAGGATACAAGTGAATGTACAACAAACAAGTGAGAAAGAACAAATGAACTTAAAATTAAAATAGGAATTAAATTGCAAATAAACCCTTTGGAAAAGGGTATAGAGCACATGTGAATACAAGACGTTAGGGCAGGAGAGTATACCAGGCAATCACAGGTGTGTGAATGCAAGAAACCCTGGCAGGACAGTATAGCATGCAATCCCAAGTGTTTGAAAACAAAATACCCTGGCAACAGCAAATATCAGGCAACTAACAGAAGATTGTGAAAACAAGAAGCCCTAGCAGGAGAGTATACCAGGCAACCAGGACTGTGTTGTTTAACAAAGAGGTCCTGAGAAGGAACATCAGGATTCAGTAAAGGATTGTGTTGTTTAACAAAGAGGTCCTGAAAAGGAACATCAAGACTGAGTACAGGAATGTTGACCATATTGAACCCCATATTCATGGGGAACCTGGTGCTAAAACATTTCTAGACAACCTGATTCTGGGTCAGGGTTTCACAAGTAGCAGAGCAGCTACTTTGCTGCAATCTATTTAAAGCAGTCCTCTGGAGCAAGGACCTTTATCCTTGCAGAACCTTTGTTTAGAAGTCATTTATCCTTCTTTTGTGAAGTGTTTTCTAAAGCTTCCAAAGTTAAAGACATTTCCCATTTCACCTAGGAGTTTAGTTTTAGTGTGAGGGTCAGAATAGAACTTTGGACACAGGGCAATTTTGTTCTGGACATTCTACCAAAGACAGGTCTTTACTTTTTGTTTAGGTAGGGAAATTCTTCTTGGAGCAGCGTCAGCGAGACATTTTCTCAAACCCTTTTATTTCCAATGACAGTCTTTAACCAAAAGCATGGCTAACATATATCCAGGTTTCATTCGTGACTCCTCACATATGGTGTCAGGGTGGGATTTTGACACAGTTGACACAAACTGGGGAACCAATCAGAATTCCTTTTTAGTTGTGTTACAGGTATCTTAAATGATACCCACTATCCAACAGTTAGAAGAAAAAGATTTCATTTTTAGACACCAATGGAGGACACCATCCTTAATATTAAACAAAGAATATTGGTCACATTTCACTTCCCCAATAGATGCCAACAGTACCTTTATCAAGGTCGCCCTTTGTTGGAGACTCATCAGATTATGATATAAAGCCAAACAGTAAACTCAATCTGATAGTTAAAGCAGGGATATATTTTCCCCAATAACATCACTAGGGACAGCATCTAGCTTTAGTAGACCCCGCCCCCCCGGATCCCTGCTGGGCCAGAAAATCTTGCTAGGTTCACTCCACATAAGACAGACCTTACCTTAGAGAAACAGAGAAGCTTTGGGGAGTAGAAGAAGAGGTAGTTTCCTTTGCGACGGAGCAAACAGAATGTTAGCTGCCCACCAAGTCCAAGCCGAAGATCAGTTTCAAACCAAGCTGGATAGAAATATTGCCTCTCAACAGTGACCTGTATTATCCCATGGGGTGTTGCAACCTTACAGGGAAGGAGAGGACCTGGGGAATGTTTTTCTCAACGTTGAGAGGTTGGCGCATCAGTTTCATTGGGGAGATCATTTAAACACTTCTTATCTAGCTCCTCTTTTGAGAGGCGAACTACAAATGCATATAAATTGTTAAATCCTTTGGGCAAAGTTTGTTACAATGGGTGGTGCAAACAGAAACATTCTATAAACAGAAATTAAGAAACATCAAGCTAAACCCAGAAGAAACACATATAGAGCTGGGGGCCCGAGTACAGAATACTATGGTTTTGTGGCTCAGTAAAAAAACATTACCCGAAGTACTGGAAGCCCTAACTATCGATCAGTTTTTAAACTCCTTACTACCCTATCTACAGAGGGAGGTACATCAGTTACAAAGAACCAGTTTAGCCACAGCTATACAAACAGGTCAAAACTATGCCAAAGCCAATACACATTTAAAAAGCTTACACCAGAATGAAGAACATTTTATTGACTTCCTCGATCACTGTCTATTTATGGGCTTCTGGCAGTCAATATGGCTTTATGTGTACCACTTTACCTTTAGGTGTTCTAATATAGTGGTATGTACCTTTTACTCTTCTTAGTTTTTTCTGAGAATACATTGGGAAATGAAATTACTACATATTTTGATCATTTTAGTGTTGAGTACATAGCTCAGAGGGAATTAAATCAAAGTTATCTATGTCTGTGGGAACCAGACAGGCTAATACTGGGATGGGTGGCTGACGGGTTCTCTTTCCACTCTTTCAAGAGATTTACATGATATAATTGGATGTTCTGTTTTCTCTCCGGTTGGGCTACTCTATAAGTGCAGATTCCCGTTGATTCTACTATCTCATAAGGTCCGTGTCACTTGGAGACAAGTTTGTTTTCATAGGTGGGTAAGAGGACCAGTACTTTCTGTCCTATGGAGATTCATCTTAAATTCACTTTCTTGTCACAAGTGGTCTTTTGTTGGCTCTGGGCATTTTACATATGTATACAAACTAAGTCTTGGACCAACTTCATATGTGCCCGCATTCGGGTGTCGGTTTTCCAGAGGGGAATAGGGACCTCCTCTCGCTCTTACCAGGTTTCCCTGATTAAAAGGACATATTTATTGCCTAATCTGGATGTTTCAAGTGGTCCAATTATGTCCATACCAATTCTTGAAAAGGGGATTTCTTTGATCAGCAATAGGTTCAGAGGGGCAGGTGACGGGTTGTGTATGCTGGACTTTTGAACTATGTCGCACATCTGGATGAAAGTTTTTACATCGTGTGGATAGCTGGCCAGTAAAACTTTCCACTAATGTGCACCTGGGTTTTAGATTGCCCTAAAGCACCCCAGTATGATGGGAATGTGTGATTTCCAGTACAAAATTCGGTGGCTTTTGGGTATTACCAATTGTGTTTCTACAATACCATCTGGGGAAGTTTCTCTTCTGTAAAGCAATCCTTGTTTTAGAAAGAAAAAATAAGACTTCCCTTCTCTAAGCCTTCTTCTTCCGGAATTGCTTGTAAAAACGCTTAAGCAAGAGCTGGTTCATTTCACTGGGCGAAGGCTAGGTCAGGATAGATAGTGGGCTCTTCTCCCTTCATTTCTTCAATGTTAATCAATTTATCAGCTTCCGCAAAGGCTAAGTTACCTCTTTCTGTTTCGTCTGGTTCACTTTCATTAAACTGAGGAAATAAAGCTCTTTCCAAAATTCCCTGGGAAATTTCATCTCCCCGACGTACCTCAAAAGGGATCTTGCAATGGTTTTTTGAGAGAACTTTCACATCTCCCAGAAAGTCGGGATCAATAACGCCTGCCAAGACGTCTATCCTGAACTTCCATGCTAGGCCAGATTTTGGAGCCAACTGAATGTAACACCCGGGAGGGGGTATCAAAACCAAGTCTGTAGGAATCATTCCTCTTTTCACAGGGGGGGATAATAGCTTCCCTATTGCTACAGATATCAAACCCTATTGATTCCTTGGTGGCGATGGAAGGACTAGAGGCTCTCTGAATAACCTTTTGAAATTGTAGGGTTCCCCAATTTGTTTCAATCGAGTCACATCTCACCTCTGACACCATATGTAAGGAACCCATGGTGGAAACAGTAAAGACAGACACAAGTGATCACAGTTCAATGGTGTTTATTAAACTGTAAATGCAGGGTGGAAAAACACCTAAACCAAACCTATTTCTAAGATGGGAGCAAGCTTCGACCATCAAATGAAAAATAAGGCAGTCTTTGTGGTGTCTCATAAAGAAAGAAGTGTTCACAAATAATAA
Source organism: Ambystoma mexicanum (assembly GCF_040938575.1). Taxonomy (NCBI): domain Eukaryota; kingdom Metazoa; phylum Chordata; class Amphibia; order Caudata; family Ambystomatidae; genus Ambystoma; species Ambystoma mexicanum. The sequence goes on along the minus strand of NC_090936.1, from coordinate 1,200,044,742 downwards.
GTCAAGATGTGATTGCTAGCAGTCTCCCTTCCCCACGTTTTGAGCATGGTACGAAGTGGATATCCTGAGCACAGCACACGCTTGAGCTTTTCCAGCATGAGCTGCCAGTTTTGTACCAATTATCAGGTTCTCTAATGGTTAAGTCTCTTTTCGACAAAAAGTCTTTTGCCTTCTTCAACAAAACAAACAGTTCATTTTCTAATGGACCTTGGGTGATGACTTTTTATGCCTGGATCTCCCTCTGTCGGGCTCGGACCCCTAGGCTTCCCTCTATCGTGCTCAGGCCTTTCTTTCGGGATCTCCCTCTGCCGGGCTCAGATCCAAATGCCAAGGGGGACAATCCACTTCTCCTGGTCTTACAATACTTCTTGCACGCATGAATCTTAATGTCTTATCAAACAATTAATTGTGGACATCCCTCGGTCGGGTTCACCCCTGTCAACACACTGTTCATGGGACTTCAGGCTTCACCCCTTTTTGTTAGCATCCATCCACTGGGTTTACTCTTGCCAACATTTGCAGCACACTGTTCATGTGCTAAGTTCACCAAGCAGGATTCATTTCACTTTGCTTCACAATCAGCTGTTGGTCAGAGACTTTCCACCGTACAGAGGATTTTACAAGACCCTTGTATGACCAATTTGACCTCTTTTCACCTTTTCCCAAGGCCTTCTGGTTACGGTTGTTTCTACCATTGGGTAATCACCCAGAGTTTCCTGTGTCAGCACCCACGTGTTGCCGGACACCTCTGTTGCTAGTTTTCCCCCTGTTTCATCAATAGCTCTTTAAGCCTTTAACATTTCAAATTAGCCATTTGCAACTTTTCGTTCAACAAAGTTTGGTTTCTTATCTGCTCTCCCTTCAACTCACTGGCTGTGATGAACCGAATGGCTTTCTTTCCCTTTTGAGTCAAGGTTGGTACCACAGAGACAAGCGTCCCATCCCGGCTTGGTAATCAGCGGAGGAGGGTTTTGTGTACCCTTGACATCTGCTGCAACACACGCTGGCTATTGTTCACAGTCTTACGATTCATTCTGCAGAGGTTTCACGGGCCTTGGTCGGAAAGGGCAAGGTCTCTTCTCTCCTTGTCACCCTCTCGTTATGCTCCATATTTCTCCTTCTCTTCAACTGCTGTGGTGAGTTAGCTCTTAGGTCTTGCTCTCTGCCTTGCTCATCCTGTGCTTTCGTGCGCTACCTTTTATCCCTGTGGGGAAGGGAAGGGGTTGTCAGGTGTGTGTGATTCTGGTCAATTGCCTGACTTTGCCTGACCCTTGTATTGGGCTCTGGTGTGAGTTGTGTGGAAGAGTTCATGTTGGAAAAGCAGGGAGGGCAGTGTTTTGGAACATCTTACATAGTAGGATGTGGAAATGGTGTTGAGAGAAGGGGGCTAGCGCATTGCACCTATTGGTGTCCCACTCCCCAATCCCCAAGGACCCCCCATCCAGGTGATCCTCCCTCACTGGTCCACCCCCAGGAACTGAATCCTATAGCAATGGCTGTGTCCTGGCCACCTGGATGACAGATCCCAGAGGGACTTGCTAGGGAGACAACTTCAGGTTTCTCACCCAACCACAGTGCTTTGAAGTAAATTTTGCTATTTCATATGCAAGTTAGCTACAGAACGCTGTGCTCTCTAGTGGGGATTAAGTCAATAATTACTGGTAATCACTCCTAGCTAGAGGTTTGGCAATATGTTATTGCAAAGTGTGATCAGTGCTGTATCTCAAGGTAGCACAGTTGTTTTTATGAAGCTCTTTCCTAATGTCAGCATCCTGTCTAGCCGTCAAACGCAAGCACCTCTGGCTGTCTCCCTTAGGACATTCTATTAAACAATATCAATTTCTCTTTTGGGAGTTGGCACATATTTAAGGTAATAAATAGCAGAATAGGGAATGTTCATAATCTGTAGTCCACAGGTTAGTGAAACCCCAAAATCACCCCAACATCAATGTACTTCCAACTTAAATTGCTTCAGCCTATTCTTCTTCGTTCAGCTGTTGTTGGGACACTGGTGAATTCAAAATTGGACTTCTCTAATGCTATTCTTGTGGGTATTCCGGCTAGCCAGATGCATCAGCTTCAAGTCCCATTAGCCTCCTTTATACTCTGCTGAGAACTATGTCAGTTTCCTCTTTTCGCAGAAGTCTTCACTGCCTTACAGTATGACAGGATTATTTTCAAGAACCTCTGTCTTGTTTTTAAGTGCCTCCATGGCCGAGCTCATAGTTACCTTGTCTCCAAGCTCTTTCCATACTGTCCAATCTGAGTCCCCTCTTCCCATTTTGTACATCACATCGATGGACGGTTTTCTGTCTGTGTTCCTCGAGCCTGGAATTTGCTGCCTCCAATCTCTAGAAACATAGCTCCCTGTCATTATTTAGAAAGATGCTCATGACCCATCTATTCCACTTCACACTACAAAACATTTTGTTTATTCTGTCCTCTTCATTGTTAACACCTGCACCTAGAGGCAGTGTCTGCCTGGTTCCCTTCAAGGATTTGCACGTTACAAATATCCAAATCAAATCAAACAAAATCCTCTCACGTGTTGGTTCGCAAAGCAGTGGTGTATTTGGGCTTGCTGCTGCCCTAGGCCCAAATAAGTGCATGCCACCCCCAACTTTACTCCACCTCTCCATACTCTGCACAATTACCAGATGCCACTACTTCAACAAATATTTGCCTGCGTTGTTCACACTATGCCACTTCATCGCCATTCTGACCCCCATTTTGGCTCCTAACTATTATAAAGATGTTTTTAAGGTTGCAGGGATCAGAAAGGTATTGTTTCCTCTCTATTTATTCAAGCCTGTCATCTTCTATGTTATGTTGGTTGAACAAGTGTTTTTAGATCTGTGCTACCCAAGATTTGGAGAAGGCAGTGTGTTCTACAGTTGAGTGCACCAGAGGTAATTGTTACAGCTAATTGTCTATTTTCAGTTAAGTCCAAAAACAATCTTTACAGGAAGTGATAAGAACATAAACTGTATGCCAACTGGACACAAGTGAAGGAAGGTTTCTCTCACAAATTGCCTGCTGTCACTCAACAAGAAGCACCTAGACTGGCTTGTAATATTAATGCAACAACATTTCTACATCAGGTATTGCCAAATGGTAAAGTTTACCTATGAAATATATGCAAGTGGTACAGGTACATTTTATAAAAATGTTGAATAAAAAGAACTCAACCCCGACCTCATAGTTACAGCTCTGGTGTTAGCAGCGGGCAAAATGGAGATAAGGCATGCTACCTTCTGCAGCCAATGCACCTCCAATCCCTTGGGCTGTAACTCCATCAATATATGGCAAAAGCACAAGTGAAAATTATAAACTGTGTCTGGACATAAACACCCCAGTAGAGTAAATACAATTGGAGAAGGTTCTTGGAATCTTTGGCTGTGCCTTCTCACAGTGGAGTAATGGATAAGGGTGACCCTGAACATTCATTTGTGGGAATCAACAACATTCCTCACAGCTGCACAATGCAGGCACCTTTTTATAACAAATGAAGTGGTACATACTGTTTACATCATGGCTGTTTGTGCAATTGTTCAAAATACCCAACACTCCAAGAGTAAAATTGAGCAATGGATCGGGTGTTCCAGCACAGAATTACTTTTGTGGGTTTGGTTTAGGCTATGGATCTTGCCTGCTTGTGTTTAAGGTCATTTAAAATGTGTGTTAACCCTGTAGATTTGGTTGGACTGTACAATATGTTTTGAGATGTTTGGGTATAGACAAAGATGTCCTTGTGTCACATGAAGTACTGTTTCACAGTTAATGTCCTAAGTTGTATTTAAACTATAATGAATGTACGGATTACTTATAAGCATCACATTTCTGCATTCTGTGACATACTTTGCAGTTGGTTCTCCTGCTAATACTGAGCATGCAGCAGAATGTCGTCAAAGTCACATGATAAACCCTCAGGGTTGCCAGTTGCCTGCTTAGCACTGAGCAGCTTCTATAAAGATGGCTGAATGGACATCTTTATGGGACAACTTTACAGCTGCAAAACAGTCTGTACCTTTGGCACACAGTTTTTCTTCTCACCCTTCTATGGCTTTGGGTATCCTTTCACAGGTTTCTTGATGCACTTGCGCATTCAGATTTACTCTTTGCCATTTTAACTTCTCTATGACCTATTTTCTGCGTGCACATTATGGGCAGCCTCAGACCTCTGACATGTGGGGCTGGGAGGTGCGGGAGGGGGCGAATGAGTGCTTGCTTCTGAACATCATTTTAGTGCCAGCTGTGGCAACTCTGTGCTTGACTTAAGCATAGGCATGTGTTTAACATTGTAAAATGGTGGATTATTTTACATTTCTGAAGGAAAAAACCCTCCCGTTATAATATAAAAGTGATTGATTAACACAGTGCTTGTGTTTATTGATTAGAACAAACTCCAAAGATAATGTGAAGGGGCACCAATAAAACCAATGATGTTATGGCTGTTTTGCATATTAGAGAGTATTTTGGGATGATAAGAATGAGCAAGAGCTTTCTATCGACCATATATGTCTGTGAGAGTTGCATGACTGAATCAGTAAACACCCAAAGCACGCTGGGTTTGGTAGGCGTGGTCCTTCGTTATTGTTCATGCACATTTTTTTTAAGCCAATTAAAACCATTGGCGGCAGTCTATGAACTAGCCGCCATGTTGATCTGTCTGATTATTGTACTTTGGCTGCTAATATTTTCTAATGTAGACCATGTGTGCACATGCTAGTTTCATGAATTATCTATGTTACATATCTCAATATGTTCCAAATTGCCAAATATCATATGTAAAAATATAGTTGGACCCATGTGCATATCCTTGATTGTGTGTGCATTTTAAACAGGGCCTCAGCAAAGGAGCAACCAATAAATGTGATAGGAGATGTATGCATGCACTTGACCTTACCAGGGCTCGATATCATAATCGTGTAAGGGCTAGCTTTACAGTGGCGTGCACCGTGGAATGCATAATGCTCATGCATCACTGTTCAGAGGAACAGGTCATAGTCACTTATACCAAAGGGATGACCCATAGTCCCAAGAAATAATATGTAAAGGACTAATACAGGTATACAAATTGGTAAACAGTTGCCCTAGTGCAGGAGTGGTGTTCCGCCAATGAACTCTGACTTAATGCAAGTAAGACTGAGATTCTCCTCATCAGCACACCCACTCCCTCCTTTCCTGTCACTTTCTGACCAGCCTCTCTTGGCCCTCCTCCTGCCCCCACTTGCAAGGCCAAAAACCTTGGGGTCATCTTTGACTCCACACTCTCCTTCTCTCCTCACATCTCTGACGTCTCTAAGAAGTCCCTGTAACAGCTGCACCTCCTCAAAGATATTTTTCCCTTCCTCTCCTTCCCCCAGAAGATCACTGTCTCCAGAGCTCTGGTTCTCTCTAGGCTGGACTATTACAGCAGCCTCTTTCTAAATCTGCTTGCTTCCTCTGTCCGCCCGTTGCAACTCATACAGAACAGGACTGCAAGACTTGTCATTGGCCTCAAGCCCTAGGATTGTATCCCTCCTGCACTGAATTCTCCTCATTGGTTCCCAGTGGCTGCAAGGATCAAATTGAAGACCCTTTGTATTATCCACAAGGCTTTCTGGTGGCTGCCTCCAAAAAACCTTCAACTCTCCCTCTGCAAATACCTTCCCACTCAAGCTCTTCACTCCTCCAACTCCCTCAGGGTCAGTCGCTTCTCCAAGTATAGAGTTAGCAGTGGATCTCTTTCCTTGGCTGGGGCCTCCCTCTGGAACAACCTCCCTGCCACTTTGAAACTTGAGGGGAACCATCTCCGGTTCCGTAAGCACCTCAAGACCTTCCTCTTTGCATCCGCCTTCTCTCTTCCCCACCCCTGCTGATCTGTCCACTTTGGCACCATGCACCTGGTTACCCTCTGATTTCAGGCCCAGGTACAAGCCCACCCTGTCACACACCTGCACTGCCTCCCTGGATCTGTAACCCTACAATCCCCTTACCTGCACTTATCAGACAACCTGTGTCTGTGCCTTAATCCTAGCACTTGGCACCTTGCTGGCTACACTTCCACTTGTTTTTTATCCCTTACTCAGCACTTTCCACTTCTCCCCTCCCCCTTGCACTTTCTCTCGTCCCTCTCCCCTGCACTTGTGCGTTCTCAATGTCACTGGCCCCAGTAAGATCATTGGTTGTCTTCCCTTGTTCCCCTCCCTAGTCTTGTCGTGTTTTGAAACACTTGTGTATGAGCGCAATGCAAATAAAATATCAAATATCAAATAGTTGCTTCTGTTCATGAAAACTATATTCTGACCCTTATCCGAGGGTTTTATGATACAATTTGACAAACGATTCAGCTCATTCAACACACTTATATTCCTTTCGGACAGGTTATATTTATGTTTGGTTTTATTCTTTACTTTTACCCTACTTTATTCAACTTATGATGCACAGCAATGGACCCGGAGGCATGATGGCGCGGACAAAACATAAACACATATACAATAAGAAAAAACATCTGCACAAATCAGTCAAGGGAGGAAGAAGCAAACGAGAGGCGAGATTAGTCAAACAACCATGTTTTTACATTTTTCTTGAAAGGCTCTAGTTTGGATTCCAGCCTTAGATCCAGCGGCAGGCCGTTCCAAGCCGCCGGTGCTGCTATTGCAAAAGCTCCTTTTGCCACCCTTTTGGATTTACTTCTGGGAATCAGTAGCATAGGATTATTTAGATCTAGGTGATCGCGAAGGGGTCTTGATCACAATAAGATCATTCAAGTAGCAGGGCACATTATCCAATAAACTCTTGAAGGTGATCAACAGAAGGTGATAACAGATTCTCACCTCCACATGGAGCCAGTGCAGAGTTCTTCTGGCTGGCGTGATGTGGTCACTTCTTGCCAGACCCGTAACAACCCTCACTGCCCCATTTTTAATCACCTGGAGGCGATTTATCTCAGTTGTGCTAATGCCTGTCAAAAGGCTACAGCAATAATCCATTTTTGCACCTACAATGGCTCGTGCCAGCGTTTCCGCATTACTCTGAGAAATCGGGGGTCGCAGGTGTGCCAAGAGTCTTAGGTAGTATGCAATTTGTATGTTTTGTTCCATGATTTTAGAATCTAAGATATCAAATTAGTTAGCGATTGGATGGTGGTATGCATCGCCATGAGTGTGATTTCTAGTAGTGGAGGTTGGGGTCTAGGTAATTCATGATTGAAATACGGGGTCCGTAAACCACTATGTGGAACTCCACCCTTACGGTGGGTTGGGCGAATGAAGGACAAGACTGGCGAGTCTCGTTTGGACATTTCAAATATATCTGGAGATTGAGATAGCACACTCGAAATGAGTGCTACGCTAGCAGACTTAGGTGAAAATAGAACGCGCAAGGCATTGTGAGCATAAGGCTCACAATTCAACGGAGGAGCCGGCGCATTATCAGCTTCAAGCGTTCTTGCAATTGCTATATCAGCCATATCAGGAATCTCAAGAATACCAACTTCTTGCGCCAACAATGCGTCTTTCATAGGCAAATCACTCATTGTGAACGAGGCCTGACTTCAGGCTTGAGCTAATCGATTTGCATCTTGATTGCAAATCATTGAAGTACTTTCTTTTTCACTTCTCAACAATACTGAATCTGAGATGCTATCGAAACATATAGCTGGCATTTGCGCCTCATTTGTCTGTATAGAAACAATTCAGGACTGTCATTATCTGAAGGAGTGATAAAATATTCCGTGTCAGACAGTGTAGAGACCATGTCTGAGAATACTTTGCAAAACTCGCGAATGTCTACATTTGCTGGCTTACTCTTCATGATTTCAAGAGTCTTTTTTTGTTTTCTTTGCAGAAAGAATCATAGTAACAGGTTTCAGTGAGCGGCCTTTCGGAATGGCTGACGCTCTAGTAACCACGGTGCGAAATGGCAAATTAGAATGTAATAGGTATAAATACGCTTGCACCCACACTTACAGGCCTCCCCTTCTACAACAAATGTGATTATAGTAATGCTTTGATTTAAATAAAAAAATGCTAAGTAAAAATGGAAGCAATTCATTTTATTCACACACCAACATTCGTACAAAAAGTCAGGAAATACAATAAAGTAAGCAGCGGAAGAAAACAGAATTTCGCTGCTTGCATCGCAGCGAAAAAGCAAAGCAGCCTACCTCAAGGACTTCCGAATGGACTTGCCAAATGCGCGTTCGCGAATGTGCGTGCTTCAAAGCGATATAGGAAGTGATGTAAAGCAGGGAGAAGCACGATTGGGTGGAGTTCAGTGCTACAATGTAACGAGTTCTTGTGCAAGTGCTCCAAGTAGCCAGGCAAAAAGTCAAGGCTATACTCTGTAAGAAAAGCAAAGAATAAACAATGTCAGCTTCCACAGCCAATGGGCCTCATTCCGAGTCATGCCGGTAAGTACAGGTATTTTCCGGCATGGCGGAAAGTACGACACCGTGCTGGTTTAAGAGCGAAGATTTCGGCCCATTCCGAGTTCTCGGACACGCGCTTTCTGCCATGCCGGAAAAGGACCGAGCGGCCTGCCGCAAAACCCCCCGAAAAACCCCTACCGGCATGCAGCGACACGTAAAGTACAACACCGCCCTGTAAGCAGTAGCCTCAGTGCATAACGGTGACCGTAATTTATGGAGACCGTAAATTACGGTCACCGAAAAAAAAGGAACTGGAAATTACGACATCGCACAGGAACGGGAAGGAGAGCGGCGGCCAACTTGAAAAACACAATCCATTGCCATCCGCAGCCGCCAGCACCCTTGTGAGGAAACTACAGTTGGAAACCGAACCAGGCAACGCTCAACATGCCAAAAGCACCAAAAAGGGCGGCGGATCGCATTCGCAAGCAGCGATTCTGCCCCGATGATCTCCAGGCCATGGTCGACTTCCTGGCAGAGCATGCCGATGTCGTCTTCAGCAGCGACATGCGGAGGGAGTCAACCCTCCGCAAGAAGAACATTTGGACGGAACTGGCACAGAGGGTGAGCGCTGTTGGCAACACCCCCCGGACTCCCAGGGACTGCCGCAAGCGGTGGGACGACCTGCGGTTGCGGGTGCGGGGCCTCCTCTCCAGCAACCGCAGCCAGTCCCTGCAGACGGGAGGTGGCCCAAGTACCGCAGTCCAACATGAGCCGTGGGAGGAGACCTGTGCGGAGCTCATTGGCACTGAATCCATTGAGGGCGTGGGGACCATGGAGGGCGGGGGAACGACTTCTGCAGAAGAAGGTGAGTGTCGACAGTGTACACTGGCAATGTCCATTGCATGATGTAAACTGACCCAGGGGCCATCGAAGGCACCCTCCGGTGTTGCCCTCCCCCCATCCAACGCACCCCCCATCCAACAAATGCTGAGGCAAGTGCCACCTAACGATGGCCCAAGTGCAAGTACATAACGCACATCAACCATAGTGCATTGACTTGCACAGCCCATCATGCACACTGTCCAGCGTGGTAGGCATTGTACTAGCCAAAGTGTACATGACCAGGGCACAATGAGTCACTTCCAAACATGTGTATATGTCATCACCATACACATGTACCACTGCCATAGCTACCCCCCAAACAGAACAAAACGTAAATGACCGAAATGTCCATGCAGCCATGCATGCAAATAGGACATTGCACATACACTAATGTTGTCCCTCTCTTCTACCCCCACAGGCACTGACCGTGACAGCACAGAGCCCCAAGCAAGCCGGCCAAGCACCTCCACGGGTACTGGCAGGGTCAGGCCGAAGCCAGCACCAAAAAAAAAACACCCCCCAACCCACGGAAAGGCCACTTGAAGCTTGCAGACCAGCATGCCATACAGCATCGGCGGCAGCAACTGTGCCAAGCCCCAGCTCGGCGCAGTCGAGCATCTCAGGTGAGGCTGCTGCTACCGCGCCGGATGAGTGGGAGCCCAGCCCGTCACCCATCCGGGGGCCCATGTCGGAGGACGGCCAAGACACAATGCACAGCCCGGAGCCATGCTCCGTAACCCTGGCGTCATGCAGTGACTCCGGGGATGCACCATCACCTGTGCACAGTCTGGAACTCAACCTGCAGGGGTATGACGCCGATCCCCCCAGTCCACCCATACCGCCCCCTGCAGAGCATGCTGGTGCAAGTGGATCTTCAGATGGTCTCCCTTCTTTTGACCAGCAGCGAGTGCACCAGTTGACTGATCTCATACAGAACTACATTGAGGACAATCGCCAGGCCAGGGCAGAATTGCATGTAGAACTCAATCAAATGTGGCAGTCCCTCACCGACTGCACCACCAGATTGTGTGACTCTTTGACTGACAACACGACCCGGCTATGTCATGTCCTTAATCGCATAGCAAATGCCCTTGAGGTAGGGCATCCAAGTACCGAGCCACAGCAGGAGGACACATCCGCAACCAGTGAGGCCACGCAATGCAGCCCGGAGAAACGCACTCGGCGTTCCTTGCGTCAACGGGATTTGCCTCCCCCAGACAAGGGGAGCAAGAGACATTAGGCATTCCTGCCACATGTGCGCCCCACATCCTACATAGGACGACTGCTCTGGAGTTGGGGGGAGGGGGGAGATGGTGTGTTCTGGAGTTGGGGGGTGGGTGGTGTGTTCTGGAGTTGGGGGGAGGGGGGAGATGGTGTGTTCTGGAGTTGGGGGAGGGTGCATGGGCAGTTGCTGATGTAAGCACTATTTTGTTTTTTTTCTCACAATACACAATTGGTGTCGCAAACTTAAACCGTTGTGGACATTCTTCATTGCACATTTGTTCATTGACTACTGCCAGTGCATGGTGTACAAGTATGCAAAAGTCTGTTGCCCTGTGTGCCCATGTCATGACACCCTCTACTGACTTGTGTCCTGGAGACCTTGTCCACTGTAAGTACAGAGCATTGCATGTCCCGCAAGTGCACAGCCTCAATGACCCTTTGTTGGCACTTCACACATCATCCTGTGGTTGTAGCAGTACCATGTCAGGGGTGATAGCCACTCACATAGGGATGCACTTTTTGTCCATCTGCACATATGGCATGGGCCCATTCGACACCAGATATCAGTGGAGGGGTCACCCACCAGTCCTGCTTCGCCGGCACATATGTGCATCATGCAAGCCAGGTGACTGCTTCATCTACACGCATGCACGGGTATGGCCATTGTCTGGTTGCCCCATGGCCCTGTTCAGGGGTCATGTGGCTTGCTGTCAGGGGACAGCCAACAACAGCTGCATGTGTCACCAAATGAGGTGGGTGTGTGGACTGTCATGGTGGAGAACAGTACTTGGCTGTCATGGCAGGGTTTCAATGATGGCCATCTGCACATGTCCATGGATGTATAGCGCACGATCATGGACACAAATATGTGTCCGATGCAATGTAATGCAGTGGGGTGTTGCGTCTACATGATGGCCCGTGAACGATGGTGTGGACATCTTGGAGTACATGTTCCTTTGTTGCATGCTGCTGTCCTGATGTCGGATCAATGTGGTGCTGTGTACGGTGTACATTCTTATTTGGGTGTGATGGCTGTAGTCTGTGGATCATGGTCATCATCCTGTCCTGATCCATTCTATGGTGATTCCCAACACTCCTATGGGTGTGCCATGCCGGTGACGTGATATCGTACCCCTGCTGCCCTCCGTGAATTCCACTCCCAGGGATGGGTCTCCAATGTGGTGCCAGGCTGGGGGATGCCACATTGTGCATGTGCAATGTGTCCTCCGATATGCGCTTACGATTGTGGTGTCCGCCAATGAGTGGTGCTGGTGTAGTGTGATTAGCCCTTGTCAATTGGTGGAGATGTAGTGTGATGTGAGTACCTTATTCTAGCAAAGTGGGAATCTGTTCATATGTGCCGTTGCACTGGTTCTGTGGCAGGTTCGTTGTCGGGGTGAACACCGTACAATGGCTTCATCGTTTCAACCCAGTTGGTTCATGCAGGCACCCACCCCATGGCACCAGTGCACTTGCATGACACAGCCAGACGACTCAACAGCCAGCCAGACAGGTCATCCTGCATGTTGGACCATGTGGCGCAGTAGCGTGGTGAACTGCTGGCCCTTTGAGTCATGTGTAGTTATTTGGTGTCGGGCCCACCCATTTATGCGGTTCTTGGTAGCGTTGGATTCCATCTGCACGTAGGGGGAGTGGTATTGTTTGCAGTTGCTGTCCGCCACCTGCATGCCATGCTGGTCCACATACGACCTGTGGGTGCTGTCAGGGGCACCATTGTCATTTGGCATGCCTCCATTTGCATTAGGTCCAGCTTTACTGTTGTGTATGTCATGGGTGGTCCATGTTGGGGATTGGTGGACCCTTGTGTGCTTGGGGAGGTGTGACAGCACTTGTATATGTGGCCGCCTAATGGACGGTTGTGACATGCCACTGTGTGCTGGTAGGTGCCTTTGGCATGGGTGTGGGGCACAGGCAACACCATCACTTGTGCCGGGTTGGCACTGTACATTTGTATGGTGCTCGCTTTTCTTGTGTCTGTGGCGCAATATGTTGGTGACGGTGTCACGGTCTAGGTGGTCTGGGCTCTCAATCTGGTAGGACTTCTCCTAGAGTGGCCGGACATGCTGCGTGTGCATGGGGGCTGCTGGGGTGGCAACGGAGGCTGCACTGGTTCTGCATGCAGGGCCTGTCTCCCCCTCCTTCTACCCCTGTGTCTCCTCAGTGGGGGGGCGTGGTGTTGTTGCAGGGGTTTGTGTGGTTGTGGCCTTGCTTGTTCGATTGGTGTCATCTTGGTGTGGGAGGGGGGTGGTGTGTGGGTGTGTTCCTTTTCTGCTGTGGCAGACTCCTGGCCTCCATCTGTGTAGCATGTGTCCACCTGTGGCTCTGGGTCCCACTGCTCAGGGTTCTTTACTCCTTCACTGAGATGCCTGTATGTACTCCATGCCGGTAAGGTACTTTACGGCCTTGAGGAGGCCGTAATTTACGTGTGCTCCTTACTTGTGATCAGCTCCGGTTTGCGCCATGCCGTTAATTTCGGCATGGTGGGGCGCGCTGGGGTGGTAACCGCGCGACCCAAGACTGATAGTTACGGCATTGTAGTTTACGGTGCCGTTATTAACGGTCTGAGGGGTCGGAATGGCATGGAGGGGAAAACCATGCCGGTAATTCATTACCGGCATGGTTTGTACCTTACCTCCATGCTCGGAATGACCCCCAATGTCTCTTACTCCATGTTCGTAATCCACGATACTGTTGTAGATATTTCAGCAAGCCGTATAACGGCAGACTCCACACACGAGAAGAAGCAGCAAAGCAGCCTACCTCACAGACTTCCGAACTGACTTCCCAAAGGTGCGCGCGTGAATGCGCGTGCATCCAAGGGATATAGGAAGTTAGGTAAGGCAGGGAGGAGCACGATTGGGCAGAGTTCAGCGCTACAATTTAGCAAGTTCTTGTGTAAGTGCGCTAAGTAGCCAGGCAAAAAGTCAAGCCAATACTCTCACAGACTGCCGAATGGACTTCCCGAATCAGCCTTTTTCATTTTGTGTGCTTCTGCTAAAAATCAAATTTAGGTGACTTTTCATCTGTAGCCACTTTCGTTGTTTGTGTCTAGTGTCTCTCCCTGTCATCTCTCTCCCCCCTCCTCTCTTGATATAGGTCTCATGCACATATCACTATCAGATACGCTGCCAGGCACGTACGATTGTCTCAATGCTCTGTTCGTCTTACCCTCCCCTGACCCCTCCTCTCTCTCCTTTCTTTATGTATAGCTCTTGCATTGTTGAACCAACCGTCAGGCACAAACAATAATTATGTCATATGTTGTAAACAGTTTGTATTCCTCGTTGTTCTATGTTGTGCCTCTAAGGCATAGCACTTGCCCATTCCGAAAGTTCAGATGCCAATTAAGAATGTCAATTACTCACCTTCCATGCATTGGAGCGCTTTGAAACGCTTGTTTAAGTGTATAGATGCTATATAAATGAAAAATAAATAAATAAAATAAATGGTGCAAGTCTGTGCAGTGCTGTTCCAGAAGTCCGTTTTCAATGCTGATGACTTCACAGTCATCAACATTGATAATGGACTTCAAGTATAGCACTGTGCGGCGCCAGGCCGTGCAGCAATGCTGTGATTCTTTCTTTCGCTGGGGCCCTTAACTTCGGCGGTGTGCCTGCACCGAGGGGCATATCGCCTCAATGGTCCCCCAAAAGCAGGATCTTCCACACTCATTGATGTATACTAACACATGGAGGGGGCCCATGCTTCCTCGTGCCCTGTCATTTTTGCACAAACACATCTATCCTGCTGGCTTCAGGTTTTAGCCTCCATCTGAAGACAGGGCACCTGCCTGTTCACTCTCTCGACACCAAACACACCTTGAATAGTCACCTGATCTCTACACCAGACTTCCCAGCCTCAGATCTGACTTCATACCCACCTAAATAAATGAAACCAAAATGTCCCAGGCCATTCAATTCTTCCATGTGATGCAGCTGAGGTTTCACAGAATCTCCTCATTCATACTGGCATCAACGTCACTATCACTGTTTAGCCTGTCCATAAATGGTGACCCTTCAGTCTCTACAATGCTCTAGAATGCAGGAGTCTCAGGGGGATATCCTGCAATGATACTGACAAAAGAATAAACAACCCTACTGGCTCCATGAAAGACACGCTATCTGCCCAACACACATGTTTCCTCTTCAGCTCGTGTCTTGGAAGATGGAACATACATGGCCTGGAGTCCTTTCTGAAAGATGCCTCATATCCTGATTTGGTATAATGTTCTCCATGATACCTAGCCTGCCCAATAATTCCTCTATCATCTCTGGCTGGAATACCACCATTAAAGAAACCTGTGCCATAAACACCATATTGTCTAGTTACGCAATCAATCTCACTTCTCTGCATGCAGGTCACCACTGTGCACGGTCCCTTGATAAAACAAAACGGAGCTAATGTCTGTCTCAACAAGAGAGAAGTGTAGAATCCTACCTGTTTGGCAGTCTCTGGGTAGTAGGGAAACCGATATCTGATGTCCGTGCCTGTCCGCCGCAGGGAGCACTCCCTGCCTGGCTGAATTGTAGAGCAGCCAGGAGGAAATGTCCAATGAGGGAAGCTTGGCTTGGGTCCTTCCCAATTTCCTGTATCGTGATAGTCCTCTCGTATGCTATTAACACTAGGTTTTTTTTTTCTAATTGAGTAAGGATCTACAAGACACAAACAAAAACACCATTGTAGCCTTTGTGTTTTCTCACATGAACCACAAACCTTCCCACTGCCCTAGTGTGCAGTGTACTTGTGCTTGTTGTTGTTCCACTCTTGTGTGGTCAGGCAATTAACTGCACGGCTCCAGGTCTTGTCCAGGAGATTGTTTAAGTGGGCGTTGAGGCAATGCAGAGTTAAACTTCACGCCACAAGAAGGTGTGTGCAATACGGTGTCTAGCAGCAACCTGCTCCTTTGCAAAATGTCTATTACCACACAAAATAAGTCTTAGACAGCCCCTTGATTTCCACTGGTTGCTTAATGTGCATTCCTTTTCTTGCCCATAGAAACTGTGCTTATTTTAGCACTAGCCTTGTCTGTTCTTTCGTCACAGGAGCGGCTCAGAGGGGGAGTGTGGCGGTTGGGCTGGAGTGACGGATGAGTGAGCCACGTGTGGAGCGAGACCTATTCTTAGGTAAGTCTGTTCTTCCTTCTGCTCTTGTTTCTTGGTGCCTTCCTACTTAATGTCCACCTTAATGTCTTCCTTCTGTCCTTCCTTCTTGATGTCTCCCTTCGGTTCTTCCGGGTATAGCAATGTGTGCTCTCCTTTTATGCTCCACTTCATTTCACATCTGTCCTGATGTGCAGAAGTGTAGCAAAGAAGATATCTTTGCTTTGCTTTCCTCCTCTGCCTCAAGAGAGAACTTTGTTTTACCCCTGCATGAGATTTTCATGCAGGTGTGAAACGAATCGATTCCAATTGAATATGCCCACATTAGCACCTGCTAATGAGCACGCGCATACCATTGGAATCCATCATAAAACTCTGCCTGCTAAGCGTATTTGCAGACAGTGTTTCATTTCTTTCAAAGCGTAGAGTAAAATTGAAGAGTAAATCCAATTTTGCATTCACAGTGTCTTAACTTTTACACTCTGTTGTGTGAGTGTATAAAATTGCATGCCGGGATTGGGACCATGAACACGTAAGTGAAAGCACTGCTGGTCCCCTGCATGCAATTACAATTAATTATAAGATGGCCCACTATGTATCTTACCACACTACCACCCTTTGGGAGAAGGTCCCTTCCTCTGATGCTTCCATCCTGTTAAAGGTGTTCTCCAATATTCTGGCATACCCAAGAATTCTCTCCAAAGTCCTTTTCACCACTCCTTTCCGCTTGCATCCGCTATGTCCAGACCAAGAGACTCACCAGATGCGTGTATAACCTTCCTAATATGTCAAATGTTCCCACACCCCTACATAGGCCAACAGGCCATCACCCAATGTGCCAAAACTGGTTCACGACCAGCCTTGGCGCATCGAGGTTGCATTCATTGACTCGCACGGATGAGCCTCACGGCTATTGTTCTAATCATCACTGGGGAAAGGTGCCGGTTTAATCATAATCATGCCAATCCCTTGCTCCCCCTCATCCAAGTGACACCTGCCTCCTGAGTAGACCGAAGATCATGGTCACAGGCCTGGAGCTGGATGATTATTTCTATTTCCCACCCTAAACCTTTCACCTTGACCTAACCTTGCCCCCACATTGTTTGAATGGTGAAGCCACAAGTAGGCACACTTTACACTTTAATGGTCCATCCGTCCTGCTCAGTCGGCCTTCCTGCAACCTAAAACGTTCTTGTTATTTGCTGCCTGGGTTCCTCTAGACCCAGAACACACAGCCATTCTCCTGTTGCTCCTACACAGGGTTACCGTCTGGCCGTTCCCTTCTCACGCACGTCCCACAAACACTGCATTAACACTGCACTGCACTATTTTATTTATTTATTGGACTTTTGGACGGCGTCTATACAGCAGAATGTTTTTCCAGGTGCCACAAGACAAAAGAGAGGGTGGGGGAACAGAGAAAAAAACAACAATAACGCTTGGTTCGACTAGGCCTTGTGACATTTTTGATTGTGCAACTGCAGTGTCAGGGGGAGGGGGTGCAGATCAGGGCGAGAGGGAGGGAGGAGGAGGGGGTCAAGCGAGAAGTGCTGGAGGGAGGGGGCCCAAAGATTAGGGGTCAAAAGTGCAAGGGCGGATGGGTGGGCTAGCCTCGGAAGGCTAGCCGGGAAAGGGTGCCCGAGGGTCAGTGTAGGTAGGCAGGGATGCCAGGGGGGAGGCTGGTCGAACGAGGGCCTGACCCCGGTGAGACTCATAAGGGACACCGTCAACCAGTCGCAGCGCAGGAGGAGGTGAAAAAGAAAGTCTTGAGAAGTATTGGGACGGAGGGCAGCCCCTCTCAGCCCCCCTAGGCGCATTATAGTGAGGGGAGATGCATTCAAAGCACTATGATGCGCCAAGGGAGGAGGGGGGACGGTGAGAGGACCACCTCCCAGGTTCAAAGGACCCTACTTGAATGTAATTAAATATAGTCTATCTACATAGTACTGCATAAGGCGTGTGAAGTATTGCTATTTTGTGTAGATATTAGTAACCATAGGGAAGGCCTGCTCAGTAAATGCAGCACTGCATGCATTAGGCCCAAATTGCGAGACGAGCGAAAGCTCCAGCCATTTACAAGCCCCCATGAGGACAGCCCAAACCCCCAACCACCACAACGCCTATTCATTGTTCTAACAGTGTTGCAAATATGTATTTTTTACTCAAGAGGAATTTGTGCCCTATAAGGCCATGATCCCAGACCGCGCCTGGTGTGCATGTTATTTGCAAAGCATGACCTTGCCCAGGCGAGCACGAGTTATAGGCCATATAACTGACTAAAACTTAAGTACTCTGTATCCCATGACAACAAGAGCCATTTGACCACCAACCCCAAAGTAACAAGTCCTGAAATGTTCAAAGAGAACGTACAGGGCACATTGTTGAAGTGAGAATTGTGAGATTTGTATTGCGAGGTGCTGGGAGGGATATAGCATAGTTCAAAATGAGGGTGGAGACCTTGGACCCAGATGGCACGGAGGGGAGTCAGTGTAATGTGTGTGTGAAGGTCAAAGTGCCCCAGAACCTCCTTTGTGTCTGTCTTAAGGCCTGCCAAGTGCACAGTATGAGTAATAAAATAGTTGCATGGTAGGAGTATAATACATTTATTTCTGACCTTCTAAGTGAGAAGAAGATGATCACTGCAGCACCCATGCGAAGGAAGACGGACGCATCAGGCTGCAACCAAAGGCCAGGAATCCCTTAGGGCAAATATTGTATAGGCACACACCAACCAACTGTGAAGTATTTGCCCCTATGTATTGCGTCATGTATGACAATGTTGTGCTTTATGAGATTCTGCTTGTACTATTTTTTGGCAGAATCTTCTTAGCAGAAGAGTTCGTTGCTGTTGCCCTTATCTGCGTGTGAGATTAAAATTTGTTATCCATACAAGATTGGCTTGGGCCTTTCTTCCCTAGTGGGTTGTATTCTCTCTGGTGTGAGCGTTCAGGGATTGACTTGAGAAACTTCTGGAATTTAAGGAGATCCGGCTCCAGATGGAGAGTGGCAGGGAGGCTGTTCCAAAAGGAGGCACCTGCGGAGGAGTGGGATCTACCCCTCCACTCTCTTCTTGGAGAAACATTTTATCCGCAGAGAGTTGGAGCTAGAAGAGCAGAGGGCTCTAGCAGGGAGCTAGTTAGGGAGAGAGAGTTGGATGCATGGGGTCCCAGGACCCAGACAGCCTTGTGGATGATGCAGAGGGTCTTGAATTTGATCCTTGCAACCACCGGGAAACAGTGGAGAGATTTCAGGGCTGGAGAGATACAGCCCCTGGGCATGAAGCCAAGGCTAGGCATTGCAGCCCTATTCTGGATTAGTTGAAGGGGGTGAAGGGAGAACATGGGCAGTTTGAGGAAGAGGCTGTTGCAGAAGTCAAGCCTAGAGAGAGACAGGGTTCGGGAAACATTGAACTTCTGGGGAAAGGAGAAGAAAGTGAAGAATGCCTCTGAGGAGGTGAAGCTGAAAGTGGGCCTTCTTGGCAAGGTCCAAGATGTGAGGGGTGATAGAGGGAGGAGTTGAGATGACCCCAAGATGTTTGGCCTCACTAGTTCTTGCATCTGTGAGTGAGGAAACTAAGTTGTTGTATGATATTATTTCTGTGCTTCTCAAAAATATGATGTTCCCCCTGAATATCACATAATTCTGCAAAAAGTGGCTTACAAATTGAGATAGCAGTGCAGGACCTCGCTTCAGATTTTAGGCAGGAAAATTTAAAATAAAAATCTGAAAGTCTGTTGACAATATTCACATCACCCACATACTACTTTTAATGTTTCATCGTCTAGAACTGTGATGTATCTCACTGCTTTTGAATGCTGGTGGTGCCTGCATGCAATGTACACTTTTTGTGAGAGTGCTGAGGTCTTTGGGTGGCCGGGTGTTGTGTAGATACCACTGGTGGCAGATGTCAGAATAGGCTCCAAACCAGCCCTCATAGCTCAGGGCAGAGTACAGATGCACCATCACCAGCGAGCAGAGATCGAAGTACCTGGCCTGACAAAGGGCCGAAAAAGGATCTTTCCTCTGTATCCAACAACCGAGAGCCTCTGCCTGCTCCCCGCTCAGTGTAATTGAAGTCAACGCCCACTTTCCAAAATGGCTACTTTGGCATATATGTTAAGAGTACAGACCCAGCGGCTACCCTGATCATACTGTGCTGCACCAAAGCTGAAGTATAGGGATGAGATGAAGTGTGGGTGGAGACAGCCAGAAAGCAGAGTGGGCGAGTGAGAGGTGGGCTGGACAACATTAAACAAAGATAATCTTGAAGACCCTCTTTTCTTGTTGGTGCACACACATCTTGGTGTGGGAGGGAGGTGCACACACATCTTGGTGTGGGAGGGGGGTGGTGTGTGGGTGTGTTCCTTTTCTGCTGTGGCAGACTCTTGGCAGACACTGTTCCAATGAGAAAGCTGATATATAACATGCAATGTCCATGCTCCAATCAGAAGCCAAGACATAATGCACCAATCATAACAACCTCATTATGCTTCACGTTTCAGGTAATTGACAGCAGATCACTGTATTGAGGAGCATTGAGGAGCATACGTTAAACCCGGAGAGCAGACTGTCGGCAGCTGGACTGTGAAGAAGTTACTTCTGCCCTGAAGGAGTACAAGGAAGACTAGTGGTTAAACCTCATGCTCAGCCCTCACGCTTCTGCAAAGCAAGAGTTATCCCAATCATTAAGGTGAAACAGGCACAAATAAGAGATCTAACTCGATTACCTTTTGCGGTAAAGTGAACTGATGGTAGGGTATATTTTGAAGATGGATGTGAATGTAAAAAAAAAGTAGCACCCCAAACAGCAACAGTACAACAGTCCAAACTAAAGGAATACCCAATGAAGTTTCTATAAAAATATATATATATTATTTAAACAAACCAATGTACAACTATCAAAAACACTATCATAAACATGTCCCAGTAAAGTAAGAGAGAAATGCAGAATGCAATGGTGAAAGCACTCTGGATTTTTAGCATAATTGAAAAAGGCCATAAAATACTATAATGTTTAAAAAATGATTTGCTTCTTGATGAAAAAAAGTGTACAATGGTCATAGCCTGTCTCTAGGGTTTCAAAGAGTGGACCACTGGGGCTAGGGCATTTCAACAGTACCTTTAGAGTTCTTGGTGGTATACAGCATCAAACCAGGCTTCTTTTGTGTTGGAACGGTCCAAATCATGTTTGGATGCGACACATCGCGGTGATCCAGATAGGTAGTAGGCGTCGAGTAGCGTTTGAGTGGAAGCTCATTGTGGTTCCATGCAGCATTCTAATAGATCGGTGGAGGCCACCATGGTCAGTTTGATGTTTGATTGCTGGTCGAAGATGAAGATGCAGGTTTTGATGCAGTTGGTCGAGATTTAGCGCTTTGAAGTAGTCTTCCAGCAGCAATCATCCGGTTCAAGCTGAGGCAACAACATGCTCAGTGGGCACAGTGCGGCAGTGAACATGTTTGGAGATGCATGGGGAGCAGTTCAAAGATCAATTGAGTACAGAAAGAAGTACCGGCGGCTCCTGTTGGTTTGGTGGGCAGTGAACGTGTTTTCAAAGATGGATTGAAAAGGCCTGTTGGCAGAAGAAACGTGTATCATGGCTTTTCTGGCTCTTAGGATGTCCTGCATCGCAATCCAAGAGCTATGTGGCAAGATGAGTCCTTGTTCTCCTTTCTCCTAACAAGGAGGAGGCTGGAAAACCCCTGCAGATGACCTTCACGTCCAGTGAGGGGCTGGGTACTGGTGTTGAGTCCAGTGAAGCAGGACTTTCTCCTCTCTCCAATGGGCAGAGCTTGCCACTGCATTGAACGCCCAGGGCCTGATTCACAGAAGCATTTTATAATGGTGCAATTGGAAAATGCTCTGGGAATCAGGCCACAATCTTCACCTCACTGGCAGAGGGTTCTGGAAAGAGCTACTCCCCCAAAAGCGGGCCAAATGCAATCTTCTTGAAGGTCCAAAATGAATCAAAGAAGGGGTGGGAGACCTCCTCTTTTATAGGAAAACATACACAGGCGATTGGACAAACGCAAACCTGCTTTAAGGGGTCAAATCCCTGCCCTTGAGTCAAAAGGGCTTTGTGTTCTTGCATCATCTGCAAAGTTCTGTGCTCTAAAGGAAGTGGAGGAGACAGATAGAAACAAGATGGTGGAATCCTACCCCATATATACCTAGTTCCCTCTGCCCATACTAACCCCGCCCTTTCTCAGAACAATAGCATCATAGGCCATTTCATAAAAAACACCCTTGTGTGAGACTGAATCACTATGTCACTCATCCACCAGCACCACCAGTAGGCAAAGTCCCTAACCACGCTCGATAGTGGAACTGCTTCTCACAAACCATTCTAACTGCATTGCTCAACACAGCTTCAAAGCGCAGACAGCACCTGCTCAAACCGACTCAACAACACCTCATTGTCTGGGATCAGTGCAACTGGACGCCTTCGATCCCAATTCGACCCACAGGTACAGCAGCCAGAAGCCTGTCTTGAAAACCTTGAAACACGTAAGATTGGAATAAGGTACTTTGAAATTAACCATCTCTCTGGTCCACCTTTTGCGGTCCTAGAGACTGGATAAGTCATGTGCGCACCTTTTACCTATAAGACAATATTCTTTTTGAATTCCTTGTTGCATTCCCCCACCCCGCTAAATACCCAGACTGCTGAACCATTATATATTGAATTTCTCTGTATTTTCTTTACTGAGATGGATTTTTCTAGTGTGTTTTATAGTTAGTTGTACATTGGTGAGTTTCATTAAAGTGTATTTGTGTAATTAAATGTATATATATGTTTATGGAACTTGGACATTATTTTATTTTAGAACTGAAGTACTATTGCTGCTTGGGTTGCTACTGTCTTATATTCACATATCTTCCTAGAGTATAGCCTTCCCTCAGCCCGCGTTACCATAAAAGACGAAGGAGGTATTCCTTTTAGCTGTGCCTGTTTTCCCTTTATGACTGGAATCATTGTTGGTTTGTAGTAGTGTGGGGGCTGAGTAGGCGGTTTAGCCACTACTCATCCCTATTCTCCTGCATAGAAGAAGTCATTTAGTCTCTACTCTGTCGCTTTCAGAATCTAGATCCAGGCTCAATAAATACCATGATATTAATAATCCGATGCTCGCAGAAGGCAGCATATTCTACAGCAGAAGGGAAGTGCACTCGTCATGGCATCAGAGCCAGCTGTTGCTATTCTCTTTGGAATTCACCATCTGATGCCGATGAGCTGAGAGTGGGCAGCGCCAGCCTTCAAGTGAACTCAAATCCCTGAAGATAGTGGCAGGAGCTGCTCTGGGACCTCCCCCTTGTTGGCTTTTATTCGTATTCCCAGATGTTGTGCAGGAGAGAAACATCTGTCTGGTCAAGGCAGGCATCTCTGCCTATTCTCAGCTGCCCAGTGTTCAGTATCCAGGGACCACAGCATTGCTGGCTGGATCGTTAAAACAGCAACGAGACATTAAGTACTATTAGCAAAGTGGTTAAGGTGACTTTTCTCAGGATTAAAAAATGCCTTATGCAGTGCAAGTGCGACCTCTTGCAAACAAAGCATGAGCGTGAATCCAACAGATGCCATCACTCTGTGGTTTCTGGAAATCATAAGAGGCGACGTGCATGCATTATTCCTCTCTATAGTTACAGGGACCACTGATGCCAGTATCAGTGCAATTGACATCAGGCAACTAATGACAGACAGACAGACAGTGAAGTTACTCATACGAAAAACTGCGCGTGTAGCAAAAAGGGTAGGATTAACAAAATAAGAACATGTGATGAAAGCAGACCAATTACTACTTTAGTTAAATGCATTCACGTTAGATGCTGCACAGCTGAGAGACATCACAGCACCCATGTTGTTCCTTCATATGCCATTCCAGTGTCATACGCCCAGCTATGTCCTTCTTAGGCTAGATTATGCTTTGCACGTAATGTCAACATGACCTGTGTAGAACCTATCATACCCAGAGGCTGCTATGACATAATAAGTGCAGCCTCCGGTACTGCACATGTCTGCTGCCATCATATCTGGTTCCAGCATCACATGCCAGATGTAGTCATCATATGCCAGTTACAGCCTATCATGCACGTGCACTGTCACCCTGTGGCAAACATGTTCACGCACCACTGCCTTAAGTCTAGCATAGCCTCTTATGCACATACAGTGATCATGGCACACGGCCTTACATACCCAGGTACTGTCTTCCATCATACATGGATCACGGTTGCAACATATAAATGCCCTCTAAGACCCCATACCCCTGTTCTGTTCACGGGCAACATGCTTGCTTTGGGAGCAAGATGACGCTGAGCGACACAGGTTCGATACCTGGGTCCGCGCTTAGAAACCTCTGGGTTTAATTCCCAGGTAAGCTCTTTATAATTACAATATCATTACCCACATTATTCCCATTTCGAGGAGAAAACACAAGTGACAAGACCACTAGCTGCGACTCCCGACCCTCCCAGTTGGCTCGCAGCACCCGAAACCTCACCAGTGCCCTTGTCCACCTCCTGCTCAACCACCCCCTGCCTATTGTCCATGATGTAGATACACTGGTTGACCACTACAACACCCTTACCTTAACAGCTTGGCTCCCATCAAAGCCTGTAAGGCTATACCAGCCAAACACCAGAACTCTTGGCTCACCTCAGATATCCGTGCCTTAGGCACACGGAAAAGAGCAGCTGAAGCTTCCTGGCTGAAAAAGTGCTCCACAACTAAGAAAGCCTTGCTTACTGAGGCTACAACGACTTACAAATGATCCATCCTCACTGCCAAAGCTTCTAGCTATAGCAATAGAGTAGCCAATGCCACCTCCAACACTCTGGAATTATTCATCATACTGAGGGAGCTAGAAATCCCCATCCTCCCACCAACACTTGTAACTGAAGATGAAGTCTTGTGTGATACCGTCCAGAAGACCCTCATTGGGAAAATTAGCCAGCTCGAACATAAGTTTATACCAAACGCTCTCTCGTAACCGCCCACATACACTGTACTGAGCCCAGACATCCCATGCTTCCAATTCCAACCTGTTTCTACCACCAATTTAGAAACCATCATCAAGGATCTAAAACCCTCCAGCTGTACAAGGGACACCTGTCCAGCCTCCATTATCGAAGACTGTGCAGAACCATTGCTCCCGCTCACCGTAGCCATCACAAACTCATCCTTCGCCACCTGCTCTGTGCCCAAAACTCTCACATAAGCTTGGATCTCCATACTGCTAAAATAAACTACCTTAGACCCTTCCATCCCCACCAACTACCGGCCGATCACAACTGTCCCCTTCCGGCTGAAAATCATTGATACAGTTGCATACCTGTAGGTCCGGGAATTCCTTGAATCTCACAACATCCTAGGCACCCGCCAATCAGGCTTCCACCCCAGGCATGGCACTGAGATAGCCCTCCTTCACTTAAAACAAGATAATTGGATGATGCTATTGCCACAGACAAACTCTTGCTGCTCCTCCTACTTCACCTATCAGCAGCATTCAACTTGGTTGACCACACCACTCTTTGCCATCACCTCAGCAATTCAGCACACTTCTCCCCTGAAGCCACTAAATGGGTTGCACCTTTACTGTCTAACAAGACATCAAGAGTCTTTGGTGGTGACGCACTGTCCACCCCTACCCCCATCACTTGAGGTGCACCCCAAGATCTAGTGTCTCTCCCACCGTCTGCAACATTTATATAAAGCCCCTCTTTGACCTCCTCAACTCCCTCAGCACCTCTTACACAAACTATGCCCACAAAACCCAAATCCTCATCCTCCTATCTGGCAACCACGCCCAATACACAGCCAAGGTAAATGCCATCTATGAGACCGTTCAAACGTGGATGGCAAGGCATAGCCCCTGCTTGAACGATCAAAAGACAGAACTTCTGATCATTGGCTCCCCAGTATGCCTTGCCAAGCTTGACAAGTCTTTCAACTCCTTCACCATTGATGGCTACAACATCCCGGTTGTATCTGCTGGAAAAGGGTCTACGTTAATGCTTCCCTCAACATGTTGCGGCAGGTGAATCCCATTGCATTCACTTCTCCGTACGCTACCAAGCTGATCAATGCCAGCAAGCCGTTCCTGTCCTCTGAAAACTATTCCAACATTTCCCAAGCACTCATTGGAACCACATTGGACTATTGCAAATCCCTACTCTGTGGCACTAATGGAAAAAACTTGAACAATGTATTTATTTATTGGTAATTTGTTAGGCTCTTGTACAATTGGCGAAACTGTTTCAAAGCGCCCTTGGATACCGGTTCTTTCTTGGTGATATTGCAGATTATTCGTTCTGAATTTTCTGCAGTCTACTCAGGCATTCTTTACTGGCCCCCCTAGAAGGGAATTACAGTAATGAAGTTGTGGCATAATAATTGCCCGGACAAGTATTTCACAATTATTAATCTGCCGTAAGTGATAATATGACTTTTTCAACACGTAGTTCACATGGACATCCACAATTAGTGATGCTTCCAAATATATCCCTAGAGTTTTCACCTTCTCCACGACTGAAATCTGACATAGGTTTTTGAACCTTTTGTAGGCATAACTCATGGATTCATACACTATAATCTCAGGTTTTAAGCTATTCAAGCAGAGCCACTGGGTTATCGTCCAGTCATTGATAACCCCATATACTTGTTTGGATTTGCCTAGATCCTGAGCATAGACACCACTAAGTTTCATTGTCAACTGTATGCCACCCATGTAATAAGTAAATTATAAGCCAAGCTCTTCCAGTTGGACACACAGGCCCTCATTACGACCCTGGCGGAGATCGTGGTGCAATATGCACCATGGAGCACGGCGGAAAGCTGCCGATACCGCCATGGGGGTTGGCGGATTTACCGCCCCATGCCGACCTTGGCGGGGCGGTAAATCCCCATTCCCCATTTTACCCTTCCCCATTCCCATTTTTGCCCCATAGGGTATAATGGGAGTGGGGAAGGCGTTAATTACGCCACCGTAAAATACGGTGGCGTAATTAACAACAAGGTCCCGTAGCGCCATGGATTTCTCCGCCCGGAAAAACCAGGCGGAAAACGGCTCCATGGCGCTACGGGAACTCCTAGTAGGGCGGACGGGTCCGCCGCGAATACCGCTGGCGTAAACCCACTCCGCCAGGGTCCTTATGAGGGCCACAGTGATTTAATATAAATATTAAACAGTGACTGGGACAAAAATCCATTTAATCTCAAAATGTAGCATCTATTTATTTGCATAAGCAACACAGCATATATTAGTTCCCAGCATTAGGCAGCCTATACAACACATTCTACTCCAACACAATATCAACAATTAATCATAAAGACCTTCACCACACACAGTGACAATATGTGAACCACCAAAACAACTCCAAAACATCAATTTAAAATCATGGCAGGTAGCTGTGTAAAGACCTCTTTTAACAGCCCCTTCTCCCCAATATGTTTCTGTTCCCCGTAGTATGGAGCATCCTTCACGGGCCTTAACTGTTATTTTGTCCAATTAATGGAAGCATTTCATAATACTCACTTCAAGCTTGAATGTCACGTAATTCTTCAACTACCCTGTGAAAAGGCATTACATTATGAATGCACAGATCTCATGAAGAGGACCTGAAGGTGGTCATTCCCCAATATATAATATAGATAAATAATAATATTAAGGACACACCCCAGTAGGGCATGAGACCAGGAGAATGGTTGTGTGGAAAATAAAGTTTTATATAAATAAATGCATGCAGAGGACTCTGCTGCCTCGAGAGTTCTCTGACCAATAATACAGAAAACAGTACATTATATGCCTTAGAATTGTCCCAAGTGATGATTCTCTATAGGTACATTGAGTTGCAGTGGGATTGGTGGACAACATAGTTACAGTATGGCAGTATATGTGCCGGCTCCACATGATTGGCTGTTGCAGAGCTGTTACTGCGAGCTGAATGTGGTCAGCTGGGCTCATCTGGGTGGTGTGAAGGTCGAGTCGGTTCCTCAAGAGGAGGTCACTCTGTCTAAGCTAAGCTACATGCTATCTCCTGACATGCAATGAATAATACAGAATTTAAACCACATACTGGTATGTGGTGACACAAATAAATTGAAGACATTTATTTACTTATTCCAACCTCAGGCCTTTGCTGTAGTTGGGAGGGGTTCGAGAGCTTTGCCCCCCAGGTGTTTTATCAGTGGCTTGATCTAAGATTTATTTGTCATGGCGCCCCAATGCTGGAGTGAGTGAATTGATAGGTGTTGGCTTTAGGCGGGATATATGATGACACAAGTCCAGTTATATTGGGGGCACTATAGGGTGATCATTGGGGAAGGGTCACACTTCTGCTACATCAAAGAAACCATGGAGGGGCAAAAGGTTGAGCCGACAATAACTTCCAAAGGTGGGGGTGAACAGAGCAGTAGCAAATTTGTGAGGACAGTTGGGCCAGAAGAGAAATTTACCCCCGGTCACACACAGGGCAATGAGCTCAGAGGAAGGATGAAAGAATACAGTTTCTGTTTGCAACAATTTGTGCCAGTGCATCCGTGAGAAAGAAGCATGGACGGCACAGACATGGGAGGAGGAGGTGGGGGCTGTCTGTGTGTGCGGTATGCGGCGCTGCAAAGGGGAGAGGAGGCTTTGCAGGGCTCTGGATGTGGCCTAGTCAAGAAATGGAGTTGGTTATGCACAAAATGGAGTCCTAATGTGTCTTGCAGTAGCCACACTTCCGCTGTAACCAGAGAATGGCAAGGAGGACGTCTCCCCACTATTGCACGAGTATTAAGTCTCTTTCAAGGTGAATGCACAGGGGAGGAAAATGAACCCTTCCTCCCTTACATTCCCCCCTTTCGTTACATTTAAAGTATCAAATTACTTTTATTATTGTTGCCGCTCTCGCCGTGTTCCGCCTCCTTCACTGCCTCATCCCAAGTGGGGGTTCTTTTTATAGGCATCCAGGCTCTAGACACCCCCTTAAACTCTGACCTTGTCTGGCGTGCTCTTCAGGAGTGCATGTCATGTATATACCCCCACCCCCATTCAGGTCCACCCACCCCTCCCTATACCACTGCAGTTCCTGGGGATTTTTGATGGTAGTGTGGTACAAGCTGTCCACCTTATTACCGGTGTTGCCATTTACCGCAGTCATACAAAATTTGGGTTCAGGGTTATCTCCTGTCTGTAGTTGTGCATCTTTCATTGTCTGCACCTTTACTGTACTGCCCATTGTCACCATCATCATAGCACTACTAGGCATGGATTTTGCACAGCATCGAACTCCTAGCTAGCACACACAAAAGATCAGTAGTAAACATACTATATCTGGCACAAGTATTTTCATGGTGGCCGCAAACCAGGAAGGGACCCAGTCAAAAATCGTGTCGAACCAGTCGCTTGGCTGTATTCCACCTTCTTTCTTCATTCTTCCCCTGAGGTTGTGAACTGCAGTTATCACGTGTGAGAGGCTCCCATTCTCTGCATCAGCAGAAGGCACAAATGTGCAACATGCACTCCCAGTGAAGAGGTCCAGGACGTAGTGGTTTTGCATGGTCATCAACCACAGGGCTCTATGTTCCACCTTGATGACGTTGATGACGTTGAACCCCTCTTCAGTGTCATTTGCCAACTGCATCAGCTCCCACTGGACAATTTGGAGCCATTTGGCGTTTGCTCGTGTTTGGATGCTTGGCACAAGTGATGCAAAAAATGTCTTTGCAGTGTTGAAGAGTTTATACTGGTGCAGAATTTGTGCCAGAATTTGTGCCAAAAGTTCTGATGATTCCTTGGAAGTGCATTTCAATGCTCTCTTTTTCCGAGACACTCTTTTCTGCAACTCATCCTCCGACAGGATGTCATATGTGGGGGGTTTCTTCGGTTGTTGACAGGGGTGCAGGAGACACTGTGGCAGGCACCCTCTCCCCCTGGACATGGCTCTCCGGAATCACCATCAAGGCCGAATGCAGTGTGGCCAAAGTGCAGGTGCCTCTCCATGACGGTGGGAGGTGCAGGTATGCTTGTTTGCCGCATACCCAGTAAGTGTCCATTAAGGCGACTGTGCCTTTCTTCATGTCAGGGAGGATAAGTGTTTTATTGCAATGTTTGTTTGATCCCATGTACACTTTCCCTTCTCCGTGAAAGCAAAGATCATACTGTACTTCTCTTTGAATCTTGATGGGCTTTTCGAGAGCTGTTACCCATGTCAGATTGGCGATGTGCTGAGACCAAGTTGGAGTGCATGTTTTTTCGACCCATTGACATTTTTCCTCTGACAGTCCTCGTAGTGCTTCTGCTTTGCACATCACTGTCTCTTCTTGCCACTGGTTTTTTGCAAACATTGTTCCTTTTATAATGAAAAACGGTTCCTTTACGCAGAGTACTCTTTGCGGCTTACTGAGATAGGTTTTTTCATTTTGCAGCAATTGTAACATTTCGGTGTCCCTGAAGGTACTTCAAATTCTACAAAGAGTTAGATGAACAAGACATTGGGAATTCGCTAAAGGTGCTTCTTGGGGTATGAGAACCTTGGGCGTCCCAGATGCGTGGGGTATCAAAGAGCAGACGTAGCAACTTTCATTACTTGCCTGTTTGGCCATGGCACTCCTATTAGAGTACCATCTGTTGGACTGATCAGGGTGGCGGGGATCCTCTATTTCGTCTAATCGCAGACCATGATGCGCGTCATACCTTTTACGCCTGCCCCGCTTTTCCACCTTCTGCTCAATCTAGATCATTATATAACTTTATCAACTTCTGATACCGTATGGGAAAAATACCTGACCACATTTCGCTGTTACGTTCGGTAGTGCTGTGCCAAGGTTGTGGAATAGAATACATTTGTGAGGTCAGGGTCTGGGATATAAAGTGCATGTACTCTCCACCTAAGGTAAGTTTGTTGGTTGTCTGTGTGTGTACAGGTAGTGGTAGTACTGATACATCAAACATTGAACTGTCAACATTATAATCATTGAAAGCATTTTCATCATAATTCATTTCAGAATAGGTGACCAGTGGGGCTTTATCAGTGTGATTTTTGTACAAAGGTAAGATTGAGTTTTCAGAAGGCATTTTATTTATTTATTTATTTGCATGTATAAAGTGCACAACTGCCCATGCGCTGTTACAGCTTATTCACTTGGCAGACAGGGATATCTGTTACAACTTATTCACTTGGCAGGCAGGCATATCAACAAACTTTAGGCAGTAAGGAGGACAGGCATAGGACGTATAGAGCATGCACACTGAGCTGTCGCTAAGGTTATAGTTGACAGCGTAACTATACATGTTGGTTAGTTCTACCGGAACAGTGTGGTTTTCAGCATTTTGCGGAAGACGGTGTAGGAGCTTTCGTTTCTAAGTGTGGTGGGTAGGGTGTTCCAATTTTTGGGAGCCAGGTGTGGAGAGCTGGGTCCTCCAGCTTTGGTTCTTTTGAAGGCTGGGACGTAGATCTAGTTGGTCAGGTGGGCTCGAATGGGTCTGTTTGAAGGGTTGATAGTGATTATTTCTGATAAGTAAGGTGAGGCATCGGTGGAGAGGCACCTGTGCGTGATGGCCAGCATTTTAAAGAGTATGCGTTCTTTAACCGGTAGCCAGTGTGCTTCTTTCCTAGCCTGAGAGATGTGATCCCTTTTGGGATTGCTCAATGCTGCACTGACGGCATTATTGTGTGTGACTTGCAGTTTGTTGAGGTTTTATGGCTGAAGTGCCAAGGAGTAGGGCATTGCAGTGGTCCAGTTTGGTACCTACTGTGGCTCTGGCAATGGATAGGCAGTTTTTAGTGGAGAGGAAGGGCTTAACAACATTGATCATCTTGGTGGTGAGTGCAGCTGAAGATGCTATAGCATTATAGCGTGTTGCAGTGGGGGCTGCCCACGAGCAACTCCGACCTCTGGGGACCCACGGAATGAGGAGATCCACCATCGAGTTCTGGTGGCGTGGTGAACCCGTCCTCCAGACCACCTCCTGTGACTATGCAGCTCTCTATCGGTGTGCCGTGGTGTTCGCCGGTGGAGCGTGGCCTGGTGTAGCGAGCGGACATCCATCTGTGTGTGACCCCACTTGGACCCCTAAAATAATCTGCACCCCCCCCCACAGCCACGGTGAGATGCTGCATCGACCTCCTGGAAGATCCGAAGGAGGATGAGCCTGGAGGGACCTCCTCCTACTCCGAGTGCCGCAACAACACAACGACCATCAGCTAGGGAGTGGGAGGGGGGAGGACTAACCCCCTGCAGGTACAGCCCGCCCACCTGGACAGCAGAGTGTTAATTTAAGGAGCCAGGAGGCTTCCCAACGGCTCTCTGGAGCCATAGACAGAGCCACGACAACCACAGAGTCTCTCCTGAGCTCAACACCTGCTGAGCCACTGCCTCACGACCGTCAGCGAGATCAACTCACCCTGCCCAGGACTGTGCACCTGCAGAGCCCCTCGCCAGAACCACCAGTAGCTGGGGGCTGTTGGCGCCCCTTGAGCTCCGTCTCCGGGCCACTATCTGGCCTTCATTCGCCCACCTGCTGGGCCGCCTCCGGCGCTCTCCTGAGCCCACCACCCACAGGAACCTTTCCTCACGACCACCTCCTGGGCCGCTTTGCCCTTCCCAAGACATTGCTGTGCCCCTCGCCGGAACCACCAGCATCTGGCTGCTGTCACTGGTCTTCATTCCCCGCCTGCTGAGCCGCTTACCCCTGGCAAGCTCTCCCAAGTCCACCACCTGCAGGAGCCTTTGCCTTACTGCCTCCTCCTGGCTCTGCCACTGACCTCTCTGCTATGGACGCTCTGCTGCTCTCTGCCCAAGACACTCTGCTGCCCTGCTGATCTCTCCAACTGCCCTTGATCGCACGCTGCCGCAACCCTTACTCTAGGCCCCTGCTGTTGCCGTTCTTACCCCTACCCCTTGGGACTCCTCCTACCCTCCGTTACCCACCCCTTTGCCCTGGATGCTCTGCCGCTTTCTGCCCTGGACACACTGCTGCTCTGCTACCTCTCCAACCCCCCTTGATCAGTTCCTGCTGCATCCCCTATTCCTGGCCCCTGCTGTCCTCACTTCTCCCACATCCACCAGCACTTACTCCTTTCCCTTCCTGCCATGCACCCCATCTGTCAATCCCTTCGTCGTCCGCCCTCCATCTCCCTCCCCTTCTCCCCCCTCCTCCTCCTCCTCTACCTTCCCCTCATCCTAATGTCCACGTCCTCCTCCCACGTTACCCCTGCCCATCCCTCCCTCCTGCACTATCCCTTCTTGCCCCAATCTTATCCACCTCCCCACTGCTAGCCCCTCCAGCATCATCAACATTTCCCTGTGGAATGCCCTTTCCATCTGCAATAAAGCCACTGCGACCCTTGACCTGTTCTTCCGACTCAATCTTCACTTCCTCTGCATCACAGAGACTTGAAACCCCCTCTTCAATTCCACAGTCCCTGCGTCTCTCTCCACCTCCTCCTTCTCTCATTTCTCACGCCCCTCTGGTAGCAGAGGCGGCGTCGGCCTTATTTTTCACCCTAAATGTCTTTCCTCATCCTCTATCCTCACCCTCCCCACCTTCTCTTCCCCACTGCTAGCCCCTCCAGCATCATCAACATTTCCCTTGGAATGCCCGTTCCATCTGCAATAAAGCCATTGCGACCCTTGACCTGTTCTTCCGACTCAATCTTCACTTCCTCTGCATCACAGAGACTTGGATCCCCCTCTTCAATTCCACAGTCCCTGCGTCTCTCTCCACCTCCTCCTCCTTCTCTCATGTCTCACGCCCCTCTGGTAGCAGAGGCGGCGTCGGCCTTATTTTTCACCCTAAATGTCTTTCCTCCTCCTCTATCCTCACCCTCCCCACCTTCTCTTCCTTTGAATTTCTTCTCAAATCCTTCACCTACCCTCACGTGATCTCCTTCTTAATTATTTATAGACCTCCTCGCCCCCTCTCTTCCTTCAATGAAGTCCTCGACCATCTTTTCTCTCTCATCTCTCCTTCCCCTACTCCTCTCTCAGTCCTTGGCGACTTCAACCTCCCTCTCTCATCCACATCTCATTCTTCTCCTCTTCTTTCATTGCCTGACTCCTACCTCCTCTCTCCCCTTCCTACCCCCCCTACCCACTCCTCTGGCTCCACACTCAATCTCATCTTTCTCTCTTCTTACTCTTCCTCCCCTGTATCATCTCTTCCCAACTATCTCTCCGACCACGCCTTGCTCTCCTTCTCCCTCACTCCTCCCCCTTATCTTGCCCCAACTCTCCCTCCTCTCCCTCCTTCTCTCGTTGCGACCTGCGCAACTTCAACCCTACTCTCTTCCACGACTCATGTTCTTCCTCCGGTCCCCCCCTCTCTGATTTCGCTTCCCTCTCAGCAGATAACGCCCTCTCCTCACTGTCCTCCTCTATAACCTCCAGTCTTTACCAACTCTATCCTCTCACTCCCTTCTCCCCTTCTCACAAACCTTCCCAACCCTGGCTCTCTTCACACCTTCTGTTCATGT
Source organism: Ambystoma mexicanum (assembly GCF_040938575.1). Classification (NCBI taxonomy): domain Eukaryota; kingdom Metazoa; phylum Chordata; class Amphibia; order Caudata; family Ambystomatidae; genus Ambystoma; species Ambystoma mexicanum. Next base: position 1,200,010,707 of record NC_090936.1, on the reverse strand, counting down.
GCCGCCTCCTCCGATGCCTCGAACAACACTGGATCAAATCCCCTTCTCTGCCCGATCAATACTCTTATTTCTCATATCATGCCTCTCATCTGCCAAACACTCCTACTACTCTAGCCTCCTCCACTCACAAGCCTCTCAGCCTTGCCGTATCTTCCAGACCCTCTCTCGGCTTCTCTCCCCTCCCACTTCTGACCCTTCCACGAACTCTCCCCTCTCTCCCTCTGACTTCACTAACTTCTTCTCATCCAAAATCCTCTCTCTTCGCCAGAACATCTTCTCATCTTCTTCCTTTTCCCTCCCTCCCCCTCTTCCAGCTTTGCCAACTTGATCACCTTTTCTTCTATCACCCCTGCATGTGTCTCCCACCTCCTGTCCAAAACTCACCCTACTGCTGCCCCCTCTGACCCCATCCCCACCTCCCTCATTCCCAAATGTACCCCCTCCTTATTCCCTACCTAGCCACCTTCTTGAACATCTGTCTCTCCTCCTCCACCTTTCCTTCCACTTTCAAACATGCTACCATAATCCCTATCCTGATGAAACCTTCTGCTAACCCTCTTCTTGCTTCCAACTTCTGGCTGATCTCCCTTCTCCCCTTTATTTCTAAGCTCCTCGAGTGCCTTGCCTACTCTCAACTTTCTGCTTTCGTCTCATCCCACACCCTCCTCCCCACCTCTCAATCTGGTTTCCGCCCTAAACACTCTACTGAGACTGCACTCAGGTATGTCCTCAACTCTCGCCTCACTGCTCGCTACGTTAAGCAATCTTCAATTCTCATCCTCCTTGATCTTTCTGCTGCTTTTGATACTGTAGATCACCCCTTACTCCTTAGCACTCTGTCCTCCTTCGGCTTCAAAGACTCTGTTCTCTCCTGGCTCACCTCTTACCTCTCCAATCGATCCTTCACTCTTTCCTGGGGCAGCCGCTCCTCCTCCAGCCTACCCCTGAACTATGGTGTCCCTCAAGTTTCCGTGCTGGGACCCTTTCTTTTCTCTCTCTATACCTCCCTTCTCTCCCCAGTCATTTCTTCTTTCGGCATTTCCCATCATTTCTACGCTGATGACACCCAACTCTTTCTTTCCTTCTCTTCCTTCACAACCGACCTCCACCTCACTCTTTCTTCCTGCCTCACGGCCATAAAAGATTGGATGTCATCCCACATTCTTTTCCTCAATACTGACAAGAATGAGGTGCTTTTCTTCCCTCCTAACCCTCTCTCCCCTTCTCCCCCTCCCTTCATCCACTTTCCACCTTCCAACCTCCCCATATCTTCCCAGGCCCACAATTTCGGGCTCCACCTTGACTCCTCTCTCTCCTTCTCCAACCACATCTTTCTAATCTCTCGAGCCTGTTGCCACCACCTCTATAAAATCTGCAAGATCCGCTCCTCTCTCACATTCCATGCTGCCAAACTCCTAATCTCCTCCCGCCTCTTCTACTGCTCCTCTCTCCTCTTTGGACTCCCTGTCTCTCGCCTAACTCCCCTAAAATCCATCTACCATTACTCTATCCGTACTCTATGTCTCCTCGGCCCTCATAACTCTATTTCTTCCTCTCTCTCTCAACTTGACTGGCTTCCCTTCCTCTCACAACTGAAATTTCAATTCCTCTGTCTTGTCTACAAATCTCTCCATGACCTGGTGCCCCCCTACCTTTCCTCCCTCCTCTCATTTTAGTCCCCCTCCCGCTCTCTCCGCTCAGCAAACCTCTACCTCCTCACTGTACCCCCAGCCCCATGTGCCTCCTCATGCTTCCGCTCCTTCCAATTCTTGGCCCCCCTACACTGGAACTCCCTGCCGCTCTCCATTTGCTCCACCCCTACCTACTCATTCTTCCGCCACTCCCTGAAAGCTCATCTTCTTCACTCCCCCCTGACTTCCCTTCCCCTCCCCTCCTACCCTTTCCCCACCTCCTTTCCCCCCATCCTCTCCCCTTCCCCTCTGACCTTAAATTGGTAACAAAGACTACTTAGGGGCAATGAGGACACCGGATCATTCCCCCTACCCTTCCCCTCCACCCTCCCTCCCTCTCCCCCACCTCAAATCCTACACCATAACTCCCTTCACCTACCCCCTCCTCTACCTTCCCCACACCCTCTCCCTCCTTGTAAATTGTTCTACTTATTGTTCTAATGACCTGTTCATGTTTGTAAATATGCTTCTCTCACTTGTGTACTGTTGTTATATTGTAAAGCGCTTTGGCTTAAAGCGTTATATAAATTCAATAAACATAAACATAAACATAAACATAAACATTATGGGCACAGATTACATTGAACCCATTCTAAATCAGGTGTGTCCCTTTTGTACCAGTTTTACCCCATCCCCCCCCCTTTTGTACCCTCAAGGATAAAAGTAACGCTCCAATATATGCCTAAGCAAAATAACATTATAGAAAATACTATGGCTACAAAATACAACCCGCAATCGTAACTATAGGCTCTAGTAGCGCTAACATTTTCCCTATTGCTATCGACATTTATGGCACTGTTATTGAGGGCCCTCCTTTCCGCCATGGTTATTTATTTATTATTTATTTATTTATTTATTCACATTTGTTAAGCGCACAGGCAGCCCATAGGGCATCGTGGCGCTCGTTACAGATATGAACATGACTTGTTATACATACAGAAAAGTCATAACTTAGTTGCAAGAGAAAAGTAGTAGCTATAGGAGAGGAGGAGAGAAGAGAGGAGAGGGTCAGAAGACAAAAGTTGGAGGAGTTAGTTGAACAAGGTGGTTTTCAGTTTTTTTCGGAAGGCAGTGAGAGAGGTTTCTGCTCTGAGCATGCTAGGTAATGCGTTCCATAGTTTAGGTGTGATGTAGGGGAAGCTTATTCCACCTGCTTTAGCTCGCTTGATGCGTGGGACCCTAAGTTGGTTGGTGTGGCATTGTCTCATTGGTCTATTGGAGTGAGATCTGACTAGCGTGTCGGACAGGGTGAACCTGAAGAGGGCGATATAATGGGTTAAGAACACATACAAGCACTAAAATATTGTATACTTTTCTCTTTATACAACATTGTTCATAGAAGTGAAAGCAATGGAGGGGGGGAGAGAGAGAGAGAGAGAGAGAGAGAGAGAGAGAGAGAGAGAGAGAGAGAGAGTTGCATATTTAATTATGTTTGTACTTTCTATATTTCAGAATTTCTATATTTGCAATAATATTTACATTTATTTCTCTGTTACTGATTATCTCTTCCACCTTATCATTTCTCCATTATGGTGCAGCCGTTTGTTGCTCTGGTGGCTGTTCACCATTGTGCTGTGTTGCGCTTTTCTCACATCAGAGAGTTGTATCCAATATTTCAGGCCCTTAACCTTTGATGCAGAAGGTGTGCAGTATACCACTTCGTAAGGCCCATGAAATCTTGGAGAGTCCCATCACCTCACAAAAGCTGCGCACATATGCATACTCCCTGGGCATTAACTGGGTGGTGGGACTGTCTGGTGCTGGGGTATTTGTGTCTGTTTCCTCTTCGCGCATCAATGGGGGTGCTATTTGCTTTGCTGTACTTCGCACTGCCCTGTTGAGTTGTGTCAGGTATTCCTTGAACTCGTCCCTCAGCACTGTTGCAGCTCTGTGAGCGTCAAACGCCCTTCTTATTGGGGACAATGGTGTTTGAATACGTCTCCCTGTCACTTTTTTGTGCGGGGACAAATGATGGTCCTTGCTTGGCTGTGTTCCCAACTGAAATAGGGCCACGGGCAGGCAATACACCCAAATCTTTTTTAGGGTCTGACATAGTTTGGACAAACTGCTTTTGAGGAGGCCGTTTATTTTCTCGACCAGCCCGTTCTCTTGCAGGTGGTAAATCAAACAAAGTTTATGTTTTATCCCTAACAGGGCTGTTATTTCTTTGAAAAGGTCATTCAAGAAATGGGTCCCATTATCTGACCGTATGATGTCACAGATGCCCCACCGGGTAGATAGTTCGCTCACCAAAAATGTGACCGCACATTTCACGTCCGGGTGTGCACAAGGACCTGACTCCACCCAGCGCGAAAAATGGCAGACAAGTACTATCAGGCACCAAGTACTATCAGGCACCTTGCTCCATTACACCTTTCTCCCATATCTGCATAGTCTATGTGTAATTCCCGGGAGTGCCCCTTGGGGCGATGCAGTGTTCTCAGTGTCATCCCTGAGTTGTGTGTTTGGCAAGTCATACACTCTATTGACATTTTTGTCAGGTGTTCCTGAATGTTTGGGGTAAACCACTATTCTTGAATGTCAGCTGCTATGTGTTGTTTGGAGGTGTGTGCTGGGAAGTGGAGCTGCTGGAATGCTATGTGTAATATAGCTCTGCAGACATTAGTACTTTCGCCGATATTTCTTGCCGCCAGAGGAGATCTGTTTGTGATTGTCTGCACCCTCTTTTTGTCCATATTTCTTGTTCATCATTTGTGCATGTTTTTGTAGTTCAATTTTCTGTGAAATGGGCACTGCGTTATAACACTCTTCCTTATTTTCCTGTGTTTTATTCCTAAGTATACAACCTTCTGCTTGGGGTTTGTGAAAGTATGACACTTGTTTTGTGGCAGCATCGGCTGCCACATTTCCTAATGAGATGACGTCATTGTTATTTGTATGGGCCTATCATTTTACAAGAGCAACCACTGAGGGCTCTGCTAATGCTTCTATTAGTTCATTTAACAACTGTGCGTATTGCACCGGTGATCCACCTGCCCTCATGAAATCCCTTCTCTGCCATCATGATAACCCGGCGTGTAACGGGTCGTCACGTATGCCGAATCTGAGTAGATTGTTACTGCGCACGGTTTTGGTGTATTTAATGCTTCAATTAGCGCTATCAGTTCCGCTGCTTGTGCTGAGAAATGTGGGGAGTCGTTTTTGTACTATGATCTCATACTCTTCACCCTCCAATCTCACTACCGCTGTACCCACATGTTTTTCATCTGTCTGTGAGACATTGCCCTGCACATCCGGACCCAAAGATGCATGGGCGGAGTTCCGCTCTTATTTGGCCAATCAGGCCCTGGATTGAATGATTTGAGCCCAACCCGTATGACCTCAAGAAATTAGACTGATACTCAACCAATTGTGTCAATCGGAAATGTGATGGACACTCTGTATATGTGACGTATGCCTACTTACTGTTCTTGTACCTCTAGGACCACCTTTCACTGCTTGTAAACGCTGATCCAGATGTATGTTGACCTTTAAATGTTGTATTGTGCTTGTAATTGCACATATATATGAATGAATACCCATGTGTGCTGCCAATCAAATGAAAATGGGGGCACATATTGGTATAAGAGGGTAGCTATTTTACACAAACCAATTTGCCTCCTCATTAAGTCCCGAGATATGGTTTGTCATACAAATCAATTTTTGTTCCCAATAGCTTATCTTACCAGCATCAACCCCCTGCACTTGAATTAGAAACACCCATTGAAAATAATTTTGAGTGCTCTCAGTAGACAAAAATGAGGAACCAAGGGGGCATTGATATTGCCCATCCGTATGCAACTGTGGTGCTCCATTATTCTTGTCGTGATTTTACATGTTGTCATCCCTATGCATATCCTATTACAAAGGCACCTGATGCAATAAATGACCATTTTCGAATTGCAGATGGTAAGGGGCCATTGTTCCCATGGATGATTCAAACCGATGTCTATACTGTTGGAACATGTGGACAGATTGTATACACTGCAATTTCCACAAGGAGCATGTCCTGTTACTCTGGGGAAACCACAGGATTCAGGTAAAGTCTGGTTGCCGTAGTTTTAAAAGCATCTGTTCTCGCTACAACATTTTTGATGTTCTTGTTTGAAAAAAAGCAAACAATGGGGGTGGTAGTGCTAGGGGCCCTTCCTGTAATAATTGCCAGTGTTTTCTGATGCATTTTTTTTGTCTTAAAAGAGAGAGTATGTACATACACACACCAACCATTCTTCAATGTTTTGTCTTATTTGCAGTTCTAAAAGCACCTCTCTGGGAATGTTCTTCGCTCGGTTATTGGCCTGGTGGATACATGCTTTTGGCTACCCTTTGTCTCTCAATATCATCATCAATTCTTTGGAGGCTTCATCGTAGCGTTCCAACTTCGAACTATTCCGCAGATGGATGGACGGACTAAAAGGAAGGTTTTCCGCAATGATTTAGGATGGAAACTATTGGAATTCAGAAGAGCATTGCTGCCAGTCTGTTTTCTAAATAGTTGAACTTTCAAAATATTGGCCTTGTGTCATGGCCACTGGTCAAGGGCCATTACCTTTATGCCCTACCGGGTCCAAATTTGAGTGTGCCTAAGGCACGTGCATCTAGGCCGGGTGTGGCCATACAAAAGCATTGGAAGAACATGCAGAAGTCTGAGGGAGTGGTGAGGTGGGGCCAGAAGGCGGGGCTTAAGGGGAGTGGCTGAGGCCAGGCTTTATAAGCCAGCCCCACCCGCATGCTGGAGCATTGGCGTTAGTCTGCTGTGTGCAGCATAACGCTTACCACCCTCAACAGCTTCTTACCTGTTTCCAGCTCTGCACGCTTCTCTTCAGTCTCTGGAACACCAACTTCAGCGCGCACCTACCTGACTCAGCTAACCTGATCTCAGCTCTGCAGCTACAGTGCACACCTTACCTCAGTCCAGCCACACCATCGCTTGAAGCGCAGCTAACCTGATCTCCACCCTGCAGCTACAGCGCGCATGTTACCTGAGTCCAGCCACTCCATCGCTCGAAGCACCACTTACCTGATTCCAACTCTGTAGCTTCCATGCGCATCTTACCTGTCTCTGCAAAACCAACACCTGCAGCGCATCGCATACCTTACCCCACCAACACGGGAGACATCTTCCCGCTCCGCATCCTCACGGATCCATCCATCTGGCAGCTGACAGGTCCTCGGATAACCGATCGCCATCAAGCGTCGTCAGGATGAACCTGCAAGGGAGACAGAACACACAAGGTTAGCAACTGCATAAACTTTTAACGCTTGGGCGCGCAACACGCAAACCTTGCGCACCATCCAGAAACCCATCTTACCTTGTAGTGGGGTCTTCCAAAATCCCCTCTGGCATCGTTTGAACTTGCTTCCATCAACGTGACTTTGCATGGCCATCTTCACATCTATTGGGGAGAGAAAGGACATGACAACATTACGGACAATAATCATTGGGGAAAAGTCAATACATAAGGATACGGACAATAATCACTGCTACAAAAACTTACCTTCAAGGGTGGATTGGTCACAGCCGGTCTCGGCCACCACGCACATGGACTAGTGATGCAACTTGGTCCATCAACGGTGCCCCTGTTGAGAGAAAGCAGGATGGAGAGCTCATCCTTACAAAACAACAGGTGAGATCATATGGGAAAACGCAGCCTCATCTCACCCTGGAACGAAGGGTTCGAGGGGGATCGGAATTCAACCACAGCATATTCATTGCCTCTTACCTTCTCCAAATGGTATTGCCAGCAACCAGAGCAGTCCACACTATCGCAGCAGGGGTGAAGCCTGAACCAGAGGAGTCCAGTCCAGGGAGAGCTCCAACCGTGCCCTAATGCCGCCGCAGAGACCAGGTGAGCATAACACCTTGCAAAAGATGTTAATATGCAGAAAGGACATTTCTGAAGTATTTATAGTGTGTGTAAAGTGTAATTTAGGATTCAAGTTATTTAGCAAGGTTATGGACCAGGTGATTTTCTCAAATGGACCCTCCCAAATCACCAACAAATCATCTATGTAATGTTTCCATAGCTTTATATGTCGAAGGAATTGGTTGTCTATGGAATAAATATGATTTTCCCCAAATTGATCTACAAGAGGTTGGCCAAATTGTGGGCCACTGTGGAAGCCATGGCCATTCCCTTTGTCTTAATTTTCTCAAGTCTCCTTTTTAAATTTTCCAGTGCAATGGCATTCTTGATCTCTTCCTCCTTATTAATTCTACTATTATTTCTCTTGTCCCTTCACGGGCTTTGCCAATGAGCAACACTAGACAATCTCTCCCACCTGTATTGGCGACATGCCACCACATTTTTCTTTACTGTATATTATGGAGGAACAACCAAGGTTCATTTTGAACAAGCCAACCAGCCCTGCTATTTGTTTTCAAAGCTAGTTTGCCTTTAATCGTGTGGAGAATTCTAAGCTATTTTAAAGCTTCCATCTATATGATGGCCAAATTGCTACAATAGAATATGCCTTGGATATATAATGTTAAACTACAGTTTGAGGATGCTGGCTAGATTTTAGATGTTTTGTCTACGTATAACGGAGCAGACTTGTATTGGCTTATTCATTTATTACTTTGTTTATGGCCAATGGCATAGAGTGTTTATATTTTATTCTTGGTGTCTAATAAATGTACTATTTGATGTTTTCTTTTTACATTTTGGAAGGTTAAATGGAACTGCCATCTTGCGAATAAACTCTTTTCACTTAAATTATAACTAAATATAAAACACTACACAAAACCTACACCTGAGGAATAAGCACAGAAATAGCAAAGAAAGAACTCTGTGCAATGGGTCAGGGCTGAAATGCATGGAAAGACACAATGGGCCTCATTCCGAGTTAGGCGGTGCAGGGAAAAAGTGGAGATAATTGCACTAACAACACTTTTTTTTTGGTAGTAAGAGAATGACCTACATTTTTCCTGCATGGCCAAATTGCATGTTTTGGTGGAATTGCCACAGGTGGAATAAACACTCAAGAATTTAGCCACTGGTAATTTCTGCCAAACGTCCCCAAATCATAAATGAGGACTAACAGTACACTACCAGCACTTGCAATCCTGTGGTAAACCAATGTGACCAAGTGGCAGTAATGTTCATCCGATTTTGGTGGTAATTTGGCTGAATTATCACCAAATTACTGTCAAACAGGTTATGAAGCCCAATGTGAGCCTAGATGGATTTGATGCTCAACACTCAGACTCAGCAAAATCCTTAGGCTTAACCAAGGACAGCTATCTGTCTTTCCAGAAACACATACCCAAGAAGGCCCAAATATCCTGGCTCAGAATCTCTATTGTTTGAAAAAATGCTTTCCTGACAGGGCTGCCAGTTGCTCACTTGGCTCCACTAAAAGCAGTCCACCACGTTGTAGCGCGTCTTTTTAAGGGAGCATGGAAATTTGACCGAATTACCCCCATCCTTCGCAAACTACATTGGCTTCCACTCCAAGGCAGGATACTATTCAGGACTGCATGTATCATCTACAAAGCACTCCCGACCAGCAGACCAGTGTACCTGCCAGCTAACCTCCACCTATCTGGTGGCACGAGCCCCCTGGTGCAGCAAATCGACCAACTGGCTTGAATCACAATTTGTCTTAAAATAGAGAACCCAGCAAACAATCCTACTCTTGTCATGCACCCACCCTCTAAAACTTGATCTCAGTGTCGGCTCTTAATGCCCACAGAATTCTCCAATTTTGCAAATCTCTCAAAACCTGCCTCTTTCAACAACACCTGAGCAATGACCAATTCCAATGGACGTACATACCAACGTGCAGACCTCAGAGTACTTTGCTACTGTTAAAAGATGGCAGCGCAAACTCTGGCTACCCACACTCTATACAGTTGTCTGCTGGTCATGCTTTAAACAATAAAAAAAAAACATTACAAAAACTTTTCTTTAAAAGATTATCGTCTGAGGTTCAAAAGACTTAAAAGTAACCTAACCAGACTCTAGGGTCCCAAAAAATGACCAAAGGGGCAGTTAGCAGTCAATAGTGCAATTTTACGTCACTTTTTGGTTCGACAACCTCAAGCCGGACTTCAAGCTTTTGTGTAAACAGTTCAAGCCAAGATTGGGTGCAGTGATTCATGTTGATCCAACCTGCTCGGGCAGTTTCAAAGGTGGCATTTGAGCGATGCAGTTTGTATCATACACAAGGATTAGTTCGGGGTTGAGCCGGTTCAAGTTAGGGTTGTAACCTCTGGGTAGAGTCAGTGGCCCTCATTACGACCCTGGCGGATTTTTACCTCCATCGACGGACTTTCCGGCCATGGCGCAAAGTCCCTTTACGCCATGGCGGATGGCGGACTTACCGCCCCATTCCGAGGTCGGCGGGGCGGTAAGTCCCCATTGACCCATTTACCCTTCCCCATTCCCATTTTGGCCCCATAGGGTATAATGGGAGTGGGGAAGGAGTTAATTACGCCACCGTAAAATACGGTGGCGTAATTAACACCAAGGTCCCAGAGCGCCATGGATTTTTCCGCCCGCAAAAAGCGGGCGGAAAAATGACCATGGCGCTCCGGGAACTCGTAGTTGGCGGTAAGGGGTCGGCGCAGCTAACGCTGGCGCAGACCCCTTAGCGCCAGGGTCGTAATGAGGGCCAGTGAGTGAAGCTACCATGGTTCGAGTCGAGGGTTGGCGACAGTTCTAAGCAGTTTTCCTGGTGCTATGGTGTGTGTGGTTCAACGAAGTAGCAGTTTGAGGTGGAGCCAGGGTGAGTCGTTTGCGTTATGGCTGTCGGTGAGCGACATTCCAGAGGTACGGGCTGGGGTCCAGCATTAAGCAGTTGATTCGAGCCAAGCAGGTGAAGGACTCTGCAAGGAGCGATGCTGCCTCAAGCTGGTTCACAGTGCAGTAAACTGGTTCAAAGAGTGGATGCCGTGAACCTGGTTTGAAAGCAGTTTGACTGGTCTGATGCAATGAAACAGGGCTCCTGGCTGTCTTGGCTCTCAGGATGCTGTGAGTAAAAAAACAGTAGTTGAAGGATAAGTTTAGTCCTTGTTATTGGGCTCCCAAACACTGGGGATGCTGGTACACAACTGCAGGGGTCCTTCAATGTGCTGAGATCCTGGGTTCTATTGTAGCTGGCAGAGAGGCGGGTCTTGTCCCAACAGCAGTTCACCCCCACTGGTCCCTGTGAACAGTTAGGGGACAGAGCTTTCATCTGCCTTGTACACTCAGGCCATGACTAATAGAGCGTTTTCCAATGGGGTGTTGCCATTATAAAATGCTTCTGTGAATTAGGCCATCAGTCTTCACCTCACTGGTGGAGGACTTTGGAAAGACCAACTCTCCCAACAGATGTCCAATTAATTCTTTCTTAAGTGTTTGTCGAAAAGTGAATCCACAAAGAAATGGGAGACCCCTTCTTTTAAAGGCAAAAGCCAATATACGATTGGACAAAGGCTAGCCTGCTGTAAGAGTCAGATCCCTGTTCTTAGAACCAGTGCACTTTGCCTTCTGACAACAAACCTGCATTACTTTGCGCCAAAGGAAGTGGAGAGGAAAAGACAGGAAGGAAAGATAGAATTAGAGGGAAACAAGAGGGTGCAACCTTCCTCCAGTTGTAAAGAGCTTCCTCTGTCTATTCTCACCCTGCCCACTTTCCTTCTCTGTGGAATCAAAGGCATTTATATATGCAGCACCCTAGTGTGAGGGTACTCCAGTTGTGAATGGGTGTGCCCTTAGATTCCTGTGACCAGGACAGCTTCCTGCGGAGTGGCTGTCTCTCTGGGGAGGGTGTTACCTGCCCTCACAAAGGCTCAAATATTGGCAATACCCAAGGCTACTGTCCTGCCTGCAGTGGCAAGGCCAGTCTGTCTGGAGAGAATACTCATAATCCGTGCACAGTTTAGCTGGGCTCACAGGGCTGACATGTGTGTGATATCAAATTGCTGTGGCTGTAATAATTTTGAGAAATACAACCCACCATACCATACCATAACTTGGGCATGGCTCATAATTATATGGTTTTGATACAGGAATGCATGTCATCAATTCAGCCTCAGTGCTGCTGAGACTTGTCTGTCACTGCAGGTGTCAAATGGACACTTGTTTCCTCTGAACCTGCTCTGTGCCACTGATAGATCAGGCTCTGCAGATCAGAATACTGATGCAGCAAGTCACAGATACACACTATGCGTTTGGCACAGAGCTCGCGAGAAGAGACTCTGATCAGCAGATTTCCCTTTCAGAGATCGAATTTCCCAGATCATTGTATTAATCGATACAACTTCAACACTTTTATTTATTATTTTATTTTATTTATTTATTTGTATTGCGTCGACTGCTCGCAAGCATCAGGGCGCATACGTGAAGACAAGAACAAACAATAAAAGACTAGACAGTAGACGGGACAAGTCAGCACATAGAGAGATTACGCCAGCAGTAGACAAAGAATCTTATCTGGGATTATTTAAAGAGCATGGTTTTAAGGTTTTTGCGGCAAGAGTAGAGATTTGTTTCCAGTTTGAGACATGTCGGTAGTTTGTTCCAGAAGGCTGCCGCACTGGTGGGGAAGGCTCTTCCTAGACCTAGTTCTTTTTTAAATTTTAAAGTTGTTATCAGGCCCTTGGCCTCAGATCTTAATGTTCTGGTTGGGTTGTAGAGTGTGAGTTTGGTCTTAAGGTAGGCAGGTGCTTTTCGATAAAGGCATTTATGGGTTAGACACAAGGACTTGAATTGTATGCGTTCTTCCATTTTCAACCAATTAAGGTCGCGTCTGGCCTCGCTAATATGATCTCTCCTTGATTTTTGTTTGATAACTCTTATCGCCTCATTTTGAATCAGTTGGGACTTGTGTAGGCTTTGCTTGCTGGCACCAGCAAGGAGTGCCATACCATAGTCCAAACGCGATAAAATGGTGGCTCTGGCAATAGTGGCACAATTCTTTTAATTGAGAAGGGGTCTAATTGCTTTGAGGAGTCTAATGTAGTAGTTGCAGTTTTTGCTGACATACATAGCTTGAGCATCTGCGTTGAGTGAAGCGTCCAGAGTCATGCCGAGTGTTTTAACCTTCCCAACTACTTCAATGCAAGATTCCTTGATTTGAAAGGCCTTGTAGTCGGATGTTAATTTGGCACGCGCCTGGGTGGACCCAAATACCATTAACTCGGTCTTGTTGCTGTTAAGGCTCATCAAATTGTTGTTCATCCACTCTTCAATATTCTTGTAGAGGGTGTTCAGTGTAATACTGTCCTTAACGTAATCACTGCTCAATTCCATGACTAGCTGGGTGTCATCAGCGTAGTTAGTGAAAAACACTTGGAGTTGTTCTAGTAATTCACATAGGAGGCGTATGTAGATATTAAAGAGCTCTGGTGACAGACTAGCTCCCAGACACTCTCACTAGATAGAAATGCCTCACCACATCCATACAGCAGGAAACACACAGCAGTGTTCAGTCAGTGGTGGTGGGTTCATGCTGAGGGTCCCGTAGTCAGAAAAAAACCACGTGACTGCCTTCCCATGATGACACTGGTGCCTTCCCTCTGGACATATGGCAGTAGAGGTTACAAGAAAACAGCAAGATATGTTTTCATTCGTTAGTCTTCTTTCATGTGAGGCTCCATCTAAAGCACAGGCATTCTCCAGTCTCCACAGTTCCCTTGGTTGTAACACAACTTGGACTATGTGGAGCACCAGGTGCTGTTGTGTGATAGATTATTTATTTTTCTGTGAAGCATGTCTCTGTGCCAGCTGTGGGGTAAGTGAAACAGTGCACTGTTGTCAGCTTCACACTCTAGACAAAGGTGCACCAAAGTTTCCCTGTCCTCATAAAACCTTACAGCAGTGGCTCGAAACCTTTGGCTCTCCTATAAGCCGAGCTAGGTGGATCATGGGAGTGGCATTCCAAGACATCTGGAGAGGCGCTTTTTACAGGTCCCCTCTTGGGGGCAGTCAGTCCCGTTGTTATGCCGATGCTTACCAACCCAGAATATGGATCTGCAGGTCCTGTGAGTGTGAGTGCCCTTTTAGTTGTGATTCATACGATGTCCTGGATGGAAATTACACTTCTAGTTCCTCATTTGTGTTGTTACTGTTTCCCTCCTCACCATTTTCTTCTACCGTGTTGTTCTCCTTTCCCAAAACGCTCAGTATTGTCTGTCAATATTTTTTGGTGTCTAGTCATGTACAGAAAAGTAAGTTCCCAAAGACGAACCAAAGATCTAGCATAAAGATCAAATATGCTTTTCAATTTACTTTTTTAATATAAATTCGAAGACATAAGCTCTATTATTGATCACATTTGTTTAAACCACACTGCACATGTGCGACGTGCAATAGCATTAAATGTCTAAAAATTCCCCGAAATGATTCAGAAATCAAAGTTTTTCCACTAGGGGGCATCATTATGCATTTTGCGGTATTTCCTTTGTTTACCATTACCACATGCGGTAAGCATGCAGTAACAGGTACGATTGGCATGAGTCATGCAGACCCTTCTGTTATTCCCCATTTTGGAGTCTCATGGTGCAACTACACTGAAGACATGCTGTAGTACCGCGTGCTGTAATGCCACATGACCAATACCACATGCAGTGAGGCTTTTGCACGGAAGTACCGGGGAACTTTGGGGATTTGATTGTCCCCTATAGAGGATGTGCAACTGATGAACTCAATGACTATGGGTAATGCCGCCACAAGAGTCATCTAACGTATAGGGTATAAGTGGCCGACCCACCCTTATGGCTGCAAGAGCTCAGTGTGGCAGGCCCACCGTGATGACCACGCAGACCTCAGTGGAAGTAATAATACGACTGAGGGTCACCCTTCTCAATCCACCCTACCAATCATATAGCACAGGACCCAAGTAAGAACCCTCACCCTACTCCAGGACTTTACATAAGTGAAACAAGAAGGCATTAAAGTAAGCGCAAACTGGCCCCAACCAAACATGGCAGTGTCAATTGGCACCCGGTAAAAATCACACCACATTGCCATCCCATTTGCACACCGGCCACCTTGTGATTTTAGAACTTACAGAACCCTGGTAGTTGAACCTAAACCCAATGCGGTTTCCTCAAAATCAATGATTCCTTGATACTTCTTCATTCTTTATAAATGTGAGTTCCTTGTGTACATTATGATTGTTTTAAGTTACAGTGTATTTATTTTACACAGAAAAGCTTGCCCTTAATGGCAGATATTCAGAGGAGCACAGACCCTCCCTCTTCTATTATGAATGATTGGAAGTTGCAAGGAAGTTTGCCTGGACCAGATACTATTCTGTCATCAAGTTCTCCACAATGCTACATGCTGAAAGTTTCATTAGTGAAACAATATTGCTAACATTCTGTACATTACCCACTCCCAGATGATAGAACTGTTATCAGAGATCAATAGACATTGGAGAAGAAGTGGTCATTTCTACTTTAGCAGCTTTCTTTGCAAACTATAGAAACAGCCGAAGCAATCATCAGAAGATCTTAATCTGGAAATTGGTTCTGGTGGCTGTGCGTTCGCTTCCAGGATGGCGGCACGTCCTTTGTCACTATGAGGACAATAGCCGACGTGAGCATCCTCAGGGATCTGTCAGAACTGGCGCGCCGTGTGACAGCCTGCGAGACAAGGGGATATCAGAGGTGACATGTTATCCCTGGATATTGCAGACATTGGGTGATATGCCTGCCCGCGTTCACTCTTTCACAAAGACTTCAAGGTAACTTGAAGCCGATACCCATTCTCAGCCAGGGACAAGTCAAATTGGATAGCTGCGGGCACCATCTACTGAGCCGTGCCCATTTCCATAATCATGAAATCTCCACGTTGACGCTTGATGTGGGTGTAGTGATTTGGGTAGCAATGTTGTCCAGATTCTATCATTAGCTCCCATCAACTTTGTAGATAGTACTTTGGCTGTACAATAAAGAAAAGTGAATGAAATGTAGGCTTCCATCCATCCATATATATGTTGGGTCCGTGTGCTGTACCATATGCGGACATGTTCTAAAAGTCGATTGGTTTGATGATGTTGATATTATCTATGTTTAAAATATAGCTCAGTGTGTTAGTTGGTTTCAGCTTCAGGGATCTGTGTGCAAACTGCAAAGGAAGGATTGAACCCCGGCAGTGCTGACTCAGCTTTTCATCTTTCCAAGATAAATAAATTGAGATCTGTAAACATAAAGCCTAGTATTGCAACACTTAGAAGTGGGTTAAATCTGGTGTTAAGCTAAATTCTGTACACCATCATCCTTATATTCTTGTCATTACTGTCACCATTCTGATGATTAAGTCTGATTCGAAGGCAGCCATGGACTGCCTCTGATGGGCTGACAGCCCACCCGGCAGACATGACCACCTGGATGCTGAGAAATAGGATGAAACAGACCTTAAAGCAGACCATGCTAAGAACGTTCAAAGGGATGGGGAGAGACCCTCCCAATATCGTCCCGGGGCAGGTTTATTCTTGTGTATACAGCCTCAACCGCTGGACAGATTTGCATCACTTCTTTCCACAGACCTCAAGACAAATCTGTCCATTGATCCTTTAGTGATTTGTTGAAAATCTCTCTAGAGTTTTGTTTTAAAAGTGCTTCAGATCAGCATAAATGGATTAGCAATATCTGGGTTCAACCAGTGCAATCTGATGCCCCAAGCACAGCCAATTGGCCTCCCCAAAGGCCACTCCAGACTGAGTCAATGCACAACCTTCTGCAGAACTCAAACCCGGTGGACCTAGTGAAGCACAAACAGATTGCTTTGCCGGAAGGCAGCCACTATAGGGCCTCTGATATGGCAGGTGAACTGCTGTGCAGAGTCTGCACTGTACATGTTTGGATGTATCCCCTATCTCAAGCACAAACCTTTGATGTGGGCATGGCCCATGGCTCTACTCAGAGGCTACATTGACTGTCCCATCCACAGGAAACCCGAGCATCCAGACATGCCCACAGAGCATGATCTGTTGCCAATGTCCAGTGCCTAATAGGACTGGGGAAAGGCCTTCAGCCATCCTTAGTCATCCCATTTTGACTGAGGCATGGCTTTTGACGCTTCTCCAGGACTTCTGGGGTCAACCAATGGGTCCAATGTGTACGGCCTGTGGCCATGCCCATTGGTTACTTTGACTGGGATGTGGCCCTCAGCCATGCCATGGTAAACCTTGAACCACCCAATAAGCCTACTGGTCATGGCCACAGGCCGTTCCCAGTAGTGATGGTTGAATGGATGGATAGATAGATAGATAGATAGATAGATAGATAGATAGATAGATAGATAGATAGATAGATAGATAGATAGATAGATAGATAGATAGATAGATAGATAGATAGATTGGTAGACACATAGGGCCTCATTACGACCCAGGCGATAAGTTACCGCCTCGGTCGTACCTTTACCACCATGACGTAACCGTTTACGCCATGGTGGTTGGCGGACTTACCGCCCCATTCCGAGGTTGGCGGGGCGGTAAGTCCCCAATCCCCATTTACCCTTCCCCATTCCCATTTTTGCCCCATAGGGCATAATGGGAGTGGGGAAGGCGTTAATTACGCCACCGTAAATTACGGTGGCGTAATTAACAACAAGGTCCCTTAGCGCCATGGATTTTAACACCTGCTAAAAGCAGGTGTTAAATCCTCCATGGCGCTAAGGGACCTCGGAATCAGGCGGTAAGGGTCGGCGCTGTTTACGCTGCCGTAAACCCCTTACCGCCTGGGTCCTAATGAGGCCCATATTAATGTAGGCAGCCACTATCTTACCATGACTGAAAAATGTGTTGTTTTACGTGTACGCTGGGGCTCACTGAAAGTATGGTGCTGTGGGTACAGACACCAACAATGTGCCAGTAATTCCATTAATTCACATTACCAAGACATTACCGCAACACTGTACTACAACTTTGGTGGTAAAATTGAGGATTTTCCTCCAACAAATTCGTAAATCCCCCACTTTACCGCCCAAAATTGTCAAAAGCAGCAGAATTGCCACTGGCACAATTACCGCTGGTGGTTATTCGGTCGAAATCCCCATGTGTCCTATCGACTCCAAAAATCGGCATTAACACCGCCTTTCCACCATTTATAATCCCGCTGTAAATCCGCGGGCCCGAGTATTAGTAACAGTAATCGAGTTTGGCAGTAATTCAGCAGATTTACCACAGATTTACCATCACACTCATAATGATGCCCCTTGTATAAACACACACAATACTGCATGGACCGACAAACAATAAAAAAAAAAAAAACATGTGTTCATCCTTCTCTTTAAAGTCATACTATAATCGTGACACGTGTTTGCCCTTTTAGTTGGGTCTTCATGTACAATGTGCACTTCTGACAATTCCCAAGTGGATTTGCCGCAGCAGGGGTACTGTGTGAAGAGGAAGTAACAGCCATATCATGCCCATGTCTGTTTATATAATGATCGTCCAGTTGCCAAGTCATTGTCCACAGAAGAATCGGTGGCAGAGGCCAGGGGTGATGATGGGCATCCTATGATATCGCGTCCTCTACTACAGGCGCGGACGTGCAAAGAACACTGCAACATTTGCCGAACTTTAAGCCGTCTCTTCACCCGTCCTGCTTAAAGTAATTTGGTGAAACGTTCAATAACTCAACACTCGGGAGATTCAGAGTCCGCATGCCAACCTTCCATGCAGGATCCTAAAGCACGCCACCCTTCCATGCAGGATCCTAAAGCATGCCACCCTTCCATGCAGGATCCTAAAGCACGCCACCCTTCCATGCAGGATCCTAAAGCATGTCGCACTTCCACACAGGATCCTAATGCATGCCACCCTTCCATGCAGGATCCTAAAGCACGCTACCCTTCCATGCAGGATCATAAAGCACACCACCCTTACACTCAGGATCCTAAAGCATGCCACCCTTCCATGCAGGATCATAAAGCACACCACCCTTACACTCAGGATCCTAAAGCATGCCACCCTTCCATGTAGGATCCCAAACCATGCCAACCTCCCAAGAAGTGCCCTAATGCATGTTAGCCTCCCACACAGGACCCTAAATCATGCACTCTGCCATGCTGGACGCCAAAACATACCCTCCTCCCACACAGGACCCTAAAGCATGCACTCTCCTGTGCTAGACGCAAAAAGCCTGCTATTCTCCTATGAACGACCCTAAAGCATACCACCCTCACAAGCAGGGCCCTATAGCATGCCAGCATTCCACACAAGACCCTAAATCATGCACTCTTCCTCACAGTATCCTATAGCATGTCGGCCTTCCACTCAAGACCCTAAATCAGGCCCTCCTCCACACAGTATCCTATAGTATGTCAGCCTTCCACACAAGATCCTAAATCAGGCACTCCTCCACACAGTATCATATAGCATGTCGGCCTCCAAACAAGACCCAAAATCAGGCACTCTTCCTCACAGAATCCTATAGCATGCCGGCCTTCCACACAAGACCCTAAATCAGGCACTCTTCCCCACAGTATCCTACAGCATGCCAGCCTTCCACACAAGACCCTAAATCAGGCACTCTTCCACACAGAATCCTACAGCATGCCGGCCTTCCACACAAGTCCCTAAATCAGGCACTATTCCACACGGTATCCTATAGCATGCCAGCCTTCCACACAAGACCCTAAATCAGGCACTGTTCCTCACAGAATCCTATAGCATGCCGGCCTTCCACACAAGACCCTAAATCAGGCACTCTTCCACACGGTATCATATAGCATGCCAGACTTCCACACAAGACCCTAAATCAGGCACTCCTCCACACGGTATCATATAGCATGTCAGCCTTCCACACAAGACCCTAAATCAGGCACTCCTCCACACAGTATCCTATAGCATGCCGGCCTTCCACACAAGACCCTAAATCAGGCATTCCTCCACACAGTATCCTATAGCATGCTGGCCTTCCACACAAGACCCTAAATCAGGCACTCTTCCTCACAGTATCCTATAGCATGCCGGCCTTCCACACAAGATCCTAAATCAGGCACTCCTCCACACAGTATCATATAGCATGTCGGCCTTCCAAACAAGACCCTAAATCAGGCACTCTTCCTCACAGAATCCTATAGCATGCCGGCCTTCCACACAAGACCCTAAATCAGGCACTCTTCCCCACAGTATCCTATAGCATGCCGGCCTTCCACACAAGATCCTAAATCAGGCACTCCTCCACACAGTATCATATAGCATGTCGGCCTTCCAAACAAGACCCTAAATCAGGCACTCTTCCTCACGAAATCCTATAGCATGCCGGCCTTCCACACAAAACCCTAAATCAGGCACTCTTCCCCACAGTATCCTATAGCATGCCAGCCTTCCACACAAGACCCTAAATCAGGCACTCTTCCACACAGTATCCTATAGCATGCCAGCCTTCCACACAAGACCCTAAATCAGGCACTCTTCCACACAGTATCCTATAGCATGCCAGCCTTCCACACAAGACCCTAAATCAGACACTCTTCCACAAAGTATCCTATAGCATGCCGGCCTTCCACACAAGACCCTAAATCAGACACTCTTCCACACAGTATTCTATAGCATGCCGGCCTTCCACACAAGACCCTAAATCAGGCACTCCTCCTCACAGTATCCTACAGCATGCCGGCCGTCCACACAAGACCCTAAATCAGGCACTCTTCCTCACAGTATCCTACAGCATGCCGGCCTTCCACACAAAACCCTAAATCAGGCACTCTTCCCCACAGTATCCTACAGCATGCCGGCCTTCCACACAAGACCCTAAATCAGGCACTGTTCCACACAGTATCTTACAGCATGCCAGCCTTCCACACAAGACCCTAAATCAGGCATTCTTCCACACAGTATCCTATAGCGTGCCCGCATTCCACACAAGACCCTAAATCAGGCACTCTTCCACACAGTATCCTATAGCGTGCCAGCCTTCCACACAAGACCTTAAATCAGGCACTCTTCCTCACAGTATCCTATAGCGTGCCAGCCTTCCACACAAGACCCTAAATCAGGCACTCCTCCTCACAGTATCCTATAGCATGCCAGCCTTCCACACAAGACCCTAAATCAGGCACTCCTCCACACAGTATCCTATAGCATGCCGGCCCTCCACACAAGACCTTAAATCAGGCACTCTTCCTCACAGTATCCTATAGCATGCCAGCCTTCCACAAAAGACCCTAAATCAGGCACTCTTCCACACAGTATCCTATAGCGTGCCAGCATTCCACACAAGACCTTAAATCAGGCACTCCTCCTCACAGTATCCTATAGCATGCCAGCCTTCCACACAAGACCCTAAATCAGGCACTCCTCCACACAGTATCCTATAGCATGCCGGCCCTCCACACAAGACCTTAAATCAGGCACTCTTCCACACAGTATCCTACAGCATGCCGGCCTTCCACACAAGACCCTAAATCAGGCACTCTTCCACACAGTATCCTATAGCATGCCAGCCTTCCACACAAGACCCTAAATCAGGCACTCTTCCTCACAGTATCCTATAGCATGCCGGCCTTCCACAAAAGACCCTAAATCAGGCACCCTTCCACACAGTATCCTATAGCATGCCAGCCTTCCACAAAAGACCCTAAATCAGGCACTCTTCCACACAGGATCCTATAGCATGCCAGCCTTCCACACAAGACCCTAGATCAGGCACTCTTCCACACAGTATCCTATAGCATGCCAGCCCTCCACACAAGACCCTAAATCAGGCACTCTTCCACACAGTATCCTATAGCATGCCAGCCCTCCACACAAGACCTTAAATCGGGCACTCTTCCTCACAGTATCCTATAGCATGCCAGCCTTCCACACAAGACCCTAAATCAGGCACTCCTCCTCACAGTATCCTATAGCATGCCAGCCTTTCACACAAGACCCTAAATCAGGCACTCCTCCACACAGTATCCTATAGCATGCCAGCCTTCCAAACAAGACCCTAAATCAGGCACTCCTCCACACAGTATCCTATAGCATGCCAGCCCTCCACACAAGACCTTAAATCAGGCACTCTTCCTCGCAGTATCCTATAGCATGCCAGCCTTCCACACAAGACCCTAAATCATGCACTCTTCCACACAGTATCCTATAGCATGCCAGCCTTCCACACAAGACCCTAAATAAGGCACTCTTCCACACAGTATCCTATTGCATGCCGGCCTTCACACAAGACCCTAAATCTGGCACTCATCCTCACAGTATCCTATAGCATGCCAGCCTTCCACACAAGACCCTAAATAAGGCACTCTTCCACACAGTATCCTATAGCATGCCGGCCTTCCACACAAGACCCTAAAACAGGCACTCTTCCTCACAGTATCCTATAGCATGCCAGCCTTCACCACAAGACCCTAAATCAGGCACTCTTCCACACTGTATCCTATAGCATGCCGGCATTCCACACAAGACCCTAAATCAGGCACTCTTCCACACAGTATCCTATAGCATGCCGGCCTTCCACACAAGACCCTAAATCAGGCATTCTTCCACACAGTATCCTATAGCATGCCAGCCTTCCACATAAGACCCTAAATCAGGCACTCTTCCTCACAGTATCCTACAGCATGCCAGCCTTCCACACACGACCCTAAATCAGGCACTCTTCCTCACGGTATCCTATAGCATGCCAGCCTTCACACAAGACCCTAAATCAGGCACTCTTCCACACAGTATCCTATATCATGCCAGCCTTCCACACGAGACCCTAATCAGGCACTCTTTCCCACAGGATCCTAAAGCATGCCAGCCTTCCACACAAGACCCTAAATCAGGCACTCCTCCACACAGTATCCTATAGCATGCCAGCCCTCCACACAAGACCTTAAATCAGGCACTCTTCTTCACAGTTTCCTATAGCATGCCAGCCTTCCACACGAGACCCTAAATCAGGCACTCTTTCCCACAGGATCCTAAAGCATGCCAGCCTTCCACACAAGACCCTAAATCAGGCACTCCTCCACACAGTATCCTATAGCATGCCAGCCCTCCACACAAGACCTTAAATCAGGCATTCTTCCTCACAGTATCCTATAGCATGCCAGCCCTCCACACAAGACCTTAAATCAGGCACTCTTCCTCACAGTATCCTTTAGCATGCCAGCCTTCCACACAAGACCCTAAATCAGGCACTCCTCCTCACAGTATCCTATAGCATGCCAGCCTTCCACACAAGACCCTAAATCAGGCACTCCTCCACACAGTATCCTATAGCATGCCAGCCCTCCACACAAGACCTTAAATCAGGCACTCTTCCTCACAGTATCCTATAGCATGCCAGCCTTCCACACAAGACCCTAAATCATGCACTCTTGCACACAGTATCCTATAGCATGCCGGCCTTCCACACAAGACCCTAAATCAGGCACTCTTCCACACAGTATCCTATAGCATGCCAGCCTTCACACAAGACCCTAAATCAGGCACTCTTCCACACTGTATCCTATAGCATGCCAGCATTCCACACAAGACCCTAAATCAGGCACTCTTCCACACAGTATCCTATAGCATGCCGGCCTTCCACACAAGACCCTAAATCAGGCATTCTTCCACACAGTATCCTATAGCATGCCAGCATTCCACACAAGACCCTAAATCAGGCACTCTTCCACACAGTACCCTATAGCATGCAAGCCTTCCACACAAGACCCTTAATCAGGCACTCTTCCTCACGGTATCCTATAGCATGCCAGCCTTCACACAAGACCCTAAATCAGGCACTCTTCCACACAGTATCCTATATCATGCCAGCCTTCCACACGAGACCCTAAATCAGGCACTCCTCCACACAGTATCCTATAGCATGCCAGCCCTCCACACAAGACCTTAAATCAGGCACTCTTCCTCACAGTATCCTATAGCATGCCAGCCCTCCACACAAGACCTTAAATCAGGCACTCTTCCTCACAGTATCCTATAGCATGCCAGCCTTCCACACAAGACCCTAAATCAGGCACTCCTCCTCACAGTATCCTATAGCATGCCAGCCTTCCACACAAGACCCTAAATCAGGCACTCCTCCACACAGTATCCTATAGCATGCCAGCCCTCCACACAAGACCTTAAATCAGGCACTCTTCCTCACAGTATCCTATAGCATGCCAGCCTTCCACACAAGACCCTAAATCAGGCACTCCTCCTCACAGTATCCTATAGCATGCCAGCCTTCCACACAAGACCCTAAATCAGGCACTCCTCCACACAGTATCCTATAGCATGCCAGCCCTCCACACAAGACCTTAAATCAGGCACTCTTCCTCACAGTATCCTATAGCATGCCAGCCTTCCACACAAGACCCTAAATCAGGCACTCCTCCTCACAGTATCCTATAGCATGCCAGCCTTCCACACAAGACCCTAAATCAGGCACTCTTCCTCACAGTATCCTATAGCATGCCAGCCTTCCACACAAGACCCTAAATCATGCACTCTTCCACACAGTATCCTATAGCATGCCGGCCTTCCACACAAGACCCTAAATCAGGCACTCTTCCACACAGTATCCTATAGCATGCCAGCCTTCACACAAGACCCTAAATCAGGCACTCTTCCACACTGTATCCTATAGCATGCCAGCATTCCACACAAGACCCTAAATCAGGCACTCTTCCACACAGTATCCTATAGCATGCCGGCCTTCCACACAAGACCCTAAATCAGGCATTCTTCCACACAGTATCCTATAGCATGCCAGAATTCCACACAAGACCCTAAATCAGGCACTCTTCCACACAGTATCCTATAGAATGCAAGCCTTCCACACAAGACCCTTAATCAGGCACTCTTCCTCACGGTATCCTATAGCATGCCAGCCTTCACACAAGACCCTAAATCAGGCACTCTTCCACACAGTATCCTATATCATGCCAGCCTTCCACACAAGACCCTAAATCAGGCACTCTTTCCCACAGGATCCTAAAGCATGCCAGCCTGATAAGCAGTGCCCTAGAGCATGCTGCACTCCAACTCAGAACCCTAAAACAGATCACCCTTCCATGCAAGACCCTAAACCATGCTGGGGTCCTACGCAGGACCCAAATCATGTCAACCTTCCAAACAGGGCTCTTAAGCCTGCCAGCCTCCCATGTAGGACCCTAACTCATGCACTCTCATGCACTCTCCTACACTCTTCCATGCTTGATGCTAAAGCCTGCTGCTCTCCCACGTATGACCATAAATCATGATGGCTTCCCACGTAGGACTTTAAATCCTGCACTCTCCCATACTGGACACAAAAGCATGCTGCTCTACCACTTATGTCCCCAAAGCATGCCAAACTGCAATGCAGGACATTAAATCATGCACTCTCCCGTGCTGGATGCGAAAGTATGCTCCTCTCCCATGTATGACCACAGAGAATGCCAGACTCCAATGCAGGACATTAAATCATGCACTCTCCCATGTTGGAAACGAACGGATGCTGCTCTCCTACGTATGACCGCAAAAAATGATGGCCTCCCACGCAGGACCCTAAATCATGCCATCCTCTCATGTAGGACCCTAAAGCATGCCACCATCCCATGCAGGGCCACAAAGCATGCTGCCCTCCATGCAGGACCCTAAAGCATGCCACTCTCCCATGCAGGAACCCAAAGCATGCCACCCTCTCATGCAGGACCCTAAAGAATGCCCCTGACCCATGCAGGAACACAAAGCATGCCACCCTCCCATGCAGGGCCCTAAAGTATGCCGTTCTCCCATGCAAGACCCTAAAGCATGCCACTCTCCCATGCAGGACCCTAAAGCATGCTGCTCTCCCATGCAGGGCCCTAAAGCATGCCACTCTCCCGTGCAGGACCCTAAAGCATGCCGCCCTCGCATGCAGGGCTAAAAAGTATGCCGCCCTCCCATGCAAGACCCTAAAGCATGTCACTCTCCCATGCAGGGCCCTAACGCATGCCACTCTCCCATGCAGGACCCTAGAGCATTCTGCTCTCCCATGCAGGGCCCTAAAACATGTCACTCTCCCGAGCAGTACCCTAAAGCATGCCGCCCTCCCATGCAGGGCACTAAAGTATGCCGCTCTCCCAGGAAAGACCCTAAAGCATGCCGCTCTCCCATGCAGGGCCAAAAAGCATGCTACCCTCCCATACAGGGCCCTAACATATGCCACTTTTCCCGTGCAGGACCCTAAAGCATGCCGCCCTCTCATGCAGGGCCCAAAAGTATGCCGCCCTCCCATGCAAAACCCTAAAGTATGCTGCTCTCCCATGCAGGGCCCTAAAGCATGTCACTCTCCCATGCAGGAACCCAAAGCATGCCACCCTCCCTTGCAGGGCCCTAACGCATGCCACCCTCCCATGCAGGACCCTAATGCATGCCACTCTCCCATGCAGGGCCATAAAGCATGCTACCCTCCTATGCAGGGCTCTAACACATGCCACTTTTCCATGCAGGACCCTAAAGCAAGCCACTCTCCCATGCTTGGCCCTAATGCATGCTGCCCTCCCATGCAGGGTCCTAAAGCATGCCACTCCCCCATGCAGGACCCTAAAGCATGCCACTCTCCCATGCAGGACCCTAATGCATGCTGCCCTCCCATGCAGGGTCCTAAAGCATGCCACTCCCCCATGCAGGACCCTAAAGCATGCCACTCTCCTGTGCAGGACCCTAAAGCATGCCACCCTCCCATGTAGTCCCTAAACATGCCACCCTCCTGTGCAGGACCCTAAAGCATGCTGCCCTCCCATGTAGGGCCCTAACGCATGCCACTCTCCAGTGCAGGACCCTAAAGCATGCTGTCCTCCCATGCAGGGCCCTAACACATGCCACTCTCCTGTGCAGGACCCTAAAGCATGCCGCCCTACCAGGCAGGGCCCTAAAGCATGCCACCCTGTGCAGGACCCTAAAGCATGCTGTCCTCCCATGCAGGGCCCTAATGCATGCCACTCTCCCGTGCAGAACCCTAAAGCATGCTGCCCTCCCATGCAGGACCCAAAAGCATGCCACCTTCCTATGCAGTGCCCTAAATCATGCCACTCTCCCATGAAGGACCCTAAAGCACGCCACACTTCCATCGATGATCCTAAAGCACACCACCCTTCCACACAAGATACTAAAGCACGCCACCCTTCCATGCAGGATCTTAAAGCACACCGCCCTTCCATGCAGGATCATAAATCATTCAAGCTTCCACACAGGATCCTAAAGCATGTCACCCTTCCTCGCAGGATCCTAAAGCATACCACGCTTCCATTAAGGCTCATAAAGCATGCCACCTTCCACACAAGATACTAAAGCACACCACCCTTCCACAGAGGACCTAAACAATGCCGCTCTCCAATGCAGGGCATTAAAGCATGCCAGCCTCCATAGCAGGGCCCAAAAGCATCCCAGCCTCCCACTCAGAACCCTAAATCATGGACTTTCCCATGCAGAACCCTAAGCAATGCACTCTTCCCTGTGCGATGCTAAACCATGCATTCTCCCATACAGGGCCCTAAAACATTCTGCACTACAACAAAGGATCCTAAAGCATGCCAACCTTCCATGCAGCATCTAAAAGCACACCACCCTTCCACACAGGATACTAAAGCATGTCACCCTTCCACACAGGATCCTAAAACACGCCACTCTTCCATGCAAGATCCTAAAGCATGTCACCCTTCCATGCAGGATCCTAAAGCACACCACCCTTCCACGCAGGATCATAATGTATGCCACCCTTCCACACAGGATACTAAAGCATGTCACCCTTCCACACAGGATCCTAAAACACGCCACTCTTCCATGCAAGATCCTAAAGCATGTCATCCTTCCATGCAGGATCCTAAAGCATGCCACCCTGCTGTCGGGGGGGATTCTGCCGGGGTCGGCCGGGCCGTCCGCAGACCTCCGGGCAGGGAGGCCCCAACTCCTCCCGTGTATATCTCGGATCGAGACAGAGTATGAGGCACACACAAGGAGCAAGGCAACTTCTGTCGTTTATTATGCAAACGGCAGGGATGGGTCAAGGAGCGCACGCGTTCGTCCTGACACACACACAATAGTGGGGCTCGCAGGCCCTTTTTACTACATTATGACGCGCTACTTGCGTCATTCCAAAAAGTTACCAAAAGAACCTATCGCCACTCTTGATTGGTTGCTCGAGTGGTGGGGTTAGTATAGTACGCCTATAGAGAATGATATTAGTGGTTAAGGTGTAGTCAGGTGGTATATCTGGGTTGTCCCTACAATTAGATACATAAGAATTGTTACATGAAGACCCCTGAGGATTGGCTAACGTTACTGACGTCTGAGATAAGAACCTCATGTTCTGATTGGTGCATCCGTGAGCTCCCCAGCCTGGGACCACCGTTGTTCCCAGCACACGGTGCACCTGTGGTTGCAACAGTGTTTCAATATGGGTACGTGCAGGCAATGTGAGGATTTATTCATAGGTGGGAGACTGACCGTTCCCACTGTAGCAGGTGTCCATTGAGCCTTTCAAGTGTGTCGGCCTGCGTCTCGTAGCGAGGTACCCAGACGCCTTTTCTCTCCTGGGTTTTGGCATCTCGTCAGGTTCGGCTTGGTCACGTGGGGAGGGACCGTGTTTGAGGCATAATTCTGCACAATTAATATTGTTTTTCCACTGTATGTCTGGTTTAATTTGCAGATATGATTTTAACATTGGTACGTGGAGTGCGAGGTTGCAACATCGTGCCTTTGAAGATTTGTTTCTTGACTGTGGGTTTGCAACAGTACGACCTTGGCTGGTTGCTCCACTGGGTTCTTTCTGCAGGCTCAGCAACCTGACTTTTGCTTTGTTAATGTCCACGGGAACTCTTGCTTGGGGCCTACTTGGGCCTGGTGCACGAGTAATCCATTTAGTGCATGGATGCTTTAGGTTATAGTGGCATACAGTTTCATGGCCAGTATCGTGTTTCCATTATATCTCTCATGATGGTAACGGGTTTCAAGAGAAGCGTGAGCAAGCGTTATAAATGAGCTCATGGTGCGTCTTGCGTTTCTGCATTCTGAAAGCCTATGTAAAAATAATAAAGATGCACGTCCGTGAATAAGCCTGTCGCCTACGTCAGAGCACTGAGTATGTTCTTCGTGTAGATTGGTGTGGAAATGTTCAGCGTGTATAATAGTTCAGCGGTGCTTCCCGTTATCTAGGTCGTCATGGCATCTCTAACGATGTGTAGATTTCAGTCTAGTTGGTCCGTGCCGCAGGTGTCGGCATGGCCAGTGCGGGCTGTTGGGCAGGCAGATGGACACATCCGTATGTTTCTGTACCAGGGTATTTGGTCATCTGGTAAATGGGCAAACTCTTCTCGTGGCGGGTGTCTGGGCCGCGACCCTCTAGGCCAAGCGCGAGAGGTGAAGGACGGGAGTCTGGTTTTCCATTCTCCCACTTCACTGCCATGCAGGATCCTAAAGCACTCCACCCTTACATTCAGGATCCTAAAGCATGCCACTCTTTCATGCAGGATCTTAAAGTACACCACCCTTCCACACAAGATAGTAAAGCATGTCACCCTTCCACACAGGATACAAAAGCATGTCACCCTTCCACAGAGGATCCTAAAACATGCCACGTTTCCATGCAGGATCCTAAAGCACGCCACCCTTCCATGCAGGATCATAAAGCAAACCACCCGTACATTTAGGATCCTAAAGCATGCCACTCTTTCATGCAGGATCTTAAAGTACACCACCCTTCCACACAAGATACTAAAGCACGCCACCCTTCCATGCAGGATCTTAAAGCACACCGCCCTTCCATGCAGGATCATAAATCATTCAAGCTTCCACACAGGATCCTAAAGCATGTCACCCTTCCTCGCAGGATCCTAAAGCATACCACGCTTCCATTAAGGCTCATAAAGCATGCCACCTTCCACACAAGATACTAAAGCACACCACCCTTCCACAGAGGACCTAAACAATGCCGATCTCCAATGCAGGGCATTAAAGCATGCCAGCCTCCATAGCAGGGCCCAAAAGCATCCCAGCCTCCCACTCAGAACCCTAAATCATGGACTTTCCCATGCAGAACCCTAAGCAATGCACTCTTCCCTGTGCGATGCTAAACCATGCATTCTCCCATACAGGGCCCTAAAACATTCTGCACTACAACAAAGGATCCTAAAGCATGCCAACCTTCCATGCAGCATCTAAAAGCACACCACCCTTCCACACAGGATACTAAAGCATGTCACCCTTCCACACAGGATCCTAAAACACGCCACTCTTCCATGCAAGATCCTAAAGCATTTCACCCTTCCATGCAGGATCCTAAAGCACACCACCCTTCCACGCAGGATCATAAAGTATGCCACCCTTCCACACAGGATACTAAAGCATGTCACCCTTCCACACAGGATCCTAAAACACGCCACTCTTCCATGCAAGATCCTAAAGCATGTCACCCTTCCATGCAGGATCCTAAAGCATGCCACCCTTCCATGCAGGATCCTAAAGCACTCCACCCTTACATTCAGGATCCTAAAGCATGCCACTCTTTCATGCAGGATCTTAAAGTACACCACCCTTCCACACAAGATAGTAAAGCATGTCACCCTTCCACACAGGATACAAAAGCATGTCACCCTTCCACAGAGGATCCTAAAACATGCCACGTTTCCATGCAGGATCCTAAAGCACGCCACCCTTCCATGCAGGATCATAAAGCACACCACCCGTACATTCAGGATCATAAAGCATGCCACTCTTTCATGCAGGATCTTAAAGTACACCACCCTTCCACACAAGATACTAAAGCATGTCACCCTTCCATGCAGGATCCTAAAGAACGCCACCCTTCCATGTAGGATCCCAAACCATGCCAACCTTCCAAGTAGTGCCCTAATGCATGTTAGCCTCCCACACAGGACCCTAAATCATGCACTCTACCATGCTGGACGCCAAAACATACCCTCCTCCCACACAGGACCCTAAAGCATGCACACTCCTGTGCTAGACGCAAAAAGCCTGCCATTCTCCTATGAACGACCCTAAAGCATACCATCCTCGCAAGCAGGGCCCTATAGCATGCCAGCATTCCACACAAGACCCTAAATCAGGCACTCTTCCTCACAGTATCCTATAGCATGCCAACCTTCCACACAAGACCGTAAATCAGGCACTCTTCCACACAGTATCCTATAGCATGCCGGCCTTCAACACAAGACCCTAAATCAGGCACTCTTCCACACAGAATCCTATAGCATGCCGGCCTTCCACACAAGACCCTAAATCAGGCACTCTTCCACACAAGACCCTAAATCAGGCACTCTTCCACACAGTATCCTATAGCATGCCGGCCTTCAACACAAGACCCTAAATCAGGCACTCTTCCACACAGAATCCTATAGCATGCCGGCCTTCCACACAAGACCCTAAATCAGGCACTCTTCCACACAAGACCCTAAATCAGGCACTCTTCCACACAGTATCCTATAGCATGCCAGCCTTCCACACAAGACCCTAAATCATGCACTCTTCCACACAGTATCCCATAGCATGCCAGCCTTCCACACAAGACCCTAAATCATGCACTCTTCCACACAGTATCCCATAGCATGCCAGCCTTCCACACAAGACCCTAAATCAGGCACTCTTCCTCACAGTATCCTATAGCATGCCAGCCTTCCACACAAGACCCTAAATCAGGCACTCTTCCACACAGTATCCTAAAGCATGCCAGCCCTCCACACAAGACCTTAAATCAGGCACTCTTCCTCACAGTATCCTATAGCATGCCGGCCTTCCACACAAGACCCTAAATCCGGCACTCTTCCACACAGTATCCTATAGCATTCCAGCCTTCCACACAAGACCCTAAATCAGGCCCTCCTCCACACAGTATCCTATAGTATGTCAGCCTTCCACACAAGATCCTAAATCAGGCACTCCTCCACACAGTATCATATAGCATGTCGGCCTTCCAAACAAGACCCAAAATCAGGCACTCTTCCTCACAGAATCCTATAGCATGCCGGCCTTCCACACAAGACCTTAAATCATGCCCTCTTCCACGCAGTATCCTATAGCATGCCAGCCTTCCACACAAGACCCTAAATCATGCACTCTTCCACACAGTATCCCATAGCATGCCAGCCTTCCACACAAGACCCTAAATCAGGCACTCTTCCTCACAGTATCCTATAGCATGCCAGCCTTCCACACAAGACCCTAAATCAGGCACTCTTCCACACAGTATCCTATAGCATGCCGGCCTTCCACACAAGACCCTAAATCAGGCACTCTTCCACACAGAATCCTATAGCATGCCGGCCTTCCACACAGGACCCTAAATCAGGCACTCTTCCACACAAGACCCTAAATCAGGCACTCTTCCACACAGTATCCTATAGCATGCCAGCCTTCCACACAAGACCCTAAATCATGCACTCTTCCACACAGTATCCCATAGCATGCCAGCCTTCCACACAAGACCCTAAATCATGCACTCTTCCACACAGTATCCCATAGCATGCCAGCCTTCCACACAAGACCCTAAATCAGGCACTCTTCCTCACAGTATCCTATAGCATGCCAGCCTTCCACACAAGACCCTAAATCAGGCACTCTTCCACACAGTATCCTATAGCATGCCAGCCCTCCACACAAGACCTTAAATCAGGCACTCTTCCTCACAGTATCCTATAGCATGCCGGCCTTCCACACAAGACCCTAAATCAGGCACTCTTCCACACAGTATCCTATAGCATGCCAGCCTTCCACAAAAGACCCTAAATCAGGCACTCTTCCACACAGGATCCTATAGCATGCCAGCCTTCCACACAAGACCCTAAATCAGGCACTCTTCCACACAGAATCCTATAGCATGCCGGCCTTCCACACAAGACCCTAAATCAGGCACTCTTCCACACAAGACCCTAAATCAGGCACTCTTCCACACAAGACCCTAAATCAGGCACTCTTCCACACAGTATCCTATAGCATGCCGGCCTTCAACACAAGACCCTAAATCAGGCACTCTTCCACACAGAATCCTATAGCATGCCGGCCTTCCACACAAGACCCTAAATCAGGCACTCTTCCACACAAGACCCTAAATCAGGCACTCTTCCACACAGTATCCTATAGCATGCCAGCCTTCCACACAAGACCCTAAATCATGCACTCTTCCACACAGTATCCCATAGCATGCCAGCCTTCCACACAAGACCCTAAATCATGCACTCTTCCACACAGTATCCCATAGCATGCCAGCCTTCCACACAAGACCCTAAATCAGGCACTCTTCCTCACAGTATCCTATAGCATGCCAGCCTTCCACACAAGACCCTAAATCAGGCACTCTTCCACACAGTATCCTAAAGCATGCCAGCCCTCCACACAAGACCTTAAATCAGGCACTCTTCCTCACAGTATCCTATAGCATGCCGGCCTTCCACACAAGACCCTAAATCCGGCACTCTTCCACACAGTATCCTATAGCATTCCAGCCTTCCACACAAGACCCTAAATCAGGCCCTCCTCCACACAGTATCCTATAGTATGTCAGCCTTCCACACAAGATCCTAAATCAGGCACTCCTCCACACAGTATCATATAGCATGTCGGCCTTCCAAACAAGACCCAAAATCAGGCACTCTTCCTCACAGAATCCTATAGCATGCCGGCCTTCCACACAAGACCTTAAATCATGCCCTCTTCCACGCAGTATCCTATAGCATGCCAGCCTTCCACACAAGACCCTAAATCATGCACTCTTCCACACAGTATCCCATAGCATGCCAGCCTTCCACACAAGACCCTAAATCAGGCACTCTTCCTCACAGTATCCTATAGCATGCCAGCCTTCCACACAAGACCCTAAATCAGGCACTCTTCCACACAGTATCCTATAGCATGCCGGCCTTCCACACAAGACCCTAAATCAGGCACTCTTCCACACAGAATCCTATAGCATGCCGGCCTTCCACACAGGACCCTAAATCAGGCACTCTTCCACACAAGACCCTAAATCAGGCACTCTTCCACACAGTATCCTATAGCATGCCAGCCTTCCACACAAGACCCTAAATCATGCACTCTTCCACACAGTATCCCATAGCATGCCAGCCTTCCACACAAGACCCTAAATCATGCACTCTTCCACACAGTATCCCATAGCATGCCAGCCTTCCACACAAGACCCTAAATCAGGCACTCTTCCTCACAGTATCCTATAGCATGCCAGCCTTCCACACAAGACCCTAAATCAGGCACTCTTCCACACAGTATCCTATAGCATGCCAGCCCTCCACACAAGACCTTAAATCAGGCACTCTTCCTCACAGTATCCTATAGCATGCCGGCCTTCCACACAAGACCCTAAATCAGGCACTCTTCCACACAGTATCCTATAGCATGCCAGCCTTCCACAAAAGACCCTAAATCAGGCACTCTTCCACACAGGATCCTATAGCATGCCAGCCTTCCACACAAGACCCTAAATCAGGCACTCTTCCACACAGAATCCTATAGCATGCCGGCCTTCCACACAAGACCCTAAATCAGGCACTCTTCCACACAAGACCCTAAATCAGGCACTCTTCCACACAGTATCCTATAGCATGCCGGCCCTCCACACAAGACCCTAAATCAGGCACTCTTCCTCACAGTATCCTATAGCATGCCAGCCTTCACACAAGACCCTAAATCAGGCACTCCTCCTCACAGTATCCTATAGCATGCCAGCCTTCCACACAAGATCCTAAATCAGGCACTCCTCCACACAGTATCCTATAGCATGCCAGCCTTCCACACAAGACCCTAAATCAGGCATTCTTCCACACTGTATCCTTTAGCATGCCAGCCCTCCACACAAGACCCTAAATCAGGCACTCCTCCACACAGTATCCTATAGCATGCCAGCCTTCCACACAAGACCCTAAATCATGCCCTCTTCCACGCAGTATCCTATAGCAAGCCAGCCTTCCACACAAGACCCTAAATCAGGCACTCCTCCACACAGTATCCTATAGCATGCCAGCCCTCCACACAAGACCTTAAATCAGGCACTCTTCCTCACAGTATCCTATAGCATGCCAGCCTTCCACACAAGACCCTTAATCAGGCACTCTTCCTCACAGTATCCTATAGCATGCCAGCCTTCTACACAAGACCCTAAATCAGGCACTCTTCCTCACAGTATCCTATAGCATGCCAGCCTTCCACACAAGACCCTAAATCAGGCACTCTTCCACAAAGTATCCTATAGCATGCCAGCCTTCCACACAAGACCCTAAATCAGGCACTCTTCCACACTGTATCCTTTAGCATGCCAGCCTTCCACACAAGACCCTAAATAAGGCACTCTTCCACACAGGATCCTAAAGCATGCCACCCTTCCATGCAGGATCCTAAAGAACGCCACCCTTCCATGTAGGATCCCAAACCATGCCAACCTTCCAAGTAGTGCCCTAATGCATGTTAGCCTCCCACACAGGACCCTAAATCATGGACTCTGCCATGCTGGACGCCAAAACATGCCCTCCTCCCACACAGGACCCTAAAGCATGCACACTCCTGTGCTAGACGCAAAAAGCCTGCCATTCTCCTATGAACGACCCTAAAGCATACCATCCTCGCAAGCAGGGCCCTATAGCATGCCAGCCTTCCACACAAGACCCTAAATCAGGCACTCCTCCTCACAGTATCCTGTAGCATGCCAGCCTTCCACACAAGACCCTAAATCAGGCACTCTTCCTCACAGTATCCTATAGCATGCCAGCCTTCCACACAAGACCCTAAATCAGGCACTCTTCCTCACAGTATCCTATAGCATGCCAGCCTTCCACACAAGACCCTAAATCAGGCACTCTTCCACACAGTATCCTATAGCATGCCAGCCCTCCACACAAGACCTTAAATCAGGCACTCTTCCTCACAGTATCCTATAGCATGCCGGCCTGTCTTCACAAGACCCTAAATCAGGCACTCTTCCACACAGTATCCTATAGCATGCCAGCCTTCCACAAAAGACCCTAAATCAGGCACTCTTCCACACAGGATCCTATAGCATGCCAGCCTTCCACACAAGACCCTAAATCAGGCACTCTTCCACACAGAATCCTATAGCATGCCGGCCTTCCACACAAGACCCTAAATCAGGCACTCTTCCACACAAGACCCTAAATCAGGCACTCTTCCACACAGTATCCTATAGCATGCCGGCCCTCCACACAAGACCCTAAATCAGGCACTCTTCCTCACAGTATCCTATAGCATGCCAGCCTTCACACAAGACCCTAAATCAGGCACTCCTCCTCACAGTATCCTATAGCATGCCAGCCTTCCACACAAGATCCTAAATCAGGCACTCCTCCACACAGTATCCTATAGCATGCCAGCCTTCCACACAAGACCCTAAATCAGGCATTCTTCCACACTGTATCCTTTAGCATGCCAGCCCTCCACACAAGACCCTAAATCAGGCACTCCTCCACACAGTATCCTATAGCATGCCAGCCTTCCACACAAGACCCTAAATCATGCCCTCTTCCACGCAGTATCCTATAGCAAGCCAGCCTTCCACACAAGACCCTAAATCAGGCACTCCTCCACACAGTATCCTATAGCATGCCAGCCCTCCACACAAGACCTTAAATCAGGCACTCTTCCTCACAGTATCCTATAGCATGCCAGCCTTCCACACAAGACCCTTAATCAGGCACTCTTCCTCACAGTATCCTATAGCATGCCAGCCTTCCACACAAGACCCTAAATCAGGCACTCTTCCTCACAGTATCCTATAGCATGCCAGCCTTCCACACAAGACCCTAAATCAGGCACTCTTCCACACAGTATCCTATAGCATGCCAGCCTTCCACACAAGACCCTAAATCAGGCACTCTTCCACACTGTATCCTTTAGCATGCCAGCCTTCCACACAAGACCCTAAATAAGGCACTCTTCCACACAGGATCCTAAAGCATGCCACCCTTCCATGCAGGATCCTAAAGAACGCCACCCTTCCATGTAGGATCCCAAACCATGCCAACCTTCCAAGTAGTGCCCTAATGCATGTTAGCCTCCCACACAGGACCCTAAATCATGGACTCTGCCATGCTGGACGCCAAAACATGCCCTCCTCCCACACAGGACCCTAAAGCATGCACACTCCTGTGCTAGACGCAAAACGCCTGCCATTCTCCTATGAACGACCCTAAAGCATACCATCCTCGCAAGCAGGGCCCTATAGCATGCCAGCCTTCCACACAAGACCCTAAATCAGGCACTCTTCCACACAGAATCCTATAGCATGCCAGCCTTCCACACAAGACCCTAAATCAGGCACTCCTCCTCACAGTATCCTATAGCATGCCAGCCTCCACACAAGACCCTAAATTAGGCACTCTTCCTCACAGTATCCTATAGCATGCCAGCCTTCACACAAGACCCTAAATCAGGCACTCTTCCTCACAGTATCCTATAGCATGCCAGCCTCCACACAAGACCCTAAATCAGGCACTCTTCCTCACAGTATCCTATAGCATGCCAGCCCTCCACACAAGACCCTAAATCAGGCACTCTTCCACACAGTATCCTATAGCATGCCAGCCTTCCACACAAGACCCTAAATCAGGCACTCTTCCACACAGTATCCCATAGCATGCCAGCCCTCCACACAAGACCCTAAATCAGGCACTCTTCCACACAGTATCCTATAGCATGCCAGCCTTCCACACAAGACCCTAAATCAGGCACTCTTCCTCACAGTATCCTATAGCATGCCAGCCTTCCACACAGGACCATACATCAGGCCCTCTTCCACACAGTATCCTATATCATGCCCGCCTTCCACACAAGACCCTTAATCAGGCACTCTTCCTCACAGTATCCTATAGCATGCCAGCCTTCCACACAGGACCATACATCAGGCCCTCTTCCTCACAGTATCCTATAGCATGCCAGCCTTCCACACAGGACCATACATCAGGCCCTCTTCCACACAGTATCCTATATCATGCCCGCCTTCCACACAAGACCCTTAATCAGGCACTCTTCCTCACAGGATCCTAAAGCATGCCAGCCTCATAAGCAGTGCCCTAGAGCATGCTGCACTCCAACTCAGAACCCTAAAACAGATTACCCTTCCATGCAGGGCCCTAAAGCATGCTACCCTCCCATGCAGGCCCCTAACACATGCCACTCTCCCATGCTGGGCCCTAAAGCATGCCACTCTCCCATGCGGGACCCTAAAGCATGCCGCCCTCCCATGCAGGACCCTAACATAAAACATTGTAAAAGACAATTCTGTTTTCTACTTGTTGGAATGAACTGCAGGAGGTATTTTAGTAACTTTGCAAAAATCCAATTAGCACTAGGGCGAACATTGCCCTAAGAAACATATCCCAATTGCCCTAGTCCTTTGCACTGGTGCCAACATGTATTGAAAGAATGTTTCTGACTTAGGCCATTTCTGCCCTAGTGTGTATGTCACGTGCACTGGTGCAAAGTTTATGTCATCCCGCGCGCTCACGCTTGTTTGATTGTTAAATGTCAGTATGAACTGACCTGTGTATGGACGGGAATCTGCTTGCCTCTCTGGCTTTCCACGTGTGCTTCACGCGGGGCCTCAGTAAATAACCAGTTAGTCCAGCAAGAGGTAACGAAAATACGAGCAAGAACAAAGGAGACGCTTTTAAAGGTCACAGCCAAGCGAGCAGTCATCTTCAATTCCATCAACTCAAGCGGGGGTGCATGCTTGGAGCCCCCTGAGAACCCTCCTTGGCTAAAAGGCATTCAGATTCCTGGGTCAGATATGTGTGTTTATTTAAGCTGCATAATGCATCAGGGAGGCGGGTGCAACTGGGCAGCTGGTTTCCACAGAGATCTTTGCAGTTGAATCTTTTTTTAAGCAAAGACAAAGAGCATGGTTCTGGATAGCGCCATAGGATGCATTGTGCATTGGGTCCCTTTTTGACCATTAAGTTGCAATATTGTCATGTCCCTCATTATACTTTCATTCATCTTCATAATAATAACAACAATGTAATGTCTTAATAATAATAACAATATGGGAATTTGTGAATAAGTGTTTTAATGTTTTTAATGTAAATTGTTATATACTTTTTCTTATTCTACTGTAAACTGCAATACATTTTATTGTTTGTAAAGGTTTTATAAACCATATTCGTTAATAAAAAAATAAACATATTAATAATATCAGAATTGTACATAGTACGTAATGCTGAATTATTCTTGCTTCTAAGGCACTGGAAAAACATCTGTTCTTATTAGCCAATGTAAGGGCGCTCAATCTATTAATCTCAGAAGGAGTAAGGGCTGAGGCAGCCTTGGCGTAAATTCTGACTTGTAAAGTGCAGGGTTGCGCTATGTCAGAGGTGAGTGCATAACTCGAGAGCTACCCACAATGATCGATCAACTGTGGACACCTGCCCCATAGAGCCCTTAAACTACGACCACCAGGAGGTGTATTCGGCAAAGAGCAGCGCCTAAATGAAGGATTAAGAACATGTGAGCTATGTGTCTCACTCAACATCTTCACAGATGGTCTGTCACGTCACACATCCCGCATCAAGAAACTGATGGCCATTGCCCTGCTTTTGCCCTCAAGCATGCTACATGGATCGGCAGCAGATTTTGGTTGGATGAGTGCAGGGAGTGCCCGCAGATGTAGTGCTGTATTTTGTTTCAGGTGAGTTTTGTGGTTCTACGGTTGTTGCCTTCTTTAGAAGTGAGGTTAAGGGCATTTCAAGATGGTGGCGATGGCTGCCCCGTGCTTCATTCCAGATACATGTCTAGTCGTGGGATTTTATGGCCGCATGATATTCATCGCCAAGGATTCTATGAACTCTAGAGAGTAGGACTTTGTCTGAAAAGCCTAAGGCTGACATAAAGGGACCCCCAGAAGCTGAGAGAGACATTTTGAGAGAACTTTTTACCTCAACTTCTTTCTTTTGCATAAACTGCGCCTGCGCTGATTTTGATAAGCCAGGGGGGATGGGGTCCAGAGCCTGGACTTAAAGAGGACGGACAAAACATTCTGTATTCGAACCTTTGTGACAGACTCTTACCATGAAATTAATCCTGGGACTTTGAACACATCCTGTAGGTGCAGGAAGAGGGCCGGCCTCTCTTGGCCCTCTTCCTGCACCTACCTGCACGGCAAAGAACCTCGGGGTTATCTTCGACTCCACACTCTCCTTCTCTCCTCATATATCTGACGTCTCTAAGAAGTCACACTACCAGCTGCACCTCCTCAGAGGTATTTTTCCCTTCCTCTCCTTCCCCCAGAAGCTCACTGTCTCACGAGCCCTGGTTCTCTCAAAGCTGGACTACTGTAACAGCCTCTATCTTAATCTGCCTTCCTCCACTCTCCGCCCTCTGCAACTCATCCAGAACAGAACTGCGAGACTTGTACTTGGCCTTAAGCCCAGGGACCGTATTTCTCCAGGACTGAAGTCTCTACACTGGCTCCCAGTGGCTGCGAGGATAAAGTTCAAAACCCTCTGCATTGTCCACAAGGCCTTCTGGGGCCTGGGGCCTAAATACCTTCAACTCTCTCTTCCTAAATATCTTCCTTCCCGAGCCCTTCGCTCATCCGTCTCCAACTCCCTCAGGGTCAGCCGGTTCTCGAAGCAACGAGCTGGGGGTAGATCTCTCTCCGCGGCAGGGGCCTCCCTCTGGAACAGCCTTCCTGCCTCCCTGAAACTTGAGGAAAACCATCTACGGTTCCGGAAGCACCTCAAAACCTTCCTCTTTGCTTCTGATTTCTCTCTCCCTCTCCCCTGCTAATTTTTCGCTGAATCTGCACCGAATCTGCAACTGGGCCACTCCACTCTCGCCGACCTCGGTCCTGGGCCCAGCCACTCTCCACTTGCACTGCCTCCCTGGCAACCCCTGCACTGCGGGACTGTCTCTGTATCCCTACAGCCCCCGTTACCAGCACTTGTCTGCACTTACCTTGCACTTGCCACCAGCTGGCCCTATTCATTTTATTTATATATACTTACCTTGTACTGCACTTCCCCCCTCCCCTCCCCTTGCACTTTCTCCCTTCCCCCTACCCCTGCACTGTGCGATCTGAATGACACCTGGCCTAGTAGGATCGTTGTCTGTCTTCCCCCGTTTCCCCCTCCCTGCCTCGTCGCGCCTTGAAACACCTGAAACCCTTGTGTATAGGCGCGTTACAAATGCCATATCATATCATATCATATCCTTACCAAAATGTATTCATTTTCATGTGCATTCCTGACCTGATGGAATTGATTTGCTTCACTCTTTTAAGACCCCCAATAAAGAGCTGTTGGTAGGCACATGTTGTGTCTGCCCTGTGTTGGATCTCACTATACTTGGCGACAGTGAATGGGGCTACCAATGCTGTACAAGTGGCTATGACCCTGCTGTAGCCAACACTAGATTACAGCTGCCACTACACTACCCCACAACATACTTTCAGGCTGATAGAATCACCATGGGACCAACATAGATTAAAATACCCTAGTAGGCATATGGCCTACACTAGGAAGCACATGAGAAAAAGAGTTGCAGTGACAGGAGACTTCAGGACGGACCCATCCATTCACAAAGGGAAATTGACGGCAGCAAAAAACAGGCCAATGTATTTTATGCAAACCCATGAATTCATTCTTAAGCAGCGGACTGTATTAACAAATGACCTGATATTTACTCTTACTTATAGAAATATTTTGACAGGGAATCTCTTAAATCAAAAAGTGATCTTATTCTTGGGCTCAGTCTCAGGAGGATAGCTCAGGGGCAATGTGCTTGTCATGGAAGCAAGACGACATGGAGCAACACAGGTTCGATCCCCGGGTCCGCGCTTAGAAACCTCTGAGTATTAAGCGTGTTATAAATGACATATCATATCATGTCTCCTTTGGGGTCAGAATGGTGGGGAATCTGCTAGGTTAGGTGTTGCATAGAAGCACGTTTGATCAAGGAAGAAACAATAGGCAAGAGATGGGCACTGTGATGTAGAGCATTTACTAATAATGATCAAAAACACTTACGATCATTCATTGCAGAATTGACCTCCTTGGGGGCCACCCCTAGTTTACACCTGGAAATGGATTAGAGGGCAAGCCTGGGCTAATAATTTTACTAATCTTTATAAAGGTAATCCGAACGTGGAACTGACCTAACTCTTAAATTGAAGGTATTCCTCAATGGGTTGGGGCATATCCCCTTCCTTTTTTGGGGATCGACATAACTATGCCCCGCATGCCCAAAGCCAGGCAAAGCTCCAGGGCAGATAACATACCCATAGATGTTTTCATGGAGGAACCAGCTGCGGGAGGTCCCATGAATGCTCTTAAGTCGCCTGGACGCCATCCTGCACCATGGCCATTAGATAAAGTAGCACCGATCTACAAGAAAGGGGACGGACCAGTCCCATGGAATTATAGACCCATATCTATAATTGACAGACCAACGCATAATGCAAAGTACTTAGGAGCTTGGCTGAGCGGTACTAAGTTATCTCTGGTGGTCAAGCGGGATTTAGTGGCACAAGAGGGACGATTGACCAGGCGTTTTGGCTGCCTAAGATATTGCAAACATGTACTTATGTTAAAAAAGAGGTGATATACATACCTTTCATATAAATGGACAACAAAAGCATAGACTGATGTACATTGTGGAATGCTCTTTTGAGTTCTGGGACCCCTCTGAAACTATTGGTGCCTATTGCAAGTTTGCACCGAAGCATTGAGCGGAAATAAGATCCGGACAAGGAGGCGAAGCCTCGAGCCATTTTTGTTCCTCACGGCTTCTTCTTCCTCCTGTCCCCCCGCACTGCCCCGTTTTTCTATTGTACATTAAATGATTATATTACGGAAATACCGCCCGATGCGTCAAATCTTAATGGGAGACCAAGAAGTCTTCTTTGCAGACGACGTACGTGGCATGTGATTTCTAAAATGCCAAAAGATTTAAGAAAGCAAGTTCAGGCTGTTGGGTGTCATTGGAAAGATTGAGACTTAACGGTGTCACCACTAAGATGGCGGTGATGAGCTGTCATGCCTAAAGATAACTGAAATTTAAGATTAATATTGTAGCAATCAGCTGGGGGGTGTACAGGGTCGGTAACGGCCCACCAGCCTAAGCCTACACAGGCTGAGCCCGTAGCAGGGGTTGCACGGGATGCAAATAGTTAGTTTTTTCCCACAGGACATGGGGTCTGCGCCATTGCACAAATCCAATCTCCATATGAGAAATGGATGCCTGCCGCCATTGGAACCGGGACTTAGTCCCTTAGTCAGAGTGACCGCGGGCAGGAGGTGCACCAAGAACAAAGCTCTGGTCCATCAGGTAAGTGTGGGGGTAGGGAGTTGGGAAAGGGTATGATTTCTTTTGAGGGGCCGGGAGGAAGATGGGGGCAACAGGAAGAGACTCCCAATCCCCCCCCCCACATATGAAAAACAATTTGCTCCACCTTGGGAAGGGCCTCAGGTGGCTGGAAACAGCAGGCAGAACACTGTGTATTCTCGCCCCCTGTTCCATCCACATGATTGGCTGAGCATCCTTCCGAGGGTGCGAATAATAGACCAATCACAAACCA
The DNA here is from genome assembly GCF_040938575.1 of Ambystoma mexicanum. Lineage (NCBI taxonomy): Eukaryota > Metazoa > Chordata > Amphibia > Caudata > Ambystomatidae > Ambystoma > Ambystoma mexicanum. Next base: position 1,199,967,591 of record NC_090936.1, on the reverse strand, counting down.
AGTGACCTATTTTGATTATCTGCTTGTTAGGTTCTCACATGATGGTACCAGAAGTGCTTAGATGAAGAGGGCCTCCTTATTTTGAAAGGACGAGCCTCGGCCCTAAAGCTTTTAACAAGACAGCTTGGAAGGCAGGGTACTCTATGACTATTACAGTATTTATGAAACACGAACCTGGCTTCAGGAAGAAACTGAGCACTTTTCTTGTCATAGGGTGAAGTACACTGTTAGGGAAGTCAATTGCAAAGGATCAATACAAAAAACAGCAGGGAGTTAAGAAGGTTGGGGGGTGTGGGCAGGCCATTTGGCAGCAAGGGACCTACAAGCAACCAGGGGTGCAAAGAGTGGGGAGCACATCGCTCAGCCACAGGTTAGGTGGGGAGTAGAAGGTGTATGGACCTGGATGTTAGGGAGGAGACATTCCTAGAATAGAAGGATCTTGAGCTCCTTCCTGTAGAAGTGAGGGGGGGGGGGGACAATTAAACATCATTTTTTAAAGAGTCTGCTACACGCGTCATAAAGTACCCGGACTACCCGGACTATTCCTCTCCATTTTGTAGTAGTTTTAAGCCTCATCACTCATGCAGTTCTCCTAAAACCAGTTATGCATTAGCTTAGCTTGCGCAAAGCGCCAACATTGAACGTGTTTGAAGACGCGAAGTGGGACCTCCTTGAGTCTACAGGAGGATTGAGTTGCATAATGAAAAAGCCACATTAGAATTGTTAAATGATTCCCAAGAGAATAGATAAATGTATCCCAAGTATGGGCGCAGAATATCACGCCCTCAGATCAGATAATCTACGAGGTATCGCCGATATATTGAGTATTAGATAATATGACAGTGAAGATAAATGAAAATACACAGCTATCGATTGTTTGATCGTTACGACTTCATCGGATCTAAATATGATCACTCCACAAGCAAAGAAAATATTATGTTTAAAATGTAGTCTCAATACACTGCTTCTATCCGCCTGTACAGCCTCCTGGTTAGGAGCCTCATCTGCAAGATGTTTTACTGTACAAGAGATAAGGCGACAATCTCACATTGTTTCTTTGTGTGCCCTATCTGCAATGTGATAAGGAAAAGATGGCGTGTCCCTTTGTTCAATGCTGAGAATGTCAGACCCTTAAGAGAGACACTTGCGCTTTGTAATGTAACCATTTCCCTTAGTACAGAGTTTTCAGTGTCAGGTTATTAACACCTGCCACAGCATAAACGGCAGGCCATTTTAATTCTATTCCAGTGATTTCCTTGCTGTGCTTTTAATACGTTTAAAGAAGACGTTCTACCAAGATTTAATGATAGTTTATGCATAAGATATTTAAGTGAGTTTTTCATTATGTACCAGTTGGGTCCCTTGCACGCAATTTTAAAACTTCATGAAGCAGAGGGGCGAAGGAAAGACCGAAATAATAGTAATCTTTCTTTTATGCGTGAATTCTTTCTCTCCATCTCGTGAAAAATGGCAGCATTTCCTTGTGAATTCCTAGGAAATCTACCTGGTCTTGACCGGTTGCAAAACGCAGGCGGATTTACCAGAGATACATTCCTTGTAGCCTGCAAGAAAATCTCACGCAATGAAACATATCGACAGGACAAGACGGAGGCGGGACGACAAGACGGAGGCGAGACAAGACGGAGGTGGGACGACAAGACAGAGGCGGGACGACAAGACAAGACAGAGGTGGGACGACAAGACAAGACGGAGGCGGGACGACAAGACAAGACGGAGGTGGGACGACAAGACAAGATGGAGGCGGGACGACAAAACAAGACGGAGGCGGGACGACAAGACGGAGGCGGGACGACAAGACAAGATGGAGGCGGGACGACAAGACAAGATGGAGGCGGGACGACAAAACAAGACGGAGGCGGGACGACAAGACAAGACGGAGGCAGGACGACAAGACAAGACGGAGGTGGGACGACAAGACAAGACGGAGGCGGGACGCATGGCAAGGATCCTGTCTCCGATCCGTGCCCTTCCCCCCACAGATGGGGAAATGGAGGCATAAACCTTATGCTGTGCTTTGACATTTCTATTTCCCGTTCCACCCCATTCATGAAGAGGCCCATTAAGTGCTGGTCTGATAGCACAGCGAGTATAGCGCTCGCTTTGACATCTGTGCAGAGCCTGCTGATGCAGGTTCAAATCCCGGCAAGGCCAAACTCAGTCTTTCATCCTTCTGAGGTCGATAAATGAGCACCACACACCGTGGTTAACAAGCAGCGCTCAGATCCCTGAGTGCTCGTAGCGCTATATAAATGCTAAAGTATTATTATTATACATTATTAAAGCTGATGGCCATTTTAAGTTCTAGATTGTGTTTGTTTCTGTGCAAATACAATGATGATATGTACGTTGTAGGGGCTTTTATACCCAATGCTAACTTTTAATTTGAGAAAAACAATGAATTGAAGGGTCATGCTCTGCCCTCTACATCTACTTCGAAGCCACTGTTCTAAATTTGAAATTTTGTGTCGAGTTCTATCAGTCCCATGCCTTGGAAGGAAACCAGACTAATGAGTGTCCCTGGGTTTACATTTCTAAATAGGTCATGACCTTGAGCATTTTCACTCGCTAATCTTCTACCACCAGGTCCCTGAAGTTGGCTGAGATCCAGCGAGTTGGCTATTTTGGCTACTGCCACCTTCACCACCATGCTATATCTGCTCTCTGGTTCTGTCACTGTGGCTCTCTCCAACCATCCCCCTAAGGTTCTTCACTTGGTCATCCATGAGGCTCTGGAGGGCCTCATCCTCTTTTGTTGAGTTCATTTGTGTATCACAATTGCCCCTCCCCTTGCTACAACAATGCACACCCATTACTATCCAAGGGAAAACCAAGACAACGCCCCTTTCCTCTTCTCAGCATCCCAGTCCTCCTTCTCCCGTTGCAAGCCCATTCACAAACGATGCTCACAGGCTATTCACCGATGTTGGCCACTCTGATCCTTCCCAACCACTGCTGTTCGGTGTGCAATGAGTCCTACTGCCCCAGAATGCCCTGATCCTGTTCTGATGCCCCATAAATCTTTGTCACTAGTCTGCACCCTGTGTCCCCTGGGTTGACTCCACTTCCGTCACCGTGGGACCGCTTCCAAAGAACTTCCCTCTGCTCTGTTGGCTGGTCATGCAAGCTTCTTCTGAGAGCGGTTTATTTGTGCAACAGATGTTTTTTTTTTTGTTGCAGCGGTCTGTGTTTCTGTTTTTCAAACTGGATTGTGTGCATGAGCCTCTCTATAAAATGCACGTTGCAGGGCAATTAAAATCCGAGCTGCAGTACTTGTACAATCTTGGCACTTTTTAATATTATGGGCCCATCTTCTCTATAAGAGTGGCTTGCCAAAGGAGGACACTGTAAAACATTGGGGCTGTCAAGGTGTTTGTATTCCTTGAGGGGGGAACGCATACATATAGTGGGGGGACGTTTTCATCTTCACCCTCAACTCTTAAGTGTGAGATTCTGTGCGGATCCTCCTTACCCTCATCACATTCAGAGCGCATACATGTCCCAATCATTGGTAGACTTCAAAACATGCCAATTTTCCTAATTTTTCTGGTGATCATGGTTAAATGAGTGGGGGCTACCTGGCGGTGGATGGCATGCAGCATTCTAACGCCTGTAAGGCTAAACGGTAACAAAGCGGGTAGAGGTAGATGTAGGGAAATGCAACACGTGTGCATTGCCGCCCTACTGGGAGAGGCATTGCCAGGTGTGGATTATTGAAGAACTCTTGCAATTCCTGTGGGTGCAGAAAGGTACTAAGGTCCCCTAGTTTCAGACAGTGTCATCTGCTCCCTGTGCACGATCGTCTCCTTGTTGACAAGGATTTTTCTTGGGCGATTTTATCAACTCTGCCATGAAAATTGTAATGACTTATTTTGGGGGCGTCACTAAAAAAAATATATTAACTTTGGATAACCCTTAACTGGATGATTAAGCAGGATCATTAACCAAAAAAAAAAAAAAAAAAGCAGGATCTCCGTCAATGACCTTGAGATGAGGATGACCGGCATTTAAAAGTGTGCACCTTCTGACCCCGAAACATTTGGAGGTAGTTTTGGGACATCGAAGGTCCCGCCGAATAAACTGGATACCAAGGAGGCATAGCTTGGTCACAGTTCTGAACATGATTCAACTGTAGCTGTTACATGCAACATCCCTGGAGCTGATCAATACAGCACTAACAAACTGGTCATTCAGGCTGAAGGTGTAGACTGTCAACAGCACCCCGGGATACTGCAGATTATGGAGTGCTGTAAAAATGCTTTAATCAATCAACCAGCATTGTTTGCTTAATGATGTCATGTGTTCCTTGGGAGACCAGATTGCATGGACAATGCAAGAGCTCATCGGTGTAGCAGGATCTAATTCATGGAGGAAGAAGCTGAAGATCCTGAGATATAGGCTGGTATTGTAGAGGTTTTAACTAAACACATATTAAGCCTTGGCCATACACAATAGAAAACACAGCAGATGGAAGTGGTGACATGAGCGTATCCTGAGTGATGAGGTGCCAGAGGTAGTCATTAATCATTATAATAAAGTACAAAAAGGAACAAAGCACATATCTTTTGGATCTATGAAGTCTGTTTATTTGTTCCTTCCCACATAACAAAAAAGCTGTCATTATGAACTACCAAATACATTGTGTAAGACCTAACTTTGTTTTATACATGTTGTCATCTTATTAACTGTACTGCTCCATAAATATTGTCGGGCATATTATAGAAAAAAGCCAATCATCCCAAGTTACAGTGCATTCCAGTTAGTAAGGACACAGCTGTTGATTCACTGGGTTAGCATAACAGCTGTTTGGAGGGCATGTATTCATCCCATGCGACTAAGCAAGATTACAAGAAAACAAAGGAATATGGCTGGAAACTGACACTTTCCAAAAGCTCTATGACGTGTGTAAGGATCTGCAAGTTGTGGTTTTCCAAATGTTTTGGACTACAACTCCAATTGATATTTATATTTTATTTGTATCGCGCTCGTACACAAGTGGGTCAGAGCGCGACGAGGGAAAGGGGGAAATAAAGGGGAACAAAAACAACGATCTTACTAGGCCCAGTGACATTGAGAAAGCGCAAGTGCAGGGGAGAGGGAAGGGGGAAGAGTGCAGGGGGGAGGGGGAGAAGTGGAAAGTGCTCAGCAAAGGAATAAAACAACAACAGTGGTAGTACAACCAGCAAGTGGCAAGTGCTAGGTTTAAGGCACAGACGGGGTGTCTGATAAGTGCAGAAAAGGATGGAACTGTAGGATTACAGATACAGACCCAAGTGCAAATGTTGCCAGGAGGCAGTGCGGGTGCGTAGCAGGGTGAGCAAGTACCTGGCCCTGAAACCAGAGGGAAACCAGGTGCTTAAGCAGAACAGATCAGCAGGGGAGAGGGGGATCGCAGGTAGAAGCAAAGAGAAGGTCTTGAGGTGCTTCTGGAACCAGAGATGTTTCTCCTCAAGTTTCAGAGTGGCAGGGAGGCTGTTCCAGCCGATGACAGAGATCTACCCCCAGCTCGTTTCTTTGAGAAACGACTGTCCCTGAGGGAGTTGGAGGTGAAGGAGCGACGAGCTCGAGAGGGAAGGTATTTACAGATGGAGAGTTGAAGGTATTTTGGCCCAAGGCCGTAGAAAGCTTTGTGGACAATGCAAAGGGTCTTGAATTTAATCCTCGCAGCAACTGGGAGCCAGTGCAGAGATTTGAGTCCTGGAGAGATACGATCTCAGGGCTTGAGGCCAAGGACAAGTCTTGCAGTCCTGTTTTGGGTGAGTTGCAAAGGGCAGAGAGTAGAAGCAGGAAGATTTAGAAAGAGGCTGTTGCAATAATCCAACCTAGAAAGAACCTGGGCTCGAGAGACAGTGAGCTTCTGGGGAAGGAGAGGAAAGGCGGAATACCGGTGAGGAGGTGCAGTCCGAAGTTTGAGTTTTTAGAGACATCAGAAATGTGGGCAGAGAAGGTAAGCGGGGAGTCAAAGATGATCCCACACCACTGACCATGCTGCAAGGGCTGGTAGGATTTGTAGTATGGAGAGAGAAAAGTTTACAAGCTCCGAAATGATTAAATAAAGGTCTTTTTGAAAAAGGACATAAGATATGTGGCCAAGGCGTAGATACCGCACTCATTTAGTATGTGCTGTGCCAGTAATTACATCCCTGTCCCTTAGATTGCTTTGCCATGTACTAGATCACATAAACAGCTCCTTTACAAGCTGTGCTGATGATACTCAGCTAGTGATCAAACTCTGTGGGGATCGAAGAAAGATATCAAACAATTGCTCCGGGTCTTTGCCATTATTGAACAGTGGGTGGGCACTAACTGGATGTGCCTAAACAGGAAGAAGACCGAGTTAACGGTCTTCGGTTCCCATCAGGCCAGAGCCACCCTCCCGCCAGAATACCGCTCATTCCAGATTGAGAACACCCAAATCATGGGAGCATCTCTAGGGGCCGAGGCTCAGACGCAATACATTAAAAAAAACATTTTATTTATTTTACATTTATAAAGCGCTCAAACAGCCCGCAGGCATCGAGGCGCTGTTACAAGAATTGTTTGTTTTTCTTAGTTGCGTAATTGTGTTTTTTTTTGTTTGTCTTAGTTACTTACGTATTTATAACGCGCGTAAACACCCAGAGGTTTCTAAGCGCGGACCCGGGGATCGAACCTGTTGTGGCTTCGTGTCGTCTTGCTTCCAAGACGCGCACGCTGCCGCTGAGCTATCCTCCCGGGACATGCAGCTTTTATCTCAGACTCATCAACGCCATTAGGCCGTACCTATCTGAGGGCAACTGCACCACTGCAGCAAGATATACCACACTATCCCGCCTTGACGACGGCAATGCATTGATGTTAGGGTCAAATAAAAAATGTCTCCAAGCCTACCAGATCATAGAAAATAACCCTGTAAGGATCATTAAGGACAAAACCAAATCTGACCAAATCAGTGTCGCCAGAAAAGAGCTCCATTGGCTCAAAGTTGAAAACAGAATTCAGTTCAAGGCCCTTAACTAGCCCCCAGATGCATGCATGGGAAAGCACCTGAATATTTAAAAACTAAAATACTCCCATATGCACCTAGTAGCACGCTAAGATCGTCAGACCAAAGCATGATTACAGTGGCCACTCACCAGCGTAAGCTGGGCCTGGGAAAATCTTTCCCCATCCTGACAGCAGGGCTATGGATTAACCTTCCCACCATCATAAGAAAGTAAGTCAATTATCTTTGTTTTCACAAACTAGTGAAGACACACATTTTTAACTAACCTCTTCACCATCGATACTTTAGTAAGCCCTCTGCTCATGTCTCGTACATTTTTTTTTGTTTGTCTCCAGTGTCCATGTCTACGCGCCCTGAAACTCGCGAGTTACCGGCGCAATAGAAATAAATAAAGAAAGAAACAATTGTGGCCTAGGTTGGTCCTTGTAGGGCGAGCAAGTAGAACAAGGTAACCAGTTTATTAGATTCACCCTGAGTGAAGTGTATGGGGTTTGAACTGGAAGCACTGCATGGGAGACTGATATGACACCCCATTCTATTACCCTAGCTGCCACTAAATAGATCCACTGACACTGCTCTGTGAATGTGAGGCTTGCAGATGCTGCCTCCCATGATCAGAGAACAGGGTCTGTGCCTCATGCTCGAAGAGGCACTGCAAGGATATCTCGAGAGGAAATCCTGCAAGGACATCTCCAGAGGTGCAGGAAGATAAACTGTTAGATTTTAAAACAAAAACCTGCCCTAAATGTAGAGGTCCATAACTAAGTTGAAATAAATATTGAGTCATATGAACTGTAGGGTTAAGGAGACCCCCGTCTCAGCAGAAAGAACACCTTTTCTTCTCAGTGGATCACATTTGAATGCACATGTTTGATATTCTGGCTTCTGTGAACCTCAATAACTTCTAAATCGGTGTTTTAAAATACTGGCAATAATAAATAAACTACATTTGAGTTGAATGTGTCCTCCGTTCCTCTACTGATCAAGTCAATGTTTTTACTAAAAGGATTAAGCCCTGATATTACAGGAAGGGAATTATCTGGGGGAGGGTATCATTGAACATGTAATGATTCCCCAACTCAGAAGGGGTGGCCAAAATATGACTATGGATGTGCCTAAAGTATGAATTCCCATGCTAATAGCCCTTGGGTACTTTTTTGGGGGCGCAGAGAATATGCTTAAATGCACTTGTAACCAATTGCACGTTTAACGAACATGAAAATACTATTATTGTGGTTGTTAACAATAAACATCTCGTGGAGGATGTGGGGTTGAACATGCTCTCAACAAATAGACATGTTATGGTATGTTCATGTTAGGCACAATTGTATGCAGTACCCTTTGGTTGCACTACAACAACCCTGACTACAGGTACTATGAAACACAACCTTTGGTATAAGTCTGTACTACGCAAGTTGGTAGTGTGGATGAGTAGCCAGGCTTATATCAAGAGGGGTCAATGTGAGCTGTAGGGGAGTTACACAGAGATTCACAGTGACAAGTATTCAAATAAGCTCTTATACACAAGGTTTCTTGAATAAACAATTATTAATTTATTTACCAGTTAGTTAGAATAAGCCTTCTTCAGAAGGGAGCACTATAAAAGCAACACAAAAATACACTTCAAAAACTATACACTCTTAGGGCCTCATTACGAGGAGCGCGGTAAGGGGTTAACGGCGCCGGTAAAGGTGCCGGAGCCGTTAACCCCGTACCGCCCTATTACGAGGTCCCCTAGCAGAACCGGCTCTGGACGTCTGGTTTTACCAGACATCCTTTGCGGGTCCCGCGAGGGGAGAAGCATGCTAACAACGGGCCCGTCATTAATGGGCCTGTTGTTAGCATGCTCCCCATTCCCATTGAGTCCTATGGGGCCCAAATGGGAATGGGGATTCTTTTTTAGCGGGTCCAAGAAAAGGGCAATTACCGGGTCCGCCTAGGTAGGCATGACTCGGTAATTGCCCATTTCATGGACCCGGTAAAAATGTATTTCCGGCGGCAGCCGTGACTTAATAAGGACACGGCCACCGCCAGGGTCCTAATGAGGCCCTTAGTTTCTAAATCAGTAAGTACCCTTTTGGGATGGCCCGCAGTCAAATCCTGCACTCTCAGCTGACTTCAGTAGCTAGGGTGCTGGGTACTTTAATGCATCACTGTTGCATTTAGAATCAACTCAGAGTAAGTCAAAGGAAAATGTTATTGGAACATACAAGAGACCACAAATATTCTTAATCAGGCAAATACTTTCAGATCCCCCCAATAAGAGTTATTCAGTGAAAACAGGCTAATGGCAAAAGTCTATATGAGCTGAAGCACTTCTTTGTAGGTAAATAGAAAGTTATTTGCACAATGTTTCAGAAGTCTTTGAAGCAAAAGAAGAATCAATGTAGGGCCACATGCTGTTAGACTTGTGAGTAGTAGAAGATGCAAGCAACTCTACACCAAGTTTTCTCATACTTTTACAGTACCTTCGAATCAAAGAAAAAGTGCAGCAGGTGACTTCTGTTCCTGAGCAGCACTGCATATCTCATTGTTCGTGGGCATCAATTATGGGGACAAGAGGCAGGATTTTGGGGGACTCCTGCACTGCAATGGTATGGTCACCGCTTGCAACCGGCAATCTTCAAACAAGTGGCTGTTCTGTGTTTCATCTCCTCGCGTCTACCGCAAATAGCAACACCGTGGTTCCTGGCTATCGAGATGGGCTTTCCTCGCTTCTGGGGTCGGGCACTGTGTTGAGAGGGGCTCAAGCTCGGTCAGTCCTGATTCCTGGGAGACCGGATGATCTTCCTGGAGCTCTTGGCCAATTTAAAAGCAACACACACAATCTGGTGTCCCTTTCCCTGGAGTTTTGGCTTCCAGCAGCAACTCTGTAGAAAGTCAACCAGCTCTGACAGAATGTACGGGTGGCTTACTTTGGAGTTAATTGGTCCCACAAACTCAAGGGGAAAAGTCGTCCTTGCAGCGGCTTCTCTGTCAATACGAATTTCAAGTTCCAGCACAGCAGCAGGGCTTCACCGGGCAAACCAATGGTCCAGGAGTTGCAGCAGGCATCCTCTTCAAGTTCTTCTTCAGTTCCTTCATCCAGTGGTCGACTCTGCCTTCCAAGCAAAAAGCTTCATCTATTATTAAGTTCTCTCCCATTCATTCCAGCCTAGCTGTCAGTCACCCAACAGGATGGCTGACCTTGCCGGACAGTCAGCCAGCCAATCACTACAGAGTGCATTTGGGTCTCCTAGGAGAGAAAGCAGAGGGAGTTGTGGGTCCCTCCCTCACTTCCTGCCCCCGCCAGACACCCTGGAGCCAGAGGTGGGCTTCACTCGTGAATCCCGCCAAAGGCAAAGCAAATAAAGCGACCAAACCTGGTTTGTTGCACAGAGTAAATCTCAAGAAGGATCTTTCCACATAGTAATGGCGAAAAAAGAAGACCAGCAGCATTTTGCCAAAAATGGCACGCATGGGTGCTTTACTGTAGTGCGAAAGCAGGCCGCGGTAAATGCACACCACAGTAGTTAAAAGTAAACCACTGCCACCAGCCATTCATTGAGGAACGGGTAACATACAATGGTTAGATGAGAAGCTAGACAAAGGGGATACTAAGTAGCCCATCCAGCACCCTATTGTAAGATCGTGTGATGGGTCTAGAAAGTTGCAAATGTAAGTAAAGTCAATTTCACTTTACTGCACTGGGAAACAGTAGTTTATCCCAGAGAAGGTATTTAACCTTTGCGAAACCTTGAATGCTTCCCTGTGTCACTGCACTGAAGGTGCTGTGTGACACAATGTAAAAGATGATGCCTATGGAGAAACACAGTGTTCAAAATCACATTAAAATACCTGAGAGAGTGGGAAAAACAGAGTCTCACTCTCTCCAGGTTAAAAAAAACAAGTCCTCAAAATCCAGCAAAGTTGCTGAGGGTCGCTAAGGTAGAGGGAATTAGCACATTTTTGAGAATTCGCCCTAACACTCGCCCCCCCGAGACTAAGGGACAGGAGGATTTAATCCACCACTGGATGAATCTCCTTACTCCAGTCGGTCATACTTTCCGGAGAGACCATCGGCATTTGGGTGATTACACCCTGACCTGTGTTCAATGGTAAAATCAAACCGCTGTAGGCTGATTGACCATCTTAACAATTTATGCTTCTCCTCCTTCATCTGCATTAACCATCTCAAGGGTTGGTGGTCTGTCTGAATCACAAAAGTAGATCCATACAAGTATGGTCTAAACTTCTTCAAGAACACATAATGGCAAACATTCACATCCTATGGTTGCCCACCTTGTTTCAGGGTTCTTCAGTTTTCTACTGATGAAGCAGATTGGCTGTTCCCTGCCTTTCTCATCCAGCTGACTCAGAACTGCACCTATACCAGTATTGAAGCATCTGTCTGTACAATAAAGGATTGGTTGTAGTCAGGAGCTCTTACGACTGGAGCTTGACAAAGGGCTTCCTTAAATCCTTAAAATGCCTTAGTGCACTCCTCATTCAACCTGACCGTCTTGGGGAATTTGAGTGAGGAGATAACATTCAAGGGAGAAGCTATGCTCCCAAAGTTCTCAACAAAGATCCTATAGTAACCTCTGAGACCTAGCAAGGCTCTCACTTGGGTTTGAGTAGTAGGGGTGGCCCAGTCCTGTACAGCTTGTACCTTGCTAGCCAATGGCCTCATTCCACCTCCTCCTACCTCAAGTCCAGGGTAGACCACTTTACTCTGACCAATTTGACACTTACTTGCCTTTATGGTCTAATTTGCCTGTTCATGAGCCTGCAATACATACCCTAAGTGGTCCTTATGTTCCTTCCAAATAGGGCTGAAGACTGCAATGTCATCCAAGTATGCCATGCAGAAGTCTTCCATCCTATTCAGAACATGATTCACCATCCTTTGGAAAGTAGCAGGTGCATTCTTTAATCCAAAAGGCATAACCTTAAACTGGTAGAGGCCTCCTGAAGTTGAAAATGCAGTTTCCTTCTAGCCATGGTCTGTCAGAGCTATTTGCCAATAGCCTGAGGTTAGGTCAAATATACTGAGGTACTTGGCTGAACCAAGTTTGTCCACCAGCTCATCTATCCTAGGTAAAGGATGGGCATCAGTCGTGGTGACTGCATTTAGAGCACTATAGTGCACACAGAATCTCAACTCCTTGGATCCTGCCTTTTGTACTAGCACAACTGGATTAGACCATGGACTGGTAGAAGGCTCTATTACCTTCGAGATCAATCATCTTGTTGACCTCTTCAGTTATGTGGGTTCTTACTTGGTCTGACATTCTATAACCTCTGCTTTTAACAGGTAAACAGTCACCAGTGAGAATCTCATGCTGGCCCCAAGGGCTCAAGCCTGGTGATAGTGAAAACAGAGGGGCAAACTGATTTAACAGAATCTTACACTCCTCCTGTTGTTCCAGTGTTAGGTCAGAAGAGCAGTTGACTCCTTCTATTTTACCATCTAAAGGTTGTCCCCTGAGGAGGCCAGGTAAAGGTTCACTCTCCTCCTCCTCTTGAGCAGAGGCTAGAAGCAAAGCTCCCAGTTCTGGTCTAGAGACATAGGCCTTTAGGCGGTTGGTGGGAATGTCCCTGGGGGCCTCCTTAGGTTTGCCTAAGTCCACCAAATAATTGACTTCTCCAGGTTTTCCCACAACCTTGAAGGGTCCAATCCATTTGTACTATAAGGCCCTCTGCCTTTTAGGTACCATAATTAGAACTAGCTTGTCCTGAGTAAACTGAACCATGTTGGCCTTCTGGTCATGCCAATGCTTCACCAGGGCCTTACCGGCTTTCAAGTTATCTGAAGCTTCTGTCATCGGGTGTATAATTCTCCTTCAGAGACCTAACACATAGTCAGTGACTCATACTGGCTTGTGGGAAGGACCACTCTCCAACCCCTCCTTGATTAGAGCCAATGGACCTCTAACCGGATGACCATAGAGAAGCTCAAAGGAACTAAATCCAACCCCTTCTTGAGGGACTTCTCTATAAGCAAAGAGAAGGCATGGCAGTAGAAGGTCCTACTTTTTCTAAGGGGTTCTTCTAAAACACCTATCATGCTCTTCATAGTTCTTTTATACCTCTCTAACAACCCATTGGTTTGGGGATGGAAGGCTGTTGAGAACGTATTGGTCAATCCACAGTTTTTCCACATGGCTTGCATGTAGTGGGACATGAAGTTGGATGCCCTGTCTGAGATAACCTCCTTAGGAACACCTACTCTGGTAAAAATACCAAGTAGGGCCTAAGCCACCGCAATACCAAGTAGGGCCTAAGCCACCGCCTGAGCAGTAACAGTCTTCATAGGTATAGCTTCAGGATATCTGCTAGCATGGTCTACCACAACCAATATGAATCGGTTGCCTGAAGAAAGATGTGGGAGGGTCTAAGGGACCAACAATGTCGATTCCTACCCTCTCAAAAGGGTCTCCACTCTTGCAAGATGTCTGACAAGTTTGACAGCTTCTACAGAATTTGTCTACATCAGACCCAATCTTAGGCCAGTATAAATAAAGATAAATCCTTTCCTTGGTCTTCTTAAAGCTTAAGTGACCAGCCAAAGGAATCACAACAAAATAGACCTAACTGTACTAATCAATTGTGTAGACTTCAAATCTATTTAGAAAGCGCAACGAAACCTGCCCCAAATCTCTTCGAACAGACCGCAATTTTCAAAACCTTGTTCATTGTCTTTGTGACTTCACTCCAGAACACACACACTTTACAACATTCCCACATCATGTGTTCAAATGAGCACGATCTATGAGCAACACGGACAGACGTCACAGTCATTCATACCTCTCTCACACTCAACCTGGTTGGCGTCCAATAAACATTATTTAAAATCTTTATTTGCTGTACCCTCTCACCTTGGTTCAATGAGGTCAGGGACACATTTCTGCATAGGTTGTCCCGCATGCCCTCTGACATGTCTCCATCAATTGCATCTGACCATGTCCTCGTAAATGTTAATTTTACTTCTTCCTGCTCATCCAAAGATTGAACATATCTGAAGAAAAATGTCTCTTTCCATTTATTTATTTATTTATTTATTTTATTTGTGTATAGTTTCAGAGAAACCTTTACAAATCAATACACAGGCAAATAAAAGAATCATTTCACAAAATAGCAATTCGTTACATTGTCACATTTACATTCACATTCACATTCACAATCACAAAGAGGAAGAGAGAAAAAAGAGAAAAGAAGGATAAAAAAAGGGAAAGAATTAACCAGAACAATCCCCTATTGCGTTTATCAAATACTTAAAACTGGTCGGCATTTAGTTCAATCTTATACCCATTTACATTCCAAATTTGAACGAAATAACAGTTCATAACATTTCATCACATTTGCATAAATAATGGAAAAAAGGTTTCCTTATGCTATAAAACACTTTTGTATTTGGCTCAACCTTATGCCAAATTACATACCAACTTTAGGAAACGAACAACAGCCAATTGCAGAGGAATTTTGTTATCAAACAGCATACGTTTCCAGAGTAATTCGAGGTCAACTTTTGAGGTGTCAAACACAAAACGATTAAAATATCGTTACCTTTCCTGTAGCAACGCGGGACAATCAATTAAAAGATGTCTTAGTGACTCACTAATATCAACTATTCTGCAGAATCTGCAAGCCACTACTGACTCCGCCCCCTTGGTTCTGATTAGCATAATTTCTCCTGCTGAAAGCACATTAAAACGGAATCTCATGAAGAAGTTTCTCCATGCTTTCTGAGGGAATGAGTGGAGATATGGTTCCGGAGCGCCTGCACCCTTATAAAATGATACCATATGACCATACAATTTATACTGACTAAGTTTCTCCACAGTGGTGCCCCAATCACAATTTCTTAGCAGTAATTTAACTTTTTTTGGATTGAGGAGAAGAGAGCTCACTGTTGCCCCTACTTTCTCCAGTAGATTTTTACATATTTCTACCAGTTTTTCCATGAAAACAGATTTTGTTATGCCTTTGATCAGTAAAGTGGACATAACATTATATAGGGTGTCTCCATTGTTGCTTACGATATTTCGGAATAACATCAAACATTTCCATTCGATAATGCTCTTTAAAGACTGTAATCCAAATTCGTATCTTATAGCTGGTAGGGGCACACAATTAGGAATGCACCATACCATTTTCCGTAGCAGAAACGACTCCAGTTTATTTAAGTTCACTTTACCCTGAATAAAAGAGAATTCAATGCCATAAGTGATTTTCGGAATAGTTTTAAGTTTGTAGTATTTCAGTAGCGGTAAGGATGAAAAAGCCCCAAACTTTTGATCTACTATTCGCATTTGGAGGGAACAGACTTTAGCTTTCATCATATAATGATTAAAGGTAAGTGCTCTCTCAGGTGTATCATTTACGAACAAGCCCAAATAAATTATACTGTGTTTAATTTCCAGCTTCTGTTTGTCTAAAAACCAGGTTTTTTTACAATATTTTCTATGTTGAGTGAAGCATACAACGCTTGATTTCAAAGCATTCACCGCTAGACCATTTTCCGTCATATAAGTAAGAAAAGCAGTTAGCAAACGTTGTAAGCCCACCTGGGTCCTGTCAAATAGTAAATAATCATCCACATAGGAGGACCAACTCATTTTTTTTTTCCTTCAACTGCAGGTTGTACTAATGCAGCCTTTTCCAAACATGGTCCTATACCTGTGGTGTACAAATTATATAGAGTGGGAGCAAAAATGCATCCCTGTCTTAAGCCGTTAAAGGTTTTTATTGGGGCAGACAGGAGGCCATCATTATTTAGTCTGATCCGGACACAGGATCCTTCATGGAGATGAATTAGGATTGCTAGAATCTCTAATGGCATACCCAAGCTCTGGAGTTTTGTCCATAGATGTCCACGATTCATGCAATCAAACGCTAATGAGAGGTCCATACTGGCCAAGTAAACTGGTAAGGAACCCTTTTTCCAACCCATCTCTTGTAGTAAATTTATAAGAAGGCCCCCGCCACTGTACCACACTTTTTCCTGAAGCCGAATTGGTTCGAGCATAGAATGTTGTTTCCAGAGGTCCAAGCTTCAATTTGCTGCAGTACAAGATTTTTGAATCTGCGTCTAAAAGTGCGATGGGTCTGTAATTCGATGGAAGCAATCTGTCCCCCTTCTTGTATATGGGCACTATGAAAGACATGTTCCACGTTTGGGGAATGGATTTAGATCGCTCGACATCCCTAAACAAGATTTCCAATGCCTTGGCCCACATGTCCGGATCCCCTTTCAACAATTGATTGGATATACCATTTGGGCCCGCCGCCCTGGAAGGGCTAGATAAAGTGATTCTCCTCCTTATTTCCCTATATGAGAAACTACCTTTCCATTGGAGACTATTTAAGGATTTTACCAGACCTGTGCCCTGATCTCTTTTTGCATACAGATTAGTTATGTGGTTTGCCCAGATCTGTTCGTTTGTAGGATTAAGAGTACAATCCTGGTTCAGTAACAGCGATCTATAAATCAGTCTCTAAAATTGGCGTGCTGAATTGTGTGTTAAAGCCCCTAGCATCTCTTCATTGTCTGCCTGATATAATTTGTACTTATATCCCCGCAACCAGTTTTTATATTGTTGTTTCAAATATCTCCCCCCTTCTACTTTGGAGGCGGCTGGGATTTGCAAGAGTTTTAATTTCCTTAATAATCTGCGGAGTATAATTCTAGCTTGCCTCACTGTTGTGTCATATTTATGAGCATGTGACTTGGTTGCATTTGTATTCCGAGGTCTTTTCACCGATTCATCTATTAAATGTTTTAGATGCTGTCCTACATTTACATGCGAGAAGCTCTCACAGTTATCTTCAAAGGATGACCTGGAAAAAACATTTCTAAACAGCCTATTACATGCTTCAACATTTCCCTCAAGCCAAATAATTCTCTTGCCCTCGTCTCTTTCCATTAAAGTTCAACATCTTATTTCACTTGCATTTTCTTCTTGCCATGCAGAGCCATTGGATCACCAGCTGTTTTTTCTGTACTTTATCTGACATTGTTGCTTGCATTGTCTTTCCATCCTCCTTAGGAACTCACTAGGTCCCAGTGTTCTTGTTCAGTGGTGTACTACCTGCTCCCCTTCTCTGTTTGGCACCCTATGTGCCTCCCTCCTGTCTTCCCTCAGTGTGTGACCCCCCTCCTGCCTGGGCTTCCCCACCCCTTACCTCCACCTGCACTCTCTATGGTGCTCTCTGTCTCCCCTATCTTCTCTAATTGCTATTCTATCGACTATCCCGTCCCTCTCACTAGGTCTGTTAGGAAGAACCTCAAAAGGGACATCCTGGTCTCCAACCCAGGCCTCCCTATCCCTGATACCTACACCTGTGCTTCCTCCAGACAGACCCTTAGCAACATCCTCCTTGTCGTTCCCTCTCCAGGCCTATGGACCCCCATATGGTCTCTGTTCCCTCTCCTCTTTCCTCCTCTCCCATTAATGGTGGCAGCCAGTGGGAGGCATACTGGCCCTTTTCCACTCCTCTAAAACCATCATTAATGTCTACATCAATGGTACCGTCCTGGTCCAGGGCCCTCAGGCCAATCTCCTCCTTTTTGTTAGACACTTCTCGTCCCTTGTCAACTTCCTTTCTTTTTCTGCTACTCCTATCTACCCCTCTCTGGCTCCTCTGTTGCCTCATTCCTCTGCAGCCTCTCTGGCACCCTACTGCTGCTTCTTTTGCCACCCTGTTGCTTCCTTCCTTCACCACCTCTCTGTCACCCTCTGTGGCTTCTCTGACCATCCTGTTGCCTCTTCCTCTGCTACCTCTCAGGAACTTACTTCTCCTGCCCTGACTACCATTCCATCTCTTCCTTCCTCCTATGCCCATCACCGGGCACCTCTAACACTGCCAGAAGGCGCACCTCATGCCTATACCCCTCCACAGAAGTCCTGCAAAAGGCATCAATCTGTTCCGCATCGCAAATCTTAATTCTCGCTCTGCTGTCAAACGCTCCTCTGACATCTGCTGGCTCCTGGAAGAGCTTGATTTAGATGTACTAGGTCTCACTGAGACTTGATTCATGGCCAGCTCTGTCACGAGTTTTGAAACTCTTCTTCCTGATGGCAACAAGATCCTCTCTGACCCAAGACCCAACTGTTACGGCAGGGGTGTAGCCCTGTTTTTCCCGGAGTGGAGTCCCACTTCTGTCATTCCAAAGCATCACTACTTCTCCCTTGAATGCCGGGTCTGCAAGCTCATTATCTTTCACGGCCTCTCTCTCACTGTGACCACCATCTACAGGAAACCTGGCCAGGTCCCCCTCTTCCTCTCTGAGTGGGCTGACCTCTCTTCCTCCCTCCTTGCCTCTACATCTCAACTTCTCCTCATCAGAGACCTGAACATCCTCTGAAATTCTCTCTCTCTCTTTATTCTTCCTTCTGACCTGACTCACTCTGCAGGGCACACCCTTGATGTTCTGATCTCTTCAGACCTCTTTCCTTCCACCTCTCTCTCTACCCCTCAGGTTAACCCAACCCCAGCATTGCCACCCACCTTCTCAGTCATCTGGCCCATGAAGCGTGTGTCAGAGGAGGCTTTTGCTGCTACTTTTCTCCTCCTCCTACACCTTTAGCTGACTCACACTCTGGCACAGCCCTCTCCAACCTTCATCACTCTATCTCTAACACTCTTGATGCCCTTGGCCCTGTCATGAGGATCTGTTTGAAGCCTGCATCCAGTATTGGCTAATTTCTGCAATCACTCTTTTTGCCCTAGAATGTTCCCCCCTACGCACTCCCTTGTGCATCGTCTTTTTAAGAAGCCCTCTGCCGATATATCCTCTTTGTCAAACTATCACCCGATCTCCATCACTCCTTTCCTGAGCAAACTCCTGGAAATGCTGGCCATCTCCCAGCTTGATCTTCACACTGAATCTGTTGGTTGTCTCCATGACCACCACAAATACCTACGTTTTACTGAATACCATTTCCCTGAATGAGAAATCTTAAAAGTTTTTTCTCTTCAAATTTGGTTGGGTAAGTGGTTACATTTTAAAACATAGTTGGGGTGGGGAAAGGGTATAGGATAAGGTGGGGGGGTGGCTCTACCCACACATAATAAAAAGAAATTTGAAGAAAACAGAAATTTGAATATTTCACCATTAGGAAAAATGAATTCGGTGAAATCAGATATATCCCAACCACCAGTCTGGCTTCAGGGCAGCCAGAGCACGGAAACTGCTCTCTTGAACACCCGTGAAGACTTGCTCTCCAATCTTGACTATTACCTTCCTTCTGTCCTCATTCGCCAAGATCTATCCTCCGCTTTCATTGCAGTAAACAACGCCACCCTGTTCAATCGCCTCTGCAACAACCTTGGCTTCCTTTTTGACTGATCAACCCTCTCAGGTCCAACTTGAGTCTTTCCTCTCTTCTATCTCTCTTTCTACTTGTGGTGTTCCCCAGGGTTCTAACCTCTCTCCCTGGCTCTTCACCCACTACCTGGTACCTCTGTCCCACCGCATATCTACATTCTGATGTAACTTTCTGTGTATGTAGATGATACCCAGCTCTCTTTCAGGCTCCCCTCAGTCACTTCTGCTCCTTCTCTCATACCAGATTGTCTGTCCA
This sequence comes from Ambystoma mexicanum, assembly GCF_040938575.1. Lineage (NCBI taxonomy): Eukaryota > Metazoa > Chordata > Amphibia > Caudata > Ambystomatidae > Ambystoma > Ambystoma mexicanum. Next base: position 1,199,948,019 of record NC_090936.1, on the reverse strand, counting down.
CAATTCAGGAATGCTGTGCCTCCAATGATTTCTGCCTTAATGTCAGTAAGACCGACAACCTTCTCACTGGGACACTTGCTCCCTCCTTTCATCTCTCACTCTGGCCGCCCACACTGGGCCCTCTACCTGCCCCGTCCTGTGAAGCTAAAAACCTTGGTGTCATCTTCAACTTCACCCTCTTCTTCTCTCTTCACATTTATGATGTCTCCACATAGTCACACTATCAACTGCACCTCCTCAGAGGTATTCTTCTTTTTCTCACTTTCCCCCAGAAGCTCACTGCCTGGTCCTCTCTAGGCTTGACTACTGCAACAGCCCCTTTTGAAATCAGTCTGCCTCTACTCTTCACCCTTAACAACTTATCCAGTACAGGACTGTGCCCAGGAATCTTATCTCTCCATTTCTGAAATCTCTCCACTGGCTCCCTGTGGCTGCAAGGATCACGTTCAAGACCGTTTGCATCGTCCACAAGTCTTTTTGGTGCTGGGGACCACACTACCTCCAACGTCAACAGAAAATGGTCCTCCTGTCGATAAGCACCCTATTTCTCATCCAGACCAAAGTTCTAGGGGACAAGGCTGGGCTCTTATCAATCCTTACCTCAAATGCTTACCAGGCCCATCTCAGAAAAATATATTTCAGGTGAAAGAACACGGCCACTGGCACCATCAGTCATCAAAAGGGATTAGGGGCCAGCAACATGCTCATACTCGATTCCGCCCGCATCCAAATACCAGCCGATCCCTCCAGAAACGGTTTAAAATGAATCTCCAAAAAGGTTAGATGGTACAGTTTGAAGTCTGGAACTCCTAAGCCCCCATGTTCACATGGTAGCTGCAACTTGCACGGTTTCAGGTGTGGCTGTTTCCGCTCTCATTAGAACCTCTGCAACTGTCTTTCAATCACCCAAACACCTGCCTTCCTCACATGAAGAGGCAGCATACTCAGAACATAATTGACAAAAGGTGCCAGAGTCATCTTGATAGCGTTGACTGTCTCCCAAAGAGACAAGTTCAACTCTGACCACCTTGCCAGATCCAGTTTTATGTTCAGCATCAAGTGCCTCATGTTCTTGTCCATGACAGTTTTTACCTCGTTCGTCAGCCACACGAATTTTTTTGGGGCACCAGTGGAAACCGCACTAACATGTTCACTCCTGCACGATGAAGACAGAGGCATAGTCTCAGATTTAGACCAATTGATTTTATAATCTGAGAAAGGCTGACAGGGAAGACTCCAGATCCTTTGTCACAAACAGAATGTCATCCGCAGAAAGCTAGACCTTCTGTAATGCCTCCCAGAAATGGACACCTTTTATTGTCTCATCTGACTTGATGCTCACTGCTAGTGGCTCCATTGCCAACACAAAAAGCAAAGGTGATAGTGGACAACCTTGCCCAGCACCCCTCATCAGTTCAAACTTTCCTAAAACATGACATTTGTGTTGACCACTTCTGTTGGCTCAGTATAGCAACAACAACCAGTCTCTTATTGCTTGTCCAAATCCTAAACACTCCAGCAATACAAAGAGGAAGCTCCGCTCCATTCCGTCAAATGCTTTTTCAGCATCAAGCATAAGAAATGGCCCATGATTCTTTCTGACTTTCCTGTAATGTCAATATCAGTTTCTGCAAATTGGCGGATGGACTGAGTTGTTAACAGTGTAATATATGATTGTGTTCTTTGTTCCCTGTCCCAGGGTGTGTGCTGGGATTATTTCATTTCATAATCATTACACCAAGGTTGGACTCATTCTCTCAAGAATCTGAAACTGTCAATTGGTTGATTCTTGATTTAATGTATTATTTCACTTGAATCTTTCTTCAGCTCTGGCCATACCCAGAGAGCCTCAGGAGCACCTTACAGGGTTCAAAGTTTGAAAAGGTGGGAGGTGAAACAAAAGTTATACATTATTTCCAGGATAGAATAGAAAAATAGGATAGACGAAGAGTAGCATAAGAGGAAGGCAGGTTTATGTGTGGAGAATCAGGTATGTTTTGAGGTTCTTTCTGAAAGTGGTGATGGAGCATGCAGTGCAGATGTGAAAAGATAGGGTGCCCCATGTTCTGGGTACCCACTGGTTAAATTCTTGTTTTTCTGTGCATGTTAGTTTGCAGAGCGGAATGCGTAGAGGATGGTGGCTCGCTGGTCTGGTCTTGGTGTGGGTGATGGGTTAGCGAGGCTGCAGAGGAAGGAGGCAACAGAGGAGCCATGTGGGTAAAATGGGATTTTGTGATGGATGTATTTTTGTATACAGTGTAGAGTAATTTGAAGACAATTATCTATGGAATACATGAAGCAAGTGTGCTAGGTTTAGCCTGCCCATAGATAGAAAAGGATCTATTCCATTTCCGTATAATAATACAGGAATACTTGTTTGCATGCACAATATTACTATTATATAAAATGAGCAACCTCGTATTGGAAAGAACACCTTTAAAAACATGGCAACCATGAGAATGATTTTATTTGTTCTTACTTTATAATGACCCAGTTGTGTAGGATTCTTAGTAACAGTGCAACCCAAATATGTTACCAGATCTTTTGAAAGGACAACAAACCACCAAGATACCACTTAGAGTGTCTCTTTCTAAGATATTTTCTCGAGAATTGAATCATAAAAGATTTAGAAACATTCATTTGCAAACCATTGTTGATAGAAGACTCAATAATGGCATCTAGTCTGTACGGAAGACTGCTTTGCATACTACCTACAATCATCAAGTCATCAGAATAAACAAAGCATAAATATCCAAAGGACCCAATCTTCACTAGAACATTGTTTTTCTTTTCTAACAAAGGATCAAGATCCACCAAATATATGTTAACCAAGCAGGGGGCAGAACACCCCCCTGCCTGATTCCCCTCATAGTTAGTATGAGGGCAGATAAAGAACCTTTGGAATTTAATCTAATCGGTATGGTGTAAGATGATTCAATTCAACACTACAGCTAAGTCAATGCCTAGTCTGGGATACTGAATGGAAACCCTTATTGATATATCTTTATGTCCAGTTCATGAGTTCTGGATGACTACCCCTATATAACACCCGTCTCTTAGAATCCCCCTGACCCCAGTGAGCCAAGAAGTAGTTCTGTTTTGCAAGTTTAAAAGGTTTACTTGAGAAATAAAACAAAATATAGATACCACGCTTTTATAATAAATGAATAATCGATATTGCCCTTATAAATATAATGTTAATCAACAATGGGTAATGGGTAATCTAACACTAGCACACTTCTTTATAATCAATGAGGAGTTAGTATAGGATGGATCAAGTAGCAAAAATACTTTTATGATTTCAAGGGAAAAGCAATGAGGAATAAAATGCAGTACAGAAATACTTGAGATGATTTTAGCAAAAGATAAGATAATCACTTTTTCTCTGGCAATTCACCCCCCTCCCCTATGCAATGTAAGAAATGGAAGTAGATGGAAAGAGGAGCACACAGTTCTCAGGAATGCAATCAAATACAATACAAAATTCAGTTCCCCCCCAGCAAGCTTAGAGAAAACAGGTATGAGTTTTAAAACACAGGCCCAAGTGCATTGAATGTGGTGGCAACGAAGTGAGAAATATGCTCAAAATGCTTTTAATTCCCTTTAGGAGGTTCAGGGTGAGTGAGAGATATGTGGGATGAGCTTAGGCTCACTTTAGCAATGATTCAGGGTGGTAAAATTTGCGAGTGCGTGAATCGTGATTATGGCAAAAGTATAAGGAGTAGCAAGTCGGTTCTAGAGATATGAACGATTTTGTAAAGGTCGTTTTTCGGATATAAAGTAAAACTCAAAATGACAGGTGACAGCTTGCAGCTGCAGAATTGACAGGTGACAGTTGTGCAGCTTTACAAATGACAGATGACACGATTTCTAGGAGGCTGTTCTACTTAGGTTAAAATAGTTTGGATTAGATTATTTTAACTAAGAGATTGGTTCTGCACAGTTCTGCTAGGTACTCACAATATAAATTTGAACTAGGCCTCGTCACGGATCTGGTCAGGTTTTGGTCTGGACTCCGGTTCTGGTCTCGGCACTTCACAGTGATCTGGGTCAGCTCTCTGGTTCTGCTCACAGCGGTCTGGGTCACTCTGGATCTCTGGTCTGGTCTCTGGCAATTGTTCTTGGCAAAAGAATTCAAACAGCTCGCCCGGCTGTGGAATAGTTTGCAAATGATTTTAAGGATGCTGAGGCCTGCTGAGAAGAGTTCTCAGTTTGTGGGTTTAGGCCCTTGTTTTAAGTTCTGAAGTAAAGTTCTGGTCTTTGGAGATTGATGGATTTGAAGTCTGGATCTCTGGATGTGAAGTCGTCGGTCAGCATGCTCTGCAGCAAATGGAATTGAATGTCTCTACCTGTCCCAGCAGTCTCTTTTTATGTGTTTTGAAAATGGGTGTGTGCCTGGGCCTAGCTAAGTCTGCCCCTCACTACTTGTCATTGGCCCAATTCTCCCCTCTCCCATGATTGGGGGAAGGAAATGGATTGTCATCATGATGAGGTCTGTTTATGGGTCAGAGGATCCTCCCCTGGTCAGTTTGCCCACAAATCTATATTTGATTCAAATACATCATTCCCAGATATACAATTTGTTGAAATTACATGTGCACATTATATATTCCTTATGGTCCATGCTTGTCCGCCTCTGATCTTCCTGGGGGCTTGCATTCAAAAATGACAACATTTTGCGCTTTTTAACTGGTTTTGCAATATCGGACATTTACCCAAAATTACACACATGTGCGCAAGGAGTATGGACAATAATTGATGAAGTGTCAGATTTTTAACATGCAGACATTTGGAGTGAGACCCTATTTTCCGCTAGCAACCCTCCAGAATACACCACAGGGTCCTAACGCCTCTCAAAATGTTCACAGAAAAATCACAAAAATAATGATATTACTTATATAATTCTGACAAGTCCACACTATGAGTTATCTATCTTTTTAAAATTATGCCCTGGTCAAAAAGGGGTGTGGCTTCCCACATCGCAGGGTGGAATAACTGGTTTATCCACTTCCCCCAAGCTCAGCTGCTAGCGGAGGCACTGCCCCTCCCAGTTTCCCCTAAGAGGAAGCCACTTTACGGCCCCCCAATATAACATTTGCCTGAGTCCAGGACAGGCCTTTGTTCAACTCCGTGTAGTCCCCAGCTGCTCCACCCCTGATCTAATCAGAGAGGTGACAACTCCTTTTGGCAAGGCGAGTGGCTGAGCAGGTTTCAACTCCTGTTGGGGGTATTTGTCAGGCAGAATCCAGTTTCATTAAGCCAGGTTTCAGCTAAATGTCACTTTTTGTTCCCAGTTTTCTACATTCAAATCAAACGGACAATTTTTACATATACATTAAATAATTACTTCCTTCAAGTCATTTCAGAATATAGTTTTACATTGTATCCACCTCTTAGCAAGTCTTTCCTTGGTCTGGTTTTGTTTCATTTGTTCAGTTTTACACAAAAGTCTGGTGGTTTTAAAATGCCGGCTTTCTGATAGTGGTGAGTACTGGTAATGCAACCATTTTTGGGATTAAGAAAATGAATTCCCCACAGTTCTGAGTTGCTTTTCTGGCAATCAGCATTGCCATTCCCAATGGTTTCAGGCTACTGTGTGTGTGTAGCCCACTGGTGGTTTTAGGCAGTGCCCTCCTGTGCTCACAACATAGGCAAACATGGGTGGCAGCCTATTCTTCATGTTTCCCTGTGCACTCTCTGGGGAGTTCTGGCCATCATGATGTTTTCCATGCCAGTACTGCACAGTTTTATAGTAGGGCTTGGATGCATGGGTAAAAACATCCCACAATGGTTACACTAACAAGAAGCAAAACCAGGATTTTGAGTAAGCCTTGAGTTAGGTCCCAATGTGAAAGCTTGTGCAATAACAAGTTCTTAACCACTTCATCAAAAGCGGCCATGAAATTTAACACGGTCACATTAATTGACATATTTGTGCCGAGCAATGCTTCATATTTCAACACGTTTAGGTAACAAGCTTTAATAGTTATGCTCATACATGTTCTAAAACCAGTTTGGAATTTCGGTAGCTTATTGCTTTATTGAATCCACTTTTCTAATTCTATTAACGACAAAGAGCAAAACACCTTACATGTGGGTTTAAGTAGTTCTATCGACCTGTAATTATAAGAAACACTTCAACAACCTTTTTTTTTATAAATTAGGATAATATAGGAAATAGCCGAGGAAGTAGTCAACGGAGCAGTGCAAATGATGTTATTAAATAACATTAATAAACTGTGAGCCCAAAGCACGAGCTCTGCTTTTCAGATCGTATTAACAAGTCCTTCAGAATCATGAGCATTACAAATATTACATTCTGAAAATGCTGCTCTCCAACTCCTTACAGTGGAGGTATTAATTGGCAAAACGTTGGCATAAAACTTAAAAAGGACTTGAAAGCTGTATATATCTTTGCAGTGGGAACCCCAAAGAGTTTAGGAATTATTACTGGTCTGCCATAATGTATGAATATCAGGGTTCTCAGAAAGAAAAGTCCAAAATGTACAGGTGTCTTTACTATTTAGGAGTGATAACATGTCTTGCCATGTTAGTGTTCTGTATTTGTTGTGGGAAACAAACCAATGCTTGTATTGTTTTTATTTTTACATTTTGCAATCGTGTATTGTTCACAGGTTAAACCAGTGGTCCTAACTAGACTTTGGATATCCCACCAAAAAATATGTTGCAATCACTGACCTGTAAATCAAGCACATTTTGCATATCAGGTGGTTAAGGACTCATGGTTCTCTTGAATATCAACACCCATGATTTAATCATGTTTTAAAAAAATACGTTGATGTTAGCCGGAACTTGAACATGTCAGGGGTATCATTACAAAAAACACAGTTGACGTAACATCCATTGGGTCATAGAAAAGATGTTTCTAACATATCATTTCATCAAATTGTTTTCTTAATTAACATGAAAGTCATCTAGAAGGATATGAGAAGATGGTCTTGCCATTTTCTGCCAACAGCAGGCAGTAAAAAAGCATGATTATAGGCCAAAATGTAACTAAATGCCAACGTTATCCAGAAGAGAAACATAAACAAAAATAGGATCCAGTGTGGAATACACGTTACCATTCAACCAAGTACCTCGTGGCCCAAAAATTTCAGGCTAAATTCTCCCTCAGTCTGTGCCGCTGATTAAAAAGCCTCCCAGTCAATGAACTAGAAACAAACTTCCCCACCACAGAAAATACCTCGGTGCTCCTAGAATGATTCAACAACTCAGCTATGAATCTGCTAGAAACTCATGCCCACCCCTTCAAACCACCCAGGCTTAAACCAAACAATCTGTCCCTCGGTACATGCTGGATTTCGCCTCAAGATACCCCTACAGAAAAGGTGGCCAAAAAAACGTAACCCTGGAAATCTCACCAACTTCAAATTTCTCAGCGCCAACCGTAGGATTCTGATTATCAAGGCAAAAGCTATACCACGATTAAGGTAGCATCTAATAGGAGGAAACCCCTCTTTGCCATAATAAAGCATTATAAGAAACCCTCACCTGACCCTGAGGTGCAAGCAACTGAGAAAAAATGCAACAGGATCAACAAATATTTTATTGAAAAAACAGACACATTTAGACAGATCATCGAATCAACCTCCCACAGCATTAGCCAAACCTGCACTCCAGCACGCACACTGCCGCTCTAGACTAAATTCACTCCTCTCTCTGCCCCAGAGCTCCTAAAATCAATCAACTCTCTCATATGCTACTTCCTACTCTGATGATATCATCCCGGACTCCATCAGGGCACAGCGCTCAATTCACTATTCGGCATAATGAATGCCTCCCTCACAGAAGGGTAATTTCAAGAAACCCTCAAGACTGGTTTCATATGACCTCTTTTGAAAAAAACAACACTAGAACCAGATGACCTGGCCAACTACCAGCCCATTCCGAGCCTCTCATTTATTGGAAAATTCTTTGAAAAGTAGTCGTTACACAACTACCCTCCAGAATCAATCATCTACACCACCTAAATGACTATCAGTCGGGGTTCCGTACCAAGTGTAGCAATGAGATGGCCAGGATCAAGGTGGTGGGTGATGCCCTCCAAACCATTGATAAGGGCGACTAGTGTCTCGTTGTCCTTGACCTCTTGGCTGCATTTGGCAAGGTCAACAAACATATCCTGCTCTCCCTCCTCACCAACAGGATGGAGTTCTCTGGCACTGTCCTGACTTGGTTTGCCTCCTACCTCTAGGGCAAGACAACAGGCTGTGCAGATGAACGCCATCTGACTCCCAGTCTCCTGCGGTGTCCCACAAGGGTCCATCCTTTCATCAGTCCTTTTTAATATATACATGGAGCCTCTGGGTACACACCTCAAAGACCCTGAAATTGCCATACATTTATACGTGGACAACACTCAGTTGTCCATGAGAATAAAAAACCCACAAGATATCAGTCATCTCCATGGTAACCTAGCCAACATCCAGTCCTGGATGTAAGTTGCCTACCTCAAACTTAATCCAGCCAAGACCAAATTCATCCTCATTAATCTCCCCCACTAAACAACAACTGGTTGAATGATATGCACCTAGAAGGATTTAACCCACAATTCTCGGATTCAGCAACATCCCTAGGGCACACCGTTGCAGAAGCCCATCCATCCGAGAAACACATAGCTAAGAAGGCCCAAACAGCCTGGCTCCAAATCTCCATCCTTCGCAAAATCAAATACTTCATCCCACTGCAGGACTGCCGGACCTTAGTGCAGTCCCTTGTGGTCTCACACATCCATGTGGGAAATGCCCTTCTGATAGGGCTCCTAGCTGCACACTTTGCTCAGGTGCGGGCAAATGTGACTGTCCTTTGTGAACTAAATTTGCTTCCTCTGCAGGCCAGGATACTGTTCAAGACTGAATGTATCATCAACAAAGCAGTCACGAGTAGCCCACCAGCGTACCTGGTGGCTAAACTCCACATATCTTTTGGTACACTCTCCTTGCACAGTAAATCAACCAACCAGATGAAATCACTAATCCACAAAGAGTGAACCCACAAACAATCCTTCTCTTTTTATGCACCTACCCTCTGGAACTCGATTCCATTATTGACTCAGAATGCCCACACAATTCTCCACATTCGCAAATCGCTCAAAACAAGACTTTTTCAACTGCACCTAATTATGGGCTAATCCCAATCGCTGCCCTGAGTATTAGGTAAAGATTGTGATCAAGCGTTCAGTGATGTGCTTTCTCAATCAAGTTCCTATTATGAACAAAGGGCCCATTCTTAAACATTAATTTAGTTAAAAGTATAACACTACTTGACCTTTCATGGAACATCACACATTGGGAATCCCTCTCATCAAATATGAACTTCATAATATCTGATTATTTTTTCAGCTGGTTGACCAAAGTAAAAAGCTCATGTTTCAAGAACAGCTTCTGCTCGTTACTATAGGATGTATTGATGGAATATGATAACAAATATACAGAATCATATCTATAATTTGAAGATTTATCTGGTTAATCAAAAAGAGATTCCAAACTCAAGACAGGGGATTTCCAGGAATTGAAGCAGAGATGAATTTAGGCTTGTCCCAAGAGGATTTTTAAGGATTGATTGCCGAACAGTGATGTGGGGTCTTGAATAGGGCCAGGGTATTTGAAGAGTGACTCTAACCCCTCACTGTAGTCAGTCAGATGAATAATTGTCTCCTGAATATGTTTCACACCTATGGAATTTGTAGAGGTAGACATGTATAGCTTGTTTTCGGGCACGGAACAGAGTAAAGGTTGTTTTTTAAAGACACCATCTCATCTGAACTGCCATCTTTTCAGGTTCTTGGGAAAACACATTGTGTTGTGCGTAATTGGGCTTGCAACGTTTTGGTCACTTGGTCTTCTGTGTCTAAATACAGGGAGGATGGGTAATTAAGTCAAAAGGGGAATCTTGGTTCGTTATTAGAGACGTATTCCGAGCTTCACTCATAATAACGTCTCAGGTCTTCTTTATATTTGATATTTAAGTGGACTCTTTTTATGTATACAGCAAACTCTCTTCTTGTGCAAGTTCTTTGAGTACATGCTTCCAGGTGACTTGCCACAGAGGCTCGATAGTTCTAAGCGAGGCTGCTAGTTCAGTCAATAGCAATATGTACATCAGTAAGTGCCTTCTGTGACACTACATCCAATAAATATTCGTGCTTTCTAATATTTAAAGGAACTTACTAGCTCCCATTATCCAACCCAGTGGTTGTTGTTTCCCATTATCCAACCGAGTGTTTGCCGTAGCGAGATTTTGCTCCTATATATAATGACAGATTGATTCTCTGTGAGTTTGTGAACATGGCCCCTTGTATCCTTGCTAAAGCCCAAACAAACCATTGTAAGTTCCCCCAAGAGGTCTGTATGACTGCCTAGATTGGTTAGGAGTAAGTCGTATAATGTCACCAACCACTGCAATACCACGTGAAGAAACCCAAGCAAAGGAGATCGAACAGATGGTGTTGGACTAGCCAATAAAGTTGAGTTGGCAATACCCAAGTGTGGAACTGAAGTGTCACAAGAAACTACGCGCAATAGCAGAGATGGACAATCAGGCTATACAGAGCGATGAGGCCGTGTTTTGTTTCCAAACTCAAACACATCAGTAGAACAAAGAATTAATAGCAGAGTCTGAATGTGTTGATGAAGAATATTTCCATGCAATGATTGAGAGAGAGTTAGTTCTTATGCGATTTATAGCCCCATCAACCAATAGGAGGGTGTGTTGGAACTTTGTGTAGTGAAATAAGAAGTGATTTTATCTTGTGTGTTGGGGAATCATAATAGGTTCCTTAGCCTCCATCTTCTTTACTTTAACCAGTTCAAGCATTGAGATATTGCAAGGTTCACCTAAAATACACCCCACTTTGGTGTCTTCATCATGTTGACCAGTGTTGGATTCCAATGACCGGTGTTGGCCTCCTTGGTAATCGTGCTTCGGAGGTTGTACCATCGAGAGGTGGACTGACCTCTAGGGAACTCTGGAGATTTCCCAGGCGGCCTCTGAACCCTGGGTCTCTGTTGTGTGGTTAACGATTTTATTTCCTAATTTTCTCCTAGGAAAAGGCTTCGGGTTGCTGGAAATGTGTAATATGGGGACACTTTGACCATTTGTTACAGGGCCTATTTTGATTTCCAGTCCACCCCTGTAACTCCTGTAACTATCCAAAGGAGAAAAAAGTCACAATTGCTGTGAACGTCAAATACCGCAGACAGAAGCGGCAGAAATAGGGTGCCTCAAGGCTGGCATAACCAACGTCATTAGATGCTAAAACTCACAGCACCTCAAGACAATACCGAATGCACAGTTCACAAAGACTGCTCGCACTTGCGCTGTTGCTTCGTGAGTTATATGCTGTGAGTGCCGGTGACCCAAAATCCAGTGCCAGCATGAGCGTGCTCCTTTTCTGTTCAGCTAGTAAACATACTGGAGGGTAGCGTTCTTAGTAGAGCCGTGAAGACTGCTGACACTTTTCCAGGCACTTCGCTCATCTGCTCACTTTATGAAGGGACCCCAAATCCAGTACCAGTCTGGGCATGCTCCCCTCCTGTTGAACTAGTAAATGAGGGCAGCATCCTTAGAATCACTGCAAAGACCACTGACATTTTTCAAGGCGCTTCACTCCAAGGCGCATTTTGTTTAGTCAGAGCCAGTGACCCAAAATCCAATGCTAGCGTGAGCATGCCCCCCTTCCGTAAATCTGTTAAACAGACTTAAACTGGCAGATATATTTTAGCATAGGGAAACCATCCACAAACCGATTGGTACCCTTCTACTAAAACACATTTTAGTTACAACATTCATGGGAACACTTCTTATCTCTATTTCCCAATTTACAACACACCACATCTCTTCCAATCAGCTACACCGGCTTTGCTTATGGCATAAGCCCACATTTCAAGCAAGATGTTGACTACTCCTGTGTCCCCGTCCTTCGCCGTCCCATGCCATTGGGGCATCAAAAGAATAAACAATTAAAAAGGTGACCTTATTTTAACCCATGGATGCCGCTGCACAACCTCTGCCTCCCATTCCTCTCATTTCTCAAGTGAACCATGGAAATGGATGAAAGACTCATCCTATCATTTGCATGGCGGCCATTTTAGTTATAGTATTTGCATGGAAAACACAGGTCCATTATCTGCCCATAAAATCTCCAGTTAACAGTACCTTGATAAGTGCAGTTGGATAATCCTATGGAAAGTGAGGGTTGAAATTCAGGATTGGAGATTAGGACTCTGCCCTATCGGCACTAAAACCACTGGAGGGCTTTTAGCGCCTTGGAGAAAATGTGCCTGAGTGCTGGAGGACTGCCGCTATCCTCACTGAAAGCTCCCAGAGAGCGTGCATGCAATCAGAAAGAGAGGATTGCATGCACGTCTAAGTATCTTGTAGGGTCAAGTATGCATGATGCTGACATTATGTCTATCATATCTAGGCTGCGGATATAATGGTGCTTTTAGAAGGAACCACGTATATTGCAAAGGTTTTGATTGTAAGAGGTAGTGTTCAGAAAGATGGTTCAGAGCGGAAGGGCGTTTGAACGCTGTGCTACATGCCTGGGGACAGTTGCTAAGATTGAACAGAACATGGATTCAAGGGAAATAGGCTTGGTTTTGCCAATGTTTGCTTTTGGAGAATTTACTAAGCAGGTTTGTTTTTGGACTGGCGTTATCAGTTTACACGTCAGGCTGGAGAATACCATATTAGCTTAGAGGGTCCATCAACTTGTTGCACTGATGCATTGATGGTTGCATGGCTGCATGGTTGCATGGTTGCATGGCCTGTGTCAGAGTTTCTCCTGCTGCCATTTATGTCAATCAATGCTTTTCATTTCATCCTGCTTTTGGCATAGAGTCCCACTCATTCTTCTGTACCCCTCATCAAACAGATGCCATCATTCGAGGGTGTCATCTGTTATGCGTGCAGGGGCACTGCCAGAGCTTATTTTGTATGACAGTAAGTGCCAGGACTAAACAATTTCTATCACCACTGGGACAAATTTGGGTGGGCCACTCCCCATCCATTGTAAGCCCCACCCACTACTGCAACAGACAATGGGCCTCAGTACAAGGTTGGTGGTAGAACCCGCGGGTAGGCAGCGGGCTACACCCAACCCCATAACACAGTTTCTGCCGCCTGACATCCCGGTGCCACCAGGATATCATAAGCGGCAGCGGAACAGTAAATCCCAATTCCTGTGGAGTCCCCTAGGACTCCACTGGAATGGGCACATTGAAGCACCGGCATGATTGCTAACAGTGGGCATCAGGTAATAATGTCCCCAGGAAATGTCATTGGTGACTTTATATATGGTGACATTATGTATGGGGATGGGTTGCGGGGATGATTTCACCTCCCATTGTTGTACATAAATCAAAAATCAGGGGTTGCGGGGGTGTCCCTGCATGTTCAATGTAATAATGCACCCCCGAAAGACTGTGACTTTTTTGTCCGGGGACATTTTTGCGGGGACATTATTACATGAAACCTAACGGTGCTGGTGCTTCAGTGAAAACACAGGCGGTACGGTTCTGAGGCCTGCCGGGAGGACCGTGCCCCTGCTGGCAGACTCGTAGTTTGGAGGTCCGGAATGGCTGCCGCCATGTTTATACCGGCACCCTTATTTCCAGAGGCCCAAACTTATAATGAAGCCCGATGTCAGCATACCTGGAGTTTATGTTGCAATTGATAGATACACTGGCAATGGCAGGTGGGTGATTTACAGACACATTAAACATAATAGTTATGTCTTGATAAATGTTTGTGTTTCTTTAGAACACATTATCATTAACATTGTCTTCCTCATTTTCTATCAGTGGCAAATTGAACATATTGACCATCTCTGCTCAGAGAAAAAAGACCAACTATTCTTTGCTCCCAAGGAACATTGATGGATACATGCAGGCAAAATACATTCTGAACTAATGTATGTCCCTGTGAAAATCTGCAGCAGGCTGACCCCAGTGACAGGTACTCCTCTTCAACAGTGGCATTTTCCCTGACTTTGCTTCTGTGTTTGGGGCTACTGGCTGGTGGCTGTGCTTCTGTTGTCAACCCACTCTGCTGTGGCAGTGCTGCTGGGTATTACAGTAGAGAATTTGCACCAGTGCTGTGCAGGGTGAGTGGAGCAGTGTGCAGGCATAGCCAGAATGAGTGCTGAGCAATGAAAGAGTCCCCTTCCAACTCATTGTTATTCAAGAAAAAGGATAATTTAGCCCTGCTTTGCTAACCTGGATCATTAGGTTGACAAACAACAAAGAATCGGTCCAGAACACAGACTCCCTGGAACATGCACACGATTGTTGCTAGTTGCCTTACTATGACTGACTGCTAGTTCAAATAGTAAAGTTGTCAAAGCTCTGCAATATAATCAAACTCAGCTCAGAAATAGGTGTCAGTGCTCAGAAATGATTGCTTGGGATGAGCCCTGGCAAATACCCACGCAAATTAAGCACCCGGCACAGCATAAGCTTGCAATGGGGGCATATATTCCTGGCAGCACCTGGCATTGAAACAATGCTGGCCAATGTCTTGCCATTGGAAAAGATGGATCAGAACACCCCATTGTGACTGGACTGAATAATAGATGTGCTGTGGTGAGTCATTGGCTGTGGTGAGGTCCCACACGTGGAGAACGTGGAACAGGACCTGCAGCACCCATGGCTCTGCAGAAGCCAGAATCAGAGCTGTGCAGGAAAACTGTGAAGTCCTATTGCCCTTCTTTTCCACCGCAGCCGCGAGTATCAAAAGCAGGCCCTCATTAGGACCGGGAGGATAGCTCAGGGGCAAAGTGCTCGCCTTGGAAACAAGACGACGCAGAGCAACACAGGTTCGATCCCCGGGTACCGTCTTAGAAACCTCTGTGTATTAGTTGCATTATAAATAACCAATTACAATTACAATTAGTGTGAACAATTTGTACACTTGTGTCCTCTACGTAGAGTTGCCTTGAGTTGCTTCAACCTGCTGGGCTCTACAGCGGTTTGGATGCACTTATCCCTTGGAAACCCTCAGGATATCTGATGTAGAAGTGGATAGACCACCGGTTGTTCTAAGCAGCAGTCACTATGAATAGCACTTGGGATGACCACACAATGCATCTGATGGGTGTGAGCTCCTGCCGGTCTTTGTTCTCCACATGGTATCTTGGGGATTGTGGGCAGGAATGTCATTTCACCAAAATGCCAAGGGTAGCAGAAGTGACATCACATGACCCTTGACCTCTGAAGACATCACAGGACGTAATGTCACTTGACCCCACTCCAAAGTGACATCACGTGAAGCAATGGAACACGACCTTTCATCGCTTGACCAAACTGAAAGTGGCATCACATAGCATTGTTCCTAAGTATACTACGAAAAATATGGTTACAATATCACTGTAATGTGATACACATTTAATAGAATGATATGATATGATATGCTATTTATAAAGCACTTAATACCCAGAGGTTTCTAAGCGTGGCCCCGGGGATCAAACCTGCGTTGCTCTGTGTTGTCTTGTTTCCAAGGCGAGCACCTTGCCCCTGAGCTATCCTCCCGAGACTACATGAATGGATCCTCATATGTATCGTTAATATCAGTGTCTATATGCCCATATTACCAAATTACTGTGCATGCAAGCAGACGTCCCAGGCCAAATGATAATGATGTGTTATGATATAGTACACACTTTATTTATTTCACGTGTAAAGCACACAAGCCATAGGCATAAGGTTATAGAGGGGCAGTCAGCATACATCATTATGCGGTATCAAGCAGTTACATTTTAGTTTACATGGCAGATTTAGTCGAACAACCAAGTTTTCATTGCTTTACGGAAGGCCCAGATAGAACCTTCAGCTCTGAAGGCAGGTGGGAGGGAGTTCCATTGCTTGGCTGCAATGACTGGGAAGCTTGTGCCTCCTGCTTTTGCACGTTTGTAATTGGGCTGCACAAACCTGTGAGAGTAAGGGGTTCTGGTGGGTCTGGAGGGTTGGGAAATAGTGATTATTTGTGACAAGTAAGTGGAGGCAGTCTTGGAGATGCATTTATGAATGATGGTGAGAGTCTTGAAAGTACCCTCTTTATATAGAACAAATATACATACAATATCACCCAACCTGTTTTGGTACTCATTTATCAACCTAATACGGATGAATGGCTGAGTTTGACTTGCCAGGATTCGAACCTGCAACCTGCAGATCACACACACATTGCAGCAGCCAGCACTCACACACTGATCTGTCTTACCAGCTATAGTAAAATGAGCAATTACATGTCTGAATGTTCTAAAAGTCAGAAAGAAAATTACACTCTGTGGTGGATATCATTAACCTGGTAAGTAAGATTTAACAGGTGGCCAGTTAATCTGCAGGTGTCACGACTCGCTCCCTTCGCTCCCGTTCACACCACTTGGGGGCATGATTTGGGGTTTATTCCCTACTGGACCTTTCCTCCGAACCTTATGCTACAGTGCTGTGATGAATTGGGAGCGCTAAATCCCTATTTTCCAAGCTACTTCCCTTCCGGAACCATTCCAGGTTTTTGGCAGCCAGCATGCTTCTTTAACCAAATGACTATGCTTCCCAGAATGCCTGGCCCACTGCTCCACCTCCACCCTTGCAGGACAAGGTTGGGTGGAGGATAGGTAACAGCTGTGGCTGCAGGTGCAGCAATCAGCACACCTGAGGCGTGTGCTCGTTAAGCAGCTTTAAAAGCCTCAGTCTTACTTCAGTCCAGCGCTGGTCATCGTTTGCAGTGTTCCTGTTGTGACTAGTCCCTTGTTCCTTGTTCCTTGCCTTTGTACCTAGTTCCTAGTTCCTGTTTTCTTGTTCCTCCGCCCTGAATCTCGGATTCATGCGCTAATTGATTTCTGCTCCCTTGATTCCCTTTTCGTCTTCCTCTGTTTGCAGGCAGCATTTCTCAGTGCTTTCCCCTTTTAGATGCAGCCCAGTTTGTCTGTGTTCTATATTTCTTTGACTCTGTCCTTTGCTGCTGTAAACCCGTATGCCTTAGCCTTCCTCTTAGATTAGCTTCCTGTCTTTTCCTTGGAGGGGTAGGGAGAAGTTTGCATTGGTTATTTCGTTTTTCCCTGCTCCTGATCCTTACTTTCCATTGGGATCCATTCCATGTTTTCCATTGCACTTCTGCATTTATTTCCCATTTGATTATTAGGTGTGGTGTGCGGTTGTAGCTAGCTCCTGTGTGAATGCTTATGTTTTCCTCACTAATTTGTAATCACTATTCCAACTTAGGTATTTAGTTTTCCTCCCATTGCTGTTCTAGCCTTTCTGGGTCCCAGTTTCATCAACAGGATTCGTGGGCTAGCTGACATTCAAGAGGTTTATCTCGTCCTCGTGAGTACAGTTCTTTAGTTCCCTTATTTAATACCATCAAGAGTGTTAGTTCACAGATCCTGTCATTGCTTGCCCTCCACGTGGGTTTAGCGCTGTCAGTACCTGTAACAGCAATTGGGGGTAAGGTGCTTGCCGACTTTCCTCGCGGTCAGGTGCTTACCCCACATCCCTTTTCATATATTGGTTTTGTCGTCACACTCTATTTGCACTCCTGGGTTCTAGCATACATGAGTCGTTGTTCCTGTGTGCACGTAGTTTAATTCGAAGCTATTCAGTGTGTGATTTAGTGCACATTTCCCTTGCCATATTCGCTGCCTTTGTACTCGCCTGACTAATCTTGACAGCAGGTCTGGTGCAAAGTTGGCCATATGTCTAGCCTGCATGGATCTACTTTCCAGGCTTCAGAGGATGGCAAAATACCAACCATTGAGAAGGTTCATAACTGTGTATTAAAGAATTTAGAGTAGCGCAGGGAAAGCCGCGCACCCATACGGCATCCCGAAATCTGCACACTCATTACTGCATACATTCAAACCAACATCCTGAACAACATGGCAAGGAGATGGGAAAGATAACACATTACAACAAAGCATTAATTGTGGCACAATGAAATCAAGGGCCACTTTATGTGCTATGGCCAAACATTTCTACACTGTACACAAGCTTTTAGGCACAAGGATTTTGACAAGTGACCGAGGACACCGAGATGGAATTTCTCGTTATGATCGTAACAGAGACAACAGCAGAACAAAACATGCTATAACTGCTACCTGCGAAAAGCAAAATACATAGTCCGAAATGGATTCGTATTCTACTCTAAATGCTTTTTGGAAGTTTGTGTCTGCAATCTAAATTTTTAGGTGTTTAAGAATAGACAAAATCAGTGATTCCATCCATGAAGTGTGCCTGAAATAAACCTTTAATGAGTCTAGCAATTATTGTATAGTATTTCAGAAAGACTAATTATTTGTTACTCCTATTCTTTCTTATTTAGAGTCAGTGTTGCACTTGTGGAGCCCCCTGTTTTTTATACGATGACTGAACAAGAAGGCCAGTGACTCTAGAAACAAAGAGCCACATGGCA
The DNA here is from genome assembly GCF_040938575.1 of Ambystoma mexicanum. NCBI lineage: Eukaryota > Metazoa > Chordata > Amphibia > Caudata > Ambystomatidae > Ambystoma > Ambystoma mexicanum. The sequence continues at coordinate 1,199,929,584 of NC_090936.1, read as the reverse complement.
CTGGCCAGAGCCCAGAAAATTCCCTTTAAAAGAAGACCACAATAAAAAAAAAACTCATTCTTTTAGGGGTAGCAAGGGAGACCACGTGACTAACAAGGAAGGCCTCAGGGGTCGTAGGTGCGACCACTGGCATCCCCCAAATGACATCCCTGTTTGTGAGGAATGGGATGAGAGCAGCAGAATATTGCTTAAAATGCCGCGGTTTGTACAACAATAGAAATTACCAGAAAAGTAATGGGCTACTTCTTTGAGTATCTTTATATGGTCAAAAATAGTGGCAGTTCATTCTCAGTGATTCCCTTATATTTCTGTGCAGGGCCTGCTTGTATCACAAGAGGCTAGGTTAAGGTTGTATTTGCTAACATTGTTGATTACACTGGTGTATGCTAACACTAGGGCTAAGTGGCTGTGATGTTGCTGTGCATGGAGCAATAAGAATGAGCTTCGAGGGTATCATTGGATTCATTAAAGCTGGCATCATCGGTGAAAAGAAAAGCCACAGGGGAGAACTTGTGCACATTTGCGGTGCAATAAATACATGTCAAATAGGTTTTTAAAGGGGTTGGAAAGGGATGACAGGCTCATCCTTCTAGACCTAGCTGCGGCCCCTGCCACCTCCCTATGCCGGATGGATTCTACAATGTGCATTAAGTATAGTATGCATAGCTGCTTTACTGCTTCCTAATGAACAGAGTCTCGGTGGAAAGACTCAGCACCTTGTTTCAAAAGCATTCCCCGACCTCTTGCAGGGCACCCCATGGTTTAGATATTTCACTGTGGCTAACCAGAATCCATATGAAAGACCAGCCCTAAAATCTCTCCACTGGCCCCCGGTGGCTGCAGGGATCACATGCAAGACCCTCTGCATCATCCACAAGGCTTTCTTGGGCCTGGGGCCACGCTACCTCCAATGTTCTCTCCCTAAACACTCCCTTGCTAGAGCCCTCCCTCCTCTAACTCCAACTCTTTGATTGTCAAATGCTTCTCCAAGCAGAGAGTGGGTAGCAGGTCTTTCCTCGCCTGGTGCCTCCCTTTGTAACCTCCTCCCTGCCCCTCTCTGATTTGAGCCGCACCTCCTTAAGTTCAGTAAACTGCTCAAAGCTCAGCTTTTCTCTACCTCTTTTCCTCTTTCCCTTCGCTGCTAATCACCCAGTGGCCTGATTGTCATGAATCTCACAGGATACCAGGCCCTACTACCCGGTCGACACAGCACCTCCCCGCCACTGCACTGCCTTGTGGGCCCCTGTCTGGTGCCTCTATATCCCACTTTGGGATTTGCCCACACTAGCACTTAGTCGGAGTCCTCCTCTTTGGCTCACATCGGCACTTCCCATCCTGGTTCCCCCACCAGCACTTGTCCATCCCCTGCCCCCCCCTGCCCATCTCTATCTCCTGCACTTCTCTTCACTGATTGATTGATGGATATTTCATTTATATCATGCTCGTACACAGGTGTTTCAGAGCGCGCTTGCACTTGCCCGTGCGCTTGCACGTCTGAATACCACTAGGCCTAGTAGGGCCACAACTGTATATTTACTTTTTTGCCAATGTTTGTTTTCCTCTCCCCTGTTCCCTTCCCATTTAGCCTTGTGGCACTTTGAAACACAGTTCTGTTGTATAAGCGCCTAACAAGTGCTCAGTAAAATGAAAATAAATACATAAGTCTGGTTAAACATGTAGAGGATTAGATTTCTGTCTGCAATACTAAATTGTGGCACATGATTCTTGCAGGTGAGGACATTTCTTGATTACAACATTCATTAGGTTTTTATTTCATATGTTTGCTTTTGATATCAAAACAGTTACCTATTTGCTTTTAAGTGCAATTAGATTGACACTCTTCTATAAACTGTAATTCTTAAATGTTGTAACTGTTAATGTATTTATATCACATGTTATTTTTATTGTGCTTCTGTACTTTAGCTGAGTTTGCTTAATTTTTCCCTTCTATTTTTAAAAAGAAAAAAAACTAATATTTTATTGTGAAAGGTTTGAATTTCAAGCCATAGCACAATTAAATAATAAAATGAAGAAAAGTAAATCACTTCAACAACCTTTACTTGGGTCTTCCCAAATCCCACATCCAGCTCATCAATCCCATACAGAACAGGATGATCTTGGTTTTTTACCGGGAGCCCATGCCATGATCTCAACATGGACTGCCTGTCAATCCCATAATTGTTATCACTTTGCCTCACACGTCCTACCTTCTGGATAAAAGTCTAAACTTATCGCATCAGAGGAAGAGCTGGTAGGAATGTGAGAAAAGCAAACACAATGAAAATCACTCCCGCGACCTGCACTTACGAAGGGAATGGTGGAAGAAACTTGAGTTACAATGGCACATCCCGCTGAAACAACCTCCCCCTGTCTTTATGGTGCAAGGAACATCACCTCAAATTCAGGAAATCATTAATAAGATGTCACCTCTGTATGGAACTCATGGTGGCACCAGTAAAGACAGACACAAGTGATTACAGTTCAAGGTTGTTTATTAAACTGTATGAATGGTTGAGAAAAATGCCTAATCTAAACCTAAATCTGAGATGCGAGCAGGCTATGATAATCACATAAAAATAAGGCAGTCCTAGCGGCGTCTTGTCAAATAAAAAGGGCCTATACTAAAAAATTACTATTCCCAATCCTTACCGATAAGTTAAAAAATGGTGTGGCGTAATGTTCATCAGAAATGAAAGAGGTGTTCTCAAAATGAAAAGTCAGGAAGTTATGGCTGGGGTCTCCCTTCCCACATTGTTAGCAGTGGACAAGGACGGCCTCCTTAGCACAGCACACTCCTGAGCCTCGCCAGCACGAGGTTACAGTTCGGTTCCAAAATATCAGGGCCTTGTGTGGCCAAGTCTCTTTCACGCAAAGTCTCTTGCCTCAGAGGACCTGATGTGTTACATGCAACAAAAATAAAAGTTCCTTCAATAAATCTTCATGGGGCGATTACTGTTTGGTGTAAGGATTCCCCTCTGCCGGGGTCCTATTCCTCGTACAACGTGGGCCTCCCTCCGTTGGGTTCACTACAGCCTTTCCTTTACAATGCAACATTTAAGAGTCTCAATGTTTTTCTAAACAACCGTTCACTGCGGACAACCCTGAGCCGGGTTCACTCTTGTTGACACAATGTTCATCGGAGTATTCCTATTCACCTTGATTTGCAGGCATCCCTGAGCCGAGTTCACATTTGCCAAACACACAGTTCACTTTGCTTTATCAAAATGCGGGATTCGCTCTCCTTCGCTTTCCCCTTGGCATCCCTTTGTCGGGTTCACATAGCCATCCTAACCTATGATTTGCTCATTCTCATCCGAAAGTGGGGTTCCCTTGCCCTAGCTTTCTTTCGGCATCCCTCTGTCGGGTACACACTTGCCCCAGTTCACAATGTTCACTTCAGACTACTTAGATTCCCTTCTTACCTAAGTTCAGGTCTCAGCCCCCAGTCAGGCTACACACACAGTTATGTTAACACAACGTATTTTGCTTTCCCTCTTGTCAATGTCAGAGACTTTCGGTTATACAAGGGGTTTGACTCGACCCTTGTATGACCCCTCTGACTCCTCACGCTGGACTCTCCTAGGGCCTCCTGGCACTTGCAGTTTCGACAAAGGGGACCGGTCAGAGTCCTTTGAATGAGCGCTAACATGGCGCCTGACCACTCTGAAGCTGGTCCTTCACTGTACTTTCTTCCAAGCTCAAACACACATAAATTCTTTTTTCACAAGTTCATAAAATGTTGCTGTTCGCAACCTTGGACTCAACATAGTCCAGTTTGCTATCAGCTCTCTCCGACTCACCGGCTGTGCTGAAACCGTTGGCTTGTCTTTCCTCTGGAGTCATGGATGGTACCTCGGTAGCAAGCGTGCCTCCCCGCCTGGGTTATCAATGCGGAAGGCCCCCGTGCACCGTTGACATTCCTTATACCAGACGGCAGCTGTAAATCCCGGTCTTATGATTCTTTTTACAGAGGCTTCATGGGTCTGGGTTGAAAAGGGCAAGGGCATCTCCCACCTTGTCTCCCCCTCAGGTCTCGTCACCTTTCTTCTCCATTTGAAATGCCGGTCTGGAATAGCTGCTCCCCATTTGTTTGGCCTTTCTCAAAGTGTGCTTTTGTACTCCTCCTTTTATCCCTGTGGGGAAGGGAAAGGGCCATCGGGTGTGCGTAGTTATTATTAATTGCGTGACTCTGCCTGACCCTGGTGTTGGAACATGTCAGGTAAACGGCTTGGGTGTTAGCCTGTTGTCTGTCATGGTATTGGAAAGTGTTTGTGTCGGAAAAGGGGGGAGGGTAGAGCTTCTACATATCCTACGGGGTAGGATTGTGAACAGGTGTTAATGGGAAGGGGGTACTGTGTCTCAACCTTTGGTGTCCCACTTCTACTCCCCGAAGACCCCCATTCAGTTGATCCTCCCCCACTGGTCCACCCCCAGGAACTGGATCCCATAGCAATGGCCATGTCCTGGTCACCTGGACGACAGAACTCCGGGACTAGCGGGTGAGACACCTTCAGGTTTCTCACACCTCAAACACAGTTTCATCCAATAAACTGACAAGTGATGTCTGCCTGTCCTGCTAATCCTCAGGATGTCTACACTGTCAGCTGCCCCCCCCCCACAAACCCTCTGTTATTCAGACATCCTCCTGTTCAGTTGGACTGCCCAAAAACCACCTATATCTGCAGAACAATCACTAGACATTACCCACCATAACACTTCTCGTTCACCTGCATGGACCATCTAAACAAGGACTCCCACATCAAGAGGAGAGGTCACCTTCACACACATACTGTTGCTGCCACACAAACAGGCTTAATACTGAAGTCAGGAGGTTAATATGTGTGTATGCTGTTCTTGTCCTTGTCCCTACATCTACACAGACCTGATCTGACTGTCTCAAGAACAGTCATTGATCTACTCTCCTGCCCCACTCTTTTCTCCTTGTGGCACCATGAAATAAGCTCTATCCCAGTGGGTACCTTACAAATTAACAAACCATTGAGACCATGAGAGAGGTCCACTGCATGGAAGTCTAATGAAAGTAGGGGACTTGAGAATGCATCAGTAATGCAAGAGGGAATGCGTATGAAGGAATGCAGAGAACTGCGTATGACGGAATGCAGAGAACATGAGTGGTAACAATGGCGATCTACTGCAGAGTGTGCAAGTGGGGAAAGAGGTTGTCAAAGGAAACAGGTTCAAGCATCAATTTTGGGTGATGGCAAGCAAAGGGCATATTTAATTGTTATCTTGAAAGCAAATGAAAAACAGCAACCCACTACCTAGTGGGACTGACTGCTATAACCTAACCCACCCTCCAGACCCCTATGCTTTATAGGTCACATGTTTATACCTGATTCTTGCCAATTCTGTTCACATTGAGGTCAAGCCTATTCATGTCGCTTTCATGGACCCATCCACAGCCTTTGATAGTGTGAATAGGTCTAAGGTGTGGACGTGTGCTCTGTGAATTGGACATACAAGAAACTATGGTCAGAGTTCTGATCAAATTTAACAGATAAAATAGGGCAGCTGTTAGAGCAGGCCGATCCAGAGAACGTACGACTTGCTTTAAGGTCAAAAGAGGTGTACGGCAGGGGAGCGTTTTGGCACCTCTGCTGATCTCCCTATACACCAATAGCCTAGAAATGGGGGGCTGAAGCATTGTAAGTGGCCGTCCGCTGCACGGTGCAGCTTGATGCTGTTGGACGGTTGTCAGGTCCTTTCCTCCAGCACAGCAGTGCAGTGCAGTGGTGGTCCGAGCACCAAAACATGTCTGGGGATGCTTTCCCTGATGCCCCATTTTTTAGGGTAGGCAGTGGTCTCCTCGACCCAACCCCCTACACCTCTTCAGCCTTGGTAACCTCTCACTCCTGCATGGTGGTAGCCTTGCCTTTCAAGATCCTGGGAAACGTGCAAGGGAGAAGCAGCACTTGAATATACGCTGAGGTGAGAGGCTGATACCTCCCACCATTATCTCCTGGTCACCGGATTATCAAGCCCTAAGAGACCCTACGAGATCCCCCTCTTCATGCATATCATTCCATCATGTCTGGGCAATCGGTGTCAAAATGGAAAAACATTGATAGTAAAGCGCCCAATGCTGCAGAGCGCTCTCCACTAGGCACGGACACCCGTCCCGTGAGTCCCACTAGACTCACAGGAGTAACATAAACTTTGATTAAGGAAATCAATCAGTTCCTTGGCACTAACCAGGACAACTTGGTGGACAAACACACTGACTGCAAGGCCAATCTTCACACCGCTAGCAGAGTGACCATCTACAGTCCTGAGGGTGGGGGCATGGTTAACCACACAGATAACGACATGCAGGCTAATACGCACATGAGTGCTTGCCTAATGCTCCAGGTGGCCCGTTTCGCTGTGTAGGGGGTGATAAAGAAGTTACTCCAGCCATAACCTTTTCTCAGGTCTTGATTTCCAGCAAGAATCCGTTGATTAGTCTTAACGACTCCTAACCAGAACCGATGTGCCGGGGATGATAAAGCAGTGCCTATAACGGCCAGTACAGGCCAGGACCTTTTTCATAATTTGCCTATAAAAGGTCACAAGAGGGGTGGTCGCCACCTAGAAAGGTCTCCTGAGAGACAGCAAATAAGAAAGTGCAAACCTACAGAGACGTCAACCAGACACTGCAGCGCCGGCATCATCCTCAGCCCCCGACAAATATGTTGCACCCATGGAAAATAAGGACTAAAGAGTGGTGTGAAAGACTAACTGTGTGATAACAATGGCGCTAGCCCTCTTTCAATAGGTTTAGACCTAACACAGAAGGGGCTAGTTATGTGTGCTGAGAGCAGCCCCCCGTTGTGCACCAGTCCCCCCTGCTCCTCTACCCAACTTGGTCTGTCCATTTTGCATATCCCAGACACAGCTGCCATGGGGACATCCTTGGCAAGTGGCTGCAAGTGCAGCCTTGTCTTGGCCGAGCTAGCAGACTTAAAGAGGCTGCTTCTGGCCCCCCTTGAAGTCCATAGAAGCGGGGGAGCCACGGGAGGGCCACCACCTATATTGGAGGACGTTATGGGGGCTCTCAAACCATTGGAAGAGATAGATCATTACAAGACTGTTGCCACTACAAACCCGCTTAGTACCAGCATGGCCGGGCTAAGGCCCATTTGCGTAGTCAGAGAGAGGAGCAGCCTTAATAGTGCTCCGGCTGACAAGGGGACCCAGGCTCCAAATGACCCATGCAACCCAGCACGAACACCAAGAATATTGAACCATGCAGCGCAAACACCCTAGCAGATTGCTGCCTGGCGGCCAGACCGTATACCGAGCGCCAATTGCACGGTTGATAAGCGAGTAAGCAGGGCAGGCTATGCAGCACCAAACCCTGTCCCTAATTGTACTTGCCCTAGGGCCTGCAGACCACAGCATTGACATGGCTTGGAAAATAGCAAAGTGAGAGGGGGGGGTCATACACGGGTGTTAGTATTCTTGCACAGTGTTTCCAAATTGGCACCTAATTACTCAGAAACCAGGTACGCGCTTATAAAGAAATGCACCGACTGGTTCTATGCAGGGTGTGGCTTCCCACCTGTAATTCCTGAAGACATCCTGAATTGTACCAGACTGCAATATCACGAGGCGAGTGCTTTTGATTTAATACGGATGAAATTCAGGGAGGAGAGAGTGGCTAGCATTATATTGTGATGTACACTAATTGACCTTGTCACAACTGACCTCGTGAGAATTGACCTAATTTAGAAGGTCAATTAGGACATATATGGGGGGGAAAACCCCTGCAATCCCCCTCCCAATCCAAAACCCCCTGCAACCCCCACCCAATCCCCTTATGTTATTTATAATCCAAAACCAACACAATACATATATCAAATAACTAAAATAATATAAAGGTCAATTGTGCAGAAGGTCAATTAGGACCACTATAATTAGGTCTATTGTGCAAAAGGTCAATTGTAAAAGGTCAATTTGGGTAATACCTTATATTGAGTACCACAAAATAGCCTGATTGAAACTTGAGCCCATCCTTATCATAACAATGACAGACCCTCTGTACCTGGGCCACAGTACCCTGTGCTCACTGGCCCCAACGCTGAGCCGTTGTTGAAAAGGACTTTGGGCGCTCTCAATGGATCCGCGGAATCTGCACTCCCGGCTGCCCTGAACAGAACGTAACTGAGATATCGGTTTGTTGGCTAAAAGCTGGGCTCCCAGACTATAGTAATTGTTCATTATTAGATGGAATGATGTATTGTCAGTTGTTTTGCTGTAACATTGTTTGTGTTAGGATGTACTGTTATGGCCGTAGGGCCGAAATAACGTTATTGACTGACTGAGAAATGGCGCTGCTGGATGAGCAAGTGGATGTTCTACGTTTAGGCTCTAGAAGTATTCTGGTCCTGAGGTAGGCTGATGATGTCACCCTTATCACCAGGGCAACTTGCTCATTACAAAAAAATATCAATAGGGATGCGAATGCCATGGAACCTTTAGATTTAAAAGTTAACGTGGCCAAATCAGTGGTAGTTCATTTTTACCAAATAAAAAACATCAGAATCACAGTTTTATCTACTCGACCGGCCCTGATGAAAGGATGCCAGAAAAAGACTCCTTGTCTTGTTTAGGGGTTGCGTTTGAGCATCTCTCCAATGCAGCCAGAAAGATGATGCAATACTTTTAGCTCTGTTTATGGATGATAGCCGGTGCTGATCAGGATCCGGCCATAACAACTGGTATATAAGGTGTGGGGCTTTGAGGTATCACAGAAGAACCAAACAGTAGAAAACAGTAGAACACCAATTTTGCCTTAAAATGTTTGGTGTTTGGTGTTCCTCATTGCTCCCCTATATAATAATTACATATTGAACTTGGTATTTGTCCTGTATCTCAGACCTGGGAGAGCACATCTCTGAAGCTCTGGCTATTGGCTCAGTCAAATACCAAAGCTGTATTATCTAACATCATATTGGAGCATCTTATATTCCAACACGATGGTAATAAAGTTCTATGGTGCTGTCATGTTTTACACGACGTGTGGTCCTCCACCTTCGCTTTTACCAAAGTAATTTTTTTTTTTTTTAATTTTTTTTTTTTTTTATTTTCATTTAGTTTATACAAACTTTTGAAAAACTTTATCTTTAGTGTAAGATCAACATTCCATCATAGTCCTTAACTATTTTTCAATGAAACACCTTGTTGGACTTCTTCTCTTGACTTTTTCTATCCCTAATTCGTCTACCTTTGCTTCAACGTATATTCTGTCTTTTTCCAGTCTTTTCGGATTGATTGGTATCTTTACCACAACCTATACGTGCTGTGGTATTAGGCTACCATCGGATTCATTTTTAGGCGCTTCTGCAGAAGCTCTAAGAATCGCATTACTGCGATCAACAGTGGCTTGCTTTCGGTCAAGTGTAGTTGTCTCCACCAATCTTCTTCAGATAGCGTCTGGTACTTTATCCTCATCTTTCCCATGCAACTGACACGCGGGTCGTTTAGTTCAGTACAGCTTATAATGAGGTGTTTTAAATTTTCATCTTTCTCCCCACAAAATCGACATAGAGTATGTTCCCTTGATATCACACGCCTAATTCTCAGGATTTCTTTTGTTTCTAGGATGTTTAAACGAAACATCAAATAATACTTTCTTAGATGTTTGCACGGAGCTATTGCCATATATTTCTGAAGCGTATTTCGTTTCTTTGCTTCTTTTGGTTGATTTATCATGGCCTTTTGGCGATCTCTTCTTTCCCCGATTGTAATCCAATCGAGATCCAGTAATTTTCTTTTTACAAAATCTGGGTTATTCCATAACGTTGACTCGTCCGTCCCTAACTGTTTGAGGATTTCTCCACATTGCTGTTTCCAGTCTCTTAGGGCTGACCTTTTTTCGCCTATTTTGTTTCCCTGTAGGATTTTGAACGGTGGTAGGTTTGCTTCGTCATGCATTTTTCTAAAAAGCAATAGTTTATTCCATGTAATCCTTGCGTTCACTGTGGACATTCCTACTTCATATAGAACACACGCAGTCGGTGTGCTTTGTGGTATTTGAAGAACTTTTTTCCAGGACAAGCCTTCACACCTAGACCATATCTTGTGGTTACAGCCAAACATGTTCTCTGCCCCATAAATCAGGATCGGTGTGATTTTATTTTGGTAGAATTTTCTCACTGGCTCACACGTGAATTTCCCGAATTTCTTCTGCATTACGATCCCTTGTGAGGTTAATTGTTTGCAGCTATTTAGAATTTTTTTTACCATTGGTCCGTCATTTATGCTTGAGTTGATTATTGTGCCCACATATTTTGTAAAGTGCACTTTCTCTAGCTTCTTTGCTCCCACGAACCAACTCCATCTATACTTGTCAGATTTTCTTCCTCTTTTGTTCTCTAGGACTAGGATTTCTGACTTGGCTGCGTTTATCTCTAGCCCGAGTTTTTCTGAATAGATCTTCAATGCAGACAATTTCCTCTGTAGGCCGACTGGTGTTCGGTCCAAAATTACCATATCATCTGCGTATAAGATGTGATGTAATTGGCATCCATTGATGGTTGGTGGAAATGAAATCACGTTTGACAGTGCTTTCCCTACTTCCGAGATGTAGAAGTTAAACAGGGTGGCCCCTAATGGGCAGCCCTGTTTCACTCCTCTTTCTGTAGGAATTGGCTTTGACAGATTTCCTTCTTTGTCTAGCCTTATTTGAATGTAGGTGTCAGAGGTGTCAGAGTAAAGTTCTTTGATGGCTGCTATCAGACTCTCATCGCAGCCTCTCTTCTTTAAATTACACCACAAGATTTCTCTGTTCACTCCATCAAACGCGTTTGCCATATCAATAAATGCCAAATAGATTTTCTGTCCCGATCGAATGGCATCTATTTTTAGTAGGTTTAATATTAACAGGTTTGTGCTGCAGCCCACTCCCTTTACAAACCCATCATAGATTTTTCCGTGATTTATCCACAGTGTGAGTTGTTTGAGGAGCTGAGTTGCAAACACTTTGCCTATAACGTCGAGGAGGGCGATGGGGCGATAATTTGCTGGCTCCGACCGTAAGCCTTTCTTGAATATCGGAACAATGATTCCTAATTTCCAGGTCGCAGGGATCCTTCCTTCTTTTATTATTGCTTTGAACAGGATCCGACCATTCCTCGATGTTTTCTTTTAGGTCAGCGTTCGAGAGGCCATCCGGTCCAGCGGCTCTAGATGTACTGCTATTTGCAATTGAGATTCGGATGTCCTCTTGTAAGTCCCATGGAATTTTTGCGTGGATCTTCGCTGTGCTTGGACCTTCCCTTCTTTTAAACAGATTTTTGTAGTGGCACTCCCAGTCTGTTTCCGTTACCATATTTGTTATAATCGCTTTTTCTGAGTTAGATGATTCATTTATTAAGGTCCAAAAACCCCTGGAATTTCTCTGGTTCAACGCTTTCAATATTATCTCTGCGTCGTCTTTCTCCATTTTAGCTCTATGTGACTTGTGCCAGTTGTTGTACTGGTTTCTCACTTTTTTGGATTGGGTTTGATTTTCTACTCCTTTGATGGCATTAATCGATCTTAGTGCTTTCCTCAATTCCCTCTTTTTTTTAGCCACTTCCGGGTCATACTTATGTTTATAGAAATTTTGGTTCCTTAGAGCCTTCGTTTTTTTGGATTTATAAATTTCTAGTAAGTGCTGGTATTCGGTTGCCTCTGTCAGGCCTTGCTCCTGGGATTTTTGCATTTGTTCAGATATCTCCTTAATATTCGATTTGTTTATCCTTAGTCTGTTGCGTCCAGGTTCCACTGAGATGTCGCATCTCCATTGTTCCTTTTTTCTGCTTTTCTCCATTTCCATTCCATTGATGATATATTATGATCACTTTGGATGTTTTTAGTGACTGTGAAGGAAACTATTTCATGTAGTATATTCTCCGAGACAAAGATATAATCTAAAATAGATTGCTGAGTACCTCTTTCCCAGGTCGGGTTTGCTGGAATTTCCCCTCTTGTTGCTCCATTAAGCATTGATAAATTTCTATTTGTCATCTCTTCTAGCCAACAGTCATTTTTAAATCTCATCCCGTCGATCTTCGTTGTTTTTTGTTGGTTTAGATCAATACATTTCCTGTTGAAATCTCCACATAGGATAATTATTGCCTTTGGATCTTCTATTTTAATTGTGTCTATGGCTTCAATGATATCATCTTCCAGCTTTTGGTTAAACTTTAATGTTGTATTCCAATATATATTTAGTATATATAATTGGTTCGTCAGCTTCTCTGTGAGTTCTGATTGTTCTACACACACCTCCTGAAGGAAAGGTGACAAGTTACGGGCGGATTTTATTCTTAGTCCACATATTCTTTTGATTAAAGTCAGTTGTCCTGCCATAGGCCGTCCTTTTTTTTGTTTTATAGCTGGATTTATTGCTACTTCGTAGCCATCCACACATGGTAGTTTGGATACCCATGTCTCTTGCAAACATATCAAGTCTGCCTTTTGTATTGTTTCCGGTTGCGATCCTAGGAGATGTGAAAATCCTCTGGTGTTCCACAAGGCTAGCGTCATTGTCCCTATCTTGTCATAGCATTACCTCTTCATTGTTGGGTTCAATGATTTTGCCAACCAAGACCACTTTTTTCCTTCATCTTCATCAGCGTTTACTTCCGGAGATTTATAGTTCACTGTACCTAACTTTCCGCGATTGTCCACTGTTATTTTGATTTTCTTCGTCTTTATGTCATCGGGAAGACCTGCTGCTTCAGTCTCTATTTCTGTGTCTTTGAGCTCGACATTAGACGCATATTCCCTTATTGTGCTTTTTTCTGTTGTTTTGAATGTCACTAGCTCTTTCTCGTTTGTTCTTTGTACTTTGTATTCTTTTGTTTTTGCGTCATCATTTCCCTTTAAGGTGTTGTCTACTTCCTATACTTGGTATCCCGCTTCCAGGAGTTGTCTCTCGCTCATCATGATCAATTCTGCATCTTTTTTGTCGTTGATGTGTAAGAGTGCAAACTTCTGGTTCATCTCAGCCATGATTTCCACCCGATCAATCCGAGCGTTCTTTATTACCCTTAGCACAGGAATTTTTTGGAATATTTGTAGAATGGTGTGCCGATTTAGTGGGGTCCCACCTTTTCCTCCGTCTATTTTCTCGACCAGTAATCGATACTGGTGGTTTTTCTGTATTGTTTTGTTTCCGACAATCAAGTTAGGGTTTCTTGACTTAGCGGACTCATCGACATTCCCTCTAGGTGCTTCGACTTCTCTTGTGGATTTCTCCTTCAGAAGCTCAGTGCTGATCATATTGTTTTTCCGCTCATCTAATATAGGGTTTTTTGTAACTTCCATAATCTTAGGTGTGTTTCCCTGTTTTAGCATACTCTTCAGTCTTTTCTCTTCTAAAGTGAAGAAGATTTGTGGCTCTTGCATCTTTTTTCTACTTTGCTTTGCTGTAAATTGAGGTTTTTTAGGTGTTTCTGGCAATGAAATCACTCTTTTGTTTGCCGATCTATCATCTTTCTCTTTCTTGTACCCTTCAATGGACGATTTCTGCGGGCTTGTCTCTGACTCACGATTATCTCGTCCAGTATTACTTCGATTTTCGATTGTTTTTACTGCCTCATTGTTATCTTTGTTTTCTTCAGCTTCAGACACACTGTAAGTTGACATGTTCAACAATTCCTCCTCATCACCTTCTAGGTCTTCCATGTCCAGCTCAATTGTTCTTCCAGTTAGGGTCATATTGTCTTCAGTCAGATTTACTGGCTGTGTTTTTTCATCCTCGATTTGGATCTCATCATCTATTTTTTTTTTCTTTTCTCCCTTCAATGTCGCTAGTTCAGGGTTATTTACAGTTATGTTCAATGCTTTGATGTTTCTGAAGAAATTGGCTGAGCTGTGAGTTTTCCTGTTCTTTTTTGCTTGTTGATTCTTAGATTTTTTGTTACAATTATTTGAGTTTGACTTGATTGTTTTTGAGCTCTTCTCGTTACTCGCTCCTGAACTGATTTTTGGGTTTTCAAATATATCATACCACTCCCTCTCATTCTTTTTTCCGTGTTCAGTTATAGGCATACTTCCCAGATTCTTTGTGTTTGTATCAATGGAATTTGACGTGTTGGGTGGATTGGATGGTAGAAGAGCTTGCTCTTTATCTATTTCTTTTTCGATTTGCTGTTTACCTTCCTCAACTGCTTTTTCTATAGGTTTCGTGGAATCGATCGAAGAGTAAGACCTTGTTTTCTGTGCAATCTCCGCACTCCTCAACTTAGTCCTTCCACAATCATTGACATCATGGCAAATTATGAGTTCCTTATCGTAGCAACAATTCTGTTTAGTTACACTTCTCTCTATTTCTTTCTCTTTTTTTTTTTCAGACACATGCTCAGTTAAACCGAATTTCTCAGGTAACTCTAATGTTTCTAAGTTGATCACTGAAATCTGGCTCGTTTGTACTGTTTTTGAAGCCTGTGTTGTATTTGAGTCTTTCCTTCTTTCTCGTTCATTTTGAAGTAGCGTAAGGGCTTGCCTTGTCACTTCTGCTAGGAGTTTCTTATCTTCCGAATTATTTCTTAGGGATTCTTTTAAAGCCACTAATGAAATATCATTCCCTCGTTTGGGAACCACAATCTCAGAGGTCATTTCTTTAAGGTCTGTCTCTAGTTTGATCATTTTGGAATTTAGTAGAGCAATCAAAGTTGTTTGGTCTCTGTCATTCTCATTTAAGTTTCCGTATAACTTCATCAGAGGCGCTACCGCTATTGTTGCGGCAGACATCAGAATTGGACTTAGCTTCGATATTATTTTTTCATCACAGGTTGATGTTTCGTCTGTATTGCTTATTCCCGTCTGGGGTATCTCCGTGGATCTCCGCCAGTTTTCATTTCTCAAAGTTGTTGTACCATCCTCATCTTCCGAGTTCACAGATGTATTTCTTCCCTTGTTTTCCTCTTCTCTATGACTTTTGAGTCTTTTCCTCACACTACAGTCATCATTTTCGGAACTTTCTCTTCTTCGACATCTCTTTTGAGACACTGTAATCTCCTCATTTCTAGATTCGAATGCTGGCGAGTTTGTTTCTAGAGTCATTACTTCGTGTATACTCCTATGCTTAGGATAGTATAACTCCGCTGATGGTGGTTTTTCCATGTTGGCGTTTATTTGAGATGACCTTCTAGTTTGCAGCAGTTTTGCATTCATTTTTGCTAGATCTTTTATTACTTGATCCACAATCCCTACTGAGTTTCTTCTTTCTCCTAAATTTGAATTATTTTGTGGTAGATTTGTTGGCAGTGTAGAGCTTTCAATCCATTCATTTGATGGTAACCACCGCTCTTTAGTGCCCTCTGGTTTCTCTAGCGCTGTGAGGTGTTCTTTTGCGTTTAATTTGGTGTGGAGACCCCTTGTATCTTGTAGTGCTTTGATCAAATGCTCATCTCCTTTGCTCATGGTTACTGTTGTTTCTATTTTGTCTGACTCTGGTTTGTGCATCTCAGCTACCTTTGTCCAAGCCAGTAGTTTTAGCGATGAGCTCGATTTTAAGTGCTCTACCCTGGGTGCCGCTCTTTGTATCGGCGTTATACTTATGTTATTTTCCTGTGTGTTATGGGCTGGGTCTCGTGTTAGATCCTCAGGGTTATGCTCGAACTAAGGGGTAATAGGAGATGGTTGGTCGCTCAGAACGTGGTGTATCATAGCAGTGCAGACTTCAACATTCTTTGTTCCTGATTGAGTTTCCTCAGATTCGCTGTTTCTTCCCTGTGCCTCAACCATCTGCGTCTCTTTTTCCATTTCCGTGGTTACTTTGGGTTTTTCCCCCTGCAATGTAGGAGAACCAGTGTTTTTTGTCCCTCGCCTCTCTCTGTAATTCTCTGATTGCACTTTTTCTTCATTTTCAGGCTCGTCTTTAGTTTCCCTCTCGGTAGTCTCATCTCCATCTAGGTCTTCGATACTTTCGGAGTCACTTCCTAGATCGAAAGTATCCATCAAGTCATTCGTTCCTTCCCTTCTCAGCCACGCCATATCCATATGTTCGTGAGTACCGGTAGACCTGGATGCCTCGGAGCTCGAATACTGCTGCTGTCTAGTATTGTCATTGAAGGTTGCAATCCTGGGGCCGTTGACTTGGGGAGTGATGCTCTTGCTAACCATTGTCGCAGCTACAAGGGCGTTAGAAGAGGCAGAGGATTGATTAGGAGCTCTCTCCGTGTCAGTGGGGTTTCCTATGGTCATGGACATGGTGTTCAGCCCTCGCTTAGCTTGAGCTTGTGTGTTAGCTTTATTCGTCATCCCCCTCATTGCTGCTGACATTATCGAGTTGTTTAGTTCTTACAACGGCCAATAAGCACCAGCTTGGACTTACAGTACTTAATTTTTCTTTCTTTTTTTTATTTATTTAATTTACCGCGCTACACAAATTTTCATCTAGGATTTTTTGGCAATGTTAGTTGTACTTACCTTTTGCTCTAGGTCGGGATCAAAGAGGAAATACCTCCGCAGTCTCCCTTCCCTGGTCTCTAGTCGCGCTGGCAGCGCCAAACAGCCGCACAACAGCCAGCGCCCTCTACCCCTACTGGGCTCAACGCCGCGAGGGTGAAAGCGGATGCTTTTTCCGTGTGTTTTGGGTCACGTGACTCCTCACGTGAGCAGCAACAAGGCTCTGCCCCCTCCTGGGAACGAAGCGACACGCTGCCAAAGAAACAGCTGATGGGTTCTGTTATCCCATGTGCCCTCGATTTCCTGGGTCCTGGGTTCAAGGTCCTCAGCACTGGCAGCACAAACAACACACCGCTCGCCTGAAAGCGGATGCTTTTTCCGTGTGTTTTGGGTCACGTGACTCCTCACGTGAGCAGCAACAAGGCTCCGCCCCCTCCTGGGAACGAAGCGACACGCTGCCAAAGAAACAGCTGATGGGTTCTGTTATCCCGTGTGCCCTCGATTTCCTGGGTCCTGGGTTCAAGGTCCTCAGCACTGGCAGCACAAGCAACGTAAAAAATTAACAAATAATGATGAGGCTAGGTCTAGCAAAAGGGGCAATAACAAGAAGGTGCGATGTCAGAGGAAATTATTTTGGAGTACCAATCTATCTCATCTTCAGAATTGTTTGTTTGTTTGTTTGTTTATTTGATAATGTGCACCAAACCCTTGGGTAGCTGGGCGCAGTAGGACAAGATAACTTAAGCTGGTTACAAAGGAGAATCAGATAAATACATATACATACATACATCATATAGGTACTATATGGTTACTGCACTACTGGTTACAGTGTAGTGGTAGGGCAATTGGCTAGTCATGTTACAGATTAATGGATAAGGTCAAGGAGGATACAATGAAGGAGGTCGTAGGTAGTCAGGTTAGAGGTCATTTGTTCGAATCCATTTGAGTACCTTACGTCTAAATTTGGGGTATGGTTGCTATATACGGAGGTCAGTAGGGAGTGTGTTCCATGATTGTGCTGCCTTAACTGGAAAGTTAGTGCCCCCAGCTGTAGTATGTTTAAATCTAGGGATCTCAAGGGCTTGAACGTTGGCAGCTCTCGTCGGGTGAGTAGAGGTTCTCCTGTTTATCCTATTGGCCAAGTAGGGTGGTGCTAGTTTGTTCAAGCATTTAGAGATGAGTGATGGTTTTCACAAGGATTCTGTCAGTTATTTTTAACCAGCGGATGTCTTTTCTAAATTTAGAAATATGTTCTCTAAAGGGGATGTTCAGTGCTGCTCTTAGTGCGTTATTTTGCAGTCTTTTCAATTTATCTGTGACATATTTATTGGCGCCTGAGTACATGGCATTACAATAGTCTAATCTAGACATTATGAGGTCATTGGCCAAGGTAATGCAGCTTGTTGTGGACAGGAACGGTCTACAGGCCCGGATAGGCTTACATGTGTAGGCTGTGGTAGATGCAAGTGAGTTCACTTGTTTCTTAAATGTCAAAGTAGAGTCAAGTTAGATACCTAGAGTCTTAACAGCAGGCATCACCTTAATAGTGCTGTTATCAATATTAAAGGAGCTGTATCTAGGATTAAGTTTCTTGATATTGGTTTCCGATCCTAGGATCAGTATCTCTGTTTTGTCGTCATTCAGGCAGAGGCCACGGGATGCCATCCATGCCTGAATGAGGAGGTATATCCTGTTTACTAAAGCCGTGTCATCCGTAAAATTTCCTGAGAGAGGGATAAGGATCTGGGTGTCATCAGCGTAATTTGTGTAGGTGACACCCAGTCTGTCCAACTTGTCAAACAACGGCTTTGTAAAGATGTTATGCATGGTGGGGGAGACGCAGGACCAAACAAAAACTGCAGTTATCAATGGATAAGTGCACACCCTCGTATTATTGATTCATGTAAATTCATGTGTGAAGACGCTGCATAATCCCCTCCAAGACAGCAACCCTATTTAAAGGGTGTATGTTTTAGACACAAGACAGCATGTCAGAATTCATTTATATTAAGTTTATTTGATCATATTTTAATTATAGAAAACATTTACAAAAGACCATATGAAATATATTAATAACACATCTATAAAAAACCAATTGTCAAGAACACACATTTTATCACACCAACAAAAAAAGCTCACATCTCACATATCATTCCTTGCGTACTCTTTCATCCCCATACACACAAAAGACACCACTCATACTTGTGCAAAGAACGCAATCCTGATAATTCTGTTCTGTAACTCAGAACATCCCATCCCTTTGCCTTGAGGTACTCCGCACGATATATGAATTGGGTCGGCAGAGGCTGAAGGGGAGAATATTCTCATTGTGCGGTTTGCCAGGAAGTATTGGACCCAGGCTATGGCCTCTCCTGAAAAGTGAGCCTGCATGGTCTACTAGGTCTGAGGCTGCCGAGGGGTCCAGGAGGAGTAGCATAGCCGTTTTCCCATTGTCCTTCAGTTCGTCAATTTGAGTCTTGAGGTCTAACAAGGGTGTTTCAGTGCCATGAAGGGGGCGGAAGCCAGATTGTCGTGATCCTAGTAATTGATTTGCTTCTAGATATTTCTGTATTTGGGTATAGGCTACTTTGTCGATAATTTTGAGAAGGAAGGGCACCGTGGTGATGGGTCTATAGTTGGGGGGGGGATGGTGTGGTCTAGAGTTTGTTTTTTGAGCAGGGGGAGGACCCCGGATTCTTTAAGATTGTTGGGCACTGTACTTGTTCTGAAGGAGGCGTTGATAAGCTTAGTAATAAATGGAGCTAGGCTAGCATTGTCTGTCGGCAGGATAGGGGATTCCATTTCCCAGAGGATGGTAAAGAGCTCCTTGGTGTTAGACTTGGACTTCACAATTCTCTCATTGAATATATTCTTCTTGGTGCTAATTATTTCTTTCTTGTAATATTTGGAGTGGTCTATGAGTTTAGCCTTGTTATCGTTGGTAGGGGAGTGAAGCCAGATTTCTTGTAACTTGCTTTTTTCTAATCTTAATTCTTTGGGTTGGGGTGTAAACCACGCGTTGAGGTGGGTTTTTTGTCTACTTTTGCCCATTTTAATAGGAGCAACACTGTCCAGAGCCTTAGTCATGGCATTGTTGAATACCTCCACTAATAGTGTGGGATCTGAGTTAGTGTCTAGGTTGTTGATAGGTGGAAGAAAATAAGGGAGAAGTTTTTCTGCAGTAATATCTTTCTTCTGTTGGAAGTGGAGGTGCCAAGTCAATAATTTTAGGACTGAGGAGATCTAGCGTGGCGGAGAAGGTAATTAGGTGGTGGTGTGTCCATGATTGTGGGATAGAGTCGGTAATGGTAATGTTATAATTTCGATCAGCCAACCAATCAAGGGTCCTACCTTTAATATGGGTAGGTGAAAGAACTTTTTGTGTAAGTCCGTAGTCTTTTAGCAAGGCTGCTATTGACTGGGAGCATTTGTTACTGGTGTCATCTTTCCTGGTCTATCATTTATAAGTTGAAACCTAGTAATGATATTAACTGGGACAGAATAGCGCTGTCAAAAAAAGAACGTGAATTCATTTTTCTGACCAAAAGTATGCATAACGGTTTAAATGAAAAATTTGACTGGGTAGTTTAAGTTTACACTGATTCCAGTTGAGAAACTCAGTTAAATCTTATCCAGTGCAGTATGGTCAGTATGTGTACGGGAGATCTCAGTACACAACGATTTGATAATTCACTTACCTATGGTGGCGGCCCCCTTACTTTCTTCTTCTTATTTCGGCCGCGGTTTCCCGTCCCGCCGTGCTGGATCCGCGGGTGTCTGCACCCGGCGGTTTGCGATGGGAACATTGGGGCAATGGTAACCATAGAGATGAGGTTACATGAAGGACTGGTCCCATGGTATACATTCCGGTAATGTGACACGACATGAGTCACGTGGTAATATCGCCCCCTTGTGATTGGTTAGTTACTAGGCGCCCAAAACGTATTTAAACACGGTTCCTCCCAGATACTTGGAAGATACTAACACGGATCGGGACAACAGACGCCAGAGGAATTGTACAGTTGGCGGCCTATGGTGTGAGCTGACACACGCGGTGATTGATCGGCCATTAAGACGCCAGAAGAGGCGGTACACCGCCCTGACCAGTGGATTTTCAGGACTTGGCGGAACACATACACAGAGGTAGTTAATTAACTAGCTGGTGACAACATGTTCAAATGTGTTTAGATGGGTGCCGAGGAGACTTATCATTATCCCCCAACACTATCCATATCTGTTGAAGGAGTTGGGTCAATAGATTCTGGATCGAAACTTTAAGGGGTTGGACATGGGTCTGCAAAATTTAAGTTATGGTTGGGGAAAGCGTCCCTGAAGCAATGGGACGATGTTGTTACTGCTGGAGGGTGACTATATAGGATCACCAGAATATGGTTATACGATACACTCTTTTAACGTTTGGAACAGACGGTGGTATTAGACTCTAACGTGAGGTCTTTCATTCTTTCTCCCATCAGCTCACACGCTTTCTGGTTGTTCTAATCGGATAGACATAAGCTTAACCTCGAGCATCTGCGACACAGACCGTGCATCAGATCGGTCGTGTGAGAGCTGGCTACCCAACACCTTCATTGGGGTCAATAGTGCAACTCCATTTGGAGGACATTCTCGGCACTATCTGCTGGGTAAGAGATTGGTTTCCTTTTATGATTGTTTACAATAGGCGACCGAAGTATATGTGTTTCGCCAAGCGATCCGAACGGGGAGAGTAGTATCCTCAACCAGTGTTTATGCCATTCGCTGTAGAACCAGAATATAATATCCTGAGGGGCTGATATACATTACTAACGTCGCAACTTTCAATGATGACTACCTCGATGTGGTGTGGGTAACTTGCCTCATATTTTGGTGAGTTAACTTTAGCATATTTTACAATACATTCTCTGCTTAACAGTTAAAGGGAAATTGATCCTTCCATCTAAGGATGATGATTTTTTAAGACTCAGACCTTAGAGGGAGGATAATACCATAAAGAATGTTAACTTGAATGAAATAGGGCCCTGTCGATACGCCCTTTTAATTTTGATGTTTACTTGCCCTGTGCTTATTTCTCTCTTACACGGGATATGTCTGCTGATGATCTCACAGCTCGTCTCAGTTCTTCTACATGGTCTTGGTCACAGGGACTCGAACTTATGTGATTTTGGATATTTTGAACATATTTGTGTTCAGTAACTGATTGTGTCTGGGATTTGAAATACTAATACAGCATTTTTTGACGTTAATGGAGGAGGATATTTGCAGCAGTATGTCTTAGTTGAAACCTCTAAATTGAGCTATTGATGAGCTCTAATGGACCTGGTACGATAATAATCATGTATTTAAGGTGCCAAGTTAACTGTATTTTATACATTCACAAACGAGTAATTGTTACATTGTTTGTTTACCGCTCTCTTATAGGGGATACCATCCCGTGAAATCTTCCATGTGTAACTCCCCGAATACAAAGATTGGAATTGCAGTTTAACAAAGTACCTGGACTTTGAAGAGAATTTTCAAGTTTAACAGAAACTAATCACTGTTAAAATGCAATGATTTTGTTTTTTAGTCGGCCCCTGATGAATTTCCCGGAGTAACTTGTTGGAGGAAAGAAACATGTTGGGTGTGTTTTTAATATTGTCTGATTTGTGCGTATGTGGATGAATGAAGCATATTTTATGCATGAGAGTGTATGGTACGAATGGTGATTAGTGGAATAGTTAGTAAGTGAATTTTGATCACGTATTATCACTGTGTATAAGCCACTCGATCACCAGGCGCCCATTTATGGGTTGCTGTTGTGGAATTACGTTGCATCATTATTGTGGGGTGATTTTTTCTGTTTATGTCCTTGTTTTCTCTGTATTTAGTACTCTATTGATTTATCCAATGAGAGTATTCTCTAATTTACTGGTGTATTCAATTTATATGAAATATGTGTATGAAATTTCAAATTAAAATATGTAATGGTTTTAGATTTTCTAACTCTGGTATTTTGCATTATTGACTAATGTATTGACATACGGGTACATGAGTTAGTATCCCCTATTCATTCTAAGAGAGTGGTATTTTGTGATTCACAGGCTAGTTTGTATATTTCAAGGGTTCCACCCTTTACGTGAGGGTTTGCCTGTGACTCCAAGTTTTCCCTCTACCTCCCAGTGTTTTCTTGTGGTTCTAGTACGGCCGCTAGGCCGTGAGGTGTTTTTCAGATCATATAGGAGCTTTTTTTGCTTCTTGGTTTCACCTGACTCATTGGCTGCTGGGTTTTTCCCTCCATTTTTCTGAGAAAATGCCTTATTGAGACTGTGGTAATCCAGTTTCTGTAACACTAACTACAGGTTTCCTGGTATTGTCTCTTCCTCGGTCATTTTATTATAAAAACATTTTTCACATCTCGCTTGTGTTACTGACGCTACCATTTCAGTGGACAAGATTTACTATATATACTGCACGCAACATGGCTCTAGAGAGATGCAAGAGCTATGACGATAAATATGTTGCAGATTTGCTAGAGAAAGCCTCATTACTGTGTGGCACGTCGGACGCTACGATTAGCATCACGAGATGGGATGATCTCAGCAATCTCAGAAAACGTCTGATTAGGACAGAATTGCATGGCTCGATTATGCTGGAATATTTACGGAAGGGGACTCTACCCCAAGGCCTGGTCGTACGCAACAAACCCAGACTCTTCCTTGACAACCCTAATTTTGTGTTGCAATGGAGCTATGTTGCCAACAAGTGTGGCCGTGATTGGCTGATACTGATAATTGATACAGCCACTGAAATGACCGAGAAGATTTTGGTCGATTTGAATATTCTAGAAGAGGAGATCAAAAAGGCGGTTCCACTAGAGCTTTATAAGAAACAACTAGATAACTTGATGACCGATATGTTATCATTCAAAGAAGATTCTCTAAAGGAACATGTACGGAGAATGAATAAAGATCTGGTGAACTTTAGCCATGAAAAGGCGTTCCCGTACACAAAGGAAAACTACCAACAAGAACGCCAAGCATCAGCCTCGACTGCTAACAACACACGAGGTCAGAAGAAAGTCTCATTTGCTAACACTTCGTTTAGTTCAAGTGACGGCAGTACATTTGACTCGGCACCCACTAATCGTGGAAGAACAAACTACCGCAAACAAAACAGAAGGAATAATTTCAGAGGTAGAAACAATACAAATCGAGGTCAAGCAAGAGGCACTCTTGCTAATAGGGGCAATGGTCAACCTTTTTTAGAGAGAAGCCCGGAGGCCTGGGACTTAGAACCAAGAGTGACAAGGAGTATGCAGGCATTGTGGTGAATGTCTCCTCCTATGTTCCAACACAGATCGAAATGAGATTACTCGAAAGGGGTATGGGTTTCGTGTCTACCAACTTACATAACCCACTCCGATTTCGACAAGAATTCCATCAATTTATGAGAAAAATTCATTTATATCAATTCTTCCAGAATAACGCTCATGTAACAGAAACTACTGAATCAGGCCTCCAAAACAAATCTAACTTTTGCGCTCCGAGTGGCACACACAGTTCTGAGGCCAAAGTTTTCGAACATAGGGTACTCAAAGATTTAGAGAAAATGGAACAGACGAACAGTAAGACTACTTTCCACAATATGAGTACTGCTGAAAGTTTAGCTATGAAGAATCTGCTAAACCATCAGGAAATAGTTATCCGCAAGGCGGACAAAGGTGGAGCGATTGTTCTCCTCAATCGGGCAGACTATATAATGGAATGTAATCGGCAGCTGTTAGATCTTACATGTTATCAACCGCTTGAAAATGATCAGACGTCGAGATTAGCAAAGGTTATCTCCAATAAAATCATCAAGACGGAAGAAAGAGGTTGGATAACAGGGAAAGAAGCAGATTTTCTGGTTAAGGATAAACCCTTAATCCTTCAATTCTATACACTTCCCAAGATCCATAAGTCTTTAACCCAACCACCAGGAAGACCCATTGTGTCGGGTGTGAATTCAGTTTTGGAACCCCTATCTCGTTTTGCAGATAGGTTTCTACAACCACTAGTGAAGAACATGGCGTCCTATATCCAGGACACGGCACAAGTGATTGTAGAAATAGAAGGAATACCGTTCGACCCTTCAACTGAACTACTCCTGGGATTAGATGTAACAGCACTATATACTAACATACCTCAACAGGCCTCACTTGAAATGCTAGAGGAGAAACTTTTAAAGGATCATATTACAATCAAGACACCTATATCGTTCATCCTCTGGTGTTCCCGAAATGGCCTTAACCGAGAATTATTTCCATTTCAATGGAAATTTTTTTAAAACGATTCAGGGTACTGCCATGGGTGCGACACTAGCCCCAAGTGTAGCCAATCTGTACATGGAACTGTTTGAAGTTGGGACTGTCATGATAAACACCAATCCTTTTCGACATAACATTAGGTTATGGCGTCGTTACATTGACGACATGTTTGTCATTTGGAAAGGGACCAAACAACAACTGGATGAGTTTTTGGAATGGCTTAAAGTGCAGAATGTTTTCTTGAAATTTACCTTGTCTTATAGTAACTAGACGATTGATTTTCTGGATATTACTATTGTGGCAGATAACATCTCAAAGACACTTTTTGTCAAACCATTTAATAAACCGACTGATAAGAATTCGATCCTCCATTATGACAGTTTCCATCCTAAGCATGTACGGGAAAATCTTCCTCTGGGACAATTTCTCAGACTGAAGAGAAATAGTTCGAGGAGAGGAGACTACAAAAGAGAAGCTAACAACATGCAGGAGCGTTTAATAAAACGAGGTTACCCGGAAAAGACGGTCAACTCTGCTCGCTAAAGGGCGGAGAACAATAATCGAGACTCACTCCTCCAATATAAAGAGCAGAGATGTGAAAAGGCAAAGAACGAGTGTCTGGTATTTGTAAACACGTATAGTCACATGTCGAACACCATTAAACGGGTCATCTGCAAACATTGGGATATATTGGAAAAGGGCAGTGACCCTATTGTAAGACCGATTATTGCCTTTAAACGGAGCCGTAATATCAAGGAACAGATAACTCGGAACGATATATCATCGAAATCAACCATTTCCCCCATGCTTACACAACTTTGGGGCCTATAAGCAGTGACTGGTCATTTTCCGTGTGGTACATGCACTTGCTGTACTTTCACTAAGAAAAGCGTTTCCATTGATATAGGTTTAAAAACTCCCTGGTTACAGAAGACGCTGACCAACTGTAATACGAGTTGGGTAATCTATGTAATTTGGTGCCCGTGCAACAAATTATACATAGGTAAAACAGAGAGAAAGGTGAAGTTGCGGATAGGGGAACACCGTAGCTGCCTTAAAAATCGAATTAAGAATGCTCCTCTGGCAGAACATTGGATAGAATGCATTCACCAGATACAAGATCTTTCCTGGTCTATCATTTATAAATTGAAACCTAGTAATGATATTAACCGGGACAGAATAGCGCTGTCAAAAAAAGAACGTGAATTCATTTTTCTCACCAAAAGTATGCATAACGGTTTAAATGAAAAATTTGACTGGGTAGTTTAAGTTTACACTGATTCCAGTTGAGAAACTCAGTTAAATCTTATCCGGTGCAGTATGGTCAGTATGTGTACGGGAGATCTCAGTACACAACGATTTGATAATTCACTTACCTATGGTGGCGGCCCCCTTACTTTCTTCCTCTTTTTTCGGCCGCGGTTTCCCGTCCTACCGTGCAGGATCCGCGGGTGTCTGCACCCGGCGGTTTGCGATGGGAACATTGGGGCAATGATAACCATAGAGATGAGGTTACATGAAGGACTGGTCCCGTGGTATACATTCCGGTCATGTGACACGAAATGAGTCACGTGGTAATATCGCCCCCTTGTGATTGGTTAGTTACTAGGTGCCCAAAACGCATTTAAACACGGTTTCTCCCAGATACTTGGAAGATACTAACACGGATCGGGACAACAGACGCCAGAGGAATTGTACTGTTGGCGGCCTATGGTGTGAGCTGACACACGCGGTGATTGATCGGCCATTAAGACGCCAGAAGAGGCGGTACACCGCCCTGACCAGCTGATTTTAAGGACTTGGCGGAACACATACACAGAGGTAGTTAATTAACTAGCTGGTGACAACATGTTCAAATGTGTTTAGATGGGTGCCGAGGAGACTTATCATTATCCCCCAACACTATCCATATCTGTTGAAGGAGTTGGGTCAATAGATTCTGGATCGAATCTTTAAGGGGTTGGACATGGGTCTGCAAAATTTAAGTTATGGTTGGGGAAAGCATCCGTGAAGCAATGGGACGATGTTGTTACTGCTAGAGGGTGACTATATAGGATCACCAGAATATGGTTATACGATACACTCTTTTAACGTTTGGAACAGACGGTGGTATTAGACTCTAACGTGAGGTCTTTCATTCTTTCTCCCGTCAGCTCACACGCTTTCTGGTTGTTCTAATCGGATAGCCATAAGCTTAACCTCGAGCATCTGCGACACAGACCGTGCATCAGATCGGTCGTGTGAGAGCTGGCTACCCAACACCTTCATTGGTTTCAATAGTGCAACTCCCTTTGGAGGACATTCTCGGCACTATCTGCTGGGTAAGAGATTGGTTTCCTTTTATGATTGTTTACAATAGGTGACCGAAGTATATGTGTTTCGCCAAGCGATCCGAACGGGGAGAGTAGTATCCTCAACCAGTGTTTATGTCATTCGCTGTAGAACCAGAATATAATATCCTGAGAGGCTGATATACATTACTAACGTCGCAACCTTCAACGATGACTACCTCGATGTGGTGTGGGTAACTTGCCTTATATTTTGGTGAGTTAACTTTAGCATATTTTACAATACATTCTCTGCTTAACAGTTAAAGGGAAATTGATCCTTCCATCTAAGGATGATGATTTTTTAAGACTCAGACCTTAGAGGGAGGATAATACCATAAAGAATGTTAACTTGAATGAAATAGGGCCCTGTCGATAGGCCCTTTTAATTTTGATGTTTACTTGCCCTGTGCTTATTTCTCTCTTGCACGGGATATGTCTGCTGATGATCTCACAGCTCGTCTCAGTTCTTCTACATGGTCTTGGTCACAGGGACTCGAACTTATGTGATTTTGGATATTTTGAACATATTTGTGTTCAGTTACTGATCGTGTCTGGGATTTGAAATACTAATACAGCATTTTTTGACGTTAATGGAGGAGGATATTTGCAGCAGTATGTCTTAGTTGAAACCTCTAAATTCAGATATTGATGAGCTCTAATGGACCTGGTACGATAATAATCATGTATTTAAGGTGCCAAGTTAACTGTATTTTATACATTCACAAACGAGTAATTGTTACATTGTTTGTTTACCGCTCTCTTATAGGGGATACCATCCCGTGAAGTCTTCCACGTGTAACTCCCCGAATACAAAGATTGGAGTTGCAGTTTAACAAAGTACCTGGACTTTGAAGAGAATTTTCAAGTTTAACAGAAACTAATCACTGTTAAAATGCAATGATTTGTTTTTTAGTCGGCCCCTGATGAATTTCCCGGAATAACTTGTTGGAGGAAAGAAACATGTTGGGTGTGTTTTTAATATTGTCTGATTTGTGCGTATGTGGATGAATGAAGCATATTTTATGCATGAGAGTGTATGGTACGAATGGTGATTAGTGGAATAGTTAGTAAGTGAATTTTGATCACGTATTATCACTGTGTATAAGCCACTCTATCACCCAGGCGCCCATTTATGGGTTGCAGTTGTGGAATTACGTTGCATCATTATTGTGGGGTGATTTTTTCTGTTTATGTCCTTGTTTTCTCTGTATTTAGTACTCTATTGATTTATCCAATGAGAGTATTCTCTAATTTACTAGTGTATTCAATTTATATGAAATATGTGTATGAAATTTCAAATTAAAATATGTAATGGTTTTAGATTTTCTAACTCTGGTATTTTGCATTATTGACTAATGTATTGACATACGGGTACATGGGTTAGTATCCCCTATTCATTCTAAGAGAGTGGTATTTTGTGATTCACAGGCTAGTTTGTATATTTCAAGGGTTCCACCCTTTACGTGAGGGTTTGCCTGTCACTCCAAGTTTTCCCTCTACCTCCCAGTGTTTTCTTGTGGTACTGGTGTCATTAAAGCCTAGGTTAAAGTCTCCCAGTAGTTAAGTTTGTGTGTGGTCTTTAGCATTGTTGGCTATAAGGTTAGTTAGGTCCTCATCAAAAGTTCCCAACGGGCCCGGAGGTCTGTAAATCAGATATATAATTAGAGTCCCTTTGTTAGACAAGGGAAGTTTAGCTGCTAATACTTCACATGAGGAGCAGGGAGGTGAGGTGGTAATTCTGATAGGTAATCTGGTTTTGGATATGATGGCTAGTCCACCGCCTCTAGCGTTAGGCCTGTCTACTCTAAGTATCTGATAGCCGTCAGGTAGTGCAACCATGAGGGTAGGTCCTGCTGATTCATGAAGCCAAGTTTCAGTTACGGCAAGCAGGTCCAAGTTCTCATTGTTTAGAATGTCAGCGATATCGGTGGCGTGTGCTACCACGTATCTGGCATTGACAAGTGAGCATAATAAGGTCAGTGTACTATTGAGTGAATAGTTTTTTGTAGGTTGTATTGTTTTAGAGTGGAGGCTAGCCCGATGTTTTGGGGTAGTGGTATTAACCGTAGTGGAGATTACATCATTTGGTCTAAGGGCCAGTGTGTGCCTGGGTAGGCTTTTGAGAGGTTGGGGGGTGGTGAACGACGGGTGGTTATTTAGGTAGGTTTTTTTAGGTTCATACAGATGGGATAGTCTAGATCTAAGTCTTAAGTTTCTATCCTTAGGTGGGCATGTTAGGATGGTGGCAAGGCCCATTATGGCGAAGAGTCCAAGTCCAAATACTAGGGACTGGGTCCTCAGGTTATCAGTCATAATCAGGAGTCAAGTTTAATGCTTTAAGGGTGCAGAGGCAAGATACTCACTTGGATCTACAATGGGCTGGTTACTGTAAAGCTCATGAGAAGGGTCTTATCAGTGAAGTAGAGGTGGAGGGCAGGCTAAAATCAGATGCACCGTTAGGCTAGTACCGAAATGCATAAGATGGCTAGAGTCAAAGGGTACAGTGGTATACTAAGGTCAAGTGCACAAGTATTCTAATGCCAATGGACAGGCAGGCTAATACCAACAATGCACAGGTAAGCTAAAAGCAGATATGCTAAAATCAGAAATGCGCCAGTATGGCACAGGTAAGCTAAAAGCAGACATGCTAAGATCAGAAATATGCCAGTATGCTAAAGTCAATGCACTGGCAGGCTAATACCAACAATGCACAGGTAAGCTAAAAGCAGATATGCTAAAATCAGAAATGCGCCAGTATGGCACAGGTAAGCTAAAAGCAGATATGCTAAGATCAGAAATATGCCAGTATGCTAAAGTCAATGCACTGGTAGGCTAATACCAACAATGCACAGGTAAGCTAAAAGCAGATATGCTAAAATCAGAAATGTGCCAGTATGCTAAAGTCAATACACAGGCAGGCTAATATCAACAATGCACAGGTAAGCTAAAAGCAGATATGCTAAGATCAGAAATATGCCAGTATGCTAAAGTCAATACACTGGTAGGCTAATACCAACAATGCACAGGTAAGCTAAAAGCAGATATGCTAAAATCAGAAATGCGCCAGTATGCTAAAGTCAATGCACAGGCAGGCTAATATCAACAATGCCATACCCAAACACCTCAATGTATCTCCATGAATGTTGGGCTCTCACTAGGTTTCGATGTAAACTATTGCCTTTAAATTCTTGAACAGTTACAGTTTAAGTTATGGAACAGTCAAGTCCGAGAATTAAATGGTTGGTGTCCCTTCTGTCATAAGGCAGAGACACGTCTTACGTCTACAACCCCTGATTTCTATATTGAAACATATCAACACTGATGAATTTATATTTGATGAACGGTTTTCGCCTTAGATATATTACATGAGATGCTCTGAAATAATGACCATAAGTTATATGGAATTGTGGTTTTATGCATTCTTCCTTTTTATTAATTGGTTTATTAATATGTTAAAGATACATTATGTACTTTGATGAATTGTAAGGTTAAATTCAAATAATGTTATAACTAACGAATGAACGAATGAACAAACAAACGAACGAACAAACAGCGTCACATGTCACCTGATCAAATCTAAACCTAAGAAACTTCGAGAATGCTATTGCTAGATCTCTCGTCTTATGTATCCAGCCTCCTGCCAAATCAATGAACCCATGCATTTATGTACAGTATCGAAAAAAGCTTTGGAGAGGAGGAGATTGATTGCAAGGCGGGTAAAATGCAGAGAAGGCTTGAGGAAGGTAGAGCACAGGCACATGAGTGTGGATATTGAACTTAAAGAAAAAACATGGAGATGTGATGACAAGGGACTCATCTGGAAATCATTGGAACTGAGTGTAAGAGGACTTTAGGCATAATTATCTGATTAGAAGGGATACAGGGGATCTCAAAAGACATCTGGGGGACCTGAAGGAAAATGAGAGCCGTGAAGTAGGAATAGGAAACTTGAGGGCTAGCCGGGATCTCTATTGAGATGGAGATACAAATGGGAATGGAGACTGAGGTGAGGGAAGGAATAAGTAAGGGAATTAGCATGCAAAACGTGCCTTGTCACAGGAAGTGAATTGAGAGCCATGAAGACTTGAGGGAGGGCAGGAAGTGAAATGAGAGCCATAACATAGGAATGGGAGACTTGAGGGAGAGCCACCATCTCTATTGAGCTGGAGGTTCAAATGGGAAAGGAGACTTAGGGCAATGAAGGAAAAAGCAAGGGGACTAATTAGCATTCAAAAGATGCCATGACACAGGAAGTGAAATGAGAGGACAGGCAGCCCCAAAAACGTCACTTTCAGTAAATGGGTTTCTCTGGCCCCTGGGGATACATTTACTTAAGTAGCAATATAAAATGCTTTCTGGTGACTGAGGGGGGAATTCCAGCTGACGTAGTAATGTTGACGTTCTACTGCCGACGCTTCTCACCTTAATGAACTGCTTAATCATCCCCACTTACTTTCAAAGAAAGAGCATGTAACTTGTGTCACATACGTTTTGAAGTCAAAGTTACAGAATAATATTAGTTTGGAACTAGCAGCCCCGACAATTCATTTGAATACAGCAAATTAAATGATAAAAATAACAGGATTCCAGTGAATAGAATTAGCCTGGCCGGTCAATCATGAAATGTTGGCTTTTTATCACTGACCGCATCAGTGTCTAGGTTTGGCTGGTAGGTGATGAAACGAAATCGTTCTCTGCCGCTGCAGCTCCCTGAGATGTCAATAAAATCAGCAGAAATAAAGCTTTAATGAACCTGCATTTACGATTTCACTGTATCCATTAAGCAGGAGAAGCCTGCTCACAGTACAGTCTGTGCTCAGAACAAGGCACCGAGGTGCTCCAACCTCTGAGGTGGCTCTTTAATGAGCCATTACTTTCAGGATGTATTAAACCCAGGAGCCAAGCACTGCTTGCTGCACTCCGATTAGCATTCCCTTTACAAAACGCAGCATTTCCTTGTCATAGAAGTCAAATTTCTTCCCTTCGAACAAACTGCTCACTACTTGATAGGAAAGTACTTTTCAAGCTAATATACACTTTGTATGGTGCATCACAGTGGCACGGTTCTCCGGTTCAAGTATAGACAAGCTTCATGGCGATGCCTCACTAGCTTAAAACAAACAAAATGCAACAAGAGAGTACAATAAACAGAATATATACAGAGTTTATGTACAAGAATACAGAATATATGTACAAGAGAATACAGCATTTATGCACAAAAATGCAGGGTGTAATCCGAGCAGTGGTGGCAGCGGCGGCGCATGTTCACACAGTGGGAGGATTGTTGGAGGCAGAGATCCACAGTTTAGTTTTGCTTTTAAAGGAGTGAAAAGATGGGTCCGATCTCTGAGGGTTGGGAAGAGTATTTTACAGTTTGGCGGCCAGAACTGGGAAGCTGATCCCGTCCGCTTTCTGAAGTTTAAACCTGGGGAGAGCGAGGCAATAGGCTTGTGCGGATCTTTGATCACGGGTGAAGGAGCAGGGAGTTAATTGGCTAGCCAGATAGGTGGGAGCCAGGTTGGAAAGACATTTGTGTGAGCGCAAGTGCTTCCAGAAGATTCTTTGAGCTGCGGAGAGCCAGCGTAGCTTACTTCTGGTGTCAGAAATGTGGTGGTTCCTGGAAATGTTAAGAGCTGCCCTAATGGCATTGTTCTGTGTGACCTGAAGTTTATTAAGGTTGCGTTGGCTCGTCCCTAAATAGAGGGCATTACAATAGTCGATCTTAGACATAATGACTGTTTTGGCAAGGATGATGCAATTAGACGTGGTGAGGAAGGGGCGGCAAGCAGTGATAAGTTTGCACATGTAGGAGGAGGCTGAGCTAACTGCGTTGGTTTGTCTGGAGAGCCAGAGGGTGGAGTCAAGGTATATGCCTAACGTTTTAGTGTAATTCGAGACCTTAATGGTAGCCATCAATGGTGAATGAGTTGAATGTGGGATAAAGTTTATTAAGACGATGATGGGAGCCTAGGATGAGTAGCTCAGTCTTATGATCATTGAGGCAAAGCTCATGTTGTGCCATCCAGGTCTGAATCACTAGGTAGATGTAATTCACGGATTTAGTGTCC
The DNA here is from genome assembly GCF_040938575.1 of Ambystoma mexicanum. Classification (NCBI taxonomy): domain Eukaryota; kingdom Metazoa; phylum Chordata; class Amphibia; order Caudata; family Ambystomatidae; genus Ambystoma; species Ambystoma mexicanum. Next base: position 1,199,896,498 of record NC_090936.1, on the reverse strand, counting down.
GCTGTGTGGTCTCCGGTGATAGGGATGAGTATCTGGGTGTCATCAGCGTAATTGGTATAGGTGACACCCAGATAGTCAAAAATATTAGTAAACACATTGTAGAGTGTTGGCGAGATGCAAGATCCTTGAGGGACGCCACAGGTAACAGGTGAGGGATCGGCAGAAGCTGAGGGAGTGAAGACCCTCATGGCTCTGTTATCGAGGAAGGATCTAATCCAAGATGTTGCAGAATCACAGAAATGGGCAGGTGATTTGAGATGCTGACAGAGAATTTGGTGGTTGACCAAGTCGAAGGCTGCAGATAAGTCTAGTAGTCGTAAAAAGGCGAGTTTCCCTTTATCTTTCAGATATTCTATTTGGGTTTTCAAACCAATGAGTGCAATTTCGGTGCCATGCCTAGGGTGGAAAACAGATTGTCTAAGGCCAAGAAGTTTGTTGGATTCCAGGTACTCCTGGATCTGGAGATATGCAGCCCAGTCCAATATTTTCAGCAAGGAAGGCAAGCAAGAAAGGCACTTTTGTGATTGTTTGTGTTATTCCGCAGCCTGTCCTTGGCTGGGTGTAATGACATTTCATAAACTGGTTCCTCAACGTTGGGCTTTTCCTATCCATCAAATAGACTTGCTACCATCAGCTCACTTTCAGAGGCAAATAGCGGATAAATGAGCTATAGCGCTCTAAGGTCTAGCCTGAAACCCCTTTCTCAAGCAGCTATATTTTGCTGTTAAGTGTGAATTTAGTAATTGTATATTGTCTAGTATCAGGTCAGGGGTGTTGCTAGGGCTGGAAAAGATTTGGGGTTAAGCTAATGTCGGGACTGTCAGGACTCTGGGCTAGCTAGCTTTTTGGTTGTAACCCATGTCTGAGCTTCTATCCAGGGATACAACCAAAAGACCCGGGGCTATTGCCCACTTAGCCCCCACCCCAGCAGCGCCTTTGAATGAGGCCATTCTTAAGTCATACCAGCCCTTGCTTGTTTCAGCTGTTACAATTTCCATCATCCTATCTGCGAAAGAGTCAAACCCCGGAATTTGTATAGTCAATATAAGACTAAAAAACGATAATTATATGAGACTTCTGGCAAGTTCCCAGTATATTGCTGCCCTTGTGCCATATACAGGTTTGTTAGTAACGAAACATAACGTGGCCATGTCTTCAGTATCTGCCACATAAATGCCCCAGAAAGAGCTCACTCACTGATTTGGCAAAATAGATCTTCAGCATACTAGGGAGCGGCTTGCCACCAGACAATTTGACAAGGTGGTAAATGCTCACTCTGGTAATACCGCCAAACTGATTTACTGTTAACACATGTTGTAATAACCGGGTGCCCGACTGTTTATGATTTCAAGTCATGCATCCGTTTCTGTTATTCCCAATTTGGTGTCCCATAGGAGTTCAAGGTGTCCAGTAATAACCACATTTGGTAATTGTTGCGCGTGGTAATTACTGCAGGCAGTACTGCATGTGTGTTGAGGGAAGTACCTTCACAGAATAGAATGTGGAATTAAGAGTTAAAGAAATGAAATTCAGATATGTGGTGGTCTGATAATTTATTTTATTTATTTATTTTATTTTTCTTGCTTATAAAGTGCGCCAAGCCTGAGGGCATCGGGGCACTTTTCTTACAGATAAAGTTACAATTGTTTCCATGGTTACAAAAATCCCACATTACTCATGGCTACAAAAAAAATATTACATTACTCCACAATAATAATACAATTTCATGAAGGGTGATACCTTGTTTACATAGTTACATCGAAAAATCCACAGAGGATTTATGAAGGTTAAATATATACAATGAACACTTGTAGAGCTAAATTAGTTGCCCAAACTTTGCGTAAAGAGGTATGTTTTTAATTGTTTACGGAAGATCTAAAAGGATTATTGGGCTCTGAGTTGGACAGGCACGGTTTTCCAGTGTTCGCTAGCTATGGTAGGAAAGCTACTGCCCCCTGCTCTCTGAAGCTAGAATCTCGGCGTGGCGAGAAGGTGTATGTAGGCTGCTCTTGTAGGTCTAGCAGAGTGGGGTATTGATATTTTGTCTGACAGATATAAAGGGGCAACCTTGTGGAGACATTTGTGTGTCAGGGTGAGTGTTTTGAACATGATCCCTTCTTGAACCAGGATGGAGATTCTGTCTCGTTTACGAGATATGTGCTGACCTAGGGAACTTGAGTGCAGCTCTAAGGGCATTATTTTAAAGAACCTGTAGTTGTCAGATGTTGTGAAACCTAGTGCCAGCATATAGGGCATTGCAGTAGTCTAGTCGGGTCAGGACAAGGGCTCTAACCTGAGTAATGCAGCTGTCAGGAGACAAGAAGGGTCTACAGGCATTGATACGTTTGCAGGTGTAGGATGGTGCCTATGTGGTAGCATTTACTTGTAGAGTGAGTGACAAGTCTAGGTAATTACCACATTGGAGACTTTGATGGTGTTGCTATCAATGTTAGAGTGTTTGAAGGCATCATTTAGTTTGGCAAGCCTGAGTTGTGAGCCTATGAGGAGCAACTCAGTCTTATCGTTGTTCAAACATAAGCCATGATGAGCCATCCAAGCTTGTATGGTTAGGTAAATGGCATTGAGTAATGTCATTCAATATCATTGAATAATGATAATTAGATGAAGTTTTACCATACCGTCAAATACGTCATCAGTCCTAATTTCTTTTTCATCTTCTCCCAATATTCTATTGTCTGTACGCTTAATGCAGGACAATTCATAACTCAGATCAAGCATGTAGGCGATCCTCTTCATCAGTGAAGACTCCTGATTTCTTGAAGATTCCCCAAAGATCACTACCGTGGTTCTTCCAAATGTAGTCATTGGTTGCTTTCAGCCTTCTTACGAGGGAGATCTAGGATCACTGCATCGTCGGCATATAGCAAAGCTTACATTTCCATGCCCCGCTGCCACTTGTTGAATGGCGTTCCCCTGCGGGCTTGTCTTTTATGCATCTGTTAGAGAGAGTATAAATAGCAAGGATTCATGAATGCATTACAGCATTAGTCCTCTGGCTGCCATTTTGGAACTGTTGAATCTACAGAGCTGATGCTGAGGACATTCTAGTTGTTGGTACCCTGAAATCACTCAGCACAGTTGCAAGAATGGCATTTCCTTTTACAAAACCCTGCCAATATATCTACCCGTTTCCCTGTCCAAAGCTCAGGCGGATGTACATGTTAATGAGACTTAATAAAATTAATGTTTTGGCGGTTCGAGGTGCTTGGATGGGGGTCGCTAAGGAGAAACGCACCTGTCGAGCATGCAGAGAGCCAGGTTCCTTAGTGGCGGCAAGGCAAGTTTTTTTTTTTTTTTAAACTTTTGATTATTGGCAGAAAGTGAAGACAGGTACAGTACATCATACACAGAGAGGAACAGAAATCGCATTGTCACGTTCGGGCATTACAACATGCACATATCTCACAACAGTTCGAAACATGGGGGGGGGTGCTTAACAGTCCAGAGGGGCTAGGTGCCCAGGACATGTGGTGCCGGGTGGGCCGGCTCCAACAGTGGGGTGGGGCTTCCGTCCACCTCGTCCTTGTTGTTCAAATAGCTGCAAAACTCTGTCCACACATTTATTGGGCGAGATGATGCAGGCAAGAGTACAATATAATCCTCCTTGCACATTTGTACCCAGGTAAGGGCTTTCAGCCACATCTCGAAGGTAGGGGGAGAGTGGAGCTTCCAATTCTGCAATATACATCTTTTGGCAACGATTGCACTTATATTAAAAAATGTCGACATTTTTTTTGCATTTTCCCCAGACCATATTCCAAACTGCAAAGCCAGCGGGTCTGTGTCTACTGGAGACCCAATTATCTCCGAGAGAGCCCCTGCCACCTTCAGCCAGAACGTACCCAGTGTAGTACAGGACCAGAACATATGCACGTGATCTGCCTCGCCAAAGTTACATCTCGGGCAGGTGTGGGAAGGGTCGCGTGTGAACTTTGCCACTCTATGTGGCGTGTAGTAAAGCCTGGTAAGAAATGTATATTGTATGCACCGGAATCTAGTGTTAAGGGAGACTTTTCGCGTTTATGCACACATTTTGTCCCACATTTCTTCAGTAATTTCTATTTCTAGTTCCCTGGCCCAAGCTTCACGTGGTTTGAGGGATGTATTCCCTCGTTTTTCCAGTTGCATTTTGTACAAGGAGGATATTATGCCCCTGCCACCTGTAGAGATTGCTATATATTGGAGTTCGGGTGCGTCTGGGGGCTTGTCTGGGTAGGAGGGCCACATTGCACGGACCACCGCTCTCAGCTGAGGTATTGCAGTAGCTCAAGGGCTGAGTTGGAGTGTTCGGGCCGCCATGTTTGGGGAGTGATACATTTACTATTTGGGAACAGGTCAGTTAGCGCTCGATATCCCAGAGCCTCCCAGTGTCGCACAAAGTGCTGGTCGTGCGTGGGGGAGAGTCCAGGGAACTGCCATATGGGAAGCCATTTATAGTATGGATGATGGTCCTGTGTGGTGTTCAAGATCTTGTTCCACGCCATGATTGTGGTGGCCACAGGGTCTGCCGGGGCATCTGTCTGATATGTATGATGTAGCACCAGGGTCATGATATTGGTCCCATCCCCTGCCATTTTCTCCAGTTTGACATGTGGAGGCGGGTTTGTATGTGCGTACCAGTGCGTAGCATGTTGGGCCTGCACCGCTATCCAGTAGAGGGTCAAATCAGGGGCCACGAAGCCATCTTTTTCGTAGAGAGGGGTCATATGTTGCCACTTCTTGCGAACGGCACCGGAGTGCCAGAGGAACTGAGCACATGCTAGGTGGAGCTTTTTGAAATATTGCTTCCCCGGCCACAGCGGCACGTTGGAAAAGATGTAGAGAAGCTTGGGGACCGCAATCATCTTAACTAGGGACAGTCTGCCCGCCAGGGACAGTGGGAGGTTGCACCAATTAAGCATCTTGGCTTCAATGAGCCGCGCTGTCGATTCGTAGTTCTCGGCCAGTAGAGAGGCTCTTGAAAGCGATACCTGCACCCCCAAGTATTTGATGCCCCCTGGGGACCAGCGTAGGGGGTATTCGCATGATGGTTGTTGAGTTGCCGCGGTCAGGGGGAATATTTCAGATTTAGAGTAGTTGATCGTAAAGCCGGAGTATGTGCCTATTTTAGTTATGGCTCGGATGATCGGGTCCAGGTGTGTGGAGGGGTTTCTTACATAAAGGAGTACATCATCGGCGTACAGTGAGATGATTTCCCGTGTGTCTTGTAAGCGGATACCCTTGTGAGTGTGACAATCCCTGACGTGGTCAGCCATGGGTTCAATGGCGAGCGCAAAAAGAATGGGGGAAAATGGACATCCCTGGCGGGTACCCCTGTGCAACTGAAAGGGAGAGGAGACAATAGAGTTGGCAAGCACCCTGGCCAATGTGCCCGTGTACAGCAGTTTTATATAGGAGATCATGTTTGGTCCCACTCCCATTTTCCCCCAACACAGCCCATAGATACTGCCACAAGACCATATCAAAGCCTTTTGGGCATCTAGCGTGACCGCTACTGCATCCGCCTTAGGGTCGATTCTGGACATTACATTTAACAATTGGCAAATATTAAGTGCTATAGAACGGCCAGGAACAAATCCACTCTGGTCCTTGTGAACCAGGTGGGGCATAAGTAGAAGGAACCTGTTTGCAATTATTTTAGCGAATATTTTCATGTCAGTGTTGATGAGAGACAGGGGCCGATAGGAGCCACATTCATCTAAAGGTATCCCGGGTTTGGGAAGGACGGTGATTAGGGCTTCCCGCAGTGAGGTGGGGGAGGGTGGCTAGCCGGAGCGATTCGGTCCAGACCCCGTGCAGTATGGGAGCAAGGATAGCAACATGTTCCCTATAGAACTCGGACGTGAGGCCATCAGGGCCCGGGGCTTTATTCTTCGGGAGATCCAAAATTACCTGGACTATCTCCTCGATGGTGAACGGGGTATCCAATTGCTCCATAGTGCTTTGGGAGATAAGAGTCATAGGGATGCGTTCTAACAAGTCATCCAGGTCGTGGGCGTTGTGTTCCAGCTTGGGGCCATATAGGCTGGCATAAAAACTAGCAAAGGTGTCAGTAATGGCTTGGTCTGACCACTGTCGCTGGCCCTGCTCATCCAGAATGCTGTCTATCCGGGATCTACGCCCTTCCGCGCGCACTATTTTGGCCAGGGTTCTACCGGGTCTGTCCCCCTCCCCATACCTTTGGGCAGCCACGGGGTGGGCAAAGTACCGTACCTCGCTCAGGGCATGGGATTCGAAGAGTTCCAGTTCTGTCCTAATTTTCGCTGGGGTTGCCGGAGCAGGCGCTGCAACGTGTTCTTGTTCTAGGGTTTTAAGTTTCTTTTCGGAATTAGTTAGGGCCTGCCTTATGGCCTCGAGAAACCCGGCCTCCCTTGAGATGCACATCCCCCTGATGTATACCTTGAATGCCTCCCACCGGATCCCCTCAGGTGTGTCCTGCGCTTTGTTGTTCTCTAAGAAAGTGTGTATATCCGAGAGGATGTCCGCTTTAAAGACAATGTCGGATAAGGCCTCAGATTTAAAGCGCCAGGCGGGCCGGGGGGCCAGAGTGTTCCCAAGTTGAATCTGTAGTAGCACGGGAGAGTGATCAGAGAGCGTGTGTGGGAGAATCTCAACGTCTTTCACCCTGCCCACCAGGCACCCAGAGAGAAGGAACACATCTATTCTCGAGGAGATGTCATGTACTATAGAGGAAAAGGTGTAGATGGAGGGAGTCCATGTATGCGAGGTGTCTTTTGGCCGCTTGAGTCATGACCCTGCGGGTCACTGATGTCCTATCCAGGACATTGTCGAATATGAGATTCATGTCTCCCCCCCCATATAATGGGAACCTCCACATACCTCATAAGGATGGCGGACAGGGCATCAATGAATTCAGGGGAGTCGGTATTGGGGCCGTAGGAGTTCACGAGCAAACATTCTTCATTATCCAAAGTGCAGTGGAGAATAACATATCTGCCCTCTGTATCAATGTGGGGTGTGTGGAGTGCAAATGTTACCGATTTGTGGATGAGGGTCAAGACCCCTCTGGACTGAGTAGAGAATTGGGTGTAGAATCTGTTCGAGCCCCAGGATTGTGCAAGGTTGGATGATAGGTGTTTCAAAGCATGGGTCTCCTGCAGCATGAGCACCTTGATCCCGTGCCTCTGTGCATATGCCGCAATTCTGCGGGACTTTGTGAAATTTGTCAATCCCCGGACATTCCATGTCATTATTTAAATAGCCATGTTGACAGTTACGGGACATCCCAACCAAAGGATTTGTCTCTGTCTAACTCGGTGTGTATTGCAGTGGCGTAAGTGCGCCTCTCAACAGAACCAGTCCTTCCTTTTCAGCCGATTTTATGATAACAGTCCCCAACTTTCCCGCCCCCCACCCTCACCGCCCGAACCAAACTGGCAGTGCATAGGTACCCACCCTTGGAGTGCCCACCTGCGTGCCATCCCCAACTGGGCGATGCTTGACCAATAGCCCAACAGGGGCTTAACCATAAACACTCCGCCTTTAACGACATTGCAGCTGCAGTGGGGGCTACCGCTGTCGTTGACCCACATTGGTGACACATATCATGAAATACATCATTCATCTTGAAACGGCTAACATATGAGGTAATAACAAGATAGCAAGTATGTTCTTAGGTAATAAAAACTGAACAAACATCGGCCCAGTCCAGTGCCAGGCTGTATGGCTCGAGTATCAAGGCATGGGCCCAGTGCGCGCCATTCTGGTTAGGATGTCAAAGGGTGTACCCCCACCAAAGAGGACGCACAAGTATCCAAACGTGAGGCCCGTGCCAGGCCCGAGCAGAAGTAGAGGAGGGGGGGCAGATACACCCCGGGGGGAGCAGAGTTAAGGTGTGGGACAACTGGTGGGGATCTCGAAGGACCATGAGAGCCTTTACCGCTGTCATCGACACTGGTTCGTCTGCCGGTGAACGCCCGGGGGATCAATTACAGAATGGCCACAGCAGGAAAACCCATTTGCCTTAATCGTTGACCATTGGTTCCTCGGGGGTTCTGTTAGAGCGATTTGTGCCTCGATGAACTTGACTGCCTCGTCCGGGACCGTGAAGAAATAAAGTTTATTGTGATGAGTGAATTTCAGGCGAGCAGGGGATTCTAGCCTTAGTTCCCCCTTTTCTCTGGCCAGACGAAGAATGTGGTCTCTATCCTTCTAGTTCAAAAGTTTTGCAATTATTGGCCTGGGAAAGTCTCCTGGTTTGGGCCGGGGTGCTAGTGAGCAGTGGGCTCGCTCAACGGTGAAGAATGGTGACAACTCAGGATTACCAAGGAGGTCTTTGAGTAATTGTTCAACCGCAAGCTCCATTCGACCCTTTAGCGCCGACTCGGGAACCCCCACTATGCGAATGTTATTCCTTCGCGACCTAGATTCTTGGTCATCACACTTAGCTTTGACCTGCTTCATCTCACGCACGAGTTCTGTGACTGTGTTCTGTAGGGCATGCACATTGTCCTCATTGGTGCCAATTCTTTGCTCTGCTTCAGTGATCCTGGCCCCGTGTTGGTCTAGTTTCGTTCTTAGAGAGGCGACATTAGCGTTGATATCGTCCAGTTTTTCATGGAAGGCTGCAAAGTTTTTGGCCATTGACTCCATCAGCGTGGTTAGATCGGGTTGCGGGGGGTCCGGCAGCATGTCCACATCCTCCTGTCGCATAGAGGAGGACGCTTGATCAGCCCTGGGCGCTGCCTTAGCAAATTTTTCCATGGCCCCAACCTTGTTGGCCCCTCTCGATCTGTTGGACATTGCGGTGGTGGGTGGCAGCACTGCACTTGATGGTTTTGCTGGTCGTCGTGGGACAGGAGTGCCGCAATGGGGGTAGTAGCATGCCACTGGTGTCAGTATACAGGTGACTTAAGCTTGGACGTGCAGGTATTGGCTCCGGATGGAGGGGAGACAGAAAGCACGTGGCAGGGTAGTGGTGATGAGGCAGTCCCCAGCAAACGCCCCGCGGCGGCAGCAGGCACCCCGAGTAGGCGCCAAGTGGGCCTTTATGTGAAAAGTGTCACTCCTTCAATTGCTGCGTAGGTGCGCTGGGTGATAACCTGGCGAAGCAGGACGGTTTCCCCCCTGTCCTGGCGCAGTTGTTGTAACAGAGGCTCCCAGCAGTTTAATCATGCGCTGCCTCAGGCCCGGATGTTCGGGGTGTAGGAGGGAGGGATCCCCCGCTGCAAGGCGCGGGAGTCCGGCCTACCGCCGCAGGGCCGGGCTGGTGAAGCTCTGGGGACGTGCACTTCCCCTCCAGTAGTGAGATCTTCAGTATGAGCGGGTGGTGAGGAACACGGAAAGGGGAGGGAGCCGGGCCACGGGCGTCTCGCCGATGCCGCCAGAGCGCACAGGGGCACAGGCAAGAAGGCCGAACAAGCGGCGGTGCCAAAAACAGCCACCCCCATCAGGGCCACCTACCGTCACCGCCCACAGTCGGCTAGGGTCCGGGGTGGAAATAGGGCGGCCTCCGCACCAAGGGGCACCAGTCAGCAGCCCAGCCCCCAGTATGTCCACGGCTGCTCCGCGGCACTCCGGATCTCCAGGGGGGCTCGTCAGCAACGCCTGCCTCCTCTCAGCAGGCCAGCACGTTCCAGGGCCACCGCGGTCACGCCGCCCACCGTCAGCCAGGCAGGCAGGCCTCGTGGCCCACGCAGCCCGCGGCGTAGTCAAACGTATCTTCACCCTGGCTGGTCGGATCTCAGCAGTTTTTGTCCCTGTGTGTGCGCAGCAGTCCCGGGATGCCTAGGAGGGCTTTAGTTGGGGCGTATTTAGCAGGATTCCGCTGTTGTCTGCGGATTGTAGACCGTGGGTCACGGAGCTCCAAAGCTAGGCAGCCATCTTGCTGGCTGCTCAACAGCGCCCCCCGGCAAGGCAAGTTTTGACCTCTATCCCGCGGTTTACTATCACATTTATGTAATGTTTTTTATCTCATGTGGATAACCTGCTAAAGACTCACAGAGAGTCATTTGGCTTCATTGTAACTCTGCTCATGGTCGTGCCCTGGTTTCTGCTATCACCAGAGTATGGGCATTTGTGGAAGCTTCTAGAGGAGGATTCTGTAGCCAGTGCGTAGTGGAGCGGGGTGAATGTATTTGGCAAATATGGGTGATTTCACGATTAGTATCTCTGACTTGTCTCGCTGTTGACGATGAATACGACATGATTAGTGGCGTTGGCTGTGTGTCACAGTTGATAATGTTATGGGGATAGCTTATTTAAAGATCATGTTTTATATAGTACGATATTGTGATGAGATGCACTTTTCAGAACCTTTAGACATTGTATATGCGTATATATGTCGGAACAATTTTGAAGATACATGTTTATAAGTATTGAAATGTTTATATAAGTGTTATATATTAGATGCATGTAAAGTTATGTTTAACTGTACACACTAAATACATACTACTACTAATAATAATAATAATAATAATAATAATAATAATAATACCAGTTGTTATTGATATTAGTGTCCAGGTGGATAGCTCACAAGTTACTTACTCACCTTGACACTGGGCCTCTCTCCTCCTTGCAAATGTGACCCTCCCAACCAGGCTGCCTCTTTCATTCATCCTTCAGAGGCCAATGCTTTGAATACCCTTAAATTGGGTAATAATAACATGTCATTGCCGCACTTAAAATCAGGAGGAATCTTGCATAAATCTCTATATAAATGCACTTATTATTACTGTTATTATTGTTGTTGTTGTTATTATTATTATTATTATTATTATTATTATTATTATTATTATGTAGTCTATTGCGTTCAGATGATTTTGATGATTTTGTTTTCTGAACTCTTCTATTGTACATGTGATGCATGTGTAGTTTATGGTTCAAAATCCATATCACAAAAGTGGATTCCTAAGAAACCGTTTCTAACAGATCAACAGGAATTTCCGCTGGCATCCGAATTAAAATGGCTGACACCAACCTCGTGGGTTGACAGCAAGAATATTATTTGTTGCCATCATCCTATTGTCTAACTATCCAACTGCCTGCTTACCAGAAACATGTGCATTTCTTTTAAAGCTGGGATAAGGACCTGGGGGTTAAGAGTCAGTTCAAACATGTGAACATTTGGCAATTGCATCTGATGTGAAAAATTCCCAAGGCTGGTGCGGAAAGTCAGTGTAGGAATTAGCCCTGCTTAAACCGATTTGCAAAAACATAGAATGATGAGAGCTTTAAAGCGTGCATGCACTGGAAATAGTATTTTTTCTATGTCTAGCATCACCCGCCAGCCCACACTAAAAATCGTTTACATATTTTTTCTATTTCCAGCAAAACGAGGCCTTGCACTGAATAAAATATAATACATGCTTTTGCCAGCAAGGGCCGTTCCTCACCAGAAACAATATTTGTTGTATTTTTAGCACTGCTTGACCATGCTAGAAAAAGACGTTTTGTAGCGGGGCTGTTCAGGTGGGCTTCCCGGATTTCTGTTGACAAGTGCAAGTTTGTGATGGAACACTGGAGACGTATGTGACCTTTAAATATTCAGAGTCCACTGACAGTACATGTTATAGGTGGTGGCCTGCCAAAATCATTTTCCCTTTTTGAAAGTATTTTTTAATGACGAGCGATAGGCAGCGAGACTGATTTTGAAAGTGCGCTGTGGCAAGACAGAACAGCACACAATACAAAACAGTCCAATACATTAGATTCTGGTGAAATATATTTGATTCGTTTTCCAAAGCAATATAAATAAATAGAATCATTAGTATGTAACCTCAGCTATGCACAATATATGAATATTAACACCACTTGCTTGTAAGTAATTTTCCCCTTAATTTCATTATAAATGTAATCATTTGATATCCTGTGCCCTATATCCTCCTGCAATTTGCAGTACGGTGAATACCAACCCAAGATTAGAATTGAGGGTGAGAAAACTTAGAAAGTCCACTACTGTGGCTTTTGTCAATCTTGTAATGCCCATGCTGGCTAACAGTTCTCTATCTAATGTTACTAATGATTTAGTTCATCAATTTAATGAGCTTACATTCAAGGTCATTGACATACTGGCTGCCGTATGGGTTAAGGTTGTTAAGAGCGAAGTAAGATACAAGGCTTGGTTAAATGTTCATGTATCAGGCAAAGAAGAATCAAGAGACAATGCAAAAGGTATTGGCGGAAAGATTCTTGCCAGGAAACCTTGCACACATATCAGCTTTTAGCAGCAAGCTATAGAGGTGTTATCCTTTCAGTCACACGGAACAACTATAATACCAGGATCGCTGGCACTAAGTCAAGCGAAAGGGAAACGTTTCTCCATTCTTAAAGAATTGGGAGGATCAAATGTTGTGGTATTACTGCTAAAAAAGAGTGATTCTTGGTGTTAAAACAATCAAAATGAATTTTCCAGGAAAATTGGGCAACACCAAGCCACTATTAAGGCTTGTCAAATTGGATATCAGGGTACTCCTACACTTTGTTTATAGTATTGTTACACCCCACCTAATGATGGCCCCCTGCCACTTCAGTTCAACTTTCAATAAGTTATGGAAGATCACATTACTATTGTTGGGTCGGAACGGAAACCGTATTCATGTGCTGGAGATATTTGTCGTGAAAGTTTTATTAAGGGTATGATGGGATGTCTTGCATCATTGATTACCAGCACTGTTGTCAGTCCAGAAAAACTAAGCACCGCTTGAGGGTCCGGAAATGAATGATAATTGGTTGGCCGAAGACCAACCGCCTCTTGTACAGTGTAAGAATATATATTCATTAGTCATTAGTTATTACGTAGCTATTAGTTTAACTAGAGTGAAGCCATTTTAAGATGACCAGAATCGCCATTTTGTTTTCTCTCTCTGCTCTCTCTAACGTTGCCACTTTGCCTCATGTAAAACTGCTTTGCTGTAGATATTATTTCGCTTCAATGGTCCAAGGCTAAGAAACAAGTTAAAACATTACAATGGAGAGCCAGACAGGAATGCCCGATTCCCTCCCTCACGTATCTTTGAAGACATGGAGCAAGGCATATAACCAGTACACGAATGCCAGCGAGTCTCCTGAAAGAATAGCAATGTACGAAATTAGTATTTAAAGACTTGAATTATGACCTTTTTTACGGCCCCCCTTTCTGAGCTCAGTGTGGCCCCAGAGAGCGGGCTGACTTCTAGAGCGAGAATCGAAACTTAGAGATAGGGAGGCCTGGTATGTGCCAGTCTCCTACGCACAGCTTGCCTATGAAAAACAGAAATGCTGTGTTATCGCAAACAAAGAATGGTATCTGTAAAAATAGAGATTGCAACCTGTTACTAAATATGGTGGTCTGAAGTGTCATATTTGTCATGAAGGTCAATCATTGCCTCTAATTCAAAGGGAAATGAATTGGGTGCGGCATAAATTGTGTTATTGCTGATTGTAAGGTGCTCCTTTTGTATCTATGTAACTGATGTATGACTCTTTTTTGCTTGTGTCCCCCGAGGTCTGTTAGACACACGTCGCGGGGCGTGGGACCACTTGGCCAATTGGAACTATTTGTATTGCTATAAACCCTAGATTTTGGGAACAGAACCTCGTGTTTGGCGTATCTATTCGTGTGGTGTGGTGATTGTGCCTTGTTTCCACATTCGAGAGTCCCTCAGGGGACCCTACAAGATGGCGCCTGAATAGGGACCCTCCTCCACTTGTTCTATCGTGTACGTTGCAAAATAAGGAAGGCGGCAAGAAGGGCGAGGATGGGACCGATTGAACCGGGATTGAGAGGTGTTCGGGGCGCCCTGCGTAAGTGATGAGACTCCTTTCTGCAGATCTGCACACTGCTGATCCCTGATCGACATCCCCGGCCAGCGAACAAGGAGGCGAGGGTCCCGAAACGAGGCAAACGAGGCAGAGCCGAGATACGCAGACACAACGTTATTGGTTGCGTCAGTATACGGACGAATTGTGTCTTGGAAAGACAAATTGGTTGATCAGGTGAGTCGTACCCCGATTTGTAAGTAATCCTGATATTGGTTGAGAGTTGATTTTGCAAAATCAAACACCCAGGGTAAGGGTAAGTTTGATTAGCCAAGGGTAAGGTTAAAACATGCCTGGGGTATTGTCCACGTTAGCGGGATTTTTCCGCTGCGGTGAACAATCTTTGGAAACTGGCCAGGAAGCACCAACGGGAGGAACGCCGGCTTATGAGATGTACATAAAGTATGGAATGGGAGCGATAATGTTGTGTGAGACTTGGCATAAGCAAACCAGAAAACAGGAAAATCTTCAGTGGCCGATTGATGGGAGTTTTGAGATGGGACGTTGTGATGCTGGAAATGCATCGGAGGGACAGGGCCTCCGTATCCTTGTCCTTTACTGCTTTTTATCGTGTGTTCTGTTGTGTTTTCCATGCAGGAGTTCATGTGGGACTCCTGGCGGTGCAGCTCTCTTTCTTTTGGTTTGGTGAACGGACCCGTGGGATACCCTTATGGCACCCATGAGTGGGGGTACAACCCTGTGCCCCTAGTGTATGTTTTTGGGCACCTGTGGGTGGCCCACAGAGCAGGGTATGGGCTGGTGGCAGCTCCATGCTGAATTTGACAGGTGCGCGGAGTATCCTCCATTTTGGTATACCCCGGCCCTGCCATTGGGATCAGTTGATCCCTGATGGAAAACAAGATGGCCCCGGTGGCCTCTTGCTTTCTATTACCCATTACCTTGTTTTCCCAAAGTCCTGGGAAGCCCTGACTCTGTCCCTTCCCCCTAACTGGCTGTTGGATGGAAGTGCCATATATGGTGTTGTTGTGAAGGCCCAGTCAGACTAGCTGGAGCCTTCCCAGTGATGTACGTTGTGGGTACCTCCTGTGGGTGGGACCTGGGTGAATAGAGTGTGTGACAAATATGCATTCTGTGTTGTGGGTCTCTAGTATCTGGTGGTTGACATAATGACCGAGACAACCCTGCCCGAAACCGGTATGAATGCAGCTTGGAGTGTTGAATGGCTCGGTACTTGTCCCAATACACATAACTTGTTGTGGGTGTCTGGAGAGAAGTGAATGGCCTGAATACCTCGTGTGCCTGATTGGCTGCCTGCCTGCATGAATGCCCATAGTTGTGATTGGATGCTTGAGTGTGACCCAGCGGAATGAATGGGAGATCAACAGTATATCTGGGGACCTCTCACTGCTAGGAATCGTGTTCAGAAGCTGAAGTCCACTACGACGAGTAACTGGATTAACTGACGCTTGACCTTGAAGCCCTGCTGGATGAGAAGAATTGCTGTTGCTCTCCTTCACAATCCGAAAGCTGCTGTGCCTCCAAGGACTGACCCAGAGAGGACCTGGTAAGGCGCCCTCTACCCGAGCTACGAGGGACCATCGTGCACAGCTGATCTCTGCCAACGCTCCCTGGTAGACAGACCTTCGACAGGCTGCCGACCCTATACGGGGACTGCTGCGGAACTCCAAGGAGAAGAACTCGGACTGTTGTCTGCCACTCTCGACGACCGCCGTCGCCGACCGGAGCCGCCGTAGTCCCGTTTGCCTAATAACTTCATTGATCATCGGACGCTTTCGTCTGCATCATCATCCGCTTGTCTCCCGCTGGAGAAGGCTCGACCGTCGACGCGCCGAGGAGCATCCAACGGTGGGTTTCCCGCCACCTAAATACCGCAGAGACGACGATGACTCTTTGCAGTCCAGAACTATTGTCACTAAGGTTCCCCGCACGCCTCTTCCTTGCAGGACGCCAACGCTCTGTCGTCGACGAGCACCGCTAGGAACGAAGCTGCCACTTCCCTGCCATAGTTCACCCTGTTCACTGTCGGACGTTCGACGACCCGTGACTTCTGCCTTAAAGGGAGGGCACTCAAGAAGGGCCGTTGATTCCCCGACACCGAATGCCAAGTTCCCCGACACCTGTCGACAATCCGGGGCTCCCGCCTGAAAGGGAGGCACTCAAGAAGGATCGGTCGGTGCACCGTCGCAGAACTCTACTCAACCAGGTACATTGGGGGGGGTAAAACCTTAACAGGAAGAAGTAAGACTATCAAACATTATATGGATGAGATTTGATACCATTAGTGGTACCACTCTAGACGTGTATAATTTATCATTATTGACTTCCAAGTACAAAGTGCGTTATTGTGATCGTGTACATACCTTTGAATATTAATTATATAAAGACTGTGTTTTCAGTAATACAGTGTGTGGACATTCCTTTGTGGGGGTTCGGGGACTACACTGTACTTAAGAACTGGCCCGCATCACCTCCTGAGAAGCTAGGCCTTGATTGCTCGTCCATTGCTACCTTATAGAGAATCTTGGCTGGTGTCCGCTGTGCCTGTCCTCTACCATATAGAGAGCGGAAGTACAGACACCCCCTACCGGTCTTTACACTGGTAGCAGAAGTGGGATGCTTATGGTTTTAAGACTCAGTGTATAACTGTGCCACTTACAAAATATCCACACTTTATTAGATTAAGGTTTGGGTGTGTACAAAATAACTGCATTACAAGCAATGGAGTCTATTGCAAATGGTAAATTGACTCGGATGAGCTTAGAGGCTCTGCAGAGTGCTTGTGAAGCCAGGGAGTTAGACTTTGTGGATAAGTCTAGGGCTGAGCTGATAGCTGCCCTGGTGGACTACCAGACCGATGGTGAAACTCTTGATGAGGGGGGGGGATGCAACCAATGAGGACTCTGCCCCTGGGGTTTCTACTGAATCTATTTCTGGGAATGCCGCCATTCCTGCTGCCTCTGTTCCAAACCCCAGAAATTCCTTGGAACTTGAGTTATTAAGGATGAAATTGGCCTTTGAATATCGCAAGTTGGAAATAGATGCTGAGCTTAAGAAAGAGGAGCTGGCTCAACAGGTTGAACTCAAGAATAGGGATCTTGAACTCAAAGACAGGGACACTGAATGTCAGAGAATCCAGCTAGAGAAAGCTCGAGTGGAGACTTCAGCGAAACCCAGTGAGAGTGTCAGGTCCCCAGCCACTACATTTATGAAGGATTTGGTTGGTGTGTTTTCGGAGGATTCTGATATCCTCCAATGGATTGAAGCGTTTGAAATGGCTTTTGCAATTCATGATGTTGACAAAAGAGATTTGGCTAAGTGTTTGCTAAGCAGAGTGCCTCAAGCTAGATATGACTGTATTCTGAAGCTGAGTGTGGAAGAACGGGGTCGTATGAGTGTATGAAATCTGCTTTGATTGCCAAGTTTGGCAAGACACCTAGCCAATACCTTAAAAGGTTCAGGGATTTTAAGAAAAGAGAGAATGTGTCTTGGGTCGACTGGGTGAGTGCTGCGCACATGAATATGATGGGGTGGATTGACGGTTACAAGGTGAAAACTTTTGTTGAATTGTCCCACCTATTGTTTTTTGAGCATTTTTCTGAAGCCTGTTCACCAGAGCTGCGTCAGTATGTTGCTGACCAGAACATTTTGGATCCCTTTAAGCTGGCTAGATTGGCTGACAAGTGGGTCTCCCACCGGATGTCCCTTAAGGACTCCAATGGGAAGGACAAGGACAAAGAAAAGGGGGCCTCTCAGAAAGTTGAGGAGTCCCAAAAGCAGTCACAGTCGAATAAACCTAAACCCTCCTCTCCTAAGACCCAAAACTCTAGTGGGGATAAGTCATCTGTGGGTGGGAATAAGAGTAGTGGTCCACCTGCTGCAAAGCAGGCTCCCGGTGGTTCCAGTACCGTAGCCCGCACTCCCGGCACTTGTTGGGACTGTGGGGCTCTGGATCTCAAAAGGGGTGACTCCAAGTGTAAAGGTAAGGCACTCGGAGTACAGGCTGTCAGCCTGACCTACCCTTACCCTATGTCTGAGGTGGAGGCCACTGTCCTCCCCTCCACTACAGGGATCACATTTGGTGCTCCCGTAGAGATTTCCTTAGTGTCCCTTGGGGCCTGTGACCAGTACGCAGAAGTACTGGTGACTATCCCACAGAACACCCATAGATTTTTGAGAAGTGTCCTCCTGAATGGCCAGCCTTCTACTGGTTTAAGAGACACTGGAGCAAGCATGACAGTAGTGGACAGGACCCTGCTCAAGCCAGAGGACTATGTAGATGCTCCTCTGAGAACCACCAGGTTAGCTGGTGGGCTTCCCAAATTATCGCCTGTCGCCCGAGTCACACTCGTAATTGGAGACAAGACAGCAAAGCTTCCTGTCCTGGTTCAGGACAACGTCCCTGCTAACATTCTGTTAGGTAAAGATCTAGTCGAGTTGGGATTGATCGCGATGGTCTTCCCATGACTGCTGCTGCGGTCACTAGGTCACAGGTGACACCGGGTCTGGCTGTGAGTCAGGTACCCGAGCCGAAGGCGCAGCCTAAGGCACGACGAAGGAAGAGCAAGAAGGCCACGTCTGTGGAGGGAGCTCCTTCTCTTCCTGCTGTTCCTACAGCACCCATTGGGATCCATGCTCCGGACGGGCTGGTTCCAGTGGCAAACCATGTCTCAACTCCTGTGGGAGAAGAGGCAGAAGACTCTCCTGTGGGAGAGGTTCTCAACCCGGAGGATCAGCCTGATCTTCAATGCTTGTTAGCTGAAGGGGGACCCTCCCGGGCAGACTTCTGCAAAGGACAGAGGGAGTGTCCCTCTCTCGAGGGTCTGAGGAAACAGGCCCTGTCCCAGGCACAAGGCGAAGTGCCTAGGACTTTCCGGATTTATTGGGAAGGTGAGCTCCTTGTTAGTGAGCCCACTAAGCCTGAACCTGGTGCCATCAAGAGGTTGGTGGTACCCCATGTTTACAGGCCCTTCGTACTGCAGTTGGTGCATGAGGTGCCCTTGGCTGGTCATCTTGGTACCAAGCAGACTAAACAGAGGCTCTCTGCCCATTTCTACTGGCCCCGGATGGGAGTAGAAGGGGAGTCCCACTGCAGGACCTGCCCAACTTGTCAGTTGTCTGGCAAGACTGGAGGCAGTGTCATTGCAGCCATTGCCAGTGGTTGGCACACCGTTTGAGAGGGTGGGCATCGACATCGTCGGTCCCCTTGACCCTCCCACGTCAGGTGGACATCGGTTCATCCTGGTTTTGGTAGATCATGCCACCAGGTACCCTGAGGCTATACCCCTTTGGACTGTTACTGCCAAGGTGGTTGCCCGGGCCCTACTGGGCATTTTCACCCGAGTTGGATTCCCCAAGGAGGTTGTCTCTGACCGAGGATCCAACTTCATGTCTAGTTACATGAAAACCATGTGGAAAGAGTGCGGGGTAACCTACAAGTTCTCCACTTCTTACCACCCAGACCAATGGTCTGGTTGAGAGGTTTAATAAAACTCTGAAGGGCATGCTAGGTGCTTTGGAAGAGCCCCTAAGGAGGAAATGGGATCTCCTCCTGCCATGCCTGCTGTTTGCTTACAGAGAGGTACCTCAAGAGGGTGTTGGTTTCAGCCCCTTTGAGTTGCTCTTTGGACATCCCGTGAGGGGGCCCCCTCGCCTTGATCCGAGAAGGCTGGGAAGCCACCAATCCCGGTCCCGCCAAGCAAGTGGGGGACTATGTGTTAGGCCTCAGACGGAGGATGACACAGATGATGGGACAAGCAACGGCGAATCTCAAGGCCAGCCAGGAATTGAACAAATACTGGCATGACCTTAAATCATCGCAAGTGGAGTGGACTCCGGGACAGGAGGTCCTCGTGATGGAGCCTACCAAGCCTCGGGCATTGGCAGATAAATGGACTGGACCCTTCCGGATAGTCTCCAAGATGGGCGAGGTCAATTATCTGGTTGACATGGGAATCCCAGGGGTAGCCCCTCAGGTATTCCATGTTAATAGGCTCAAGCCGTTCCACAGGCGAGCAGAAGTCTCATGTCTCTTGCTGACTTCAGAGCAAGAAGAGGATGAGAATGAGCCCCTTCCTGATTTGCTGCATAGCAACCCTCAGGATGGCTCAGTGGAGGGAGTGCAGCTCTCTCCAGATTTGACAACTGAGCAGCAGAGGGCCTGCAGGACTTTGCTCCAGCAGTATGCCTCTCTGTTTTCGCTGACGCCAGGCCTTACACCGTGGCGTAAGCACGAGATTGACACTGGTGACTGCGTGCCTGTCAAGAGCAGGATCTACCGAATGTCACATACGGTTAAGAACCACATCCAGGCTGAGGTCGCCAAGATGTTGGATCTGGGTGTTATTGAACCCTCAACCAGTCCCTGGTCCAGTCCAGTGGTCCTTGTCCCCAAGGCAAGTTCCCAGGCCGGTACCAAGGATTGGAGGTTCTGTGTGGACTACAGAGGAGTCAATGCTGTCACCAAAACTAATGCCCACCCATTGCCCAGGGCTGATGAGCTTGTGGACACCATAGGTGCTGCCAAATTTGTGAGCACCTTTGACCTCACCTCAGGCTATTGGCAAATAGCTCTGACGGACCATGCCAAGGAAAAGACGGCGTTCTCAACACCAGAGGGACTCTACCAGTTTAGGGTAATGCCTTTTGGGTTAAAGAATGCCCCTGCCACTTTCCAGAGATTGGTCAATCATGCTCTCAGTGGGCTGGAAGCCTTTTGTGTGGCTTATTTAGATGACATTTCCGTCTACAGTCCCACTTGGGAAGAGCACTTCACACATCTGGGTAGAGTGTTACAGGCCTTAAAAAGGGATAACCTCACTATCAAGGCCACCAAGTGCCAGATAGCTCAGGTGAAAGTCACGTATCTTGGTCATGAGGTAGGAGGGGGTCAAATCCAACCTCTCCCCAGTAAGGTACAGGATGTACAGTACTGGGAGACTCCCACTACTCAAACCCAGGTGAGAGCCTTTTTGGGTCTCACTGGGTACTATGGCAATTTCATGGCGGACTATGGAACCATAGCTGCACCACTGACAGCTCTGACTTCACCTAAGCAGCTTAGGAAGGTCAACTGGACTGAAGACTGTCAGAGGGCCTTTAAAGGCTTGAAAGAAAGTCTGTGTCAGGCACCCGTGTTGTGTGCACCTGACTACAGCCGACCCTTTATCGTCTAGACGATGCCTGCGACACCGGAATTGGAGCTGTCTTGTCCCAGTTAGGTGACAAAGGGAGAGAACATCCTATCATATTCATCAGTAGACAACTCAAGGGTAGAGAACTTAGGTGGGCTACTGTTGAAAAGGAGTGTTTTAGTATAGTTTGGAGCCTTAGGCGTTTTAGGCCCTACCTTACGGGGTCTACCTTCAAGGTCCAAACAGATCATAAGCCCCTAAAGTGGCTTATGCAGATGAAGGGTGAGAACCCGAAACTGCTCAGGTGGTCCATTAGCCTGCAAGGGCTAGACTTCACCATAGAGCACAAAGCAGGGAAGAGTCACGATAATGCAGATGGCCTTTCCAGAAGGTATGTTGACCGTCTGGATGAGGGTGTCTATCCTGTGGGAGATTAGGCACCCTCCACCTCAGTCTGGGGGGGGGGCGACTGTGATGCTGAAAATGCATCGGAGGGACAGGGCCTCCGTATCCTTGTCCTTTACTGCTTTTTCTTGTGTGTTCTGTCGTGTTTTCCACGCAGGAGTTCATGTGGGACTCCTGGCGGTGCAGCTCTCTTTCTTTTGGTTTGGTGAACGGACCCGTGGGATACCCTTATTGCACCCATGGGTGGGGGTACAACCCTGTGCCCCTGGTGTATGTTTTTGGGCACCTGTGTGTGGCCCACAGAGCAGGGTATGGGCTGGTGGCAGCTCCATGCTGAATTTGGCAGGTGCGCGGAGTATCCTCCATTTTGGGATACCCCGGCCCTGCCATTGGGATCAGTTGATCCCTGATGGAAAACAAGATGGCCCCGGTGGCCTCTTGCTTTCTATTACCCATTACCTTGTTTTCCCAAAGTCCTGGGAAGCCCTGACTCTGTCCCTTCCCCCTAACTGGCTGTTGGATGGAAGTGCCATATATGGTGTTGTTGTGAAGGCCCAGTCAGACTAGCGGGAGCCTTCCCGGTGATGTATGTTGTGGGTACCTCCTGTGGGTGGGACCTGGGTGAATAGAGTGTGTGATGAATATGCATTCTGTGTTGTGGGTGTCTAGTATCTGGTGGTTGACACAATGACTGAGACAACCCTGCCCGAAACCGGTATGAATGCAGCTTGGAGTGTTGAATGGCTCGGTACTTGTCCGAATACACATAACTTGTTGTGAGTGTCTGGAGAGAAGTGAATGGCCTGACTACCTTGTGTGCCAGATTGGCTGCCTGCCTGCATGAATGCCCGTAGTCGTGATTGGATGCTTGAGTGTGACCCAGCGGAATGAATGGGAGATCAACAGTATATCTGGGGACCTCTCACTGCTAGGAATCGTGTTCAGAAGCTGAAGTCCACTACGACGAGTAACTGGATTAACTGACGCTTGACCTTGAAGCCCTGCTGGACGAGAAGATTTGCTGTTGCTCTCCTTCACAATCCGAAAGCTGCTGTGCCTCCAAGGACTGACCCAGAGAGGACCTGGTAAGGCGCCCTCTTCCCGAGCTATGAGGGACCATCGTGCATAGCTGATCTTTGCCAACGTTCCCTGGTAGACAGACCTTCGACAGGCTGCCGACCCGAGAAGCACTCGGACTGTTGTCTGCCACTGTCGACGACCGCCGTCGCCGACCAGAGCTGCCGTGCTCCCGTTTGCATAAGAACTTCATTGATCATCGGACGCTCTCGTCTGCATCATTATCCGCTTGTCCCCCGCTGGAGAAGGCTCGACCGTCGACGAGCCGAGGAGCATCCACCGGTGGGTTTCCCGCCACCTAAAGACCGCAGAGACGCCGCCGACTCGATGCCCTTGCTGGGCCACAGTTCTTCATCATCTCTTTGCGGTCCAGAACTATTGTCACCGAGGTGCCCCGCACGCCTCTTCCTTGCAGGACGCTAACGCTCTGTCGTCAACGAGCACCGCTAGGAACAAAACTGCCACTTCCCTGCCATAGTTCACCCTGTTCACCGTCGGACGTTCGACGACCCGTGACTCCTGATTTAAAGGGAGGGCACTCAAGAAGGGCCGTCGATTCCCCCGACACCGAACGCCAAGTTCCCCGACACCTCTCGACGATCCGGGGCTCCCGCCTGAAAGGGAGTCACTCAAGAAGGATCGGTTGGTGCATCGTCAGAGAACTCTACTCCACCAGGTACACTGGGGGGGTAAAACCTTAACAGGAAGAAGTAAGACTATCGAACATTATATAGACTGGGCTTGTGTTGTATATCTTTATTTACAGGTTGCCCAGGTGGGGGGATCTCCACACAGAACTGCGCCTAGCGGTAGGGGTCATTGTTCTGCCTATTGTTTCAACCATCTTACGTTCCTGCCTAACTCTATTGCTGGTTTATTCGTTATTGATCTGTGTGACATTTTAACTGTACAGTTGATGCACTTTAATGAGATTTGATACCATTAGTGGTACCACTCTAGACGTGTATAATTTATCATTATTGACTTCCAAGTACAAAGTGCATTATTGTGATCGTGTGCATACTTTTCAATATTAATTATATAAAGACTGTGTTTTCAGTAATACAGTGTGTGGACATTCCTTTGTGGGGGTTTGGGGACTACACTATACTTAAGAACCAGCCCGCATCACCTCCTGAGAAGCTAGGCCTTGATTGCTCGTCCATTGCTACCTTATAGAGAATCTTGGCTGGGGTCCGCTGTGCCTCTCCTCTACCATATAGAGAGCGGAAGTACAGACACCCCCTACCGGTATTTACAGACGTATAGATAACCTGGAAAAGGTGCTGATAAGTAAAAGAGCATGCCCTGGGGCACTTGACACCCTTAGGGACTGGTGAAGGAAAGCAATGCTCAGATACAGAAGTAGAGAGAAACATGCGCGTAGGCATAAGTCAAAGATGGAGAAAGCTGAGGAGAAGGAGGAGGAGGAGTGGAGTAACAGCTTGAGAAAGGCAAGGCGGCGCGATGAATTAAACATAGAAAAAATATATCCACAAAGAGAGCTACGCACATCAGACAAATTGATAAACAGAATTTTAACTGAAACAAAACAGGGCCCGAGGAGTGAAACGAAACAGACCACGACAGTAGCTGTCACTCAACCCCCTCCCGTTGCTCAGCTCCTCCCAACGCCAGCACAACCACAGGCTGCATCAGACACTGCACTGCCCACTAGCCAGCCAGCCCCAAGTGTTTTGCAATTACCACAGCCCCAATAGACGAGCCCCCCTCTCACTGCCCCCTCCACACCTTCTGATCAAGAGGGCGCCACTGTTCCGACTGCCCCTCCCATGAGTGGAATTGAGCAGAATGAATGTATGAGAGTAACTCATAGCGCGATCAGCAAAGAAAGAAAGCGTGAGCTGCAAGAACAAGCAGAGATATATATAGACGAGCATGATGAGGGATCCACCCGAGCGTCACTGTGTGACTTCAGAAGGAACAATGAAATGCAGGTATTGTTGGAATGCATGGGGAAATATTTGGCGGGACAGTTGAAAAAGTTAATTGGAAAGTTACCACTGCAACGATTGTTGGATTTAAATGCATTAGCCCGTTGTAGAGGGAGAGATGAGGAGATAAAAGAGCATGTAGATAGACTGTTTGAATTGAAGAATGAACTTGATGAAGAATATTCTGAAGTATTCGCCACACCGGGGAATAAGAGAAAAAATATTGAGAGAGGCAGGAAGAAAGCGTTAGGATTGTATATGCAGAGATCCTTGCCGCCACCGGGACAGATAGGTGATAGACGGAGATTGCAGGTGTGTGTGCGGGAAGCAATGAGATGGATGTCAAGTCCTAGAACTTCGGTAGGAGAGATAAATGAGATATGTAATTAGTATCCTTTGCGAATAAGAATAGAAGCGCTGCAGACGATAGTAGGTGTTGTTGCTCCAGCAGGTAGCAGGACACAACAAGGAAAGGGTAAATGCACAGAACAGGGGAAATTCAAGTATGCATGGAGGGCATTTGGGATTAAACCAATGTGCATATTGCAGGGAGGAAGGACACTGGCGGGCACAATGTCCGCACTTGCAAAATAGAGGCGGAAATGGTCAGAGAAGGCCTCATAGAAGGCACAGAGAAACAAATAGTCATATCAGACATCACAGCATCAGAATGATCAAGGGAATAGTGCACAAAATCAAGGCCAGGCTCTGAATCAAAATATACAGAATCAAAATCAGCAAGGTGCACAAATGGGAAATAGAGGAAGAGGGGGGAACATTTTTGATACTCAGACAGGTGCATACTATAATAACAGTGGAGATTACACATCAGATGACGTGTTGTTACCCTAATAGGAATGCCCAGGACACGGGTCGGAACCAGTATCCATTCCCGTGAATCAGAAAGGACCCTACGTAGAAATGAAGATAGGGAATGAAGAGCATAGATTCCTGTTAGATACGGGGGCACAAAAGTGCTCGATAGATCATCATTTGGTTCCAGACATAACTCTGTCAGGGCGACAGAATATCTCAGTAGGGTTCGCAGGTACCCCAGTAATGAACCCCGAGTCAAAATCAGTAGCAGTGACAATAGGGCCTTTTTCTGAACATTGTCCATTTCTTTTAACAGAGCATTGTGGAGAGAATCTTTTAGGGTTAAATCTATTGAAAAAACTGAGTGCAGTTATCCATTGTACACCAGATGGGGTATTATTGACTATTTTTCCCCAGATTATGCCGACTTCTGAATTTGTGACAGAACCTTTAACAGGAGAATTAAGTACAGTGCCAACTTGTATTTAGGCCGTGAATGACAATGATGTGGGATGTTTGAAAATAGAGCCAGTAAAAATCAAATTGAAAGAAGGAATAACGCTACCGTGTATTCCACAGTATAAAATTTCAGCAGAAGGAGAAAAAGGATTGAAAAGTATTGTTTTTCATTTGGTGAAACTGGGAGTGATTGAAGAAATAACAGGTAGCGTGTTTAACAGCCCCATTCTTCCGGTGTACAAGAAAGCGGGTAATGAGGTACCGTACCGTTTTATTATTGATCTCCGTGCACTGAACAAAGTGGTAGATCCCCAATTCCCGTTAGTGCCAGACGTCACTACGATCTTGACAATGATCCCTGCATCAGCAGAATATTTTAGTGTTGTTGATTTAAAAAACGCCTTCTTCAGCATTCCAGTACACAAAGAAAGCAGGTATTTATTCGCTTTCACTTCAGGAGGACGATCATTCACACTTACACACATACCACAAGGCTATACTGAAAGTACGAGCATAAATAGTAGAGCATTGAAAGAACAGTTGGACATGTTAGAATTACCAGCAGACTGTGAATTGCTACAATACATTGACAATTTATTAATCGCTGCTGACACGGAAGAGATGTGTAAAAAAGGTACTATTTTACTATTGACCCATCTAGCTGCGCATGGCCATAAAGCGATCCTAAAGAAATTCCAATACTGTCAGAAAGAAGTAGCTTACTTGGGTTACTTACTTTCCAAAGAAGGGAGAAGATTAACGCCTGAAAGAATAAAGAGCATTTCTGGTATGCCTATCCCAACGACACAGAAAGGTGTGAGAGCTATAATAGGCATGGCTTCATATTGTCGTCAGTGGATTGTGAACTTTGCTTTGATTGTGAAGCCAATGGTGGAGGTAACAAAGAAAAATGCTGTGGTACCTTTGCAGTGGAATGAAGAGTGTCAGAAAGCTTTTGATTTGCTAAAAAACATTTTGAGTTCTGCTCCAGTTTTGGGCACACCGAATTATGAAAAGGTTTTTAGGCTATTTGTGCATGAGAACGAAGGATGCGCGTTGTCTGTCTTAACACAGGAATGAGGTGGAAGAAATAGGCCGTGCGGCTATTTTTCTTCTGCGCTGGACCCTGTAGCACGCCCACTACCACGATGTTTGCGACCTGTTGCAGTGGCTGCTGCGGCGGTGAAACAAACAGAAGGGATGATATTGGAGCACACCTTAATCTTGATGGTGCCACATACCATAGATGTTCTACTCAATAGAACGCAGATGCAACACCTCACCTCTGCTAGATTGACTAGATATGTAATTGTATTGTTCGCGCCCCACATCCAAATTATGAGGTTTAGCGCTTTGAATCCAGCAGAATTAATGCCAATGCCCGGGGAAACAGTGGTGGGACTGAATCAGCTCCCCATGATTGTTTAATGGTTACTGAGGAAGAAACAAGAGGGAGAATTGATTTGAGTGATACACCCCTAAAAGAACCAGAAGGGGAATTGTTTTGTTACAGCTCTTGTTTTAAATTACCTGATGGCACATCAACTGCCACATACGCTGTCACCACATTAAAAAGCGTTGTGGAGAGTAATAGAATTCCTTACAACTCCCCCCAAGCAGCAGAGATAATTGCCTTAACAAGAGCTTGTGAAATTTCAGAGAACTTGAGCGTAAATATCTATACTGATAGCCAGTACGCCTTTGGTGTAGTCCATAACTTTGGCCGATTATGGGCCGAGAGAGGTTTCCTAACATCCCATGGGGCTAGAATACAACATGGCCCTCTGATTGTGCGATTCCTGTCTGCACTTACGTGTCCAAAGCACCTGGCAATAATGAAATGCAAGGCGCATACAAAAGTGACATGTAACGTGGGAAAAGGAAACGCATTTGCAGACAAAATTGCGAAACAGACTGCGACTGACTTGAATACAAAAATGTTGACAGTAAAATCGGAGGAGGTGCCCTGCATGATAGAAAATGGAATTGTAACTGTTAGAGAAATGCAGGCGGAAGCTACCGCCGATGAAAATACAGGGATGGGCCAAGGGCTCTGCAGAATTGGATTTGGAGGGATGTTGGGTGGACAAGAAAAGCGGGAATTGGATGTTACCAAATGCTTACGTAAATGCAATGGTTACAATGGCTCACAGTCCCACACACATCTGTGTGAAGAAAATAGTCCAACATTTAGCCACAGTTTGGGAAAATCCCCTTATAAAAAAGAATGCAGAGAGGTTGGTCCAAAACTGCATTACGTGCTTACAGCACAATGTGGGAAAAGGAAAGGTGACTCCAACGGGAAGTTTCGGACCTCCCTCTATGCCATTCAAAGTAATTCACTTTGACTTTATAGAAATGGAAAGGTGCCAAAATCTGAAGTACGTTCTAGTGATCATATGTGCATTTAGCAAATGGGTGGAAGCGTATCCTATGAAAGATTTCACAGCAATGAGCACAGCAAAAGTAATGCTAAAAGAGTATTTCTCTAGCTTTGGTCTCCCCCGTGTCATATGGTCGGACAATGGTCCGCACTTTGTGGCTGCAGTGATATTACAGATTTGTGCAGGATTACAGATCGATAAGAGATTCCACAGTTCAAGACATCCGAGTTCGGCCGGTCTTATTGAACGCAATAACGGAATTCTAAAGTCCAAGATCAGTAAGATCTGTGCGGGCAGCAAATTGAGTTGGGTAGATGCCTTGCCAATAGCGTTACTATGCATGCGAACGTCAGTGCAGGCCAGAACTGGGCTCTCCCATTATGAGATCATAATGGGGAGACCAGCGAATGTGTGGTGCGCACCCCAGCCGAGGAAAATGAGTGAGATCGAATACCCCGTTCTCAGCATTTACTGTAATTTGTTAGTAAAAAAACTGCGTTTGATTCATCAGCAGGTGCAGAAGGCATTACCGGTGTGGTATACTGGACCAGGACATGCATTGGAGATAGGCACCTGGGTGCTGATAAGGAACTTCGAACGGAAAACATCGCTAGCACACAGGTGGCATGGGCCGTATCAGGTACTATTAACCACGCAGACAGCACTACGCATGGATGGACGCAAGGCGTGGATTCATGCCACGCACGCCAAGAAAGTCCCATCGCCATTCGACACGTCAACTGATCGGGACAAAGACCAGAAAGAGACAACAGCGGTTCCAGAAATGGAAAATGCCATTACCAGTCCTTTGCCACGGAAGTTACCTGCTCCTGGAACAGAGCCTGATGAGATTGCCATAAAAACGGAAAAGCAAAGAGTGCCTCAACGTTGTCCAGCAGATTCTGCATCACTGCTGGCCGACTTCAAATGCATACCTCTGTGGCGCCCACCATCTTCTGCTGCGCCACAGCCTGCATTGTCGCCTGTGCACCCATCATCATCTGCCATTGTGCCCCAGGCTGACTCCAAGCTCGAGACCGGAAGTGCCCCCGCACTATTTGTTGATCACACGGTACCAGGAGCAAATAGGTACAACCTGCGGAGCAGAAAGGAGTGGTCACATTTTTCATCTCTTGGTGAATTTCTTTCCTCTGTTTCCTATTTGCGGAGGAAGTGGGAACCGAGGGCCTAGAGGAGGGTGGCGTAAGAGTTGTGCAAATTAGACAGCTCACGAAACGCAACTCCTCGGTGCTAAATCCATGTGTCAGGAACCCGGGGCGCACGTGGTACAAAGGAAGCTGCTCTGAAATTCTAGAGCAATGTGCAAAATGCACAGAGGCCTTGCCAGATGAACAGGCAATCCAGGCAGACAGAAAACTGGCATAAAAAGATTGTAGACATTGATTGAACTATTTCAACATCTGGAGAAGCACAAGAGCAAACAATATTCACGACGAGCACAGCGGAAGAAGAAGGACAAGAGAAGAATGCCGGAACCTGCAAATGCCTCCTCTTGCACCAATGCTGATAGCGATTTAAACGTAGTACATAATGTGAAAAAAGGACATGGTCGAAAGAATTGTATGCTGGGTCTAACCATAGTAATGTGCATAATGAGTATATTAGCCCCAGTGTTGACCATAACAGTGTTATAGTACCTAGAGGAAATGCACCCTCTTGAAGTACTTTTGCCCATGATGAATATTTCGACAACGGAAAGCCCAGTCCATGTGATTTCCTCTACCTTGTCCCCAATAGAAGAGAAACATAAGGAAGGATATGGGAACAACACATTGCTGTTAATAATGAATATGACACACTCAATCCTAAGAAAAAATAATTGTTGGGTTTGTGCCCACCTGCCGCAGCGTGGTGGTCAAGGAATAGGATGGTATGTACAGCCCCTGCCATTAACTTCTGCATGTTATGCTTCTCTGAGTGCCCTATATTATGGGAAATGGAACAAAAGTGAAACTGGTCAACTAGATAAAACAAATATGAATGAATTTGAGGAAGTAATTCTGAAACTGGTGGGTTGCTCTGTGTTCCAAAAAAGACGATTAATTACACCAGCAATAATGCCACAGGATAGATTGTCTGTACCTTATAGAACTTCTGTGATCACGTTCCACATGAACCCACATGGGAATAAGGATTCCCCCCTACATATACAGTGAATTATAACCATCATTCTGTCGCATTCTGTCTAAAGAAAGAGGGTTCTTTCCAGGTAGGAACATTTACCAGATGCAGGAATATAGCATTCCTTGATAAAGAAGTGGAACTAATATATGTGGGAGATCCTGTGTATTTCATATGTGGAGAAAAAGCATATCCTTGGTTACCTAGGAATTGGGGAGGTACGTGTTATTTGGGATTTCTGTTCCCTGAGGTGTTTCTTTTAAAAACATCAGACATAACCAAATTGACTAGGTCACGACCTCGCCGTAATATTGAAGACAGGTTGATTGTAGAGGACATAGTAAAATCATTCATACCTTTTTGGGGCCAGGCGATAAACTCTTATAACATAAGATGACTGTCTAGGATATTAGAAGAAACAATAAATGGAACCACTGATATATTATATAATATGACTTTTGAAGAAAAAAGGAATTAGATTAATGGCACTACAAAATAGAATGGCCCTTGATATAATCTTAGTTGATCGCTGCAGTGTTTGCAAAATCGTCGGATCAGCATGCTGCGCATTTGTACGTGACTCCTTCCCCACGATTTTTGAGGCGATAAGAAAATTTCATGTGTTAAGTTCCGATCTTCATCCCCCTGAAGGCGGTTGGCAATTGAGCATAAGCTCCTGGTTCTGGGAAGTGTTGCGATCCTGGGGATGGAACCTATTTGCAATCCT
This sequence comes from Ambystoma mexicanum, assembly GCF_040938575.1. Classification (NCBI taxonomy): domain Eukaryota; kingdom Metazoa; phylum Chordata; class Amphibia; order Caudata; family Ambystomatidae; genus Ambystoma; species Ambystoma mexicanum. The sequence continues at coordinate 1,199,865,642 of NC_090936.1, read as the reverse complement.
AGTAGCAATCCTAGGAATATTTATGACATGTTGTTGTTGCATACATTGTCTCCCCATAATATGTACTGAAATTAGCGAAGTGTGTGTACAAATGATGGAACAAAAGAACATTACTAAACTAAGCACTCGCCATAGTAACGAATCTGAAACCATTAAATAATTCATGGCAATTGATATTATTAATAATAACAAGGAGACAACAAGTGTACATGAGTCCGAAGTTGAATCAGATTCCGAATCTAATCCAAATACTTGGTCGGAGGAGGATGCAATGTATGGATGAGACGTTTGGCTTACGGCCAAGAGGAGGGTTTTTCAGTCCAGAAAAACTAAGAACCCCTTGAGGGTCCGGAAATGAATGATAATTGGTTGGCCGAAGACCAACTGCCTCATTTACAGTGTAAGAATATATATTCATTAGTCATTAGTTATAGCTAGAGTGAAGCCATTTTAAGATGACCAGAATCGCCATTTTGTTTTCTCTCTCTGCTCTCTCTAACATTGCCACTTTGCCTCATGTAAAACTGCTTTGCTGTAGATATTATTTCGCTTCAATGGTCCAAGGCTAAGAAACATGTTAAAACATTACACTGGAGAGCCAGACAGGATTGCCCGATTTCCTCCCTCTCGTATCCTTGAAGAAAGGGAGCAGGGCATATATCAGTACCCGAATGCCTCCGAGTCTCCTGAAAGAATAGCAATGTACGAAACTAGCATTTAAAGAGTTGAATTATGATCTTCTTTACGGCGCCCCTTTCTGAGCCCAGTGAGGCCCCGGAGAGCGGGCTGACTTCTAGAGCGAGAATCAAAACTTAGAGATAGGGAGGCCTGGTATGTGCCAGTCTCCTACGTGAGAAAAACAAAAACGCTGTGTTCTTGCAAACAAAGAATGGTGTCTGTAAAAATGGAGATTGCAAACTGTTACTAATATGGTGGTCTGAAGTGTCATATTTGTCATGATGGTCAATCATCGCCTCTAATTCAAAGGGAAATGAATTGGAGCGGCATAAATTGTGTCATTGCTGATTGTAAGGTGCTCCTTTTGTATATATGTAACTGATGTACGACTCTTTTTTGCTTGCGTCCCCCGAGGTCTGTTAGACACATGTCACGGGGCGTGGGACCACTTGCCCAATTGGAACCATTTGTATTGCAATAAATCCTAGATTTTGGGAACAGAACCTTGTGTTTGGCGTATCTATTCGTGTGTGGTGACTGTGCCTTGTTTCCACATTCGAGGGGCCCTCAGGGGCCCCTTCACTGATAATTCATCTTTTCTGTCCTCAACTGTTCCATCATGTTAAAGGACCTCTAGATAACTCCTGTGCTTAAGAAGAAGACACTTGATCCTGAAGCTGCAGGTACCCTTCATCCTATTACGAACGCCCCTTTTTTGTTAAATCCTTTGGGCAGGAATGCATACCTGCAGCTTCAGAAATACATTCATAGTTACCATCTGCTTGGAAGTCAACAATCAGAGTTTCGAGACATGCACGGAACTGATACCTCCATGCTTGAATTAAGGGCAAATCTGGTTCATTTTTTTTTTTTCAAACAGTTGTTTTTTATTTAGTTCGATCAACAAACTTTTACAACTTTTTTTAAAAGAACGAAAAGTATTAAGTAATATTTACAGTAGAATGTTACATATGGTTAGTTAGTGCTATTCTTACGTTGTACAATTGATTGATACGTATAATTTCTATTTCACTTTGTAGTAACTTAAAAATATATAAAAAAGAACTTTTACTTAAAGTAATATAATACTATAGTTTCAATTTTAAAGGAAGCCTCAATTTGGTGATGAATCTCATAACAGCAATTCTTTTCGCTCAGACAGTAACTCAAAAAGGGCATATTTGACAGATTACAAAGAATGTTTCACAACTAAAGACGTCTTTTTCAATTTTAAAGTGACAGTGGCAGAACAAAAGAGACCAACTCCTAATTTGTATTCAGTATTTGTATCAATAAGTACTTGCAATTAACCATTAAGCAATTTACATTTAGCTCAGGTCAAAATTCACACCTTGCAACTTGTGATACATCGTCTCAAGTTGACAATTTATAATTGCTAACAGTCTGCCAAGAGACAGGATGAGACTTGTTCTGGTTCCCCACATGAAAGCTATCCAAAGCCACTCTCTTTCAAATGGATTTAATCCTAGATCTCGGGGGTCGAAAATCAACAAGCGAATTGTCTCGAAGTGCGGGCAGTAGAATACTAGATGTTTTGTACATTCAGGTGTAATTGCATTATGACATAATCTACAACCCAATTCACTCATAGATTTCAGATGAGGATGCCAACAACTAATTCTTTCAAGAGTTAATAGTTGATTTAGTTTAAATCGAAGATAACTCTCTCTAGCTTTGTTGCATGGAAATTGGATTAGATAAGGTTTCAGGGGAAGTCTAGTGGTACTGAATTTGGCGGCTTCTTTATAAAGATTAGTTTCAGACATCCCAGTTAAAGTTTTGCACCAGTCATGCTCGAAGGTGCGAAATTTAACATGTGTTTGTCGAAACTCCAAGTCTGAGGGTTTTAGTGCAATTTCATCTAGCAACAAAATAATACGTTCATAGTATCTTGTAATGGACGTGGGTGAGGTGCTAGACAACAACTGTCCAAGATCCTAATATAGGCAGTTTGGTGGAGGATATAGCATCTTGGCTAAATTCGCTAGTTGCCGCCAGTTGTATTGTGCTGATAATGCAGTAAGTCCAAGTTCCTGTCGCAGTACATTATTAGGAATAGACATAGACAAGCGCAAGGCCCCCTTCCACAACTGTCCTTGAAGCTGATCAAGAAAGTTGCCAATATTTGCTAGGCACATATTCAAAGCAAATAGTAGTATTGATTCAACTTTCAGGAGGTAGAATTGGATTAGTGGGAGTAGAGAGAATTTACAATACTTGATGTATACCATCCTCATTTGGGTCGCAAGAGGAGCTGCTTTCTTATTCAGTGCCTCTTTCCACATTGCCATAGAATTCAAATTGATTATGGTATAACCAAGATATTGGATCGAAGAGACTATGGAGATAGGAAAGTTCTCAATCGTCCATTTGTAAGAAGAAAATTTCCTCTTTAGATTTCTGAATACAACAATGTGTGATTTTTCTACGTTGCAGTTTAAGTTGTGATTTTTGCAATCTGGCTCATTGTTGATAGAGGCCGATTGCTATGCTCATGCTCCTTGACTTCTTGTCAGCATTCAATCTAGTCAATCAATCAGTGCTGCTTAAGAGGCTAGCGGAGATTGCCAACATAGACTGCTACAGCCAGGATAGGCTCTTTTCTTGGTCTTCAGTCTACAAGCGTGTTGGCTGGTGACTTTAAGGCACCACCTGAGACACGGTTCTGTGATATACCACAGGGTGCATGCCTTTCTCCAATACATTGCAATATTTACACCTGTCCACTTTTTGATCTCTTGGATAGTGTTGGAGTTAAATACACCAATTACACATCTGACAACCAGATCATTTTCAAGGTGACGGGGAATTACGATCCTGATACATCCAACATTAACCAGACATATGTGCTGATCCAAACATGGATGGCCATTAATTCTCTTGCACTTAATAACAACTAAACAGAGTTGCTGATTGTGGACTCTGCTCAATGTTTGAGAAAATTGGCTGAAAAATACAGGCAGTTTAAGATCAATAACTGCTCCTTCCCAGTTGTGTCATCTGTGAAAACCCTAGGTGTCTATCCTGATTTGAATTTGACAATGAAGATAAATGTTGTGCATGTGAAATCCTCATGCGCCTACATCACTAAATTGCTTAGAAATATTAAGCCTTTTCTGTCTGGAACTAATTTGTCATTGGTGGCATGTGCTCTGCTCAATTCTAAAATTGACTACTGTACCAGCTTAATTGTGGACACATCGAAAGCCAACTTGAAAACCTTGCAGGTTGCTCCAAATGGTGCATTGAGAGGAGTGTGTCGTTTAGGCAGGACTCATCATGTCACCAAGGCCAGAAAGTCACTTCACTGGCTGCCTGTCCAACAGAATCACATATACAATTCTTTCTCTCACACACACATTTCTTGCAGGCAAGTCAGTAGGCTACTTGCCAGGTTGGTTGCATGATGCCCCTGTGGTTGGATCTCTTCGATCTAATGGAAGCAACATGCTTTCCTTCCCTGGCTTTAAATTGAAAGGCTTTGGAAGAACAAGCTTTGAAGTGCACCTGGTCTGTGGAATTCTCTCCCATCGATGTACGGGCTTTTGAACCCTGATAAAACTGAAATCATGTTGTGTGGCAATACTTCCCTTCTCCCACAACTGCTCCCATTGCCCCCCTCGCATGACCCCTCGCACGACCCCTCCTCCCTCCAATATAGTCAAAAACCTAGGCTGCACTATGGAATCAGGCCTAACCCTCTCCCGTCAGATCAATAATGTTTCAAAATGCTGTCACTACCACCTGAAACTTCTTAGATGCATTTTTCCTTACCTCTCCTACCCCACAGACTCGCCGCTGTTATATCTATTGTTATGTCGAGACTGGACTATGTCAACTCCTTATACCTGGGAGCACCGGCATACCAAAACAACAAACTCGAAAGAGCTCAAAACTCTGCGGCCAAACTCCTCCTTGCCCTGGAACAGAGTCTGTATCTCTGCGCTCTCTGCAACCTCCACTGGCTCCCTGTCAGACGAAGGGCCACCTTCAAAACCCTATGCATTACCCACCGAGCAGTGCACAAGACCAGCCCAACCTAACTACAGGAGAAGATAAAGCCCTACCTCCCATCATGCACCCTAAGATCAAGCACTCAAGCACTGCCCTCTTATCAGTGATTCCAACCTCCAATTCTTTTACGATCCGAGGATCCACCTTCTCAACCTTGGCCCAAACTATGTGGAACTCATATCCCCCCACACACATTCATCACATCCAAAACTACATGGCCGTCCGCAAAACTCTAAAAACCTGATTCTTTCCATAATGCTGATTAAGACCATCTAAATTGGATGAGACCTTGCAACCTACAGACAAATGTTCAAAGAGATCCCGAGCAATGATGCCTCTGAAAGAGACTACTGAGTCACTAATAGGGTCACTATGAACACAGCAACTGAAAACGCGCAGTGAAATCTGGAATAATGGGCTCGTAAGAATAAAACCTCCACTCCAGACACTCTCCTCTCCTATTACTATGCTCACTCTCTACTCTACACCAACACACACTTGAGCGCAGCTACACGCTTCTATCAATTTCGGCCTAGCTGCTCACATATGAACATTACTTCATGAACACCTCAACATTCTGATAGAACGCAGCTATACCACATGAAAATTAGCCTAGCTGCACACATAAGCGTCCTACATAGGCCTTACATAGCCAGAACCCAGTCTTTGTGACCAAACTCCAGACTGCACACATTAAACTGATACCAAATACCACCACACCGAATGCTAGGATGCAGCTACCATCAGCCAATCGCATCAGCTGCACACATGATCAGTGCACCCAAGCACTCAAGCACCCTATGACACCTACTCCCTCGAATGACTTGGACTGCGATCCCTGAGGGCGTTCAACACACCAGAGCTTTGAGGTCATACCATATGTAGAGTGCTATAAAAATGCATAACTATATTGTGTGCCGAGGGGGCGTGGCTTGGCGCCGATGGCGAGCGGTAGCTGATCCGCCGAGCTCCGGCCGAGACGCCGTTTCCTGATCCTTTTTCTCCGGCTCGCGTGCGACCCCGACTTCTGAGAAGGAACGAGCGGTTGGGCGAAGCAGCCCTGCACCTGAATAGTTGTTGGGCCCACCAAATTGGACCCCCCTGAGACTCCGGTGGCCCTGAATCGGTTCTCCCCCCCTCCCGTTCTTACTGGATCCAAGATGGCGCCCCGCACAGCATAGCGGTGCCTGCGAGGGGTACCCCCTCCCCCAACGGATTCCAGGGCCCGGCGGGGAGAGGCAGCAGCAAAAGAGAGGCTCCGCTCTTCTAGAGACCACCTCTACGGACCACACCATCACACACGGGGGCAGACCACAGCTCACGGCCCGATATTTGGCCAGGTGAAGGGCCCCACCAGTGATCTCACAAGTGAACTAACTTTTGAGGCCTAAAAACACCCGCAACCATCGCTCCAAGATGGCCGCCAAGAACAAGACCAGAGCCGCCACCATGGACTCCTTTGTTTCCACCAGGGCGAAGACCCCCACTCAATCCAAGGCCAGCTCCTCTGAAGTTGCCCAGTCGAGCGAAGAGGTGGCGGCCGATAACCACTCTCAGATACTTGATGCTATAGCCTCGCTAAAGACGCATATAGACTCCAAGATCGACGAATTCAAAGTCGATATTCAACTGATCCGCCAGGACGCTCGCAACTTAACGGAGAGGGTCGCGACCGTTGAACAGTCGGCAGAGGAAGCCTCCACGGCCATCACAGCCATAAAGTCCGAAGTTGTCCTCCTGAAGAGGAAAGTCACCTTTTTGGAGGAAAAGGCGGAGGAGGCCGAAGGTCGGGCCAGACGGAGCAATATCAGGATCCTGGGGGTCCCGGAGGGGAACGAGGGAGTAAATACCACATCCTTCGTCGAAACCCTTCTGCTACAAGAAATAGGGGCCGGCAAATTGACCCAGGGATTCTCTGTCGAAAGGGCCCACAGATCCCTTCAGAGGCGCCCTCCCCCCGGATCGCACCCCAGACCCATAATCGCTAAGATACTGAACTTTCAGGACAGAGAAACTATCTTACGGCGATCCAGGGAGGGGGGCCCCATCGAGCGAGGAGACTCCAAAATCTCCATTTATCCGGACTACACGCAGAAGGTACAAAGAGAGCGGAACTCATTTGTCCCGATAAAAGCCCGGCTCCGACAACTGAACCTAAAATATAGACTACTTTATCCATCGCGCCTAAGGGTTGTCTACAAGGAGAGAGTGGTATTTCTCGAGAACCCAGATGCGGCCAACATGTGGCTTGAGGATAATAACCTGGCGGATGGCAAGGACAACTCACAGACTGAGACCTAACCCCCCAGCGACCCCCATGTAAGAAACATCGCACGTGAGACCGGAATACAGAAGATAATCCAACTACAGTTTTTTCATTTGGAAACGGCCTCGTTCGGCTCTGCCGCCAGGCCCTTGCCCCACCCCCAGCGTAGTATTTACCCGGTCTGGGCACCCGCCTGACCCAGCTCGCGCCCGACTCCCGGATGGGCTCCGACGGCTCGAGAGCGCCTGAGCACCGCGACAATGTTGTAGTTGCTGGGCGCACCAGTTTAAGTTTTGTTGTTAGTTTTATTAGTTGTACAGTCTTCATGCCTCTTTTGCCAACGCAGACCGAGATGGGTCTGGGACATGACACCGATGAACGAAATGCAGTGGTATCCCCCCTGCAGCCCACCCGAACAAGACTAAAGTGGAGTCGGACCCCAGAGTCCCACACCAAATCTGAAACTCGAACCGGATGGCGGCACAGCTTACTGTAATGACCTGGAATGTGCGGGGCATGGGCTCATACCTCAGGCGCAATCGTATACAGTCCTACCTCAGGAGGAAGAAAATCTCCATTGCACTCCTTCAAGAGACTCACCTCACGACGGAGGCCATGTCTAAAATTGCAGACCGATGGGCTGGGACTGTTAGAGGGTCCCCCTACTCTAAATACGCCAGAGGGGTGCTAATATGGATAAGCCCGGACGTCCCCTTCCAGATGGAGGGAAGTGAACAAGATAAAGAAGGGAGATTCACAGCGATTTGGGGCACATTGGAACAAACCCCAGTCTGCTTCATCAACTCTTACTTCCCTCATCACGGGATATCGGCGTACCTCGCCACATTGATAACGAAGCTGACTCGGTACCGGGACCGCACCTTCATATGGGGAGGGGACTTCAACTGTGTTGCTGACACGAGTGCAGACAGATCGCTGCCCCCCCCACGCCCGAGCAGCCTCACATCCGGTGCCTTGAGGGAAACTCTGGAGCAACTCAACTTAGTGGACATCTGGAGGGAACACCATCCGACCGACAGGTCCTACTCCCACTACTCAGCTCCACACGGAGTTCACACAAGAATTGACTATCTGTTCATCAATAAGGAACTTACCCCACACATAGCAACCACAGAATACCTGGGGCGGACGATCTCCGACCACTCCCCACTGACCATGTTATGGCAAATGAGAGGCCCCAGACCCCCGATCCCCATGTGGAGGATGCCGACCGCGGCACTTGCGGACCTCGAGTTCAGGGAAACCCTTGCCGAAAAATTGGAAGAATACTTGGAGAACAACATCGGTTCGGTCCCCTCCTGGGGCACATTATGGGAAGCAATGAAGGTGGTGACCAGAGGCGAAATCATATCGAGAGCCGGCGGAACTCGCAGGCAGTTGCGGAGAACCCTGGAAGCACAGGAAGCTGAGATCTCCCGACTGGAGTCCACATGCGACAACTCTATGGAGACAGAGACCAAGCTGAAGGAAGCCCGCACAGAGTGTCAGCAGGCATGGGAAAGACTGGAAAAATTTGATTTCGCCACGCACACCGCCAGATCTCATAAAGAATCGGACAAACCGGGAAGACTACTAGCATGGCTCTGCAAACGGGAACACCCCAAACATCTCCCAGTGGAGATACGGGACGCTAATGGGTCATCCCACTCGACTCAGCTAGGGATCAATGAAGCCTTTGCTAAATTCTACACAGAACTGTATACCCACAAGACCCAGATTCCTGCTGCAGACATCATAGACACACTCGAGGAGATAGAACTTCCCCACATTTCGCTCGAGCAGAGAGAGGAGCTGGAAACCGAGATCACTCTTGAGGACGTTCAAGGGGCAATCAGGTCCCTCTCCAACAACAAAGCCCCTGGCAGTGACGGCCTCCCACCTGAGTTCTATAAAGCGTATGAGTCCATCCTTGCCCCAGTTCTCCACGAGGTCTACCAGGAGGCACACACGGATGGGATTCTCCCCAACACCATGAAGGAAACCATAATAGTCCCCATGCTCAAGCCACACAAATCGCCCACCGACTGTGAGTCCTATCGCCCTCTGGCTATGCTAAACTACGATGCCAAGATCCTCACATCCATATTGGCCCGCAAGCTAGCCAGGGTGGTGGGTTCCATCGTTCACGAAGATCAGAACGGATTCGTTCCTGGGCGCAACACCACTGCTAACCTCCGGAGGTTGCAGCATGTAATGGCCGAAACATATGACAGGGACGAGGACCTGGCGGTGTTGTCGCTCGACGCCATCAAGGCCTTCGACTCCATATACTGGGAGTGGATCAGGGAGGTCCTGAGAAGATTTGGCTTTGGAGGGGGCTTCATCAGGTGGGTTGAGGTCCTCTACAATTCCCCGACGGCGAGAGTAAGAACGGGAAGAGTGGTTTCAGCGGCTTGGGATATACAAAGGGGAACAAGGCAGGGCTGCCCGTTATCACCCATGCTGTACATACTGGGCCTGGAACCGATTGCATTATACTTCAGGCAGCAGCTTTTCGATGCTGGCATTAAGGTGGGCAATGCACACCACATAATATCCTTGTATGCAGACGACGTCCTTCTTTACCTAAGCTCCCCCGAAGTTAACGCGCCAACCGCGTTGGAGATACTGGACAACTATGCGAAGTACTCAGGGATCCGCTTTAGTAGGAATAAGTCCTCTGCCTTCCCCTTGGCGGGCTTACGCAACATTCCGGAAAACAATCTCCCAGAGATAGGAATAAGCTGGCAACTGGTCCAGTTCCGTTATTTGGGGATCAACATAAGCCACACCCCGCTACTCATGCATGAACACAACACCGAGGCCGCCATCACGAGTCTCCGAAGTTCTATAAAGTTTTGGTCCAAGCTCCCATTGGCCATGGTGGGCAGGGCAGCGATTGTCAAGATGATCGTACTCCCCCGATTCCTGTATTTCTTCGTAAACATTTGCCATTACATTAGACCGTCCTTCTTCAAGAAGCTGGAGGCCATCATCAGGGACTTCCTTTGGGGCCCACACAGGCATAAACTGTCGCTGTCCGTCCTCTCTCTTCCACACAAAGAAGGCGGAATAAAGTTACCGGATCTCCAGTTGTACTACCTGGCTGCCCAGCTGAGTCACATAACGAGATGGCTCTCGGATGAGCCTTCAGCAGAGACCGAACTGCTGAGGCAACCCTCGGACAATGTGATCCCCAAGGAGATCCTATGGCACCCTACATGGCAACCCCCGGTCCCCTCCATGGTGATTGACCTGGGAAGAAAGATATGGGCCAGGTCCTGCTGCATCAGGCGAATACGACACCCATACTCTCCGGACAATCCCATCCTAGCAGACACCTGTCGAACGGCTGCAGACATCTCTACGGCAAGGAGGTGGGAAGAGGCCGGCATTTACACATGGAGCGACATGTATGAGGAGGGAGAATTCAGGGATTTCGAATCTCTTAAGGCTGCCGATGGAATTCCCCCGGGCCAGTTCCTCTGGTACCATCGCCTCAAACAAACTGCTAAGAAACAATGGACCGGATGGCCGGAGGAGCCCTCCCCTGACCCTCTGCTACAAGAGATGCATGACCTCTCGGACGGCTGGAGACCTGTCTCCAGGCTTTACAGCAGACTATGTGATAAAACCAACCCTAAATGCGAAGATCTGAGGACAAAATGGGAGGCGGACCTTGAGACCCCGATTTCAGATAAAGAATGGGAAAGAGCGCTGATATTTCCCAAAAAAGTATCCAGGAACACCAGGTTTGGCCAGATCCAATTGAACGTTCTTTACAGGACATACATGACCCCACATAGGGTTGCCTCCTTCAATAAGACATCCTCCCCTGCATGCCCCTGGTGCGGGAATGATAAAGCAGATGTGATTCACATGTTCTGGACCTGCACCAAGGCGATGGCACTGTGGTCCAAGGCCAAACAGACCTGCATGGACGCCGGAATGACAAGATACGAATGGACTCCTGGCGAGTGCCTCCTGGGGACCTACCCCAGACCTAGCAAATCCAAGCACGCTGTTAAATTAATGGACATCTCATGTATCCTGGCTAAAAGAACAATAGCGATGGCCTGGAAGACGCCGTCGGGCCCCAGGCAAGAGAGATGGCTCAAAGAACTCGAGAGATGGACAACAGCTGAAACCAGGGCCTGGCAGGAAGGAATCACGAACAGTGGCGAAACCGAAGGTGGCACTTTGGAATCATGGAAGGCCCTCCTCAGAGACATACGCTTCAGCGCTGACTACAAACCCCCCTGAAGTCCCACACCACTGCATTGACACTGCTCGGATGCCGGCATTGGTGGAACCACCCCTGTGTTTGACCCCTCTTGCTTCCTGAAACTTTGGGTCATTGCCCCTAACCCACCCGTCCACTGTAAGTTTGCTACAACATGAAGACTGTTGTTGATTTGTTTGTTCCCCCCCCCTTGTTTCCCCCTCACCGTCTCCTCCCCAGTTCAAACCAATGTTGATTTCTTGTTGTATTGCACGTTTTCTTTTTCTTTTTTCTATCAAAACCAATAAAATACGTTTTAAAAAAAAAACTATATTGTGTGCCTTCAGTTTTAAGAAAGCAATAAAAACCTACTTGTTAAAGTAATTTGTAATTATTGCTATTCAGAATCTTTGGGCCTCATTACGACTTCGGCAGTAGCCATGCCACTATTGGCGGCATGGCTGCCGTCGAAATCGGGTCTGGGTTCCCAGAATGGGAATTACCGGGCCATTCTGAGTTCGGAGGGCCCGGTAATTCCTCCTCCAGGAACCCGGGCCCGGACCTTCCCATTCCCATCTGAGCCCCCATAGGGCTCAATGTGAATGGGAGAGGGTGCAAACAACAGGCCGATTACGAGCGGCCCGTTGTTTGCTCCCTCTTCCCCTCGCGGGACCCGGTAAGGACGCCTGGTTTGACCAGGCGTTACTTACCGGGTCCCACAAGGGGAGCCTGTAATGAGGCGGAATGGGTTTAACGGGTCCGCCTCCTTTAGCGGAGCCCGTTAACCCGTTCCGCCTCAGTCGTAATAAGGCCCTTTGTCTTGTGATCTCTTTGGACATTGACCTTCATCTCCCATATTGATTTATGCTTGTCTGTCTTCCATGTGCGCACTGAGACCTGCAGGCGTGTTGAGTGTTCAAAGGAATACGCAAACACTTACCATTGTTTGCGTATTTTGTTTGTTTTGTTACTATTGTATTTTTTACGTGCTGCATCACTTGCATTTCTCTTCTTCCCCTATAGGGCCCCTATGACTACCAGCTTTGTATTCTGTACTGTAATTGCATTCTCACGCCTTTGAGTTCCATTGTAGTGTACATTTGCTGCTTGCACTGTTTTTCTTCACTCACACTAGGTCCCCACAAGGTTCCATCTTCCTGTTCTGTGGTGTACTTACTTGTTGCCCCCTCTTTTGTGTGTGACCCACTGTGTGCCTCCCTCCTGTTTGCCCCTAGTGTCCCCCCCTGCTTGGGCTAGCCCTCTCCCCTTCCTCTATGACCTGCACCCTCTATGGTGATCTCTGTCTCTTCCTCTAACTGCTATTTTATCGACTATCCTATCCCTCTCACTAGGTCTGGCAGGAAGAAGCTCAAAAGGGACATCCTGGTCTCCAACCCAGGCCTCCCTATCGCTGATACCTACATCCATGCTTCCTCCAGGCAGGCCCTCACCAACATCCTCTTTGTCGTTCCCTCTGCAGGCCGATGAACCCCATATTACCTCCGTTCTTTGTCCTTTTTCCTCCTCTCCCATTAATGGTGGCACCCGGTGGGAGGCCCTCCTGGCCCCCTTCCACTTCTCCAAGATCATAATTAATGTCTACTTAAATGATACCGTCTTGGTGCAGGGCCCTCATGCCAATCTCCTCCTTTTCGATAGATGCTTCCTGCATCTTATCAACTTACTTCCTTCTCCTGCTACTCCTACCTATCTCTCTCTGGCTCCTCTGCTGCCTCCTTCCTCTGCCTCCTCTCTTGCATCCTCTGCTGCTTCTTTGGCCTCTCTGTCATCTTCTTCCTCGGCCACCTCTTGGGAACCCTCTGCTGCTTTTTTGGCCTCTCTGCTTCCTTCTCCTGCTACTCCTACCTATCTCTCTCTGGCTCCTCTGCTGCCTCCTTCCTCTGCCTCCTCTCTTGCACCCTCTGCTGCTTCTTTGGCCTCTCTGTCATCTTCTTCCTCCGCCACCTCTTGGGGACCCTCTGCTGCTTTTTTGGCCTCTCTGCTTCCTTCTTCCTTCCCCACCTCTCTGGGACACTTTTTTTTCTCTCTGCCTAACCTGCCATCTCCTGCTTCCTCCTCTGCCCATTCTCGGGCACCTGAAACACTCTGGCATGGCATATCTCATGCTTGTACCCCTCCATGGAAGTCTTGCAAAGGTGGCAATCTGCTCCAGATTGCGTCTCTTAACACTTGCTCCACTGTCAAACACTCCTTGGCCATCTGCCATCTCCTCAAAGAGCTTGATTTGGATGTACTCGGTCTCACCAAGAGTTAGTTCATGGCCAGCACTGTCACATATTTTGATATTCTCCTCCCTGATGGCTACAAGATCCTCTCCAAACCCAAGACCAACCGTTCTGGAGAGGGAGTAGCCCTGATTTTCCCAGAGTGGATCCCTGCTTCTGTCATTCATACGCAGGCCTACTCCTCCTTTGAATGTCTGGTCTGCAGGCTCTCTATCCCTCCTAGCCTCTCTCTTACTGTGGCCACCATCTACAGGTTGCCTGGCCAGGGCGCCCTCTTCCTCTCTTTGTGGGCTGCCATCTCCTCCTCCCTCTTCCTTCGCCTCTACCTCTGAACCTCTCCTCCACAGAGACATTAACATCCCCTTGGAAGCTGCTCTGCGATTCTCTCTCTCTCTCTCTCTCTGTCTCTCTCTGTCTTTATTCTTCGCTCTGGCCCATCCCACTCTGCAGGGAACACCCTGGATGTTCTGATCTCAGACCTCCCCCTCTCCAGCCCTCTCACCACTCCTCCTCTCTCTTGAACTGACCACTTTCTTCTCTCATCTCGCCTGTCGCTCTCTGCCTCTCAGGATAAACCGATCCCAGCACTGCAACCCACCTTCTCGGTCATCCGAGCCATGAAGTGTGGAGGCTTTCCCTGCTACTTTCTCTCCTCCTCATACACGTTTGGCTGACTCACACTTGACACAGCCCTTTCCAACCTTCACCTCTCAATCTATAACACTCTTTATGTCCTTACCCCTGTCATGAGGATTTGTTTGAAGCCCATATCCAAGTGCAACTCTTGGTACAATTCCGACCTCGCCACCCTTAAGGCAAGTGTAGGGCGGCGGAGAGGAAGGGTAGGGCATCAAGTGCATCCACTGACAAAATGGCCTGCCACCTGCTACAAAGGCAATACAGACTCTCTGCCCTTTCTAAGAAGAGAGCATAAATCCAAGCCCACTTCTTGGCGGCCACTAACAACTCAGCCAAACTTTTCAAAATCTGAAAGGAGCTGGCCAATCTTGCTGCAGTCCAGGGCTCAAGTCGAGGGTACATACGCGGGGGACGGAGTCCACCCACTTTATTCAGAGGCTGGACTCAGTCCCCCACCAGCTAAAATTAGAAACATTGAATGTCCTCTTCAAATTTATAGCCGACCTCGAGGGATCAAACCGCAGTTGGCAGATTTGTAGGCAGGACGCTTCACCACTACACTATATAACCTGATGAAAAATAACAAACAACTAAAGGTGAAATGTCTCATTTCAGTACTGCAAGTCCCAGGGAAAATACTTGCAATGATTCTTGGAGTTTAAAACAGGCACACCTTTTAAAGTTTTCAACAACACTATCAGAAGAAAATATCCCCTCTTGTTTTTTTGTGTGTGTTGATTTTATGAAAGGCAAATGCCATTCCTCCTGTTCAATTTGGTTGGTTATGCAAAGCCAATTTAATGAAATGTGCATATTTCACCTTGATATGCACATTTCTGGTGACATCACATCCCATTGCGTTTGTTGATGCGTCCCCCACTTAAATTTTTAGGACTTGACCCCTGCTGCAGTCTCTACCTCTCCTGTTCCCTCCCAGGCCCTTGGCACAGCTCTGGCTTCTCATTTAATGTAGCCTGCTTGACCTCCTTTCTCATTCTCACAGATAGACCCCCCAGGTCCATCGTGGGTCTCTCTTCTATCCCTCTCTCTCTCTCTCTCTCTACTTGTGGTGTTGCCCAGATGTGTAACCTTTCTCCCGGGCTCTTTATCCACAACCTGGAACCTCTGGGTTCCGCTTATCTATCTTCTGCTCCAACTTTCAGTGTTATGTGGATGACACCCAGCTAGCTCTCCTTCAGGCTCTCCTCATCCTCTTGTGTTCCTTCTCTCATATCTGACTGTCTGTCTGCAATTCAGCAATGGTTTGCCTTTAATGATCTCTGCCTTAGTGCCAGTAAGACATAGATCCTCCTCATTGGGACACCTACTCCCGCCTTCCCTCTCTCACTCTGGCCGCCAACCTTGTGCCCTCTTCCTGCACCTTCCTGTGATGCTAGGAACCCTGGAGTCATCTTCGACTCCACCCTCCCCTTCTCTCCTCACATCTCTGATGTCTTTAAGAAGCCACACTACCAGCTGCACCTCCTCAGAGGAATTCTTCCTTTTCTCACTTTCCCTCAGAAGCTCACTGTCTCCAGAGCCCTGGTCCTCTCTAGGCTGGACTACTGCAGCAGCCTCTTTCTAAATCTGCCTGCCTCTACTCTCTGCCCTTTACAACTAATCCAGAACAGGACTTTGAGGCTTGTCCTTGGCAAGAGCCCAGGGATTGTATCTCTCTGGCAATGAAATCTCTCCAATGGCTCTCTGTGGCTGCGAGGATCAAGTTCAAGATCCTTTGTGTTGTCCACAAGGCTTTCTGGGGCCGGGGACCACACTGCATCCAACTTTCTCTTCCTAAGAATCTTCCTTCTCGAGCCCTCCCCTAATTCACCTCCAACTCTCTGAGGGTCAGATGCTTCTCCAGGCAGAGAGTGGGGGGTAGATCTCTGTCCTCGGTTGGGGCCTCCCTCTGGAAGAGCCTTCCTGCCGCTCTCAAACTTGAGCAGAACCATCTAAGGTTCCAGAAGCAACTCAAGATATTCCTTTTCGCTTCTGCTTTCTCTCTCCCTCTCCCTTGCAGATGTCCCTGTCTTTCTGCGCATACTGGTTACCTAGCCACCAACTGAATTTACGGGACTAGGCTCCTGCACAACCAGTTGCCCTTGCACTGCCTCCGGGCCTCCCAACCACTTAAGGGACTTTATCTACAACCCTACAATCCCCCAACTCTCTGCACGTATGAGCCACCTCCTGGAAGCACGTACGAGTTTGCACTCTCCCCTCTCTGTCCCCCCGGTACTTCTTCCCCCTGCCCCGTGCACTTGCGCTACCTGAATGCCACAAGGCCTAGTAAGATTATTGTTTTGTCCTCCTTCTGTCTTCCCTTCCTTGTCTTGTTGTGCCTGGAAACATCTGTGTGCAGGTGTGTTATAAATGACTTATCATATCATATATATCATATCAAAGCAATATAATTATAATAACAATAATAATAATAATAAATTAAGTATTGCATAAGTCAAAAAATACCATTCTGCACATTTTATGGAAATACACTTATATGTTAAATCTGTGTAAATATATTTAAACATGTTCAAAAGGCCTGTGTGTGTGTGTGTGTGCACGCAGCCACTCCAATATCTTTACAATTTTTCTGGGGACACACTACCTTTGAGTTGCTGTTTCTGCTGGGCTGCATCATTATTTGTTTGGGATGCCTAGCAGTAGAATTATTTGCAATATCCCTGCACTAGGCTACATGGTCTATTCCCTGCCCTGTTTTAAAGTACTACACTCAGTTAGCTGTGCTATGTTACACTGTGTTATGTTATGCTATGCCATGTCATGCTTTACACCTGTAGAAACATGTTGCATAATGTTTTGTCCTTTTGGGATCCATGTGACCTTTTCATAAAGCTACATGCAAGTTACCTGGAATCTAGCTGAGTGTTGCTGTTTTTTGTTGTATTAAGACATATATAAATGTACCTGTCTCCATTTCCAATGAGGAAAACCTATACATAAAGGAAATTGCATACACTATATGTTTCTTACCTTTCAAGTCTTAAATAAAACAAGGTTTGTTCACCCTGTGAGTGTGCCATATGCATTGTAATGATTTTTCCAGCAAAGATTGGTATACTTAGTGATTGTGTGACTGTTCAAGTACACGTTTAAAGGTGGATAAATTAAGGGTAAAAATGCGTAATCTTCTTGACATAAATGGCACCATCATTTTAAAGATTTGCTTTGAACTTTTTGTAATTTACTACCAAAGCTACAAACACTAATTCATTTAAATAACAGAAATTTTAGAAATTCTAAATGATAGTTGAAGAAACATTAAATCCCTTTATTTATTAACCCTTCAGTTTATATAGTTGGGTATGAAACAATTGTTTCTATAGTTACATTTCCAAATTAATTTCTAAAAAACATAATTCTGATTGATTAATATGGTAATTTCCGAATTGCACCCATACATATTGATACTGTCAATTCATGTAATATGTAAATTATCTCCACAAATATCACATGTTATTTGCGATTTGACGGAAATTGAATGTATTTACCTAACCCTATGTTCCTCTTTCTGTGCAAGATAGTCCCTAAGAAACATACAGGCCGATTCATGGAATAATTAGCGCGGCGCAAGTGGACAAAAACGTGCGATTCGCAGTGGAATAGCAAAAATAGCAGTGCAAGTGCGAAAATCGCACGAAAAGCAGCGCACATCGATTCATGGAAGGCCGTGCGCGAGAAAACCATCGGATGTGCGCTAAAAAAGTGCGCGGCGCACATTGGCGCACAGGCCATCAAACGGTGTGCGCCAGGTCACAGCGAAAATCGCACAGGCCACAGCGAAAATCGCACATAGCGCAGCGCACACAACAAAAGTAGGCGGAACACGGGGCGTAACACTCGGAATGGGGAACAACTTGCCAAAATGTGGGCGTCACGGGGGAAGTACAGGGTGCAAGTGCGCGGAACGCCCACACGCTCGCCTACAACCCGTATTCATGGAATCGAATAGGGCAAAAAAGCGCACGGTCAAACCAGCGCACAGGCACAAACACGACCGCACAAGAAAGCAGGCGGTAGCGTCTCTGTGCCTGTAATAAATGTGCGCCAAAAGGTGCGCCAACAAATAGCACCTATATACAGCCATGATGAATGTCCTATACTGTGGCCCTCCAGGACAAATGATGTGCAAAGGGGTACCCACAAACACGGACACCCGCTGACTGAAAAATAACGTGTGCGTGTATTCCGGGGTGCGCGGGAAGCCTCACACGCGATTTGGCAGGGTACGTGGATTTCAGGGGTGCGCGGGAAGTTCCACACGCGATTTGGCCGGGTACGTGCACGGGAATTTCCACACGCGATTTGTCTGGGTACGTGGATCTCAGGGGTGCGCGGGAAGTCTCACACGCGATTTGGCAGGGTACGTGGATTTCAGGGGTGCGCGGGAAGTTCCACACGCGATTTGGCCGGGTACGTGCGTGGGAATTTCCACGCGCGATTTGTCTGGGTACGTGGATCTCAGGGGTGCACGGGAAGTCTCATACGCGATTTGGCAGGGTACGTGGATTTCAGGGGTGCGCGGGAAGTTCCACACGCGATTTGGCCGGGTACGTGCGCGGGAATTTCCACACGCGATTTGTCTGGGTACGTGGATCTCAGGTGTGCGCGGGAAGTCTCACACGCGATTTGGCAGGGTACGTGGATTTCAGGGGTGCGCGGGAAGTACCGCACGCGATTTGGCCGGGTACGTGCACGGGAATTTCCACACGCGACTTGGCTGGGTACGTGGATCTCAGGGGTGTGCGGGAAGTGCCACACGCGATTTGTCAGGGTACGTGAGCGTGAATTTCCACACGCGATTTGGCTGGGTACGTGTATGACAGGGGTACGCAGGAAATTCTACACGCGATTTGGCTGTGTGCTCCCAGGTATTCCCTGTACAGCCTCCACGGCCCCTGCAGGCAGCCGACACCACAGGGGACTACCCTGCACACCTGCTCATGTCACCCAGCACCCCCACCCCCCAGCAGTGCAGGGACAGCCTCCACCAGGCCCCCACTCATGTCTCCCACCAACCCCACCCCCCAGCATCCAGGGGCAGCCTCCACCAGGCCCCCACTCATGTCTCCCACAACCCCCACCCCGCAGCATCCAGGGGCAGCCTCCACCAGGCCCCCACTCATGTCCCCCTGCACCCCCACCCCCCAGCAGTGCAGGGGCACACTCCACCAGGCCCCCACTCATGTCTCGCACCACCCCCACCCCCCAGCCACCAGGGGCAGCCTCCACCAGGCCCCCACTCATGTCTCCCACCACCCCCAGCCTCCACTAGGCCCCCACTCATGTCCCCCTGCACCCCCATCCCCCAGCATCCAGGGGCACCCTCCACCAGGCCCCCACTCATGTCTCCCACAACCCCCACCCCCCAGCATCCAGGGGCACCCTCCACCAGGCCCCCACTCATGTCTCCCACCCACCCCCACACCCCCAGCAGTGTGGGGCACCCTCCACCAGGCTCCCACCCATGTCTACCACCGCCCCCAGCCACCATGGGAAGCCCCCACCAGGCCCCCACTCATGTCCAACTCATGTCTCCCACCACCCCCACCCTCCAGCAGTGCAGGGGCACCCTCCACCAGGCCCCCACTCATGTCCCCCTGCACCCCCACCCCCCAGCATCCAGGGGCACCCTCCACCAGGCCCCCACTCATGTCTCCCACCACCCCCACCCTCCAGCATCCAGGGGCACCTTCCACCAGGCCCCCACTCATGTCCCCCTGCACCCCCACCCCCCAGCATCCAGGGGCACCCTCCACCAGGCCCCCACTCATGTCCCCCTGCACCCCCACCCCCCAGCAGTGCAGGGGCACCCTCCACTAGGCCCCCACTCATGTCTCCCACCACCCCCCAGCATCCAGGGGCACCCTCCACCAGGCCCCCACTCATGTCCCCCTGCACCCCCACCCCCCAGCAGTGCAGGGGCACCCTCCACTAGGCCCCCACTCATGTCTCCCACCACCCCCACCCCCCAGCATCCAGGGGCACCCTCCACTAGGCCCCCACTCATGTCTCCCACCACCCCCACCCCCCAGCATCCAGGGGCAGCCTCCACCAGGCCCCCACTCATGTCCCCCTGCACCCCCACCCCCAGCAGTGCAGGGGCACCCTCCACCAGGCCCCCACTCCCCCAGCCACCAGGGGAAGCCTCCACCAGGCCCCCACTCATGTCCCCTTGCACCCCCACCCCCCAGCAGTCATGGGGCAGCCTCCACCAGGCCCCCACTCATGTCCCCTTGCACCCCCACCCCCCAGCAGTCATGGGGCACCCTCCACCAGGCCCCCACTCATGTCTACCACCACCCCCACCCCCCAGCCACCATGGGCAGCCCCCACCAGGCCCCCACTCATGTCCAACTCATGTCTCCCACCCACCCCCACCCCCCAGCAGTGTGGGGCACCCTCCACCAGGCTCCCACCCATGTCTACCACCACCCCCACCCCCCAGCATCCAGGGGCACCCTCCACCAGGCCCCCACTCATGTCCCCTTGCACCCCCACCTCCCAGCAGTAATGGGGCTCCCTCCACCAGGCCCCCACTCATGTCTACCACCACCCCCACCCCCCAGCATCCAGGGGCAGCCTCCACCAGGCCCCCACTCATGTCTCCCACCACCCCCACCCCCCAGCATCCAGGGGCAGCCTCCACCAGGCCCCCACTCATGTCTCCCTGCACCCCCACCCGCCAGCAGTGCAGGGGCACCCTCCACCAAGCCCCCACTCATGTCTCCCACCACCCCCACCCCCCAGCCACCAGGGGCAGCCTCCACCAGGCCCCCACTCATGTCTCCCACCACCCCCACCCCCCAGCAGTGCAGGGGCAGCCTCCACCAGGCACCCACTCATGTCCCCTTGCACCCCCACCCCCAGCATCCAGGGGCACCCTCCACCAGGCCCCCACTCATGTCCCCCTGCACCCCCACCCCCCAGCATCCAGGGGCACCCTCCACCAGGCCACCACTCATGTCCCCCTGCACCCCTACCCCCCAGCAGTGCAGGGGCACCCTCAACCAGGCCCCCACTCATGTCTCCCACCACCCCCACCCCCCAGCCACCGGGGGCAGCCTCCACCAGGCTTGCACCCCCACCCCCCAGCACCCCCACCCCCCAGCAGTCATGGGGCAGCCTCCACCAGGCCCCCACTCATGTCCCCTTGCACCCCCACCCCCCAGCAGTCATGGAGCACCCTCCACCAGGCCCCCACTCATGCCTACCACCACCCCCACCCCCCAGCCACCATGGGCAGCCCCCACCAGGCCCCCACTCATGTCCAACTCATGTCTCCCACCACCCCCACCCCCCAGCAGTGCAGGGGCACCCTGCACCAGGCCCCCACTCATGTCTCCCACCACCCCCACCCCCCAGCATCCAGGGGCAGCCTCCACCAGGCCCCCACTCATGTCTCCCACCACCCCCACCCCCCAGCATCCAGGGGCAGCCTCCACCAGGCCCCCACTCATGTCTGCCTGCATCCCCACCCCCCAGCAGTGCAGGGGCACCCTCCACCAGGCCCCCACTCATGTCTCCCACCACCCCCACCCCCCAGCCCACTAGCATCCAGGGGCACCCTCCACCAGGCCCCCACTCATGTCTCCCACCACCCCCACCCCCCAGCAGTGCAGGGGCAGCCTCCACCAGGCCCCCACTCATGTCCCCTTGCACCCCCACCCCACTAGCATCCAGGGGCACCCTCCACCAGGCCCCCACTCATGTCCCCCTGCACCCCCACCCCCCAGCATCCAGGGGCACCCTCCACCAGGCCCCCACTCATGTCCCCCTGCACCCCCACCCCCCAGCAGTGCAGGGGCACCCTCCACCAGGCCCCCACTCATGTCTCCCTGCACCCCCACCCCCCAGCATCCAGGGGCAGCCTCCACCAGGCCCCCACTCATGTCTCCCACCACCCCCACCCCCCAGCCACCAGGGGCAGCCTCCACCAGGCCCCCACTCATGTCCCCTTGCACCCCCACCCCCCAGCAGTCATGGGGCAGCCTCCACCAGGGCCCCACTCATGTCCCCTTGCACCCCCACCCCCCAGCAGTCATGGGGCACCCTCCACCAGGCCCCCACTCATGTCTACCACCACCCCCACCCCCCAGCCACCACAGGCAGCCCCCACCAGGCCCCCACTCATGTCCCCCTGCACCCCCAACCCCCAGCATCCAGGGGCACCCTCCACCAGGCCCCCACTCATGTCTCCCACCACCCTCACCCCCCAGCCACCAGGGGCAGCCTCCACCAGGTCCCCACTCATGTATCCCACCACCCCCACCCCCCAGCAGTGCAGGGGCAGCCTCCACCAGGCCCCCACTCATGTCTCCCACCACCCCCACCCCCCAGCATCCAGGGGCACCCTCCACCAGGCCCCCACTCATGTCCCCCTGCACCCCCACCCCCAGCAGTGCAGGGGCACCCTCCACCAGGCCCCCACTCATGTCTCCCACCACCCCCACCCCCGGCATCCAGGGGCACCCTCCACCAGGCCCCCACTCATGTCTCCCACCACCCCCACCCCCCAGCATCCAGGGGGACCCTCCACCAGGCCCCCACTCATGTCTCCCAAGCAGTGTGGGGCACCCTCCACCAGGCTCCCACCCATGTCTACCACCACCCCCACCCCCCAGCCACCATGGGCAAGCCCCACCAGGCCCCCACTCATGTTCAACTCATGTCTCCCACCACCCCCACCCCCCAGCCACCAGGGGCAGCCTCCACCAGGCCCCCACTCATGTCCCCCTGCACCCAGGTCCTCACAATCCCCAATCATGTGCGTTATGGTCAGCCTCCACAGCCAAAAGGCCCTACCAAGTAACCCATTCACCCACATAGAAATGGAAATTACATGTTACACCCCCAATGTTCATAAAGCAAATGAACCCATGTCCGTCACCCACAATGGTTGCAAATGAATGGGAAAACACCCAACATGACATGCATGAAACCAATGAGATGATACCACACAGTGAAGTATGAAAACAAAATTGTATTAAAAAAAATTGAATGCAAATGAAATGAAACAAACTACAATGGCAATGAAAAAAAGATAAGCTGCATGTCCGTCCAAAAAAATCAAAACTACAAATCCAAATCCAAAATAATGTTGTTCAAAGTCACATTAAAAATAAAATCAATCCGAGAGATAAAAATAAATGCAAAGACCATTGCTCCATGGAAAATAAATCAAAAATAAAAAAATAAAACAATCCAATGAAGAACTATGTACAAAACATCCAAGGGTCCATGAGCCCAACTGAACAAAGGAAACCTACAAAAAACCCTACTAAAATGAAACTATATACAAAAAGTGGAGCAGTGTCCGTCGACTCCATATCATAAGAAGAAACAAATGAAACCTAAAACTAAAGAACTATATACAAAGGCGGCGGGCAAGTCCAGCGGCTCACTCCGTGGTGTTCCGGGCCAGGGCATCATCAAACCCCTCGTCTATGTCCCGGAGGCGGTCCTGTTCCATGGCCCGAGGGTCCGCAGGGACGACGCCATCTGCTCCTCCAACCCCCTGCGGATTGCCTTGAGGCACTCGGCCCGCCTCAGGGCCCTCCGCATGGAGTTCTCCGCCCTGACCATCGTGAGCCGCGCCTCTTCCACCCGCCGCCGCTCCGCACCTATCTGCTGGCCCAACCGCAGCCACACGGAAGACACTTCCTGTCCTGGGTCCTCCTGCACTCCGGCCGATGCCTGCCCCTCCGATGTTGATGGCCCTGAGCCATGATGCCTCCCACGTTGACTCTGCTGCTGCCTCCGACGCAACTGCCTCTGCCAGCACGACGGCATCCAGGCTGATGGAATCCACCGACGCCGTTGTGCACGTGCCCTGCCTGATGATGCCGGCACATCCTCCATCTGCTGGGGTACAGTTGCTGTGGTGTCCACCCCTGCTGGACCTCCGACTCCCGACTGTGGCAGGGATGGGATCCCTCCGAGCTGGCTGCATTGGTCAGGGCAGGTCCACAGGGGGCCCTGGTGGCATCTGGGCCGGAAGACGGCAAGGAGAACGACCGGCGTATAGCCTCCACAGAGGAGGGGAGGGCCGCCAGATTGGCCGACACATGAGGAAACCCCCGAACGTGGAAGATCCCAATTGGGCCACGTCGGCACGGTGCTCTTCGTGATGATGTGCGTGCTCCTCCCGGGAAGCACGCACGTCATCACGAATTGCACCCGCGCGCATCGCGACCCCAATCAGGACCTTCTCCATACGGACACGGGTCCCCTCGTCCGCAGGTGGAGGGGAGTCAGGTGACATGGACATCCCCTCTACCTGTGGACGGGCCTGGGACGGGGCATCCCTGCTGGTGCATGGTGGTGCACTCACAGGGACAGCGACATGCACAGGCCCCTCCACGGTGACCTGTGCTGCCTCCTGCCCCTGCCCCTGGACTGCACCACTTGCACCAGCAGGGATGCCCCCACCAGGCCCCATGTGTGCCTCAGTGGCGGCCTCCTCCTCTGTGGAAACCACCAACCTGGATGGCTCCTCACCGTCTTCCGCCGTAGCAGGCCCCTGTGGGGGCTCACCCACCCCTTCCGCTGCAGCCGTGGGGGCATCCCCGCCGCCTTGCTCCACAGCGCCGTCTCCGCCCTCTTCTTCACTAGCCGCTGCGTAGAGGGAGACATAGAACACAAGCATCAGAGTACTGTTCAATGGTCCCCTAGACAGGAAGCAATAGCAGAGTACCACTGTCAAAGTACACTTCCATCATGTCCCTCCACAACACATGGGTCAGTCCAGGCAAAACACACACAGTATCAGGCATGGTGCATGCCATGGACATTTCCATACATGTCCAATGGACTCTTGAAACATACAATGATATGGAACTCACATGCATCATGGGTCATGCCTATCACATGCACACACTTCACCTCAGTCACATCCATCTGGCCTCATACACCCCAAACACAGCAGATACAAGGGTAACTAGGCTGCATCAGTGAATCTGTGCATTGTCACACACATGTGTCATGCATCCATGGCATTCACAAGTCACAGACACGCATGTCAGGCACACAGACATGGCTACCATATATGTACCTGGCATCAGCACCCATCCCTCACCCCCACCCATGTCCAGGAACAGAGACTGGCATGCTCTCATGTGTAAAATCTGCATAGGGCTCCCCATGTGGCATTTAAACACATGCAACAACCATGTGGTTCACACATCACTGGTCGCACATGCATTACCATGATGTCCCTGCACACATACATGCATACATGGCCTATGTCACACATACAGGCAAGTATTAGACAACCAGCACACCCCAACATGCCCTGTCTCACACAGCAATGTTTGGACACTTACCGCTCAACTCCAGACGGGTCTCCCTCTCAAGGATCTGGGCGTGGAGCGCTGGGCGTACGCGTTCCAGGACCCTCATCTGGATGGAACTCATGCGGCCCCGGCCCCCCTCCACGAGGCGCCGGGCCTTCACGAGGGTCCTGGACCTCAAGTCCGCCCAGCGCTTCTTGATCTTCTGGACGTCGCGGGTTGCCACCCCCTCCGCGTTGATGGCAACCACACAGTCGGCCCAGATCCTCTCCCGTCCTTCCTTGCTGGCGCGGGACGATCCAAAGAGGGCATCATACTGCCCCAGGACATGCTCCACCAGGACACCAACTTCGGTGGCAGTGAAGCTGGTGCCCCTCTGGCCTGGGGTTGCCACTGGTGCCAGATGTGGAAGTGCCCGACATGGCAACCCCAGAAGCAGGAGTGGGTGGGCAACTGGGTCCTGGGGCTGGGCTGTGGAGCGATGTTATCCCAGTCGGGAGTCTTCAGTTCCAGCAGGGGTGGACACAGCAACTGGACCCCTGCAGATGGCTGATGTGCAGGCACCAAATGGCAGGGCACGGTGGCAGCAGGCAGGCAGGCAGGCAGGCAGCAGATGGCACGTGGGAGGCTGCTCGGGGCAATGGGGGGCAGTAATTCGGCCTTCTGGGCAGGAGCGTGGTCTTCCGTGTGTTTTCGCGTGGCCAGCTTGATACGGAGTGATTTGGCACGTGAAAATCCTGCACGTCAGCGTGAAATTCGAGGAAAGGCCCTTAGCGCGTAAGCGCGTCAGCACGCATACGCGATTCTATTGGACCAAAGGCCCTCAGCGCGTAAGCGCGTCTGTGACGTGACCCGCATGGGTGTTTCCCTCATAGAATGTGATGACGGAGCACACGTGGAAAGAATGCAGGTCAGAGTGTCATCGCGTGTAATTGGCCAAAAGTGCGCGTACACGCGATTGGCCTATGTAAGTGTATTTCAGGGGTGCGCGGGCACTAACACACGCGAGTACATCAGCGCACGTGTATACCGGGGTGCGCGAGAATTTCCACACGCTATCGGCCTGGGTACTGGATTTCAGGGGTGCGCGGGAAGTTTCACACGCTCGCCTACAACACGCGCAAAGAAACACGTTTGCGCACAAACAAAATAACAAGCTCAGACGCCAGGATGAATATACCGTTCCTAGCAGCAGTGGCCGTGGGCTACCAAAGGAGGAGGAGGATAGTCAGGGCCAGAATATTCACACCCAGAACCAGCCTTTTCGGGATGCCTGATGACCAGGTGTATGGGAGGTACAGGTTTCCACCACACATAATACTGGACCTGGTGAGTGAGTGGGAGGATGACCTCACATCACCCACCCTGTGCTCCCAAGCACTCAGCCCCCTGGAGAAGGTCCTCAATGTACTGCACTTCTTAGCCACTGGATCATTTCAGCGGACAAGTGCCATAGTGGGTGGGGTGTCACAGGCCATGCAGTCACGCTGCCTACACCAGGTCTTGAACATCATCACTGCACGCCCATCAGTCCGCAGGCACATATACCTGCCCAGAACACCTGCAGAAAGGCATGCTGCCGCCCTGGATTTTTACAGTGTGGCACGATTCCCCAAAGTGCTAGGTGCCATCGACTGCACCCATGTGGCTCTACTTCCCCCCAGGGCATCTGAGCACATCTATAGGAACCGCAAGCACTGGCATTCCATCAACATGCAGGTAGTATGTAATGCCAAGGGAATCATCACCTCAGTATATGCCAACTATCCCGGGTCCACCCACGACAGCTTCATTTACCGAATGTCCACCCTAAGCCGGGACCTAGAAGCTGGGCGGCATGGCGATACATGGCTGATTGGTGAGTATGAATGCCACTGCACATGCATGCATGTCAGATACTGAGCAAGGTAACAACCCCACCAATGATACCAATCACCACCTCCACAGCGGACATTGCCTACCCTCTCAGCCCCCACATGATGACGCCAATTCGGAACCCCACCACGCCACCTGAGGTAAGATATAACACAGCCCACATTGCAACCCGGGGCATAGTGGAGCGCACATTCGGAGTGCTTAAGTCACGCTTTCGCTCCCTTGACCGTTCTGGCGGGCAGCTGTTATACGCTCCCCCAGTAGTGTGCAGGATCATAGTGGCAGCATGTGTC
Source organism: Ambystoma mexicanum (assembly GCF_040938575.1). NCBI lineage: Eukaryota > Metazoa > Chordata > Amphibia > Caudata > Ambystomatidae > Ambystoma > Ambystoma mexicanum. The sequence continues at coordinate 1,199,838,076 of NC_090936.1, read as the reverse complement.
CTGCACAACGTTGCAACACGCCGGGGCCTGGCCGTGGACATGGTGGTGGCCCCACATCCCCAACCACATGCACGGCCGCTGCGCATGGAGGGGAAAGGGCACGGGGGGAGGCAGCCCGTACACAGCTAGTGGCTAATTACTTCACCTAGAAATCACACCCCTGTGGAGTGCACACTGCCCTGGCACATACCATCTGACAATTAATGATGACTCAACCTGACACTGATCCTGAATGTCTGGAGAATCAACCGTCAAAACCATATCAGCCTGAGATTGTTCACCTGGAAGTGTTACAATGTGTGCATCCCTACCTACACAGACACCACCAATGCAGTTTTGTGAAAAAACACATTCAAGCAGCTAAAATGAATACCCACTTGCAAAATGCAATATGAGGACAGTGCCATGTCACCCAACCCATCCCCAGCACTGCCACACGACACACCGTGCCATTTCATGCTATGTGCAGGTAAACAAAGTAATCCCCACAACATGACACAAGTGTCACAATGTACAGTGTCCCTAATTGAAACTCGCGACACCTGAAATGCTCACAGTAATGCAGGACCAACAACACACTTGAGCAGGTATTTAGCAATAACACTTATCAGCCACTGACCCTCAAAACTACCATTAACATGACATTACGAATGTAAGGAATTAGTAGTCTCACCACCTGGAAATGCCTGCACTCCCACCACTTCCAACTGTACAGTGTTGCCGCCATGTAGAGTTGTAGGTGCACTGCTGCCAACATGGACCCCATCTCCAAAGTAGAGGGCCTTGTGTAGACATGAGGAAAGGACCTGCAAATTAGGAGGTAGACACGGATGATGAGTTACACATCAATGCAAAATGCAGTGTACAACACAACAGCAATATGCACTAGGAATGTATACACAGTATTGACTAGAATACCCACACATGTAGTGGGAGTCCAATGTCACCATGTACGTCAATGTCACTTGGGCACACCCTTTGCAAGCCCATGGAAACGGGAAGCAGGAGGGGTGTGTGTGACAAAAACCCAAGCATCTGAACCAAGTACATGACAAACCTGCATGTGCCCAGCCACAATGCAGCGTATGCCCACAGGAGCCACGGAAGGCAACACATTGTCCCAAAAAAAAAAGAAAGAAAAAAAAAAAAATCAAAAATGGCCATTAATGGGCCCGGGGGGGTTGGGGAGGCCAGGGGGTTGGGGAGGCCACCCAGGAGGTCCGAGGACAGGGTGCACACCAAAACCCACCTGTGTGGATCTTGGGGAAAAAAAACACCTCCATGGGCTCATGGCCCACACGGCTACCCTATTGTGGGAGTATCACTGCTGTCGCTATTATCACCCTGTGCAGCTGCATCCAGAGGTGGTTGCACTATGGGAGGCAGCCCACGCAAGGCCCTAGTCTGTTCCTCCCTGGCTGCAAGCATGCGGGTGTGGTAGGTCTCGTTCTGGAGGATGAGTGTGCGGAGGTCCCCATGCAACAACTCACGGGATGCCCGGACCTCCGCCCTAGTTGCCTGCATCACAGCTGAGAGCGTACGGGTGAGACGCTCCAGCTGCTGTTCTGTACTTCGGTTTGTTGAAGCCTCAAGCTCAACAAGAGTCGTCCTGAGGTGAAGGAGCTCCTGCCTCAGGGCTTCCCTGTGGCCCTGGGACTCTATGGAGATGGCTTCCTGCAGAGTCGCCAGTGCTGCCCGCCTGTCCCTGTTGGACGCCAACATGTCCTCCCTGTGTGACTGGCAGATGGAGTCGGTTGCCTGCTGTAGTCGCTCCATCAGCCTTTCGGGGGGGACAATGGAAGTGGCCACCCTATCCATGGCCTGAGCCATCATCTCTGATGATGCTGCCTGTTGGGTTGCCATACCGTAAATGGATTGCTCCCATGCGGTATTGCCAGGTGGCGTACGGCCACCACGTTGGCGGGCACCACACCTGTCTGGGGCAAGGCGAACTACACCTTGCTGTGCCGGCACTGCCTGAGGCTGCAGGACTGCATTCCCCCTCTGATCTGCTGGCCCAGGAACAGGATCAGATGTTGCGGAGTGTGACCCTGCATCCGTAACCACCAAAGGCGTAGCTGCCAACACTGACATCCCCATTGAGGGTTCTGACCCTGGTGCAGGTGGGTGGGACAGAACAGAATCCCTCCCAGGAACACTCACCTGCGACGGCACGTAGGTCTCATCATCCGAATCAACACCTGAGTACAGCTCGGGGGAGGTGCAGCCAGAGACACCCCTTGAGAGCACGACCTGCAGCAGTTGTGGGTTCTCACCCACCACCACACCACGTCCCTCACTGGTGGTCGGTCGGCCCTCGGACCCCTCCTGGGTCTGCACCATCTCCACAACCCCAGCAGTATCAGGTGCGTCTTCCCCTGCAAAGACATAAAAGAAAACAAATGGAAACAGGCATTAGCACCATGGCACACAATGAGGGCTGAGAAGCAAGAGAACCAGTACTTGATTGACACATGTCCCACATGACTAAAACCCTCCCATGCATGCACCCTCACTGCGTATGAAGGGCAGGCAAATGGCACACACTGAGGACACCACGATGGAAGATGAACACATTTTCTGCATGCTGCCTGGCAGTGGCATCACACATTGGCCTGTGATTTCCAGCTGAAATACACATGCCATCACACAGATGGCATGTACCATTGCTATTGAGTGAAGATGGAGAGGAGGGCAGCACTTATTCATTCAGTTCAGTTCCCGCATGTAATAGCTTTTCTAATTCAAACAGGTCTGATTTTTCACCTGGAGCTGCCAGTCCAAAATGGTCCGATTGCACAGGGACATGTGTGAACAAATGATATCCAGGTAACAAAGTCACTCCACTTTACCATAGCCATTTCAGACATGTGACTACAGGACTGAGAAATGCCTAGTAAAAGTGGTGGAATGCAAACAATCTGCCTGAATGAACAGAGAAAAATAAGCAACAATGTTGTGTCAAGGTGACACTTCAAGGGCAACTGGCGTGCTGTTGGCCTAGATGTCTACTGTTGGCAGAAGGGATACTGCTGTGGCCAAATGCTTCTGCGCAGAATGTATTGCATGAAGCACATGGGTGACCCAAACGACTCAGGCGCACACACCCTCACCTGGCACACAAACAGAAGCCCTCACACACACACCATGCACATGGATGACACACACTTGCATGTGCACTCACCGGACAATGCCTCATAATCAGGCAGATCTCCCACGCCTTGGATCTGTTCCTCCGTGACGTAGGTCCCAGCGACTGACTCATGTGGAGTGAGTTCCATGTCTTCTACTGGAGACTCACCTCCAGTCACTAAGTTGCGGCATGACTTGAGGCCAGCTTATTCTTTGCCCTGCGCTTTAGGTCATTCCAGCGCTTATAGCAATCATTGGCTGTGCGCCTCACGATTCCAAGGGCACTTACGATGTCCGCAACGGTCTGCCAGTGTGCCTGGCGTTGTGCAGGTGTGGTCTTGGATCCTGCAACAATGACCATCTCGTTATCATGTGCGGACACATACTCGACAAGTGCATTCAGTTCGGCATCCGTGAAGCTGGGCTTCCTCGACGGGCCGGACTGTGTAGCCATGTCTGGGGCATCAGCCTGTGCCGGACGAGCACTCTTCCTCTTCCGCTTGGAAGGTGGTGGTGATCCTGAGTGTCCTGCGCCGCTCTGGACACTAGGGGCAGGAGCCCTGGTGGACTCCGTATCAGGAGTGTGGGATTGCACACTCAGCATGGGAGTTGGTGCAGGCATTGGCTCAAGTGTAATAGTGTCAGGGGGAATGTCAGCAGGATGGACTAGGACCGACACTGTCCTGGCTGGGTGTGTGAGAGCTGGGGTGGATGGAGCCGCAGCTGCCCCTGCAGCCTCTCCACCCTGCCTACTTGGGGCAGCAGATGACCTTGCTGCCCCTGATCCACGTGGCCTGATGACATCAATGTGCACCAGCGCACGTGTCATAGGCCTGCTGACCTGGAAGTCAGCCATGGAGTTAGCCAGGTCTGGTGCCACAATGGGCTGGTCCAACAAGGGCTGAGCATGGATGGTGTCAGCCACATCAGCCTCAACCAGGGTGGGGGGGATTATGGGTGCCCTTGACTGGTCCTCCACACATGGGGGGACAGGGTCACCCTGCAAGTAACGACCACGTCCCCTACCGGATCTACCACGGCCACCTCTTGTGGCTCGTCCACCTTTGCCACCCTTACGGAATCCTCGATTCCCAACCATGGCACTGATGTTAATGTGCGTATGGGAGTGGCTGTAAACTATTGTCCTGGGCAATTGGGGGTCAAAGGGGTTGGGTACCAGATGGTAATTGTACCCTAGTGCTCTAGCAAGGCTGAATGTGACCCCTGGGGAAAGATGACGGGTCACGCAATGCACAGGAAGCCCAAAAAAGGGAGATGACGTGCACGCAACCCCTCCTAGACCACATGTGTGGAAAAAAAAACCTGCACTATGCTGTGGCACCCAGTAACACAAGAATGAACGTATGCGTGTCACACGCAGCCTAGAATGACCTCTGAAGGGGTAGGCTACACACGGGGCAAGCACAGATGTTAGATACGTGCGTGACTCACCGTCTGCCAGGAAAAAGAGCGAGAAAAAGAAGCGCGTTTGGTTGGCAACACCCCCGCCAAAAGAAGATTTGTACGCTGTCTGAGGAGACAGGACAACAGTAGAAGGGAACACTGTTTGAGGGAACAGGCCCAGGAAAACCAGAAAAAGAGAAAAAAGAGAAAAAGCTGTCAGAGGTAACAGGGAGTACGAACTTGAAACGCCGTGAAGTAAATTGCGTGTGAAACGACAAGAAGTACAGAATTGATCCACTCGCTCTCCACGAAAAGCATGTACAAGGAAATGGTGTCCCACACGTCCAGCGTCACTTACGTGGCGTGTACGCGCTAGGGCCATGTCCACCAATTACACGCTTTGTCACTTCTGCGTGTAGGGCCAATTCCACCAATTACATGCTTTGTCACTTCCGTGTGTACGCGCTAAGACCATTTCCACCAATTACACGCTTTGTCACTTCTGCGTGTAGGGCCATTTCCACCAATTACACGCTTTGTCACTTCTGCGTGTACGCCTAAGGCCATTTCCACCAATTACACGCTTTTTCACTTCTGCGTGTAGGGCTATTTCCACCAATTACACGCTTTGTCACTTCCGCGTGTACGCGCTAAGGCCATTTCCACCAATTACACGCTTTGTCACTTCTGCGTGTAGGGCCATTTCCACCAATTACACGCTTTGTCACTTCCGCGTGTACGCGCTAAGGCCATTTCCACCAATTACACGCTTTGACACTCGGAAGTGTCTTTCATTTTTTTAACACGCAACATTTCCAACTTGCACGTGACTTCATAGACGCGCATACGCTGGTGGCCTTTGGGCCAATGAATGTCCAGTGTGCTGACGCGTTTACGTGCTAAGGGCCTTTCCTCGAATTACACGCAGACGTGTTGGATTTTCACGTGCAAAATCACTCCGTATCAAGCTGGCCATGCGTTCACACACGGAAGACCACGCTCCTGCTCAGAAGGCCGAATTACTGCCCCCCAGAGCCCTGAGCACGCTCCCACCTGCCATCTGCTGCTGCCTGACTGCCTGCTGCCCACGTGCCCTGCCATTTGCTGCCTGCACATCAGCCAGGGGTGCTGTTGCTGTGACCACCCCTGCTGGAACCGAAGACTCCCGACTGCTTTTCCATCGCCCCACAGCCCAGCCCCAGGACCCAGTTGCCCACCCACTCCTGCCTCTGGGGTTGCCATGTCGGGCACTGCAACATCTGGCATGCATGCAGTGGCAACCCCCAGCCAAGGAGGCAGGGGGGCACCAGCTTCACTGCCACCGAAGTTGGTGTCCTGGCGGAGCATGTCCTTGGGCAGTATGATGCCCTCTTCGGAAGGTTGCGTGCCGACAAGGAAGGACGGACTCGGATCTGGATGGACATCGTGACTGCCATCAACGCGGAGGAGATGGCCGTCCGCGACTACGAACGTGTCAGGAAGCGCTGGGAGGACTTCAGGTCCAGGACCCTCAACAAGGCCCGGCGCCTCCTGAAGGCAGCGGATGCTAAGGGGCGCCGGGGCCACTTGTCGGAAGATCAGATGAGGGTCCTGGAACGCATATCCCCAGCGCCCCACATCCAGGTCCTTGAGAAGCCACATCCAGGTCCTTGAGAAGCAGACCCGTCTGTAGTCGAGCAGTAAGTATACATGCATACTGATTGTAAGCTGTGCGTGTGGTGGTGTGCCAGGAGTGTGCAGATTGAACATGTATTTTTATGTGGCCAAGTAGGGGGGGTGTACAGGGCCGTGAGGGTGACACATGCGAGGGGTCTCATGTGTGACACATGGATGGTGCTTGTGTGTGTGGCCTTGCATGGCACAGGATGTGGAGGAATGATTGTCAGGTGTGACATGGATGTCGATCAAAACACTGCGACAGTTGGCGGAGGTTTACACATGCATGCAAGTTTGGTGTTGTGTGTGCATGTGTAGTGTACTCCCTATGTTGCATGTGATGTGTGGATGACCTTTGGCTGCTCATGCTGTTGTATGTGAATGGATGGTGCTGGCTGTTGCAATATGGCTGTGGTATGGCTCATGTGTGCAAGTTGAAATGACATGTGTGTTGGGGATTGTGATGCCATGTCTGAGGTTTAACAATGCCACTCATGTATAACTGTCATGTGTGTATGAGTCCATTTTACAGTGCCCTGATGCCTGTGTTTTCTTTCTCCCTGTCTGCAGCGTCAACTGATGAAGAGGGCGGAGAAGGTGCTGTGGAGCACAGCGGCGGGGATCCCACCGCCAGCCGGAGACGCAAGGCCCGCCTCCCCTCCCAGGTTGTCATCTCATCGGGGAGTGAGGAGTCTGGTGCCGCATCCCAGGCCGCAGCTGCCGAGGGGAGGTCCAAGAGGCGGAGGTTGGAGTTGGACTCCTCGGCAGCAGAAGTGGCAGCTGGGACCCCACAGGGCCCAACGGAGGAAGATGGCACGGAGTCATCCAGGTTGGTGGGGGGTTTGGTGGAGGAGGAGGCCGTGCAAGCGACAGTGGCGGGGTCTGGAGGTGGGGATTCCACTGGTGCTAGTGGTGCAGTGCAGGATCAGGGACAGGAGGCAGCACAGGCCGCCGCGGAGGTACCTGTGTGCAATCCTGTCCCTGATCCTGTCACTGCATCATATTGCACCAGCGGGGATGCCTACCTCCAGACCCGTTCTCAGGGAAAGAATTGGCTTACAACACCTGGCCTTCCGCTCCCTGCGGATGTGGCTATCCTGCACCAGGTTGAGCCTGTCCAGGGTGGGGTGGCGTTGCGTCAACGGGCCATGCAAGCTGACCTGCAGTCTTTTCATGATGAGTCTGCACGTCTTCTCGCATGGCTCGTTGACCGCGTTGACCCACTGGGACAGCTCACCAGGGCTGGATTCCTCCGTTTCCTGGAGCTTGTTCCGACCCACTTCTCCATAGAACCCCCTATGCCCCAGTCGTCCTCCATGCCATCTTCCCACCCATGTGTCACCTGGGTGCCCTGTGGAGCTGCCTCCGACCGTGCGGCCAGGCTGGTGGACAACAGATCCCTGCCACAGTCGGGAGTCGGACGCCCAGCAGGGGTGGCCACATCAACGACTGCACCCCAGCTGGAGGAGGTTGTGCAGGCACCATCTGACAGGGCACATGGACAGCAGCAGCTGCAGCAGCAGGAGGCTCTAGGTGGGGCAGGCAGGCATCGGCCGGAGGGCAGGAGGACCCTGCACGGGAAGTGTCTTCCGTGTGGCAGCGGTTTGGGCCACGCCATAGATGCGGAGCAGCGGCGGGCGGAGTAGGCGCGGCTCACGATGGTCAGGGCGGAGAACTCCATGCGGAGGGCCCTGAGGTGGGCCGAGTGCCTCGAGGCAATCCGCAGGGAGTTGGAGGTGAACATGTCAGCGTCACTGCGGACCCTTGGGGCCATGGAACAGGACCGCCTCCGGGACATAGACGAGGAGTTCGATGATGCCCTGGCCCGGAACACCACTAAGTGAGCCGCTGGACTGGCCCGCCACCATTGTATATAGTTATTTAGTGATAGGTTTCCTTTATAGTTTATTTTTATTTGGAGTCGACGGACACTGCTCCACCTTTTTAGTTCCATTTTAGATAGGTTTTTTTGTAGGTTTCATTTCTTCTCTTGGGATGGTGGACCCTGAATACTTTGTACATAGTTGGACTTTGGATTTGGATATTTTTTTTACTATGAATATTTTTTCCCATGGAGCAATGGTTTTCTATTTCTTTTTTCCCTTCATTTCCTTTTCATGGACTTGAACTTTGGAAGATATTTTTTTGGATTATCATTTATTGATTTTAATTTGAAAAGGGACAGCCAGCTTAATTTTGTTATTATTTTACTTGTGTATTTTGGTTAATTTTGATTGCCATTGCTGTTGTTTTTAATACATTATTTGGATTTTTTCATTCTTCAATGTGTGGTTTCATCTCATTGTTTTCATGCATGTCATGATATGGGTTTTCAGGTTCACTTGCAACCATTGTGTTTGTGTGAGACACATGTGTTGATTTACATTGTTTCCATTGGAGTAGTATCATGGGCACATGTAATACTTGGTTGTGTCTTTGGGCTGTGGTGGCTGGCCATGAGGCACATGCTTGAGGATTGTCAGGGCCTGTGGGCAGGGGGACATGAGTGGGGGCCTGGTGGGGGCTGCCCATGGTGGCTGGGGGGTGGCGGTGGTGGTAGACACGGGTGGGGGCCTGGTGGAGGGTACCCCTACACTGCTGGGGTGGTGGGGGTGGTGGGAGACATGAGTGGGGACCTGGCGGAGGGTGCCCCTGGATGCTGGGGGGGGTGGTGGGAGACATGAGTGGGGGCCTGGTGGAGGGTGCCCCTGCAATGCTGGGGGGGTGGGGGTGGTGGGAGATATGAGTGGGTGCCTGGCGGGGGCTGCCTATGGTGGCTGGGGGGTTGGGAGGGTAGACACGGGTGGGAGCCTGTTGGAGGGTGCCCCTGCACTGCTGGGGGGTGGGGGTGGGTGGGAGACATGAGTGGGGGCCTGGTGGAGGGTGGCCCACACTGCTGGGGGGGTGGGGGTGGTGGGAGACATGAGTGGGGGCCTGGCGGAGGCTGCCCATGGTGGCTGGGGGGTGGGGGTTGTGGGAGACATGAATGGGGGCCTGGTGGAGGCTGCCCCACAGTGCTGGGGGGTGGGGGTGGGTGGGAGACATGAGTGGGGGCCTGGCGGAGGCTGCCCATGGTGGGTGGGGGGTGGGGGTGGTGGGAGACATGGGTGGGGGCCTGGTGGAGGGTGCCCCACACTGCTGGGGTGGTGGGGGTGGTGGGAGACATGAGTGGGGGCCTGGCGGAGGCTGCCCATGGTGGCTGGGGGGTGGGGGTGGTGGGAGACATGGGTGGGGGCCTGGTGGAGGCTGCTCCACAGTGCTGGGGGGTGGGGGTGGTGGTAGACATGGGTGGGAGCCTGGTGGAGAGTGCCCCACACTGCTGCGGGGGGTGGGCTTGGGTGGGAGACATGAGTGGGGGCCTGGCGGAGGGTGCCCCTGCACTGCTGGGGGGTGGGGGTGGGTGGGAGACATGAGTGGGGGCCTGGTGGGGGCTGCCCATGGTGGCTGGGGGGTGGGGGTGGTGGGAGACATGAGTGGGGGCCTGGTGGAGGCTGCCCCACAGTGCTGGTGGGTGGGGGTGGTGGTAGACATGGGTGGGAGCCTGGTGGAGGGTGCCCCACACTGCTGGGGGGTGGGGGTGGTGGGAGACATGGGAGGGGGCCTGGTGGAGGCTGCCCCACAGTGCTGGGAGGTGGTGGTGGTGGTAGACATGGGTGGGAGCCTGGTGGAGGGTGCCCCACACTGCTGGGGGGTGGGGGTGGGTGGGAGACATGAGTGGGGGTCTGGCGGAGGGTGCCCCTGCACTGCTGGGGGGTGGGGGTGGGTGGGAGACATGAGTGGGGGCCTGGTGGGGGCTGCCCATGGTGGCTGGGGGGTGGGGGTGGTGGGAGACATGAGTGGGGGCCTGGTGGAGGCTGCCCCACAGTGCTGGGGGTGTGGGTGGTGGTAGACATGGGTGGGAGCCTGGTGGAGGGTGCCTCACACTGCTGGGGGGGTGGGGGTGGGTGGGAGACATGAGTGGGGGCCTGTCGGAGGCTGCCCATGGTGGGTGGGGGGTGGGGGTGGTGGGAGACATGAGTGGGGGCCTGGTGGAGGCTGCCCCACAGTGCTGGGGGGTGGGGGTGGTGGTAGACATGGGTGGGAGCCTGGTGGAGGGTGCCCCACACTGCTGGGGGGGTGGGGGTGGGTGGTAGACATGAGTGGGGGCCTGGCGGAGGCTGCCCATGGTGGGTGGGGGTGGTGGGAGACATGGGTGGGGGCCTGGTGGAGGGTGCCCCACACTGCTGGGGGGGTGGGGGTGGTGGGAGACATGAGTGGGGGCCTGGCGGAGGCTGCCCATGGTGGGTGGGGGGTGGGGGTGGTGGTAGACATGGGTGGGAGCCTGGTTGGGGCTGCCCATGGTGGCTGGGGGGTGGGGGTGATAGGGGACATGAGTGGGGGCCTGGTGGAGGGTGCCCCACACTGCTAGGGGTGTGGGGGGTGGGAGACATGAGTAGGTGTGCAGGGTAGTCCCCTGTTTTGTGGGCTGCCTGCAGGGGCCGTGGAGGGTGTACAGGAAACACCTGTGAGGACCCACCCAGCCTAATCGCGTGTGTAACTTCCCACGCACCCCTGTAATACACGTACCCAGCCAAATCGCGTGTGATAATTCCCGCGCACCCCTGTAATACACGTACCCAGCCAAATCACATGTGATTATTCCCGCGCACCCCTGTAATACACGTACCCAACCAAATCGCGTGTGACAATTCCCGCGTACCCCTTTAATACACGTACCCTGGCTATTCGCGTGTAAAACTTCACGCGTACCCCTGTCATACACGTACCCAGCCAAATCGCGTGTGATAATTCCCGCGTAACCCTGTAATATATGTACCCAGGCTAATCGCGTGTAAAACTTCACGCGTACCCCTGTCATACACGTACCCTGGCTAATCGCATGTAATACTTCCCGCGTACCCCTGATATGAACGTTACCCGCTTTGCGTTCCTTGTTTGGCAGCCCTGTAAACTGGTCCAGGGTTGGCGCAGCCCTTTGCGATGATTTAGCGATTTTGATGGCTTTTCCTTGCGCGAGGGCGTTCGTGGGGGCGTTACTGGTGCTGCTGCAGGGTCGCTGCGATACTCTGCGCCACAGCTGGTTTGGGAGCCTGAAATCCATGAATACGCTGTGCGCGGAAATCAGTTTTGGCGCATGCGCCTGGTGCAGACAATCGCACGCGGACACTCTGCGCCAGCCGCTTGCGACACTTTTCTGCGAAATTCTATGAATTACCCTGATAGACTTTACATGCATTCATCTTATTTTAGATTGGACGGCATATTGCAACTTTCCTAGCTTCTGTATTGAACATCGAATCACTTCAATCATTTATTGTTTCATCATCTATGTTATTGGTAACACTCCCAGAATTAATTGTTTAAGGGCCAATTTAAAAGTACAGTTTACATTTGATCTGAAATTAATCTCTGTGACCCCCTTGGGGTTCTATTGATGATGTCAGGTTTTAGCATCTGCCTTGATGTTATTGTTATTAGTTTAACAATGTTGTCTTTAGATAAATCTGTTGACCTAGGCCCAGTGCATAACAAGCTCAAGGCATGCTCAATAAAATCATAGAGACGTTCGCAGCTGTCACTGGATCTCTTGAAATTCAGTAAAGTGTATGCATAACAAATACATCTGCTATAATCTATGGGGTGCATTTTCAGGCCCTAAGCAGAAATCCCTGTCACCTGAAAAACGACATTAAACATTGCCTCCAAAAATGGCTGTGCTTTGCTTTCCCTGACAAATGTGTGGGAAGCATTTGAACATTGCACCAAGAATGGCTCGGCATTTGCTTTTAATCCAGTTGAATCACAAAAAAAGTTAAAGATTTCCCCCAAAAATTGCCCTGCGTTTGTTTCTCTTTCATCTGAATAACCAGAGGTTATGCACTAACTCCAAAAACGGCCTTGTCTTACTGTTAATTCACATGATGGGCAGGGATTTCAACATTGCAACCCAACACAGCTTTTGTTTTCCTTTTCATGTGAACAGCAGTGCTCTAAACATTGCAAATGAAAAATGGCTTGGCTTTTTCTTTTATCCAGTGTTAAATCAAAGAACCCTCTTCAGGGGGCCTATCCCACCATGTCAATGGACCAACAGTGAATGCAAACCCACTCAAAAGGGAAAAAGTAAAGAATCCCATGACCTATGGAACAGCATTTCAAACGTTAGATGAAATACGGCTTGCAAACGTAGGAAAGAGAAAAGGGAAAATGACTTCCAGCCGTGAAAGGAAAACTTTGCTCACACAGAAATGTTAGTGAAATGTGTTGCGGGTAGGATGTTGACAAAAGCCATGTACATTGAGTGTTCCTCCACAGGGCTTAAATCAACTGGGAAGAGGCTCAGAGGACTGGAAAAAAAACTTTTTTTTGGCTTAGGCAGGAAACTTCTCAATTGAAAGCCTTGCCTCCCACTGGATGTCGCACCTATAAGTGAACTATTCTACAATGACATCAGATGTGGCTGAGGGCATTATAATTCCCTGCTCTGCCAGACTAGAAGGCAGTACTAGCAGGGAGGACAAAGAAAGCAAGTGTGGCTAGATCTTGACCAAGATGTGTGAGTTCCTTCTGCACCCACTACCAAGGGTAAACTGACAAACTTCAAAGGGCGTAATAAAAGTATTTTGTTACAAGCTAAGCCATGGGAAAACAATGGCTGTGGGGGATGAAGCACCACCCTCCAATATATGGCAGATCTTCCAAATTGACATTAAAGGATTGATTTGTTTTAGGCATTTTCCCAGCACTCAAAATAAGACATACTTTGGTTGTATGCTATTTTTCCATGTGATTTCCAGGGGGTTCTTAAGATACTACGCACATGTTCCTAGGCTTTTTTGGACTGAAATGGCCAGTAAAGACTTGTTTCCTGATTTAAAAATGGGACAAATGTGAAAATTGGTGGGAAGATTGTAAATACGGTTTTGAACATGTTTAATCATTTGCAAAGTCATAACTGTCATGCATTTCATCAAAAGGACAAAAAGGTGCCAAAGGGCCATGCTACCTCGCACAGAGTTGGCGATCATCTTGCCTAATTTCCTATGCCCCACTGAAACTGCATATCCATTTCTTATGGTGGTGGCTAGTATAAGTTTGAAGTTACGATACATTACTCAGTTTTGCTAAAAGGTGGACCTGAGAATAAAGAACTGTAATAAATGAGAAACAGACAGATGATGCTCTCTCCCCTTGAAACAATCAGGCCAGAGGGTGGAGAGAGGAATGGTAAGCTGTCCCAGGGCAGGAGAAATTATAGGGTACTCCCTGTAGATTGTAAGTGAATGATGTAATTTGGGCTATATAAGGGAGGACTGTACTAGACAGAGGGACACACACACACACACACACACAAAAGAATCTGGGGAGACATGAGAAAGAGGACAGAGGGAAAGCTGAACCATACCATCTTGAAGGGTGCAGAGACCAGACCCGTTGCCTAGCTGTCGGGAGAGTCCTGAGATCCAGCTGGCTGTCCAGAATCCCATCCAGTAGAGTGCAGAGACCAGACCCCTTGCCTAACCATCCAGAGAGTCCTGAGATCCAGCTGGCTGTCCAGAATCCCAAACAAAGGCTTACTTTGTAAGTAGTAAATAAACCCAGCGCCAAATTGCATACTTTTGTAACATTGAATCCCATTGAAAACCCATTGAAAATCCCATTGAAAGTCCCAAATTGCCAGTATAATTCATTCACCTTCCCATAGTAGAATCTGTATTAGCCTGTGTATGTTAGCGTATTCCTTTGATCAATCTCCCAGTTGACGGTATAAACCTTAGCATTATTTTGAAGTCAATCAATTAATTCTCCATTGAAATTAAGGGTATGAGTTGGTTAAAGTTAGAAATTAACTCCCTTGTGCCTAGTGTCTTTCTTTAATAACTATATTCATTAAAGAATATTGTTAAAAGAATTATTCACTGTGTAACTGAAAACCGAATTTATCAATGTATTGTGCATTACCCCACAATCTCCTAATTTGCATCTGTCCCATTGAAAACCCTAAACCGTAGTCACATTGAGAGCAAACCCTTATTCCCTAGGATCCTATCTGTTATGTGCCTCTGTCCTTGTCTTTGAAAAATGATTTCCGATTTTGAAAGCTAAACCCTTTCCATTGCTACCTGTCATTGTAAATCCTGTGTAAATTGCAGTTTGTATTTTTCCTTTTGCATTTGCTTTCTACCCAAATTTGATTTTCCTACCTTATTTCCACATTGTTCTGTGTACTGATTAGCAGTCTCTGAGCGTCCCCATCTCTTCAAGTGTACCAACACGAATTTCTGTCCCACAGCAGTTGTCAGTAGCCGTGCGAGTAATAAGCAAAATCCGATTCTGCCGTTTTGCTCCAAAAACAGGTATTAATTTTCTTTTCTGACTTTCCATCTTGTGGTGGTGGGCTTATTTTCTCCCTCTATCCTTACTCCTTGCCACTGCCTTCCATTCAAAGGAATTAAGTTAACTGATGTTTGGGGGTGAGTGTGGCAGGGGGAGTGCTGTACCTTGATGCTATCACTTGATTAAAAAAGAAAAAGACTTATTTTTCCTGTTTACCATTAAAGATTTGTGTAACTGTGCTAGGAAGTCTGAACCCATTGTTCTGTAGAAATCATTGCCTTTGTGTTGCCGCATATTTGTGGCAGTTGTATTTTGAATATTTTTCCTTTTCCATTAAATAATAAATGAATACATATCTTATTGAGACACACCGGCCTGGTTCCTAGTCCATTGTGACACGGGGTGTTCAAGAAAGTTGGGTGTGATACAGGTTGGGGGCCTACTCAAATAAAAGTACCTGCGGTTATTTTTTTTTTTTTTAAAGCATGTATTGTACTCCACGTTCATTTTCGGGGAAGGAGACCCATGGCTGGAGTGTGCCATGTAATAAAACCGTGACATAGTTCAACAACTCAACTTTTGTTTGACAGCAGAGACAGTTCTCAGTACTTGATCTTTACAATCCATTGCCTGGTCAAAAGAATCGTCTGCCTGCTTCGGTCCATTTAACATATAATAGTTTCAATGTTATCCTATGTTTTAGTTCTTATAGGTCACACTACTGGCATCCTGAATGTGTCCCAGTAGATACAGATGTGCATCATCTTGGCTGTTAATGCTGACACCAACATTGAAAATGATTTATGATTGAAGTAAATCGTTTCATGGCATGGAGATTCAATTTCTGCTATCTTCTGAATTTAAGATAGTTATTCATTGCCTGGAACATGATGGGGATGCCCAGCCAGAATAGTTGGGAAGCCTGTTCCAGAACCTAGCTACTAGATACCCCAGTTCAAGTTCCTCTGCTTATCTGTTTGTGACATGCAGTGGTTGAGTTTGTTTCGTCAACTCAAGACTCGGCTCATGATTCTGGAAATAATAAGGTTGAACATGGTGACCATGTGGAGCTTTGTCACTCCTGCCCAAAACGGAAGGTAGCTTCATATTATTTTAGGGTGGATATTGCAGGTTTTATTTCTTTTTTACTTTCATACTTATTGTTTGGATTGTGACACTATACGTGTGAATACATATCAGGTAATTTGTTTATACTCCTTGCCCACCGCATCGCCGCTCTCTGCCCCAACTTTCAGTGCTAAGCGGATGATACCCAGCTCATTTTCAGGCTACCCTCGGCCTCCTCCTCTCCTTCCCTCATCTCTGACTGCTTATCTGCTATCCAGGAATGGTGTGCCGCCAATGACCTCTGCCTTAATGCCAGTAAGACTGAGATTCTACTCATCGGCACACCCACTGCCTCCTTCCCTGCATCTCTCTGGCCGGCCTCTCTTGGCCCTCTTCCTACTCCTACCTGCAAGACAAAAAACGTCAGGGTCATCTTCGACTCCACACTCTCCTTCTCTCCTCACATATCTGACGTCTCTAAGAAGTCACACTACCAGCTGCACCTCCTCAGAGGTATTCTTCCTTTCCTCTCCTTCCCCCAGAAGCTCACTGTCTCCCGAGCCATGGTTCTCTCGAACTGGACTACTTTAACAGCCTCTATCTAAATCTGCCTGCCTCTACACTCCGCCCCCTGCAACTTATCCAGGTCAGGACTGCAAGACTTGTCCTTGGCCTCAAGCCCCGGGACCCTATCTCTCCAGAACTGAAATCTCTACACTGGTTCCCAGTGGCTGTGAGGATTAAGTTCAAAACCCTCTGCATTGTACACAAGGCCTTCTGGGGTCTGAGACCTAAATACCTTCAACTCTCTCTTCCTAAATATCTTCCTTCTCAAGCTCTTCACCCATCCGCCTCCAACTCCCTCAGGGTCAGCCGCTTCTCCAAGCAACGAGTTGGGGGTAGATCTCTCTCCACGGCAGGGGCCTCCCTCTGGAACAGCCTTTCTGCCTCCCTGAAACTTGAGGAGAACCATCTCCGGTTCTGGAAGCACGTCAAAACCTTTTTCTTTGCTTCTGATTTCTCTCCCCCTCTCCCCTGCTAATTCTTGACTGAAACTGCACTGAATCTGCAACTGGGTCACTCTCACTGATCTCGGTCCTTGGTCCTTGGCCCAGCCACTCTCCACTTGCACTGCCTCCCTGGCAACCCCTGCACTGCGGAACTGTCTCTGTCTCCCTACAGCCCCTTCCCAGCACTTGTCTGCACTTACCTTGCACTTGCCACCAGATGGCCCTAATATTTATCTATTATTCTACCCTGTACTGCACTTTTCCCCTCTGAATGACATCTGGCCTAGTAGGATCGCTGTCTGTCTTCCCTTTGTTCCCCCCTCCCTGCCTCGTCGCGCCTTGAAACACTTGCTTGTGTATAGGCACGTTACAAATGTCATATCATATCATATCATATACAGTTCGCCAGTTAAGAATTAATTCATGGGTTTGCATGAAACAAATTGACCTATTTTCTGCTGAAGTCAATTTCCTTATGTGACTAGATGGGCTTCTCCTAAAGTCTCCTGTCACTGCACCCCTTTTTCTCATGTGCTTCCCAGTGTAGGCCATATGCCTATCAGTGTATTTTAATCTATGTTGTTGCCATGGTGATTCTATCAGCCTGAAAGTATGTTGTGGAGTAGTGTAGTGGCAGCAGTAATCTAGTTTTGGCTTCAACACGGGTATAGCCACTTGTACAGCATTGGTAGCCCCATTCACTGTCACCAAGTATAGTGAGATCCAACACAGGGCAGACACAACATGTGCCTACCAACAGCTCTTTATTGGGGGTCTTAAAAGAGTGAAGCAAATCAATTCCATTAGGTCAGGAATGCACATGAAAATGAATACATTTTGGTAAAGATGTCTTTCAACAATATGCGTTCAAAGTCCCAGGATTGATGTCATGCTATTTGTCTCTCACAAAGTTTCGAAAGGGTCCAATACAGAATGCGTTGTCCGTCCTCTTTAAGTCCAGGCTCTGAACCCCATCCCTGCTGGCTTATCAGAGCAAAACAGCTGTGGTTCATGCAAAAGAAAGAATTCCAGCTGAAATGCCTTCAACAATTTCTCTCTGAGTTTCTGGGGGTCCCTTTCTGTCAGCCTTACTCTTTCAGAAAATGTCTTAATCTCTAGAGTTCATAGAATCCCTGGCGAGATTCTTGCCTAGTTAAGGGATGGTTGCGTCTCCTCTTGGACCGCGAGGGCTTTAAGCCTGCATTACTGCTGGATGGTTGCCTTGTGGTAAGATTCATGGTGGAGCTGGCCCTAGTAATGGTCGTAAGCATAGGAATACAGGTGGCTATCCTAAACTGTTAATTGCTTCTGGGGTTCTCACTGCCTCCATTCCTCAGGGCTCTGGGTCTCCAGATCCCCAAGCGCAAGCGCCACTGATCCTTGCCACCACGTTGAAGCTTGTCCCTAGTGCTCCCTTCCCTAATGCCCCCTCCCCTGTCTTCAGCGCTTCCATCTATGGTCACACCTCCACCACATGATGAGATTTCTCACTCTTCTTCTCCTCATTTCCTTATTCCCTCTCATACTCTTTTCCTGTTCTTCTATCCCCCTCCTCCTCTCCTCTTCTTTTTGCACTCCTCCTGCCCATATTTCCTATTCAGCTGCTCCTGATAACATATATCTCTCGTAGAAACCCCTGATGCCAGCTTCTTTACTAGCTCTTCCTTGACTCCCATAGCTACCACCTCCACCTTGTCTCGGGAGGATAGCTCAGGGGCAACGTGCTCGCCTTAGAAGCAAGACAACATGGAGCACCACAGGTTTGTTCCCAGGGTCCACGCTTAGAAACCTTGGGGTGTTAAGCGTGTTATAAGTAACCTATGATACCATAGTTGTTCTTAGCGCATTTACTCTACCTTTGCTCCTGATTGGCTTCTCTTGTCACCTGCTGCATGCATTATTTTACATGTATCCCTTGATTACCTGTGCACCAGTTAATTTGCTCCTGTTTCTTATCCCCTCTTCTCAGCTCCTCTGAACACTGCCTCCTTATCAGGCCTTGTAAGCCCCCCTCATGTCTCTTCAGCTCACCTGAGCAACTCTTCCTTCTCAGCTCCTCTGAGCAATTCCTCCTCGTTCTTTCCTCAGCCTCCTGGAACTGCTTTTCCCCAAACCTCTGGGTATACTCTCAACCAGTCCACTGGATCTCATCGACAGGCATCTACCTTCTTTTAACCCCAGCCACCGAGGTCTCGTCTCTGGCCTCCTGTATGCTGCTCTCTTACCAGTCATCTCAAATGAGCTTCTTTTCCTGACATCCACACACCTTTGCCACAGGGCCTTATAAAGCCTTCAACCTGCATTGCAGCCTCTCTCTGGTGTTAGGAAAACCAGGTTTGCCTCCCTTTTCAGCTAGGATGAGGATTCTGAGATGGGACGTGGGGTAGGCCTGGCCCTCTGCATGGGTGGCCCACTCTCTGTTGGCCCCTGCCCTCAGGTAGACTTCCTTAGGACAACCATTGAGGTGTATGTGTGTGGATACCTTTTGAGGTGACTGCTTGACAGCATCTCACATTTTTCATACTAGTTGAGGCCCCTCAATTTCCCTCTGTAGTTTTAGATATGATTTCAGGACCTGCACAAGGATAGTTCAGCATGCAAGCACAACTCATCACTCCACAATAGCCTTAAAGGAAAGAGCTTCTAGGGAAGGCAATATAGCAAGCCAATTCTCCCCATGAGTGGCATAGTTGGGACAGCTATGGGGTCCTTCCCATGCAGCCGCTGCCCAGCACCCCCTGGCGTGTGGTGGCAGCTGCCACCCTTTATAAGCTCACCATCACAACCAAAGCCAAGCAGGGGACTTTGTCACAGCACATGTGTGGTAGCCATTGAGATACTAATGTATATTCGTAAACCCTGATCCCAGCCATGTTGTTTTGTGGCCTGCGTCTGTGTGGACCATGAGGCATGGCCAACATGTCAGTTTTGATTAGCTAGGATAATCAGGAACCCACAAAGTCATCCATGGTTTAGATTTAGGCCAGGGCAAACTGGTTTACAGATTCTCATACTTCCCAATCCACATCCTGTTTGGGAGTGCCTGTGTGTTTGGTGTTGTTTAGTGCCAGCCTGATTGTCGGATTGCCCAAATCCTTATTTACCGCCTGGAGTGTGGTTGTGGAGCTGGCTTAGGACAGCCCCTGTACAAATGTGTTATCCAAGGAAGACCACCTGCATTCCTTAGATTCTTACCTTTAACTCTGGAAGACAGTTGCTAAGCTGGGCTGCTGTTCAGGATCCTGGTTTGGTCATACCGGCTGGGCCACAGCTCCCTTGTTTTCAGATCGCTACTTCTCCTGGCTGTTGGAAACCCCTGTTGAGATTTTCCTTAACTTCCTCCAGTCTTTCTTGGTGATTGTACTCGCTTTGCTGGCTGGACTTTTACTTACATGCAGTGTTGCAACTCTAAGAACTCCCTTGTGGTTCAAGTGTCTAATATTAGGTGTTCTTCCTAGGTAGGACAATTGACTGGAAGTTATTTCATGCACATGTGGGTACTTAATATCACTACTGTTCACTCTGTTCCCTGTGATGTAATGCAGTTACTGTATCCAGTTGCAAACCTAAACGTATCTAGTGTGTGTTGGCCCCTTTGGGTCTGTTTCCTTCACAGTTAAACCATGTCTTTTCCCGCCTTTCTAGGAGCCATGTGGGCCTAATATTCTGTTGGTTAGGGAGTGTTCTATAATGAGTTCTTTGCAGTAAGGTGGAGTAAATGCATAATCAGTTGCTGTTGTTTTCATATATACTGGTGTTAGGGAGAATTCTCCAGAATGGCTAATTTCCCTTACCTGTTGAGTCCCTCGGCAGCTTTGCTGGATTTATAGGGTTTAATTTCTTTGTCTGGTAAGAGTGTGAGCCTTTTTTCCCACTCTTACCTGTGTTTTGCTGTGTGTTGTACCTTTTGTGCTCATGGGCTATGGAGTCTCACCCACTCCATAGGCATCATCTTTTTACTGTGTGCCACACAGCACCTTAAGTGCAGAGACACAGGGTTGTCTTTTTCAGACTTCCCACTTTAAACTCCATTTTCTGGGACTGACTACTGTCTCCCAGAACATGTAAAGTGACCTTACTAGTCGTTTAAATCTACAGACCCAGTGCACCCTATCTTCCCATAGAGTACTGGAAGGGTTCAAAGTTATCCCTTTTTGTCTGATTCTCATGGAGCATTATTTCATTCTCCTTTCTCTAATAGTTGGCTGGGGGCAGTGGTATCTACCATTTGTATTCTACCGCGGGCTATGAAAATAGCCTCAGTACCGTTAGAGGCTATGGTGGTAGCCTCAAACTTTAACCCGCTGGTTTATTTGGTTCTGGTCGGGTTTATTTGTCTTGTGTTTTACTCTGCGGGCCAAACCAGGTTTGGTTCCTTTGTTTGCCGTCCATTGGCAGGCCTCTGCACAGAAGCCCTCCTTAGATGCCTGAGTGTCTGGGTGGACAAGATGTGAGGGAGGGGTTTGAAGCCCCCTGAACAGGGTCTCCTTGGAGACCCAAGTCACACTCTAGTTTGATTGGCTAGATGGCTGTCCAAAGAGAAGCTGAAGGAAGACAACTGCTGCAACTACTGGACATCCCGGTGAAGCCCTGCTGCAGATCCAAATCGCCCAAAACGTTGACAACAGAGAAGATCTGCAAGGAATCTTCTTCCCTTGTGCTTGGTGGGACCAACCAGCTCACCAAACACCAAATGCCAGCCTCCCACTCTTGGTCGAATTTGCTGTGCATCGCTGCAGTGAACCGGATAGTCTGGAAGAACAGAACCTATTTGGGTTTTAAGGAGCGCACCTTTTATTTGACGTTTTGCTCCGCTTCTGGCTTCTTCCCTGGGATGCAGCACCCTCCAGAAGTTCTCCTTCTCATCACCACGTCTGAAGCTTCAGGAACCGTGAGCCTGCAGGAACTGCCAGGAACAACTGCCTCAGCTAAAGCATTCTTCTCCATTTAAGGTGCTCTGCAAATCCGGTCGTTCGTTCCATCCAACCGTGGTAAAAGTGCTTGAAATCTTTCGCCTCTCTGAAGGCTTGTCCTTCTCTCCTTTGAATAACTTTTCTTCCGACCAACTTCATTTTAAACTCTTGGTTAAGACTTAACCACACACTACTCTGAACTGTGTGATCCTCTGCAAAGACTCTGAACCATTTACATTGTCCCGGCCTTTTGATTTGAATCCTAGCTGTAGTAGCCTTTTCTAGATTGCCCTGCCTATAACTTGTTGGTGCTGATTGATTTTTCAATCACCTTGTCTTTCCTCCCTTTTAAATTGCTGGAGTGCCATTTTGCTCACACTTCATTTTGAGCTTAACTTGTCCAGAATTGATTGGGCGTTGTTGTAGTATATTAAGATTGTGATTTTCTGATGCTTTATAATAGTGAACTGTTTTATAACTGATGGTTTAAATAAATGTATATTCTTTTACTCAGAAACCTTGAATCAGTGTTTGTTTGAACCATAGAAATTACTGTCCTTTGTGTAACTTCTGATACTGCTCACTTTACTCTTGAGATATGTCTGGCTGCACAGCCATCGCTACCACTTTACTGTGTAGTACAGGCTTGTACCAAAGGTGACATTGTACTTACACTTGTAATCTTAATTGTGTGTGGTGTTCCCAAAGGGTACTGCAAATGATTCTGTCTAACAACTGGCAACTGTTTTCAAGTACTTATTTGACAGTGTCTTTTTATTGTAAATGTATTCATATGCATACAGTGTAATGTGTGGTGTATTTTACGGCGTGTACGCCTTTCAGTATTTGAGTTTTGCTTTCAGCCCATCCCCCTCCTAAGAGTGAAGCCTGACTGCTCAGCCACTCCACCAGTTGTGAGAGTTGATGGACACCCTGCTGTGTAAGGGTAAGTCTTTCTTCATGCCTCTCCGGAAGAGTGTACTGAAGCATTCCCAGTACCCGGTGCCACATGCTGTGCACATCATATACAGCGATAGCACATGTTCAGTCCACACATTCTCAGAATCTGAAACAGATTCTCCTTTGTAGCTTTTCAATGTTATGTTTCGCCTACCCCATTCATTATATACAGGGTTTTGCCATCAGATTGCACTCATTGACAATGCAATTTCAGTGCAATGCACTGAACGTTCCCTTATAGAGCACGTGCATTTGTTTTGGGGTTTGTATTGTGTGTCGGAGGGGGCTTAGCGATGGGGGTTTGTGGGGAGCAGGGGCAGGTCAGAAGGGAACATAGTTCCACTACTTCCTTTCGTACACTTCAACCACTTCAAATAAGAATATAAAAGAACAATATGGCGGTTTTGAAATACCACGTGAGACCTGTTTTTGCCATTGTCCTTGCCCTGCACTACATTACATGTATTTAATGAAAAAAACACCTTTGTATTATTTCAGTTTTTACCGCAGATTAAGTTAATAACTATTTAGGATTAGACCGATTTTAATGTTTTTTATTAGAATTTATTTTAATCGATTTTGTATAATGACGTGTGTCTTGTAATTTGAACTGTTTTAAATTGTGTACACGCTTTTAAAATTGAAACCTGCGACACACATAAAACACGTTAAAAATGCTTTTAAGAAACTATCAGAGGTAGTCAACCTTCAATTCTCCAGATGTTTTGCACTACAACTACCTTGATCACTCAGCGGAGAACTTGCTCGTTAGGGATCATGGGAGTTGTAGTCCAAAACATCTTTCGAGCCAAAGATTGCTGATCCCTAATCTATATCAACCCACTCTGAGAACATATACTTTGGCATTACATGAATCAGATTCAAACATCATGTGAGTGATGCAAGGCAAACAACAACTTTGGGTTCGGATCACACCCACGTCATTTTGGGAATGTTCTACTTAAGTGTAGCATACATTTTAAGAAAATGAATTAAATATACCCACAGCCTCCTCCATCTTGAAGCCTCCGAACTCCTGTGCTCAGGTTCAACCTGCCTGCTATTTCCAGGACTAATTATAGACACTCATGCTTGAGAGCCAGCCTTTAAACAGAATATTTCCATGGCAGGAAGCAGGCAGAGCTCACAGCTTGAGCTTCTCTGCCATCAAGCCTACTTTCACCATCATAGTGTTAATTCGAAGAGCAGATATGTCCATGCTAGGAAGCATACGGAGCTCACCCCTTCAGCTCCTCTGCCATCAAGCCTACTTTCACCATCATAGTGTTACCTCTAAGGGCAGATATGTCCATGCCAGAAAGCATACAGAGCTCACCCCTTCAGCTCCTCTGCCATCGAGCTATTTTCATCATCATAGTGTTACCTCTAAGGGTGAATATTCCCATGCCAGGAAGCATATAGAGCTCACCCCTTCAGCTCCTCTGCCATGAAGCCTACTTTACACAACATAGTGTTACCTCTAAGGGGAGCTATTCCCATGCCAGGAAGCATATAGAGCTCGCCCCTTCAGCTCCTCTGCCATGAGGCCAACTTTACACAGCATAGTGTTACCTCTAAGGGCAGTTATTCCCAGGCCAGGAAGCATATGGAGCTCAACCCTTCAGCTCCTCTGCCATGAAGCCTACTTTACACAACATAGTGTTACCTCTAAGGGGAGCTATTCCCATGCCAGGAAGCATATAGAGCTCACCCCTTCAGCTCCTCTGCCATGAAGCCTACTTTACACAGCATAGTGTTACCTCTAAGGGCAGCTATTCCCAGGCCAGGAAGCATATGGAGCTCAACCCTTCAGCTCCTCTGGCATGAAGCCTACTTTACACAACATAGTGTTACCTCTAAGGGGAGCTATTCCCATGCCAGGAAGCATATAGAGCTGACCCCTTCAGCTCCTCTGCCATGAAGCCTACTTTCACCATCATAGTGCTACCACTAAGGGCAGATATGCCCATGCCAGGAAGCATACTGAGCTCATCCTTTCAGCACCTCTGCCATCAAACCTACTTTCAACATTGCAGTGTTACCTCTAAGGTCAGATATGTCCATGCCAGGAAGCATATAGAGCTCACCCCTTCAGCTCCTCTGCCATCAAACCTACTTTCACCATCATAGTGTTACCACTAAGGGCAATGTTCCCATTCCACGAAGCATATGGAGCTCACCCCTAGTGTTACCTCTAAGGGCAGATATTTCCAAGCCAGAAAGCACCTGTCACATCAAACTTACTTTAAACATCATAGTGTGGCTGCCTGTAACTGGCTGAGGCTTTGCTCGCAATGGCAATTCCATTGCTGTGTGTAGGACCTTGTCTATTAGAATCCCCCAGTTATTTCCTTGAGCCTACTTTCTCTGAGTGTAGTTATTTTCCAGATCTCGCCTTTTGAGCATAACCCAGATTTTGAGATCAATGAACCACCCTGGGTACTTGGGGCATATTCGCTAAAGGGCTTAACTAGAACCTATACACAGCAAGGATGAACTCACCAATCAGGGAAGTGAGCAGAGCATCTAATTCACTGTGGCAGCACTCGTGCATGCCATCATGCGGGGCTGCATTGTACATCATGCTTGAGAAGTGGGGGAAATGTTGAACTAAAATGACAACACTTGTAAATCAGATCAGAAAACAGTATTCTACAAGATCTTGCACAATGATTCTCTCAAAGACATTATATCTGTTTTGATTTTTAAATAGAATGAATTCTTCACTGGGCTACAATCCATGGAGCTGTCGTGTAATCGTAGCATTTATATCAGCGATCTGCAGAGCACACATACAAATTACTTATGTGTCGAATTCATGCTGTACCTGTTGCATTTATGTCGATGGTAGGCAGGCTGGTCTAACAATGCAATGAGGGCAAGGCGACCATGATTCCCACATGTTTTCTATAGCATGCGTGGCGAACACAAAGAGGAGGGCAAGGTCACACACGTCTCTTTTTGTCTCATGCACTGGGGTGGTGTTGCATGCCGGTCACTTGGTGGCACCCATAACTACTTACTGCAGTCAAATGGCACAAAAACAAAGAGCGAAAAAAACAACACAAATGCAGGTTACATATCACCCTGTAGGTACATTATCCAAGTAGCGTATTGCTCACCCAACACAACCATGTGTCATGACGCAATTGAAAGGAAGGTCCACGAGAAAATCTAGAATGGGGAGACACAGAAAGAGGAACTTAAATCAAGAATCCAGCACGAGAACACTAAGAGCACGAGTGGGGTGTGGTCAGCGTCCAATGCCCTGAGAGCAAAGCTAATGGAAAGAATTGCCTGATATGAGTAGCGGCAAATGGCAAGTGCACAATCGCAGGACCTAGCGCGTGGGGTGAAGCACGACAATCCGTGTGGAAATAGTGAAACGGTGGCAAAATGATAAGAACAAGCTGAGCTGCTGAATACAATCAAGCTTAGTTTAATCATTCAGCCCTAACATCGGTGCCCATATACTGTGGAGCAGAAAAGTAAAAGGCCATTAGTTGAGGAACACACAGTGCACTGTCACCAGTCTTGCAGTAAGAAAGCAAAGGTGAGTACCTACTGATGGCAGACCACGGAACGAGTGGAAGGATGCCCGCTACTGCTCGTCTTAAAAGGAACTTGCGGTCCAAATCCTAATGCTGTCTCCAAAGAGAACAAGGGTACTAACGGAGGCCATAATGTATGATGAACAAGTCGAATGGCAGCCACATGAATACTTTACCCACGCGTCTGCAAAAGTAGGAGATCACTGAGTCTCAAAACAAGGAATACACTCCGGATTAGTGCAACGTCTCGGACATAGATCATACCAGTGGCGTCTAAACTGCAGTGACCAAGGTCATGTGACAAGGATCACATGGCCTGCCACATGCATGTGGCACTCCGAACAAGGACTAACATCTCATAATGCTATTATGTTGCTAACTGTACACGAATAGCCCATGTATTACACTCCAGAAAATGATGAATACAATATATCGAGACTGTAGACTATTGTTCCTGCTGGTGAAGTAGACAACTCTACACAACGAAAAAGTAATGCATCATGGACCATGAGACTAGGTGTCTGTGTACGACTCAAAAAACAATCTGAAACAAAGTGTTCTTATGCTAAAGGCGTAGTGCCCATCTATATCCAACCTGTAGAACTAAGTTAAGACCACCAAATCCATTTTTTAGATCACGTACTTAATTGAAATCACCAAAGACGTTAACAAGCCTGATGTGTGCTGAAGGACCACCTGACCAGATGGAACCGATTAATGTGAGACCTAACTGGACCAATCCTGGACACATGAGTGGTAACAAAAACGACCTTAATAGGGCCGAGAAGAATTGTAGGATACAATAATAGGAATACAGTAAAAAAACATTAGTAGCTCTAGGTTATAACAAAGTAAGCTAAAACAAATTTGAAAAAGATAAAGTCTTCATCCCCAAAAGAATGACTGAAATGCAGTGTTAATAACCAAAATACATAGTTTGACACAGAGTTGTAACAAAGGAAGGACCAAAAGGGAAAACCCAAAATGTAATAAAAATGCAAAGAAAAGAGGAAAAGGTTAAACTCATTAGAAAAGAAAAGCAAAGCAAGGATACATAAAGGCCCTTTGAAGTGGAGATTAAATCCATGGTGGATTATGACGAACTCTATCCAATCTACAATCAAAGGAAGCAATGTAGATCAAGTTCCTTGTTTACCCCATTTGGTGTCAGTGAGTCAAGATGATCAATCCAAAATACCTCTCTTTGGGCTCCCCTTTTGTTGATGTCACATTGAAAGTCTTTTGTGTGCTTCAAGAACTTCTATCTGTGACATGTTGTTACCACGTTCCCTGAAATATCTCACAATGGCTGATGTCATGCATCCAGTTTCTATGCAGGACTTGTGCATGTTCGTGCAAATTCTCACATATCCTGTGGTCTCCCCAACTTAGTATATGCCAATGGGCACCTGATACAGTACACAATGCACTAATACTACTCACAAAATCTTTGAGAGCAATTCTCTCTCCTGTCCCCGGGTGAAACACAAACGGAACTTTAATCACCCTTTTACAGTTACCACAACTTAGGCATGGGAAATTCCTTTCTTGCTGCCAGTTGGAGCCCTTGTAGCAAGGCTTCTGGTGTTGACAAGCACGTCCATAGATGCTCGCTTCTTTTGTAAGCAAACACAGTGGAGCTAGGGAAACATCTCTGGTCCAATCATCATACGTGAGAACGCTCAATTGTTTCGTAATGCATTTTTTAAGGCACTGACATTGTGTGGAAAACGTTGATACAAATACTATGGATGGCGATTCCCTCACCTTGGTGCTGTGCAAACATGTCTTGTGAGTGGTGGTGGAAACCCTCTCTAGTGCAGATGACAAATCCTGCTCAGGGCACGCCCTATTCTTTATTGTATTACTGCTTCTCTCAAATCCGGCCTCACACTGATCATGATCATTGCTAATGCGTTTCATTCTGAGCATTTGTCCATAAGGCTGATTCTTTAAGGTGTTCTGAGGGCGGACACTTAGGAAATGTAGTACGTTATTTCTGTCCATTTCTCTCACAAACAGAGTAGTAGGAATAGTGCTGTCTTGTACCATAATCTGTACATCTAAGAAAGGTGTGTGCGGTGTACCTATTTCAGCCGTGAATTGAATCAGAGAGTCAGTAGCGTGGGTGAATCTACGAAATTCCTGTCATTTAGTAAGTGAACCATGCTATAGTGCAGAGATGTCCCCTATGTAGCAGATCCACACTTTCAGGCACTTATGCCAACCAGGATGGTGTAAGATATAGGTCATTTCAAAGCTATGCATAAAGCGTTGGCACAAGCGGGGCTATTTCGGCCCCATAGATGTTCCTGATGTTTGCAAAAAGAATTGATTCTTGTATTGAAAGTAAATGTTTTGCAAAATAAAGATTAACACAATCATAATACACTCACGAGCTGCCCCAATGAAGTTTGCCTGTAATAATATTCACCTTTATCCTCACCGTTTCTCTGCTCTCTACATTTCTACCTCTGCTTTCTTCTTCTGCTTGTTTCAGCTCTCTTCTCTTCCTTCTTTTCCTTCTCTTCTTCGAATCAACTTCTACCCACATCATTGTTCATTTTCAGTTTTCTTTCTACTTCTACAATGTTTTGTAAAAATCATTGAATTGATTAAATCAACTAAATAAATAAATTATAAGCATTTGACTGCTTCCTGTCCAAGGTCATGTGGGATGCCGGTGTAAAGATGGCAGACATCAACAGTAAACAAACTGTCCTCCTCTGCAAGAGTAATGGTCTCCCGTATCTGTACAAAGTGAGTGGTGTCTTTCACATATGTTCATGTTTTTTGAACGAGAGGTTGCACAAAGTAATCAATGTATGTCCCACAGGGTTGTAATATACCCCTGGTGGCTGCAAGGATCCGCCTATCTGGGGGGGTTTACCAAACTCTTGCGGATCTTCGGGAGAAGATAAAAGGTGGTAACTCTGGGATACTGTGTTTCTCTAAGGTCCAGTCCAGTTCAAGTGCCATCATTGAGATCTTTGCTGATTTCTGCTGTAGGGTCATGGTCCCATGGAGAGTATACATTGGTGTCTCCTGATTGTCTGTGACTTCTCTGTCATACTCGGACGCATTGAGAGGAACTAATGCACCCCGCTTATCCGCAGAGTGGATGGTGATGGGGGTGTCAGAGTACGAAGCAGTAATCAGTGACAATTTGTCTCTGTTAGGATTAGTGTAATGGGGATACGCCAAAGAGACGTTTTTTGAGATCAGCGAGTACCATTTTTTGGAAAATGTCAATAGACGGAACCATTATGGGGTGGAAGCGCAAAAGAACTTTTAATGTTAAACTCTGTATAACCCTGACCAACTTCAATGGGCTCATCCTGTGGTGGAAGCTCAGCAAAAACAATGTGAGCTTGAGCTTTCTAACCGGTTTATTAGGCATGTTCCAGCTTTATAGGACTTCTTTTCTTTCCGTGTATTGGTGAATCATGATTTTATAATTTGGTGCATGTTTCTGAATTATACAAGTGTGTTTTCGTTACTTCCTTTTGGATGGACGCAGTGGTTCGATGGCTCCCATTTATGATTATTTTCATCTAGATCTCGATGAAGGACCATTCGGTCTCAAATGCATTGGCCCGATTGCCATCTGCTTATGACTTATCCACCTTAAATTGATCTCTGCGGGGCACGATTCATGGAATGGGGCGCAGAAATGGCAGAACTCCCCTTTTTTCAGCGCACATTATTCCATTAATCGGGCCCTGCATTTATTTGAAGCAATTTTTATTTTTTTTCTCACTCTTTATTGTACTATGATTTAACTGTTTAATGGTGTCGATGGAGCGCAGCCCTCGCCGCAGCGTGTCTAGCCCTGGTGCTTCTTTTCATGAAGACCAAAGCCGTCCCAGAACATTCAGCTTTGCATCTGTTCCTCCCAGCTCCTCAGTAGAGGCAATGTGTAAATCAGAAACCCCTTCAACCTAGCGGCAGTGGGCTGATCCTTCTCGGAATGCCCTCCTCTCCCGTGAACGCTTTACATTGACGCTTCCAACATGACGGTACTGCAAACGGTCTCTTCTCTGTAGCCACAAGAAGTTGACGTGTTGCAGAGTCAGTTGCAGATAATGAATATATCTCTTCCAGCCAGACAAGAAATATAAGACTTTTTCTCTGAAACTATTATTTTATGTGGCAATTCGAAGCGGACCCAAGAGAAAGCCACCAAATACAATCCCCTCCTGCCTAATTAAAATTACTCTGCAATTACTCAGCAAGTATTCTCTGCAATTTCTAATGCTTAGCATTGGGTCTGGCCATGCAATATGGGGCCAATATAAGTCGTATTCTCTGCAACTAGTATTTGGTGTGGCAACTAATGGATTGTGCAGTCACTTTAGGACACTAAACAGAATCTGTCTGCCTACCAAGAATTATAATACTTTTTCTCTGATACTACTAATTAGTATTTGGTATGTCCACTAAAAGATAACACAATATGCCACTGACAAAGAACCTAAACACCTCCTACCTACCAAGAAATATAAGCTTTTCTCTACAACTAGTATTTGGTATAGACATCATAAGGCAGACACAGAAAACATTCTTCTTGATTTAAAACAATGCCAAGAGTTGTTATTCACTACATCGCAACTTGCCAACTGTATTTGCGCTAGTCGCTTAGCGATGGCATACTCACAACAACTGAATATAATCTTGTTCCCTTGTTCTGACTTCTATGAAATATAAAACATTTTCTTTGCAACTAGTATTTGTTATGGCCACTAAAAGATGGTGCTGTCACTACCAGGCTCTGATTGTAATCTCTGGATGACTCTAAATAATTCTGTGGTCTTCCTCTCCACACATGGACAAGGAATGCTCTGGTAATGCTGGTATATCTAGAGGAGTGTTATTCTTTCCTTGCAAAATGTCAAGTCTTTCTCTGCACTTACAGGGTTTAGACTTCTGATGAATAGATCACATCTACTTTCCACATCCATAAAATACTCAGCAATGAATAAGTTGTTAACCTTGGAACAGAAGCAGGCCTTGTTTAAACTTCTCTAGTATATAGGTGACACTGAAACCATGCCTTATATACCACAACCCCGGTGAATGACTGCACATACCTTGCACAGGACACTTAACTGCAGAGAGCCCACAGTTATAATCATACAGGTGGGCCCGTATTGCATTACCCCAGTGCAAAACAAAATAAATCCTTTAGTGTGTTTTTTCACCAGGACAGTGTTTGCCATAGTCCTTTGCCCTGGTGCAAATGTGTATTGAAATTATATGGGTAGTATGGCATACGCTTTGCACTGAATCAAGTGAAACCAGGACTAGGGTATAAGTTGCCACAGTTAATATGATGCAGAGTTTGCATCACAGAAACGTTTCACTGGTGCAGGTACAATTAACAGTAGGGCCAACATTGCCCACCAGGAAAATGTTTGGCCTAGTCCTAATCCTGTCTCCTGGGGCAACCAACGAATTGAACGAACATGTGTTTTGCATGAAGGCATTTTACCCTAGTGTAAGTGATGTCCTGATGCAAAGTGTCTTCATTAAGGCCTCTGGCCTTTCTTTTACATTTTGAAAATGGGCAAAGGGCTAGAATAGGGACAGCCACTGTTTTAGTGCACAAAAGCATTGCAATTATACATTTTTTGCACTCGATACATTTATGCCGTAGTGCAGACTGCGCTTGCATTAGCCCAAAGTTATGGTAATATCTCCCAGGATTCATTGAAATGGTACAATCCAATGGAGGCCAGAAACACTACTTAGCACATTTCCATCTGAGACTGATGCTCCCTTGAGCCAAGTGCATTAATTTTCAGGGATGGTAAATATCACGTGTCTCTTTAAATATCAAGGGCCCTATTCAGGGAATTATCTGCATGGGAAATAGGGGACTTGCGTACCAAACTGTGTGCGTAATCTCATTTGTCGATTCACGTAATCGAATGCGCTGTACTTTTACAGGTCTTGAGTGGAGTTTGCGCAGTCTCGGCATGTCTCTGTGAGCCATCGAGCACCTTGCGCAACAGACCAAGGAGTCAGGGCTTGTGCAGACGACTGGGAATGCGGCGGAGCACAGAAAATGGGGATGCACATTAAAAAAGTGGGTGTTTCGAGGGACGGCATGCAGGCTGTCCATCGCAAGCCCACAATTGTGCCAAATGACACGTATTCACAAAACCACCTCCTGGCAGAGAAATGGCCTCGCAAATCCCTCAATCTCTATGCCACTCGAAGGCACGCTCACAGGTACTTACGCATAGTAATCACTGTGCCGAGGTGGGATCAAATGTTGGATTTAGGGGTGTGTGCACGCAGACGGGGTTCCAATCTAACATAGGGGTGCGTGTACGCAGTGTAGTGGGGAGCAGGAATGGTTTGCATGCAGAGTTTCCGAGTTCTACATGAGATACAAGTTAGAGTGCTGGCAACAGTTACGGGGGACCCTGCGCAGGGTCCCCGAGATGCAGGCCTACTTGCGGGAGACCCCACGCTCTGTTTGAAGGGTGCATGTAATCTCGCCTGGGTGAGCATGCAAATGTAGCTATTCAAGCTGTTTGTGCTTTGCGTAGGGGTGTGTCGTGGGCGTCCGGGTGTGACTTGCGAATACAGTTACTTTGTGCAGTAGATTCCATGGATACACAGGCTGCACATTTTTTATTATTTCAACCTCCTTCTAGTAGCCTTTTTAGGTGTATTTTCTGATATCTATTAAACTTTCTTGTTCTACTCATTAGGACTCCCATCTGTACACACTCATGAATCTGGCAATAAATAACTTTTCTTAAAAGATCTTTTTAGATTTTCACTCTGGTTTGCAGAGGCATTATATTATTATTTTTAAAAAAAATCAGTTTTTAATAGAAGTCTTTTCGTTTGTTTTATGTGTACGCGCGCAACCATCTGCACAGCAGAAGGTTCTACTTTTATGATTAATATTCATTGAGTGTGCCTTTCTTTTCTTCATTTTTAAAAAGTGGTGCATCCAAAAGGTGCATAACATGCATAATCAACTTAAAGACTTCTAAATAATTATTCAAACTTTGGATGGCAATAAAAATGTATTATTTATATAGTGCTTTTGCTGCTGCGCTGTATATAGACCATTTTATAGACAATTATTTTTCTTTTTGACTCGTGCCTTCATGAGCGGTACAGGTATATCCCGATCAGAGATTATGTACCTGATACAACGGTTGTCTGTCATCTATGCCTGAGTTACAAATTACTCCCCACCCATTTCCCTGATGTACTCTAACAGTATTTCCCACACAGTTTACCACTCGTTCTGAGAATACCCCTAAGTGACTGGGACTCATTAAAAAACCTTGAAAGGATAAAAGGCTGAGTTGGTGTAGCTGGAATTTTAACCTGCAACTTGCCGATCACACAGATTTCTCTGCACTGAGCCCTTAACTCGCTGACCTATGCTAACAGCTGTAAACATCTGGTCATCGAAAACCAAATATAGAAGAGAAAATAGTAATCCCATACGTAGGCTCTCATTACAAATTTGCCGGCACCCCTCCGGTACTACTGGTAAGCTCGCCTTACCATTACCGGTGCCCAATATCCTGGTGTTACTGTGATATTACTGGTGTCCTCAATGGCGATAAGATCCCATTCCTTGGATTGGGGCCATTCTTTGCCAGTAGAGACCTGAAATCCTGGCAGGTCAGGCCTGCTGGTAGTTCACTGTACCTACTGACAAACTCAGAGTGACGGATCCAGTATTTCCAGCCATTTTACCGGCTTTTTACCAGACCGGCACACTCATAATGAGGCCCTATAGACTGTGATGCCAGGCTCTACATCGCCTGGCAACCATTTCAGCAAAATATGTTCAGTACCGTCACCACATTCACAAATCCATTAGACTTTAAACCTGACATTGTTGAATTTTCTTCTTAATTAAAAGAAAATAAGCAATGTTATAAAGCAATTTCAGAATTTGCTTTGAGCAAAACAATTTCTGACAAATCAGAGTTGCTTCCAGCACAATTTGTAGTGAATGACTTTCCTACCCCTCCCCCCACACCTCACCAGCCCCCATTGCCCAGTTACTGCCTGCTTTTGCTTCCCATTGCAAGTGTATAGCAAAGGTGCCTTGGCAATTCTCCAGAGAGACATGGCAAGATGAAATTAAAAGCCCCCTCCCTGCATGTGATGAATGCGTGTCTCACACTTTGCGCCTAAGGACACATTCAGTCGTGATTATGTCAATAGGTATCTGTTTTAAATATTATTAAAAATAGCCTCCATGCTGCGGTTCCTCGCCGCCGCCGCAGAGGATCTGAGAGCAGCAGAGCTGTACTGCGGATCCTCTGATATGAGATCCATATTTCAGTTGACTGCACACCATCTCATTGCTATTCACAGAGCCATCATTCCTTCATGCATTCCTGGAAAAGAAAGAAAATGCTGAATTAACTTCGTTTGCCTCATTAGGATTCATAACTTGCTGCAAATAAATAAATAAATAAATAACGGCCGATACACAGCGTGCAAGGCCAGAGTGACTCTCCCTTCAATGAGGCAGCCAACTCAACTCCTTCAGTTAAAACTTGCAAGCCACCAAAGTGACCGGGACGATGCTGTCCTGACAGAATGATCTATTCCTTCACTCTGCATAGTATTAATTGTTGCAGACGCCATGTTACTAGCTTGCCACGTGGCGATCAACGTTTACCATGTTAGACCGACAGCTGTGAGTAGGACTTGGTTTCTCCTGCCACCAAGCAGTAAACTCCTGAAAATGGGATCAAATTTCACTTGTCAGTGATCAATGAACCCAGCCCTCAGGAAGAGCTGTCCCATCCATTGGGTGGACTTAAAAGGCCTCGTCAACATTTATTTGTTTCCTGTAACTTCAGTGACAACAACAAACTCCAGGCAAATTATGGTAACAACATCACCTGAGGCTGTTTGTTAATCCAGTGTGCAACTGCCATAACATGTTGCACATTTTTCCGGAAGTCGACATGTTTCGGCACAACATACAGCAGAGAAGGATATAAATATGTATGAAATTTGTATGTTGTACACTTGAAAGAAGATGTTCCTTACCAACATTAGCAGCTGAAAAGAGGGAGAGAAGAGTAGATGTGCTGAAGGTTGGGGGTACAGTCAGGAGACAGAGGGTCATCAGGACTGTTCAATAACGCATTAGGTACATGATCCCTTTCCCGCTTGGTTTGTCCAAACCGCCATTTCACCGGCTTCTTTTCAATGATTGTCATTGGTCGGACTTTTTCTGCATTCATGCATGAGCTACTGGCAGCCACATTGATACATACTTGCCTGGCGTAGTGGTAGAGGCGCATTGGCTGGACGTAGTAAATAGCTGTAAAACGAGCAGCATAAAATATTTGGTTAAGGTGATGAGCAAGATTGGTTTCGGCTGATCTATTGGGAAAGACGCATGAATAATAAAAAAAGAAGGTTGTTGTCATGCGCGTGCAGCTTTTCTCAAATAGATCAGCATGTGTGCATTGATATGATATGATATTTTATTTATTATAGCACCTATACACAATGTGTTTCAAAGCGCTTCACTGCAAGGGAGGGAACAAGTGAATATACAATGACATTCTTCAGGCCATGAACAACAAGAATGTGAAATTAACTATTGTACTCGGCCTGGCGACATTTCCGATAAACACAGGTAGAAAGGAAATCAGAAACAGACAGGCGACTACGGTACTAGGCCTGACGACATTTCAGATAGTGCAAGAGCTAAGACATAGACAAGGAAGGGTGGGGGAGAGTGGGAAGGAAATGGAAACAGACAGGCGACTACCGTACTAGGCCTGACGACATTTCTGGTAGAGCCAGAGATTAACAAGAGATGAGGGAGGGGGAAGAGAAAGGAAGGAGAGTAACAAAACAAGCAAATATCGTACTACGACTGACGAAATTTCAGATAGTGCTGGAGGGGGGGACAAGTAAATGGAGGGGGGAGGAGACAACATTTGTTGCTATCATACTAGGTCCAGTGACAATTCTGATAGAATAAGTGCATAGAAGAAAGTAAGGGAGGGACGAGAGG
This sequence comes from Ambystoma mexicanum, assembly GCF_040938575.1. Classification (NCBI taxonomy): domain Eukaryota; kingdom Metazoa; phylum Chordata; class Amphibia; order Caudata; family Ambystomatidae; genus Ambystoma; species Ambystoma mexicanum. The sequence continues at coordinate 1,199,802,012 of NC_090936.1, read as the reverse complement.
AGGAGAACAGAGAATAAAACAGTGAGAAAAAAATAAATATATATACATAAATATATAAATATATAAAACACAGGTGCCAACCTTGTAGGTGTATTTCTGTGAGGTTCCAATACATCTGAACTTCAAAAAGGCAATGTTCAGATATTTAATTATATCGCCCATGAGCGCTGTTTTGGGAGGGTGTATATCCGGCTTAGGTGGTGCTGCGTGTTGCTGGAAGCATGTTCTCGCCGTGGTGATGCAGCCCATCCGCCCCACCCCCAAACATCCATACATCCTTTCTTGTCCGCTCCAACATTCGTAATACAGGTGAGTTTCTTCTCGATCGCTTCTGGCCAGCCTGTTGTTCAAGTGCAAAGACTGCCACCAGTGTCAGGCAAGCCCACCGAAGCACTTTGTCTATGTGCGATTCGCTGGATTGGCCAAATTGTAAACATTAAGTACAAATCAAACCTGACTATGTAATTCGGGATAAAGTGCAGAGAAGCACAAGTCTACAGGTAAGTGTTGATTTGAGGATACCATGGTCTTCCTTTGGATCATGTCCAGACAGCGCTGAACCCCGGCATTCTACAGAAAGCGCTCCTGAGGCTGTCCCGAGTGCCCTATTAACGCAAGCTGATCTGATTTCTCCCATGCCCGCATGCATCGGGGAATGTAAAATGACTGTATAATAGAAATGGATTGGCAGGAACGTATCTATTGGAAGAACGATGGTCTGGAGGGTTGCCCAGAGCAGTGCCAGAGGTTAAGATGTATTCTAAACCTTCCAGCCATCACCTCTTTGTTTTGCTCTTTTGGGTGAGTGGCATGGAGATGATTGATGGCTCTGCATGGACAGAGACAAGACTGCTGTCGTGGGGGGGGGGTGTGGTGGGGGGATAGAAGCACAGTTAGGAGACTAAAGGTAGATAGGTACAGAAAATTGAATGATATCAATGTGCCTGCCTCTCCATCCATAGGCCTTACAGTCTCTTCTGTGTTGTCACTTCCATCAGTTTGCTGCTTGATATGGATACATGTGCAATACATTACATGTTATTTCCTGTGTCAGTTCTGGAACTCGGCAGAAACAATAGTGCTATGGTTTTGCAATTCCCTGGGATGTTCCCCCAATAAATGTGACTCCTGCTCCTTATAAAAGGGGCACAGTCTTAGCCCCATTCCATCCGGTTTCCTATTTAGACTTACATGTGAACATCCATACCTTGACATGACAGCTGTGCTTTCTCCTATTCCCATTTCCCCCTAGGCCTCTCAGCCTGTTCTAGAATGTTGCATATGAACATCTCTCCTTCTATCTATCCACTATCCCTCTGTGCTGTTGGCCGGATGAAGTGGCAGGCGGCCATGGAGTTTAGGCACCCATTGACTCAACTCCAGGCCTGCACCAGGACCTCAGTGTGTAGATGTCAAGTGCCGTCAGGTACTGAACTCACCACTCCATCAGGGACTGCTCCATGTCCTCTAACTAAATGAATTGGCCAAGATTGGAGCTTTCACTTGGCCCGCCCAAATGATTTAGTAGACTACACACACATCGTCATGCAAGTACAGTGGGAGGTTACACTTTGAATAGGCGATGGGAAGACCGCTGGGTGTCTGTAATGTGTGATGCAAGTAGGTCTCTGTGTTCCCCTAATGGTCAGTTTAAAAACATGTGTGGGTTTGGATCTTTGAGCCAAACCCACATGATGTTGGCTCTCCAACCTCTTCCCCTGGCACAGATATAGCAGAATGTACAAAGGGGAATTGCCTATATTGGTGGCACCCTCCTGTGCCTGTAATTGGCATAAGGGCGAGTCAGCTATGATTGTCACTGGGGTAACTCCATGCTCTACCCCTTCCTCTGACTCGGTGGACTGCATAGGGACCCCGCTCGCTTGCGAGGGCCAATGGATAACTTTATTGAGACACTGATTAAATATCTGAATGGGCTGGACGATTCTCTCCCGACCCAGGCCTCAGACACTACGCAGCTCATTTTTATAAAAGTAGTTATTTGATGTGGGGAGCCTTTATGGGAGTGTCGGGAGGATAGCTCAGGGGCCACGCACCCGTCTTGGAAGCAAGATGGCACGGAGCAACACAGGTTCGTTCGATCCCCGGGTCCACGCGTAAAAACCTCTGGGTATTAAACGAGTTATAAATAACCCATTACAATTCCAAGTTACGTTTACGCTGTAAAGTAAGTGGGTCCCCACCATGAATGTTTCGTCATCTGTGCCGCAGGGTGCAAATGTAAAGGTCAAAAGCGGCGTACAAACGTGCATGTCACCTTTTGCCCTTCACGTTTCCACGCCGCAGTGCAAAGTAGGTAAACACTGCCTGGGATGCTTGCATTCCAGGCAGCGTTTACTTCTAATTGCGGGCACCGCTTGAAATTCTTGCATGGCAAGCGGTGCACACAATTACAAAGAAACGCTCTCCAACATGCTCGCATTTCGGAGAGCATTTCATTTTCATTTGAGACTTGTTTCGTATGCATGCATGGGAAGCAGTGTTCCGAACATGCAATTATGGCGGGGAGGGTTTAATTGTACACGGATTGATCCCCATGTGTCCGCATGTTTTAAATTGGTGCATAAAGTTGACAGTCCCCACAGAGATCGGAGGCATTTGCACCGGCATGAAAATACATGCAGGCGCAAATCCTGGAGCATTTATGGTAAAGTGAAAGAGAGGCAGCAGAAACGGAATGTGCGCCCTGGCCCTCCTCTCTGCCATACAAATCATTGATAATGAGCTGTAAGATAAATAAAATGTCGTACAAGTCATAGGCAAAGATTTTACGTTTGTTACATCCGCCCTGCGTCCCGCTACACGGTGACGAAGGGCGTTATAATAAAAGCCCCACCCCCGAGCATGGGAGGCAGTTCCGGGCCAACCACGAGAGTGTTTGCAGCGTGTCTTCTTTCCTCCGGCTATCGCTGCGACACGCAGGCCGCGCGGCCTAGCTCCAGCAGATAAAGTCTCCCGGCGCGCAGAGCCGCGGAAGCTGGATCACAACAATGGCGACGAGGTAATCTACTCAACAAGCACGCGCTCGGCGCTCAACGAGATACAGATGGCCCACGGCCAGCGCCAGTCAATTTTTGGACACCCGGTGTGGGGCACAAGCCCCCCACCAGTGACCCCCACGCAAAAAAAAAATAAAAAAAATAATGTTCTTCTCTTCTCCGTGCATCCAGGGGAAAGCATCCCCGAACCTGGCCCAAACCACATACGGCGGCCTGCCCAGACGGAGTGGCGCCAAGACTATGCAGCCGCATCTCTGGGGTCAGAAAGTCCAGGGAAAGGCACGTGCGCATGTGTGTGCGCTAGACCTCGCCACTGCGGCCCAGGTGGGCACTCGGAGGGGCCACCCATGCCACGACACCGAGGTGAGGCAAGCAAATCACAACTATGGCAACCGGAACGTCCACCCCCAGACCCGGCACACCATCAAGACTGTCAGCAAACTTGACGATGTCAATCACCACAGGCCTGCCCACAAGGGAGTACCTCAGGGTTGATCCAGCCGTTTGACCCTTTCCCAGATCCGTCGTCAGTTGGCCCCAGGTGGCAGCTATGGATCCAGAAATTTGAAATGGCGATGGAATGCAAGGACATAACGACCGCCAGGAAAATTAGGTCCCATCTGCTGTTAAACGTGGGGGATGAGGTACTGCGCATATTCAACTCTCTGAACGTTGACGATGGCCAGGACGCATACACAAGTGCGAAAGATGCCCTGACGGTGCATTTCCTCCCCCAATTAAACCCGGACTATGGGACTTTCATATTCTACACCACCATACAGGCAGAGGAAGAAACACTGGACGCCTGCCACACACGGCTGAGGAAGCTAGCCATGTCCTGTGAGTTCACGAATGTGGAAAAAGAAATCCGGAGGCAAATCATCAATGGTATCCAGTCGGAAAAGCTGAGGCGGATGGTACTTGCTGAGAAAGGAATCTCCCTCCAACGGATTCTCGAATTGGGTCGACAAAGAGAACTGGCACACACCAGGGCTGCCAACATGGGGGCAACGCTACACAAACTGCAACCCGCACTCACCACAGCCATGGTGTCCCATGTCACCAACAGACAATTCACGAGAGACGAGTCTGGTGGTAGGTTCGCCCAAAACAGGTGGCAACCACGTGTCCCGGGTCCCACGGAGTGTGGATGGTGTGGCAGACCGCGACATGGGCGGCGGAACCGCCCCACGCAAGGCACCATATGCGGGGCGTGTCGTAGGAAGGACCACTATGTGAAGGTATGCCGGTCGGTGGGTACCACGTCACAGCCCCCACAGAGTCCCCAGGAAAGGAGCGGGAACAAAAAGAAGAAACAGGCCAGCGCAAGATGAGTCGAAACGGCCAACTCTTCGACCGAGGAAGAGGGCGATGATGTCCCAGGCTCACACCATGAAGCCGGCAAGGAACAAGGGAGAAAAGGACGGAAGGTCTGCCTGGTATCAGCGCTGGATCAGGGGCAGGCGCCACAGAGAAAGAACCTCCGAAGGCGCAAATGCTTGGTGAACATTCAAGATCAGCAGGTTTGGATGACCATCGACACGGGAGCCTCTGTCAACGTCATGCCCGTAAGCATGTTCCAGACGTTACGACCCCAACCGGATCTGAAGGACACAGATACACTGTTGTTTGCGTACGGCAGCAGGAGGCCCCTACCAGTCATCGGCAGATTCCGCACCACTCTAGTCCATGGCGACAACAAGCTATGGTCAAAGATCTACAGCGTGAAGGCAGGGATCGAATGCCTTTTGAGTGGGGACGCGGCGGAGGATCTGGGTCTGGTCAAATTCATCTGCCAAGTCGATGAAGTGCAAGAAGTCGAGAACCTTTTGAAGCACTACCCCAAACTGCAAAAGGGGATAGGGTGCCTGAAAGGGAAGACCATCAGGCTTCACATTGATGAATCTGTACAGCCGAAGGCAGTGAGACACAGGAGAACACCGTTCCACATGCGAGAACAGGTGGAAAAAGAACTGAAAGCGTTGGAAGAAGCTTGAATAATTGAGGAGGTGACTGGGCCGACACCATGGGTCTCCCCGATGGTAGTAACAAGAAAGCCCAAACAGCCTGGAAAAGTCCAGATCTGCATAGACATGCGTCTCCCGAACACTGCCATCAAGCGGGAGCGCCACATCACACCCACGCTAGACGAAATAGTGGCCGACCTTACAGGGTCGCGAGTGTTCTCCAAAGTTGACCTAAAAGCGGGATACCACCAGCTAAAACTTCACAGAGACTCTCGCTACATCACAACCTTCTCAACACATCTGGGGCTGCGGAGGTACAAACGCTTCAGTTTCGGGATTTCATCTGAGGCTGAAGTTTTTCAACAAACCATCCAAGAAGTCATCCGGGACATACCTGGTGACCTCAACGTGAGCGACGATATCTTGATTCACGCCCACGACAGGGAAGAACACCTCAAAAGGGTCCAGACCTTACTGGGCAGGTTGGAAGACGCTGGACTGACCATACATAAGGAGAAGTGCAAGTTTCTCAAATCTGAAATCACATTCTTTGGATACAAATTCAGCAGTACCGGCATCTCCCCGGACCCCCAGAAGGTTGCGGACATTCAGGTGGCAAGCCCACCACTGACGCCCACCGAAGTGCGCAGTTTCCTGGGAATGGCCACCTACTGCAGTAGGTTCATCCGAAATCTGGCCACCCTCTCGGAGCCTCTACGTGAACTGACCAAATTAAATGCCAGGTGGGAATGGGGGCAGGAGTGCCAAGAGGCCTTCGAGAACATTAAAGAGTCCCTGTCCGTCGACACAAAGATGGCGTATTATGACACTGAGCTCCCGACGCAACTGTTCGTGGACGCAAGCCCCGTAGGGTTAGGGGCCATTCTCATGCAGGTCACCAGAGAGGGGGAGAAAAGGCCCATCGCATACACCTCAAGAGCTCTCACGATGACAGAACAGCAGTATTCTCATATCGAGATGGAGGCCACTGCCGTGCTATGGGGGTGTCGCCACTTCCATCTATACCTCTACGGACGGTGATTCACGGCGATCACAGATCACAAACCGTTGCTGCCAATCTTCATGGGCACTTCGTCACATCCACCGGCACGGATCACCAAATGGTTGTTGCACCTCCAGCAGTACAATTTTGAGCTGGCTTACAAGCCGGGAAGTGGAACCCCGGTGGACTTTCTATCAAGGCACCCGCGAGCAACAACCTCATAAGAAGGCCAAGTGGCTGAAGAGACCGAGGAGCACATATGCCAGGTGGTGCGAGCCATGAGGCCCAAGGCTGTCAGCATTGAGGACATTGAGTCGGAAACCCACAAAGAACCTTGCTGCGACATCGTGAAAGACGCCATCCTTTCGGGTGACTGGAAGACATTCATGACGAACACCAACAACAGGACAGTTGAGGCGAAACTTTTTCTATCCGGGATGTTCACCGTGAGACAAGACTTATCGATCACCGAAAGCGGATTGCTGCTCAGGGGAAATCGAATTGTCATCCCGCCGAGCCTACAAGGGAGAATTGTGGCACTGGCCCATGAAGGACATCAAGGGATGGCGCAGACAAAAGCTCGGATCAGGAACCGGGTGTGGTTCCCACAGATTGACGAACAGGTCGAACATCTGATAAGCACATGCCTACCCTGCCAAATAACCGGAGCCCCGCCTGACCCGGAACCCATTCAGTCAGCGGACCATGGCTGTGGCTGGTGGGATGCCATCAGCATCGATTTCTGTAAACTACAAGAAGGCCTGCATCTCTTGGTGGCTATCGACGACCACTCACGATACCCCGAGGTCGAGATAGTGGAATCCACAGCGGCGGAGGTGGTCATCCCTGCCATCGAGAAAATGTTTGCTACCCATGGTCTACCAACCACCATCAAGAGCGACAATGGCCCCCCTTTCCAAGGGGAGGAATTCAAACAGTATTTGCAAGAACTAAACATCAAGTACCACCATATCATGCCGAGATGGCCCCAGGAGAATGGCGATGTGGAACGCTTCATGAGGACCCTGAACAAAGTACTGAGGGTGTCGAAGGCAAACGCCAGCCCGTGGAAAATTGACTGTACCGGTTTCTGCGGAATTACCGGGTCACCCCGCACAGCACAACGGGTGTCCCGCAGGCCAACCTCATGTATGGCACCATTATAAAGTCATCAATCCCACATCACTCCAGCAAAACACCGGATGAGGTCGATCAGGAGCGCACGGAGAGAAGGAGAACGAGTGCCAATGCACACATGAGTGCAAAAAGGAGGGCAAAACCATCCGACCACCATGTGGGCGACCATGTGGTCATGCTGCGAAATCCGACAAGGTCCAAACTGGACACCAGATACGAAGAGCGCCCATGGACCGTCAGTGCGAGGCATGGGACCATGGTGACGGTGATGAGAGGATCCTGCCAGGTGACACGAAATGCGTCGTGGTTTAAGGCGGTACCATGCAACTTGTGGACGGATGGCGAAGGCCACCAGGACGATGAAGCATCTCAGTCCAACGAAGAAGAGCCCGCGCCCCTCCAGGACGAGGCAGAAGCGGGTGACAGGACATGGGAGCAGTGGAGCGAGCCGGACAGGGAAGAGCCGGACAGAGAAGGTGAGCCACCCAATGTGACAGCGGGGGACAGCCCTAGCCGAGGGCGATATGGTTTAAGAACTGCTACGAGACCGCCCGCCATACTCAAAGACTATGTATGTTAGTCGGCCCCCGTTGGATTGGCAGTAAGGAGGGTCCTGTATATGAACATTTAATAGTTTTCATTTGAATTGAAGTTTATGGCACATGTTTGGTCATAGTTAACTTTGTTTGAAATAAAGGAGGATTGTTACATCTGCCCTGCGTCCCGCTACGCGGTGACGCAGGGTGTTATAATAAAAGCCCCACCCCCGAGCATGGGAGGCAGTTCCGGGCCAACCACGACAGTGTTTGCAGCGTGTCTTCTTTCCTCCGGCTATCGCTGCGACACGCAGGCGCGCGGCCTAGCTCCAGCAGATCCAGTCTCCCCACGCACAGAGCCACGGAGGCTGGATCACAACAACGTTGTTCATTTGCGTTGCATGCTCATAGGACCGAGCCCTAGAGAAAACTGCATCAGGGCGGCCGAGCAATAGACATAGCAAACAGACTCTGAGGGAGGAGTTCTTACACTTCTGTAACTAATGACCCGTCTGTTGTCCAAAGAGGGAGGTCCCGACGTGTGGTGTCAGAAAGCCACTATTCCTGGGAAATGGTTCACCAGGACACACCAAATTCTACTTTCGTTCCACTGTCATCAACCAGAACTAGCAGCAGTCATGTTTCTTCAATCCTCTGCTCTACCACTGATGAGCACAAAAGGATTAACCTATTGGATGGATTTATAGAGCCTGTGGGACCGTGTCATTCTGCCACACGTCATTCTTGGAATGGGATGTGTCCGCTGTTCTGTACAATGTGGGGAGGGTTCGATCTTAAAACAGCGAAAATAAAAGGCCAAAAATAACGAGTTTGTTTAGTCAAATCGTTTAAAAAAAATAAAAAAAGTGCAAGGAAGGATCCCCCAACACATCTCCCAAATTAATGTTTTACCATTTAACCCCCTCTCACCTATCTATTTATTTAAAAAGGGTACCAAAATCCTACACAAATTTGATTTTAAAAACTTGTTATTTTCGGCATTGTTGTTGTGGTTTTCGTTTTTTGCCAGGGAATCCTGCTCGGGTGGGTTCCAGGCATCTTCTTAGAATTGTCTTGATTAACCTAGAATACTAGAACATCAAGAGTAGACAGTAGTCCCCTTTGCCCAGCTTGGCGGTGAGACAGTCACGCCTGCTCCATTACTGTACACTTTTCATTTTTGGCTATTAGGTGCTGCAGACAGTGCTGCCCTACAAACTATTGTCATGAGAAGTCAATGTAGGCGAGAGATGAGATGTGAGGAGGGACACACAGCCTATGAGTGTTGTTCGGTTATTTACCAACCCATTCACCACCTATTGCCATGCTAATTCCTGTGGCTACTCCCACCCCCTGCCTGTCCGTCCCCCAAAACGCATCACCCTGGAATCTCTTTGAGTATAGTTCTGTGTTTTCCTAGCGGCCTTCTGAAACATAATGACTGAATTGTAGCTATAAACTAGCTGATCCAAGTCCAGAGGTAATAACATTGTTTTAACCAAATGTGCCTGAAGCCACTTGATTTATAAGCACTATGTGTGTCATTGTAACTGTTCCGTGCACTGTATTCCTGTAAAAGTTGTGTTTTTTTTCTCATTACTAGAGATCTTACGCTCAAGTACTCACCACATGTGCCAGCTTTTGCTATCTTATGGCCAGGTAGTAGCATTATTTCAATGCCTGGAAAATGGAGATAACACACCTACACAAAAGGCAAAACGGTTGACTTTGCGAATGCTTGTTTTGAATAGCCTTGATCAAAATATTGAATTATAGCACCTGTTAACTAAATGCATTGCAGAACAGGCTCAACCCAGCATTTGCATTGAATGGTTTGCTGAGACTGGAATGCCTTTGTGGATATTTCTGTAATTCATGTTTGCATCCCATCACTTCCATTGATGTGTTATTCATTTTGTTTCTGGTAAAGCACTGGATGCACTGCTGTCAGTTTTAGAGCACTTTCATACCGCGTGAGTGAAAAACGGGGGTAAAAATAGATTAGTGACGTCAGGTGATGCCAAGTGAGAAAACCGCTGCAGTCAAAGTTTGAAGGTATTGCATTGAGGTTTGTAGAAAATCGTGTCCTGAACGTGGGCGGTGATGGGGGAAGTGCGCTGGTCTTGGGTGCCTTTGACATGTATGTCACCTCTTCCTGTTGACAGGTGTTCAATACGTTTAGGAAAAGCAACCTACAGTCCACTCTGTCCGACATGTTCAGCCGGTTCTGAGAGGGGGTGTGCCCAATACTGACATGGTGGGGGAACACCGCCCTGATGGAGATGGCTGTAGAAAGGATCACAGCACAGATAATGTGCTTTCCTAAAGAAAGTTACATTTCATCTCTTGACTACAGTATACACTGTAAGTAATGCTTATACCTGCATAGAAAATCCCACATGGGCACCTCAATGCCATACATTGCCTTGCTTGACTCACAGGTATCAACATGTTTAATTAGGATCTTCTGACCTGCACATGGGTGATAGATACCGTTCCCTTTTACAAGACTATTGCAGTGTTGACAATTTACAAAAGGGAAATATTCTCATCTAGATGGTAATGCAGTGTTGTATTCTTCTTTGTTGAATTCTGAATTTACCAGCATAGTTCTCGTTGTGTGCTTCTCCGCTTTGCAAACATTGGAGGTTCACTGTACTTAGGAACCTGCCAGCAACACCTCCTGAAAGCTTAAGCCTTGCTGCTCGTGCAACATTGCCAAATTGACAGACTTGCTTGGGGTTGCTCAGTGCCACTGTCCCAACAATATAGAGGACAGAAGTATAGATACCGCCCTCCAATCTTTACACTGGTGGCAGAGGTGGGATCCCTGGTTTTAAGGCACAGGGCCTCATCGCGAGTTGGGGGGTAACGCTGGCGCTATTAGCGCCGGCGCTAATAGCCCTACCGCCAAACCCCCCGGTGCTATTAGCACAGGATCACGGGTTTGGCAGAACGTTTTTTGCCCATTCCCCATTGGGCCCAATGGGGAATTCCTCATTCCCCATTGGGCCCAATGAGGAAAATTCATAAATGCGCCGAAAATCGGCAAATTTGCAGCAGATTTCCCCCCAGCTCAGGGCTGGGGGGAAATCCACCAAGGTCATGATCTGGCTGACCCTTAAATGCGGCAGTAATAGCGCTACTGCCGCATTTAAGGTTTACCGGCAAACTCGTGATGAGGCCCACAGTGTTTAACCTAGCTGCTACAAAATATCCACACTTCTTTACTACTTTAGGGGTTAGTGGTGTATACTGATAACCATACTACAAACAATGGAAATTACTGCAAAGTTTACATTTACAAGGATGAGCTTAGAAGCTCTCCTGAGTGCTTGTGACATGAGAGAATATGTCTAGGGCAGAACGTATAGTTGCCCTTGTGGATTTCCAGCAGATTGTGATACTCATGATGAAGCTGGGGGATGAGAGGGCGTTCTTATGGGGTCCTTACCCCTGGTGAAGTCACAGATGGTGCCAATGGAATTGCCACCTTTCCTGTCGCTTCTATTCCACAATCCAGCATTATTTCTCAGGGGGTCCCCTGGAACTCGAGTGAAATTAGCCTTTGAATACACAAGGTTAGAGACTGAAGCTGAATTGAAGAAAGAGGATTTGGCACAGCAAGTTATTTTCAAATAAAGATATCTTGAACTCAAAGACAGGGATCTTGAACTCAAAATCGGAGACAATGAATGTCAAATACTCGATCTAGAGAAAGCTAGGGTGGAGACTTCAGCTAAACCAGTTGAAACTGTCATGTCCCTTGCTACCAAGTTTATGAAATATTTTGTTGTTATGTATGTCGAGGGTTCTGATATCCTCTGATGGATAGAAGCATTTGAGATGGCATGTGGTATCCATGATGCTGACCATAGAGATTGGGCTAAGTGTTTGTTAAGTAGAGTACCTCAGAGTGGTTATGACTGTATTCTGAAACTGAGTGTGGAAGAAAGAAGCCAGAATGAGTGTATGTAAGCTGCTTTGGTTGCCGAGTTTGGCAAGGCACCTGCCCAGTACATTACGATGTTCAGGGATTATAAGAAGAGCGAGAATATGGCTTGAGTTGATTGGGTGAGTGCTGCACACAGGAATATTTTGGGATGGGTTGATGGTTACAAAGTGAAGTCTTTTGTTGAATTGTCTCACCTCTGGTTTTTTGAACATTTTCCTGAGGCTTGTTCACCAGAGATGCGCCAGTACATTGCTGACCAGATTATCTTGGACCCCTTTAAGTTGGCCAAGTTGGCTGATAAGTGCGTCCCCCACAGGGTGTCCCCTAAGAACACCAGTGGAAAGGACGAGGACAAAGAAAAAGGGACCCCTCGGAAGGCTAAGGAGTCCATGAAGCAGGCATATCTGAATGAACCTAAACATTCTCCTTCTAAGGCCCAAATATCTAGTGGGGATACGTCTCATGGGGGAGGAACTCCTGCTTCAAAGCAAGCTCCCAGTGGATCCAATTTAGTTCCCTGCATTCCTGGTGCCTGTTGGTACTGCGGGGCCTTGGACAACAGGAAAGGTGACCCCAAGTGTAAAGGTAAGGCACTTGGTGCCAAGGCTGTCAGCCTGACCTACCCTTACCCTATGCCTGAGGTGGAAGCCACTGTCCTCCCCTCCTCTCCAGGAATCACCTTTGGTGCTATTGTAGAGATTTCCTTAGCGTCCCCTGGGGCCTGGGAAGAGTACTCAAAAGTACTGGCTAGTATCCCACAGAATACACACAGACTTTTTTAGAAGTGTCTTCATACATGGCCAGCCTTCCACTGATTTGAGAGACACTGCGGTAAGCATGACAGTGGTGAACAGGACCCTTCCAAGGCCTGAGGACTATCTATGAGCAATACATAGGTGCTCCTCTGAGAACCACCAAGCTACCTGGTGGGCCTCTCAAACTTACTCATGTAGCCCTAGTCACCATTCAGATTGATGACAAGGCAGCAAAGCGTCCTGTCCTGGTTCAGGACAATGTGCCTTTCAACATTTTGTTGAGGAATGACTTAGTAGAGATGGGGGTAATTTCTGACGGGTTACCCCTGACTGCTGAAGTCACTAGGTCACATGTCACACAGGGTCTGACTGACAGTCAGCTACCCAAGCCAAAGGGGAGACCCAAGGCTAAGAGTAAGAGTACAAATACCATCCCTGTGAAGGGGACTCCTTCTTTTCCAGCTGTTTCAGCAGCACCTCTTGTGGTCCCAGCTCCTGAGGGACTAGGCCAATATTGACCTTAGACTCAACTCCTGAGGGAGACGAGCCAGAGAACCCACCTCAGGGAGAGGTACCCTCTCCAGAGGATCACCCAGACTTCCAGTGCTTGTTAGCTGAAGGTGGGGCCTCTAGAGAAGATTTCTGCAAGGGGCAAAGAGAGTGCCACTCTCTTGAGGGTCTAATGAACCAGGCCCTGTCCAGGCACAAGGTGAAGTGCCTAGGTCATTTAAGCTTTTTAGGGAGGGTGAGCTCCTTTACAGTGAGCCCACTCAACCTGAACCTGATGCAGTCCAGTCAAGAGGTTGGTTGTACTTAAGGTATACAGGCCCTTCCTTTTACAATTGTCACATGAGACCCCTTATCCTGGGACCAGAAGACCAAGGCTCTCAGCCCACTTTTATTGGCCCAGAATGAAAGCAGAAGCGGAAGCTCACTGCAAGACCTGTCCCACCTGTCAGTTGTCTGGCAAGACTGTAGGCAGTGGCATTGCCCCACTACAGCCTTTGCCAGTGGTTGGCACACCATTTGAGAGGGTGGGCATCAACAGTGTTGTTCTCCTAGACCCTCCAACATCAGGTGAACACATGTTAATCCTGGTACTGGTAGATCATGCCACAGGTACCCTGAGGCTATCCCCTCCTCAGACCATAACAGCCAAGATGGTTGCCAGGGCTCTCCTGGGTACCTTTACGAGATTTGGATTTCCTAAAGAGGTGATCTCTGACAGAGGTACTGACTTCATGTCTAGTTACATGCAAGATATGTGGAAGGAATGTGGCGTAACATATATGTTCGTCACCTCCTACCATCCTCAGACCAATGGTTTGGTTGAGATGTTTAACAAAACTCTTAAGGGCACGTTGGGTGCTTTTGAAGAGCCCCTAAGGAGGACATGGGATCACCTGCTACCATGCCTGCTGTTTGCCTACCGAGTGTTGCATCAAGAGGGTGTTGGTTTCAGCCCCTATGAACCTCTCTTTAGAAATCCAGTGAGGGTGCCCCTTGCTTTAGTATGAGAAGGTTTGGAAGCCACCCCTCCAGGTCCTGCCAAGCAAGTGGGGCACTATGTGTTAATCCACAGAAGGAGGATGGCACAGTTGGTGGGCCAGGCAACAACAAATCTTAAGGCAAACCAATAATTGAACAAGTACTGGCATGAGCTTAAGGCCTCACAAGTGGATTGGACTCTTGGTCAGTAAATCCTTGTTACGGTGTATAAGAAGCCTCGAGTGTTGGAAGATAAGTGGACTGGACCCTTCAGGATAATCTCCAAGATGGTGAGGTCAACTATCTTGTTGACATGGGTGTTCCTGAGGTAGCCCGGCAAGTCTTCCATGTCAACTGGCTGAAGCCTTTCCACAGGAGAAGAGAAGTCTTATGTCTCTTGCTAGCTTCAAAGCAAGAAGAGGATGAGAGTGAGTCCCTTCCTGATTTGCTGCATAGCAACCCTCAGGATGGCTCAATGGAGGGACTGAAAATCTCTCCATATCTGACACCAGAGCAGCAGAGGACCTGCAGGGCTTTGCTCCAGCAGTATGCCCCTATGTTCTTACTGACACCCAACCTCACCCCATGGTGTAGGCATGATATTGGCACTGGTGACAGTATACCTGTCAAAAAGAAATGCTATACAATATCAGGCACTGTTAAGAACCATATCCAGGCAGATGACACCAAGATGTGGGACTTGGGAGTTATTGAACCCTCAACCAGCCCATGGTCCAGTCCAGTGGTCCTTATCCGCAAGGCAAGTTCCCAGGCAGCTATCAAGTATTGGAGATTCTGTATGGACTACAGAGGAGTCAATGCACTCACCAAGACCGATGCACACCCACTTCACAGGGCTGATGAGCTGGTGGACAAGGTAGGCGCTGCCAAGTTTGTTAGCACCTTTGACCTCACAACTGGCAAATAGCTCTGACTGACCAGGCCAAGGAGAAAACAGTGTTCTCAACTCTAGAGGGGTTTTACTAGTTTAGAGTTATGCCGTTTGGGTTGAAGAATGCCCCTGCCACCTTCCAAAGGTCAGTGAATCCTGCTGTCAGCAGACTCGAGGCCTTTTGTGTGGTCTACCTGGACGACATTGCTGTCTACAATTTCACCTGGGAAAGGCATTTGACACACTAGCATAAGGTGGTGCTGGTCATGAAAAGGGCCAACCTCACTATCAAGGCAACACAGTGCCAGATAGCAAAGGGCAAGGTTACCTACCTTGGTTATGAGATAGGAGGGGGTCAAATCCAACCTCTACCTAGAAAAGTAAAAGCTGTACAGGACTGGGAGACTCCCTCTACTCAAAGCCAGGTGAGAGCTTTTTTGGACCACACTGGGTTCTGCAGAAACTTTATGGGAGACTATGGCACCATATTTGCCCCTCTGATAGATCTGACATCACCCAAACACCTTAAGAAGGATCATCACAGCACAATCTCCTCCTTTTGGATAGCCGCTTCCCGTGACTTATCAACTTCCTTCCTTCTTCTGCTACTCCTACCTAGACCACTCTGGCTCCTCCGGCACCTTCCTCTTCCGCCACCTCTCTGGCACCCTCTTCAGCTTCTCTGGCTGCTCTGCTTCGTTCTTACTCCGCCACCTCTCTGGCACCCCCTTCTTCTGCTCTGACTACTCTGCCATTTCCTTCTACCTCCTCGGCCCACTCTCGGGCACCTCTTACACCTCCACAGGGCATACCTCATGTCTGTACCCTTCCATGTAAATTTTTCAAATGCAGCAATCTGCTCTGCCTTGCTACCCTTAACTCTCGCTCTGCTGTCAAACATTCCTCTGACATCTGCTGACTGCTCGATGCACTTGATCTGGATGTCCTCAGTCTCACCGAGACATCGTTCACGGCCACCTCTGTCACGTGTTTTGACACTCTCCTCCCTGATGGATACAAGATCCTCTCCGAACCCAGAAGCAGTCATACAGGAGGTGGAGTAGCCCTGATCTTCCCGGAGAGGATCCCTGCTTCTGTCATTCCTACTCAGGCCTACTCCTCCTTAGAATGCCTGGTCTGCAGGCTCTCCATCTCTCCGGTCCTCTCTCTTACTGTGTTGCCATCTACAAGCCACCTGTCCAGGGCACCCTCTTCACCTCTGAGTGGGCCGACCTCTTCTTCTCCTCCGAGACCTCAACATTCACTCAGATGCTTCTAGCCCCTCCTCAGGGCTCTTTTGCAATCTCTGCACCTCTCTTTCTGTCTCTATTCTTCCCTCTGACCTGACTGACACACTCTGCAGTGAACACCCCGGATGTTCTTATCTCATCAGACATCCCCTTCTCCAACCCTCTAGCCACTCATCTCTCTTGGACTGACCACTTTCTTCTCTCTTATCACCTGTCGCTCTCCGTCCCCCAGGCAAAGCCGACCCCATCACTGCCACCAACCTTCTCGGTCATCCGGCTCATGTAGCGTGTGTCAGTAGAGGCTTTCGCCACTACTTTCCCTCCTCCTCCTACACCTGCGGTTGACTCACACTCTGACACAGCCCTCTCCAAACTGCATCTCTCAATCTCTAACACTCTTGATGTCCTTACCATGTCATGAGGATCCATCTGATGCCCACATCCAAGTGCAATTCTTGGTATGATTCCAACCTCGCTACCCTTAAACGCAAGTGTAGTGTGGCTGAGAGGAAGTGGAGGGCATCTCGCTCATCCTCCGACAAACTGGACTGGTGCCTGCTCCAAAGACAATATTGACTCTCTGTCCTGTTCACAAAGAGAGCTTACATCCAAGCCTGCATCTCTGCGGTCTCTAACAATTCTGCCAAACTTTTCAAAATCTGCAAGGAGCAGCCCAATCCTGCTGCAGTCTCCACCTCTCCTGTTCCCTCCAAGGCCCTTTGCACGGCACTGGCTTCTCACTTGAGAAACCCTCAATAGAAAGTCATCACCTAAGGTAATATTTGTGAGGGCAATACAGTGCACTGTGTTTGTTGATAGTGTGAGTCACAACAGTGAGTCCTAGAGTATAATTGATATACCTATTGACAAGTTCACGTGAAATCCACATGAAAATGGGCCACCTCCTGATTTAATGAGGACGCTTTGCAACTTTAGAAGGACTCAACCCACAAACTGGGAAAGGTAATTGGTTACCACTTTCTAAGCGTACCTAAATATGAAGGTATAGGAATTTTAGTATTAAGTACTTTTTCCTGATATTTTAATTTTCTTCTATCAGCATTTACGCCTACTTGAAAGACAACAACTTCAATTACGGAGATCAATCTAAGCTTTTATGAGATTTTTTAAAAAAACAACATGACATTACTCCTGAAGAAAGTCCCCGAGTAACTACTGAGGACTGAAACATGTCGAGTTTGAGAGTCTAGTAATCACAGACTGTCCTTGAGAAGTACAAACAATCATATTGAAAACTAGAATATCATAATATAGAAGATGTTCTCTGTATAAACTGAATTTACTGTGCATTTAGCCTTGAAAAGGTTCTTTGTCACGCAGACTAGTACAGGTCTTTTTATGTATGTATTGTATATTTTTACATTTATGTGTAGTTTTTACCAAGTGTATAATAAAATTGTGATTTTGTATTTGAGACAAATTTTGTGGCCTAATTGCTGATAGGCTAGCAAGTTGGAACATTTCAATGTCTGTTCTAGAAGTCAATGGGCCTCATTATGAGAATGGAGGTAATGAAAAAAGGAAGGCAGAATGGTAATAGCGGCATCGTTAACGGGTCCAGGGCATTCCGACCCGACAACCCGCTAATACCTGCACCGCCCGTACTGTGCCCCCTCATACCGGCATGGACGAGTACATGCGCCCCTTCGGGGAGCAAATACCGGCATGCCGGTAGTAGGAGGACATCTCAACCCACGCGGACATGCAGATACCGGCATCCCGAAGGTGGTAATCACGGGCTGCACGATGGTGGCCATATAGGCATTGCGGACCACCCGCAAACAGCAATCAAACCAACTGCCACAGGTGCACACAATCACCACAGGTGGAGTCAATGGAGGCTGGGCCAGTATAAAATGAGTACACCCACACACCACACCCCTTCCTACACCAAAAGGCTACCACTAGCTGTTGCAATCATGGCGCGGGAGGACATGCCTATACTGCTACAACTACATTAACAACAGCAACTCCAATAACAACTACAGCAGCAACAACAAGCAGCACAGAGGAGACGCAGGAGAAGAAGGAGGGCGAGACAGGGCCAGCAATTACCAACAGCGCAGCCAGCAGTGCCTCGTATCACCATAGTGGACATGATACACAATGACATTGCCAGATTCATAGAAATATGCACTGCTACCCCCCCCCCCCGCAACTAAAGGTGGTGTCTGTGCTCCACTTCCTGGCCACAGGCACCTATCAACAACAGTGGGGCAGCTGCATGGCATTTCACAACCACTATTTTCACGAATGCTGAACCAAGTGCTGGATGCCCGCCTGAAGCACGCAAGCACCCACATATTCCTACATTGGACTGCCCAGGAGATAGCCGAACCCAAAGTAGGCTTCCATGCACTGACAGGCATGCCCAATTGTGTTCGTGCCCTGGACTGCATCCATGTGAAATTGGTAGTCCCCCATGCCATAGAGGCGGTGTGACCGCAATCGCAAACAATACCACTCCATCAATGTGCAAATTGTATGTGACTCCAGCAAGATCCACAAGTGTGCACTTACAGTGGCAGTACTGGCATAACTGGGCAAAGCCAACAATACATATGTACTTGCAGCAGACATAGTGGGATATAATGGAACAGCCAGCATGGAGACCTCTTCTCAGGGTGGTAATATTGCTATTACTGGACAAACACAACACATGTGTGTGCTTACAGTGGATGAACTGGCACATATTGACACAGCCAGAAGTAAAATATCTTCTTACAGTGCCAATACTGTAATATTGTGCAAATCCAACATAAGTGTGCACTTACACTGACAGTACTGGCATATAGGATCACTGCCAGCTTAAAGAAGAAACATTGGTATAAATGAGCAGCACATGTTCTTACAGTGACAGGAGTGGCATTATTGGGTAAAGTCACATTATTGCATCATTGCAAGGACAGTAATGGCCTTATTGGGCTAAGTTGGCAAAGACATTTACGTATATAGGCAGTACTGAGATATCTTGACACAGGAAGCATGAAAACATCTTCTTAAATGGCCAATATTGGCATTATTGAACAAAACCTATTTGTATTCGTATACTGGCATTACTGGCATATTTTGGCACAGTTAGCATGAGAACATTTTCTTGGAGCGGTAATATTGGCATTATTAGGCAAAGAGAACACACATACATTGTTTCAGTGGCAGTATGGTCACATCGAACATGAAAACAAACATCTTCTTTCAGTGGCAGTATTAGCATTATTGAACAGTGCCATCACAAGTGCTTGCTCATAGTGGCAGGACTGGTATTACTGGGCAAAACAGACACAAATGTGTTCTTACCGTGGAACCTCTGTCAAATTTTGTCAGAGACAGCATGAACATGTATGCTAAAACCGTGACAAATAAATAGACCACTAACCAAGCTTTTATCAAACCCACATGTCATGATCATTACATCCCCCTGCAGTGTTACACGCTACAGTGTAACCAGCCCATGAGGCCCGAGCCTCTGAACGGGAAGGTGAGCTCTTGAAGAGCCAATCATATGCCAGGCTCTGACACCATGCCCCATATTACCATATCGGGAGGATAGTTCAGGGGCAACGTCATGGTTGACTTGGCAGCACGACGACACAGAGCAACACAGGTTCGATCCCCCGTCCGCGTTTAGAAAGATCTGTGTATCGAAAATCTGCGTTAGAAATAACTTATCATATTGGAAGAAAACGAATTAAGATACATCTAGGACTCAAACTGATTGGGCCTGTATTTCCCACAACCCTCAAACTGTTTTGGAGACCCCAGTCTTTCCTGTTCTCTAGAGGATTCGATGATACCTCATCATTCACCGCTGGCACGAAGCCATAACTTCACTTCTTTTAATTGATCCCGTTTCGGCCCCTACAACAGAAGCTCGGTTTGCTGCATAGTGACTGGCACTGGCTGGGAAACGTGTCTAAGGGTTTCAACTCTGAGTCTGCAGGGCATCTCTTTGGCCCCTCCCTAACTGCTTCCTTAAAGTGCTGAAATACATGCATGTCCTTGGGGCGCACTGCAAGAGGGGTGGGAGTGCATAGGCTCTATGCATCCTTGGGGTGCACTGACAGAGGGGTGGGAGTACATAGGCTCTATGCATCCTTGGGGTGCACTGCCAGAGGGGTGGGAGTGCATATGATCTATGCATGCTTGGGGTGCACTGACAGAGGGGTGGGAGTACATAGGCTCTATGCATCCTTGGGGTGCACTGACAGAGGGGTGGGAGTACATAGGCTCTATGCATGCTTGGGGTGCACTGACAGAGGGGTGGGAGTACATAGGCTCTATGCATCCTTGGGGTGCACTGACAGAGGGGTGGGAGTACATAGGCTCTATGCATGCTTGGGGTGCACTGACAGAGGGGTGGGAGTGCACAGGCTCTATGCATCCTTGGGGTGCACTGACAGAGGGGTGAGAGTAAATAGGCTCTATGCATCCTTGGGGTGCACTGACAGAGGGGTGAGAGTAAATAGGCGCTATGCATCCTTGGGGTGCACTGCCAGAGGGGTGGGAGTGCATATGATCTATGCATCCTTGGGGTGCACTGCAAGAGGGGTGAGAGTGCATAGGCTCCATGCATCCTTGGGGTGCACTGACAGAGGGGTTGGAGTGCATAGGCTCTATGCATCCTTGGGGTGCACTGACAGAGGGGTGGGAGTGCATAGGCTCTATGCATCCTTGGGGTGCACTGACAGAGGGGTGGGAGTGCATAGGCTCTATGCATGCTTGGGGTGCACTGCAAGAGGGGTGGGAGTGCATAGGCTCTATGCATGCTTGGGGTGCACTGACAGAGGGGTGGGAGTGCATAGGCTCTATGCATGCTTGGGGTGCACTGACAGAGGGGTGAGAGTAAATAGGCTCTATGCATCCTTGGGGTGCACTGCCAGAGGGGTGGGAGTGCATATGATCTATGCATCCTTGGGGTGCACTGCAAGAGGGGTGAGAGTGCATAGGCTCTATGCATCCTTGGGGTGCACTGACAGAGGGGTGGGAGTGCATAGGCTCTGTGCATCCTTGGGGTGCACTGACAGAGGGGTGGGAGTACATAGGCTCTAGGCATGCTTGGGGTCCACTGACAGAGGGGTGGGAGTACATAGGCTCTGTGCATGCTTGGGGTGCACTGACAGAGGGGTGGGAGTACATAGGCTCTGTGCATCCTTGGGGTGCACTGACAGAGGGGTGGAAGTACATAGGCTCTAGGCATGCTTGGGGTGCACTGACAGAGGGGTGGGAGTACATAGGCTCTATGCATGCTTGGGGTGCACTGACAGAGGGGTTGGAGTACATAGGCTCTATGCATCCTTGGGGTGCACTGACAGAGGGGTGGGAGTACATAGGCTCTATGCATCCTTGGGGTGCACTGACAGAGGGGTGGGAGTACATAGGCTCTATGCATCCTTTGGCCACACTGAAAGAGGGGTGCGAGTGAATATGCTCTATGCACTAAAAGACGGGTGGGAGTGCATATGCTCTGTGCACACTGCTTGATGAATTGTGGCGTTAGGGAATGCATGCACAAAGCCTTTGGTACACAGCCTCAAGGGAGTTTGGGAAATGAATTGGGGTACCTAGAACATTTCAAGATTGAATTCCAAAAATAAAATTAATCCCCGTGTCAACAGGCTCTGTACCATAAGCACTGGCATGTCCTTTGCCCAGACCATTCTCAAGTCCAGGTGTTGACTGTTCCAACTGAAGCAGTATCCATGCTTACTTTCTGCCGCACACAGTGCTGATTGCTGTTTACACAGTTATTTTTCAATCTTTGAGAGGCTGCACAGAGCAATACATCTATTTAAAGCTGTCCTCAGAAGATCCCCAATCCGCCCCATGATTCCAGAGAGTGAAAGAGCTGCAGAACTGCGAGGCCACGGCTCTCAGGGGAGCTGGGCATGCTGACAGCTGAGCTGATTGCCTCTAACGATCCTTGTGTGTCGTGTGGCACTGAGACAAAGCCTTGACTGGTGCTAGCTGCTTCTTATCCACACCAATGCTGCACACATTGAAAAAGTCAAGAATGGAACATCTGCCTCGCTATAGGTCAGGAGCCTGCAACCTTTCGCTGCCCAGATATTTTGGACTACAACGTCCATGAGTCATAGCACTGATTGCCAATGGTGATGTGTCACGGGAGTGTTAGTCTACCTGCAGGTTACACACCATCGCTGTAGGCAGATAATAGATTTAGAGGTTTAGAGGTAGAGCAGCTACGCATTCGGATATTACAGCACAGGTGTGCAACTTTTGGTGCTCCAGATGGACTAGAAATCCCATGATCCTTCACCATTAACTGGGATGGCTAGGGCTGATGGCAGTTGTAGTTCAAAGCATCTGAACATTGAAAAGTTTCAGATCCCTGCATTATAAGCACACTGCAAGAGCAATGCAGCCAATTGGGAAACTTTGAACATAGACTTTGTCGGATGCTATAGTCCTATATTCCATGCTTCCAGGGGCATGATCCCCTCTCCCTTTGGGTATCTCCACTGGCATGCTTGTCTACAGTGGAAGGTAAAAGGGGAACCCATGTCTTGCCCCCCCCTCCATTTCGATTCACGACCCTGCTATGTGTCTGTTACTTTCTCAGCAAAACATGTTGTAGTGCGTGAGGTAAGGAGGGAGAGACTGTAATTATTTTATGAGTACCTTTATTGGTCGTTGATATATGTAAGGTACAATATAAACATAAGTATACTAGAACATATGGGGCCCCACCGACTGCAGCTCCAACGTTCTCGCTGTGATTCAAAACACTGTAATGTTCTGCATTACGTAGACACACGGTCAGTGTTCTGAGCACAGAATACTCATCCATAAGTTACGCTTGTGGCGGAGCTCCGTGGCGGTAGAAAAGGATATATGCAATGCTACACATCTCCCTTCCTTAGCCTCCCACTGTCCTTCAAAAGTTCACTACACTACAAAGATCTCCTCATTCTCTGTGCTCTAGCACAAAATCCTTCATGTGTTCTGGTCTGCGGATGATCCTTCCTGTTCTTGACGGTTTCGGTTTTGGCAAGGACATTTATGATAACACATTCCTATTCAACACTCCTTTGATACACCTCCCATCCTTCTCTTTGTTCTTACCACTGTTCACTCATTCCTGATTCCTATGCAAAGATTCATTTGGTACATTCACTCTACATGGTTTTATCACACATACTCTTTCCATGTTCCAAACTCTTCCATCCTCAAACTTTACTGCATGTTTAAAAACTTCAACTACACCCACCGGTTTAGACCACTTGCATGGTCCATCTCTCAATACAGGGGGAAGTTTAATCCTCACAAATCCTCCTACAGTCAGTGCTTCTCTCTCCTTTCTCCTATACAGAAGGCTGTCATGAGCGTGTTTGTTTTTTAACTGTGTATTTCTAATGTTCTCACACACCTCATCAAAATCCTTCCTTACAACAGTTACTCTCTCCATCCAAGATGGGGTTAACTTAGTGTTTGCTCTGCGTCCCCTAAGTAACTCAAATGGAGATAGGCCTGTCGTAAAATGCGGGGTGAAACGGTGAGCAATGATTTTCCTCTTTTCAGCATCTTCCCAATGTAATCAGTTAGCCCAAGCCCACCGAATGGCGTCTTTGAGTGTTTTGTTGAACAGCTCAATTACTCCATTCATCTTGGGTGATATATGGCACTTCTTCTGTGCATGATACAATTTTCAGCACTAAACCTTTGCATCTCCTTAGACCGAAATTGCACGCCATTGTCTTTCAAAATACTTTTTGGAAAACCCTTGCTTGCACAAATTTCGGATAAAAATAAGATAATTATTCTTGCAGACATGCACGGTTTAATCAGAACCTCCACCCACCTGGTCAGAAGGTCAATGACTACTAGACAGTATTGTTGCTTGCCATCGCTATATATTGGACCTAGTATGTCCATTCCCACATCATCCCAAACTCTACCTGGAATATTCGTCACCACCATAGGATATTTCACATTCACATTCGTACATGCTCTATCACTTTCATTGCAAAGGATACAGTCTCGGATGACTCTCTCGATTTGTAGGTCACATCCTGGCCACCAAAAGTCGTCACCTATCCTTTGTTTTGTCTTCATTATCCCTTGATGACCCTTGTGACCCAATTTAACAATTTATTGTTGTAAACTTGCAGGCAGAATCATTTGGTCACCTCTCATGACTCTGTCATTCTCCACGTTGAGTTAATCTGCAACTCTCCAATAATCCATGAGATTAAGTTCTTCAAATTTTGTTTTCTTCAGAGATTCTTTACTTTGGACAATTTGTTTCAAAAGCATCATAGGAGCATCTTGTCTCTCTGCTTCTTCCCATTCTGTCTTAGATAAGGACAGTGTCTCTATATTTAGGACAACCTCCGAATTAGTCTCATTTCCCTCATCTATCTCAGAAATATTGGTGAGACGTGATAAGCAATCAGCAGCACGATTTCTTACCCCTGGCACATATCGTACTGTGCAATTGTACTCCTGTAAAAGTCTGACCCATATTTTAATGTGGTTGGAAACATTATCTAATCCTTTATTCATGATTACATGTATTAACGGTTTATGGTCAGTGCGAATTTCCACCTCCACTCCCTAAACAAAATTTCTGAATTTTTCTGCTGCCCATTTGAATGCCAATATCTCTTTCTCTATAGCAGCGCATGTTTTCTCTGCACCTTTTAGTAATCTCAATGCAAAAGCAATCAGAAGTTCTTTTCCATCAACCTCCTGGGTAACAACAGCTCCAAGACCTAAATTACTAGCATCTGTAGTAATTACAGTTTTCTTGCCGCTTCTAAAATTCTTTACTGATGGTGCTCTACTCAATTCTAATTTGATCATTTCCAATTCCTCTTGGCACTCTACATTCCACTCAAAGGTTTTCTTCTTTAAAAGTTCATGGAGTGGAATAGTATGAAGAGCAAAATCTCTTATGAATTTCAAGTAGTATTCTGCCACTCCCAATAACAGTGCATACCTCTTCCTTCGACTTTGGACTTGGCATGTCTTTTATAGCGTTGACCAACTGCTTCTTCGGTCGTATACCTTCATCAGATATTGTATGCCCAAGATATTCAATTTCACTATGGTTGATATTACATTTTTCTCTACTGAGAGTCATGCCTGCCTCAAATAGTTTCTTGTAAACATGTTGTAGCCTCTCGTCATGTACCTTCTAATCAAAAGCATGCACCAATATGTCATCTTGAAAGCAGATGATGCCTTGATCTCCTTCAAAACGTTTGTGCATGATCCTTTGAAAGACGGAGGCAGCTGATATCAACCCAAAAGGTAGTCTCTTGTATTGGTACAATCCATCTGGCGTAATAAACACTGTAATTTTCTTAGATTCTTTATGTAATTTCACTTGGTGGTACGCTGAAGTTAGGTCAAGAGTGGAAAAATATCTCGACGGGCCAATGGTGGACACAATCTCTTGTATATTAGGGAGTGGATGCCTGTCAGGAACCACACACTTATTGAGTTCTCTCATGTCCACACATATTCTCAGCTTTCCAGATTTTCTTCTGAGGACAACTAATGGCGAAACCCACACACTGGCATCTATTCTTTCAATAATTCCCTGGTCTTCTAGCATTTTAATCTCCTTCCTCACTTCTTCTCTCATGGAAAGTGGAATGTTTGACTGCCACTGTAGGTGTGTGTCTTGGTTTGTCCTTGTTTGACTATTATAGTTCATCTCATTAGTTCATTACCGTCTATAACAGGCAGCAGGTAACACGGGGCTTGTATACCTTGTAATACGGTAACATACACGCAGGGCAACATGAAAGCGACGTGACACAGGGATATTTACAGCCGGCAGAAACAAAACAGCTTTTATGAGATTGCAGGCAGGGTCTGCGGTTCAGCCACGGTCGGAGCACTTATATGCAGATTGAAGTGAGATTGCAGCAGGTTCGCGGTCAGCCACGGTCGGAGCACTTACTTGATTCAATGGCCGCTGCAACATTCACACGCAGTGGCAGGGACAGATGAGGAGGGGCTGGAAGGCTTGACTGAGTGGAGCAGCAGCAGCGGTACCGCGTAGCTGCACAGGCCGCTCCACGCTCCAGGTCAACCGATGAGGCGGTGGGGCCCAGAATCCACTTGTAGTGGGTGAGGTAAGGAGGGGGAGACTGTAATTATTTTATGAGTACCTTTATTGATCGTTGATATATGTAAGGTACAATATAAACATAAGTATACTAGAACATATGGGGCCCCACCGACTGCAGCTCCAACGTTCTTACTGTGATTCAAAACACCATAATGTTCTGCATTACGCAGACACACAGTCAGTGTTCTGGGCACAGAACACTCATCCATAAATTGCGCTCGTGGCGGAGCTCCGTGGCGGTAGAAAAGGATATATTTAATGCTACATATGTGTGCAAACAATTTTCCCTAAAAGAAAACAGACCTGTGCGTCATGACGGGTGCGCTAAGTGAAAGACTGGTGGCAGCGGGCTGTACGCCCTGTTAATGGTCGCACAGCCCTCGTTATAGGCCTCCCATTGCTCGGGCTGGTGGGACACTGCCACTGTGTGTTAATGCCTAAAGAGTCTGAAATGGAAACACCAAAATACCTACTGGAGAACTCATGGGCAGTGTATATACTCATTGAGTAGAACATCTGCAATTCCTTAAGAAACTTTGAACAAATTAATGTATTCTCCAGGTCCTGAACTATTATAATTATTATTATTATCATTATTATTAGTATTATTATTATTCACTGTTCAATCTTCCTGTTAGCTTTATTGCGACATCAATTTACCCTTTTCTTACTCGATGCTTTTCAAGCCGTCCGACCTGCACTAGAAGATCAAGGTCTGCAGTTAAACATTCCTCAAAAAGTATTTTTGAAGAGCTTAACTACTACATATCTAAAGTCGCAGAGCATAAATTAGTTTCGCCAGGTTGTAATGCAATTTCATACAATGCAGTGCCTGTCGGGCTCAGTGTGTCAGTTCAACGAACCACAAAAGTGGTACTCCTAAATTTACTGTTTGTTTTCAAAATCCCTCAGCTGCTGAGTGAAAGAAACATCAACCTCATATTAAGTTTGGGTGGAACCTAACATAATATCCTAATATTTCTTATAGACACAAAATCAACTTATTTTAAAACAATGTTTAATGTTTTTTCTTGTTTTTTTATTTCATAATTGTTAAATTGTATTGTTTTTTTTCTCTGTTTTCTATTGAAAATGTCAATAAAGTATTTAAAAAAATCTATAAAAAATGGTGCAGAAATGTAAACAACTGCTCCTACTCAGGTGTCTAATAATTACACCATCGAGTTACAAGGATCATCCTTGTCATCTGTCCAGCAGGGGGTGCTCTAGAAGAGCCTAGGGCTCCAGTCATTAGCTGTCAAATATTCTGGTGTTCTGGTGCCGATCCACTAACCTCCAGCAAGAATCCTGGAATAGAATCCATTCCAGAATCCATTTCTGGGTCTTGCCAGAATGTTGCATTGTGGTTGCTACTCTTTGTGAAATCCTGGAATATCTACACGATCAAGGCCTTACATGAATGCTGTTTCATTTTATAATGCTCCTGTAGCGGACAGGACTCCTTATACTTCTCAGTATCCCTCCCTGATGATTTACTGATCCATAGTCCAGACCATAATCCATTTTTGGCTTTGCAGTATTCGTTGCCCTCTAACCATGCAAAAAGATGATGATCAGGAAAAGGCAACTTAATTGCTTGCAGCTGGGTCAGCAGCCAATTGCTTTCATCTGTGAGTAGTGTGCCTTTAAAATTCCTCTGACTTTGTCAGCTTAGTGTTTCAGCAATTTCTGCTCCTACCAGATCTCTGTCACTCTGGCCCAGCCCTTGATCCTGTTTGTTTGCTTGTTGTAATGAATGAGTATTCAGATAAGCATAGCCTGCCACACTTCTTTCTAGATGGAATCAAGATTTGTGGAATCCTTATTTTCAATCCTGAATGCTGTCTGGCTTGGAAGCTTCCTGTTTCCAGACTGCAGTCTTGCTTGCATGCTTCCTTTTTCCAGCCTGCAGTCTGGCTTGCAAGCTTCCAATTTCCTGTATGCAGTCTAGCTCAAAAGCTTCCTGTTTCCAGACTGCAGTCTTTCCTGAAATCTGGCGTCCGAGCACTAGTTTCCAGTTTGAATCCTGACTTGCAATATCCTGTTTTTGTATCCACATTTTCCCATACAGCACGATGTTGATGTCTCTCATTTGTCAGTATAATAACCTAATTCTATCTTGCCTGTTGCTATTAGGAATACCCATGCTCCAGAGTCCAGGTATTGTGTTGGACCTTGGCTTTCCCTGACTCTTATGAATACTCTTGCTCTGTAATAGATTGCTGTCAGTTTCCAGGTCATTTCATGTACCTGTGTTAGTGTCAAAGTCTAGTCCCATGTTCCCCTTTCATACATTTAATTCCAGAGAGAGAAATAGCTTGGCTGTCGAAATGTGCTTCCTGCTTGTTATTTTCTTCTGTCTGTGCTTTTTTTTGTTCTGTGTTTCGAGCCATTGCCCCATGCCACCAAGATCCGCCCCAGCTTATTCTTAGAACTCATGTTAGATTCCCTTTCACCTTTACCTGCTTATCAAGACTTTTTCAATCTGTGTTCACCTACGATTTGTATGTGTTTCAGTGTGGTACCTACCTTTTACCAAGACGCCAGTGAGTACTTGCAGTCAAGGCAACATTTGCTCTAATTCCACATAGAGATGCTGGGTCACTCTGCCGCCGAGTAAGAGCAATGGCTACAAAATTGAAGTTTACATTTTTATTCCAATATTTCAATATACAAACATCATAAGTAAACACAGAAATACAAGTCGAAATGATCTATACAAATCATTAACAGCGTACACAATAACTAGTTCCGCCAATGAAAGAAACCGATAAAAAATTAAAAAAGAAAAGTAAGGGAAAACAAGTCAGAAACCAAGAAAGGACAGAGAACCAGAAAGCATTTTGTTAGCCAATGGAATCACAATGCAAAATCAAAGAAATGACAAACATAAATTTTAAGAAATAATTAAAATATCAAGAGCATTTTTCAGCTTCAGAAACATCACATTGTGTACAGAAAATTGAATTCAACCGTAGACCTCCAGGAACCTGTTCCAAATGTCCCAGAATTTCTCAATATCATCCGCATTCTTGTAAATTGCCCTCTCATAGGTTGAAATAGTCAAAAGCTCATCCACCCATTCATCGATGTTAAAGAAGCTGTTGGACTTCCATGATCTCAAAATCTCTTAACGACCATACTGGCACGGAGTAACCAAGTCGGCTACTCAAAAGAGATGTCATCAATCATTGATATGTCCCCTAGAATCAATAAGGTAGCCGAGAGGGGAATCGGAAAACTCAAAACCAGCCCTAACCTCTCACATACGCACTTCTTCGTTTTAGGATGAAAACATATCAGATGACTGAGAGTTCATTGTCCATGAGTTGTCCCTTAAACAACCTAACTGGTGACCTATAGGACCTTAAAAGCAGTTTCGTTTGTGATGCTCTAAGAGCCCAATCCAGACTCACCAATCGGGTATGCTCACAGCAGCGCTGCCAACAGATATCATCAATTTCTTCTCCTAACTCATCCGCCCAGATTACTGGCAACCTCGAATCTTCTTTCCTGAATGATTTTAGAAATCCGTACATCGTAGCAGCCGGATGAGTAGCACTTCCACACAACTGTAACATAGACTAGGCAATATTTGGATCCAACAAATCATGCCCACTAAGGCAAGCAGTGACAATGGCTTTCAATTTTCTGTACTCAGCAAATGAACAACCAGCCATATCGTGAGCTTGATTCAGCTGTGTGTACGGGACCCAATTTCCTCCTCCATCTATTAGATCACAGAGGTATTTTATTCCCACCAAGAACCACTCTGACCAAAAAAAAACCTTCACTTGACTTTTCAGGGCTGGATTCAGCCAAATGGAGGCATCCATGTGCAGGTAGGGGTCTGCATTCATGCTCTTTGAGATGTCACACCAGCAATCTTGTAGAAAACTGGTCAAAGGATTTGCTCCCTTCGAATTATTTTTCTTGGATGTCAGCAGAGCTTTGGGTTCCAACTGGGATATAGTGCCACATTCCCATGTCACACACTGCAAATATTCCTCATTCGGATCAAGCAATTTACAGAGATGTCGGGTTGAAAATGAAAGATGATACTCAATGAAGTTGGGTAAATTCATCCCACCTTTTTTCAATGAGAGTTGTAATTTCCATATAGCTAGTCTTGTTGGTTTTCAATTCCAAATAAACTTTTACATAAGTTTGTCTATTTCTCTGAAAATATGACCAGGAACTTTGATAGGCAACATAGATAGAAGATAGTTCACTCTAGGAGCCAGGTTAATTTGTATGCAATTAATTTTCCCCCATGTGGACAGATGTAAGAGCCCCTACCTCTCTAGGTCAGACCGTAATTTTGGAGAAGCATTCCAGAGTTCAAGGCTGGCAATTTCACCATGTCTGCACCAATCCGGTTGCCTAAATATTTGATTCAATCACTACACCATCTGAATTGGAAATGAGCACAAGCACTATGCAGACATTGATTATTGAGTGGCAAAATTTCAGACTTGCCCCAGTTACTTTTATAGCCCGATACAACTGAGAATTTTTGAATGTTATGCATCAAGTGGGGTATGCCATTAACCGGATCTTGGAGGGCGACCAATAGATCGTCAACGTACAACCAAAGCAAATTTTCATGGTCGCTACCAATTATTGTCTTAAGGTTCACATCTGCTCTCAGACATAACACCAACGGTTCCATAGACAGGATAAACAACAGTGGAGAGAGAGGACAACCCTGTCTCGTGGCCCTGTGGAGTGTAAATGCATCAGAAAGGAGACCATTGGTGAGCACACTCGCTGATGTGTATCTGTACAGAATCTGTACCCATAGTTGATATTTCTCACCAAAGTGCATCCTCTTCAGGCAAGAGAACAAGAAGGCCCACTCCACCCGATCAAATGCCTTCTCAGCATCTAAAGAAATAGCAGCAGGGGCTACTCGATGTCAATGACCATTTTCAATAGACAACAGTAGACAGCGCATATTATCAGCCACAGCTCTACCTGTAACAAAACTGACTTAGTTTTTGTGAATCAGAGTTGTAATTACTGGTTCCAGTTGCATTTCCAACATTTTTGCAAGAATTTTACAATCGCAATTAATCAGGCTAATCGGCCTGTAGTTTTCACACTTTGTGAGACACTTGTCTTTTTTCTTTAGAACAGTAATTAATGCATGCCACATTGTTCCAGGCAACAATCCTGAATCAGAGGCATCCCTGTAGACATCACATAAGTGTTGTATAGCAGATTCTGGTAGGATTCTGTAAAATTCACTTGGAAGGCCATCCATACCCGGCAATTTACCCCCTGTAAGTTTTGAAATAGCCAATTTTATATCTTCCACCATAAATTCATTTCAAGACTTGCCGATTGATCCTCTGAGAGTTGGAGTATGTCATAAGAGTTAACAAAATTCACAATACCCGACTCATCACAGCTCAGGTCTGATTTATAAAGCTTTGCATAGAAGTCACAAAATAATTTGTTTATTTCTCTCTGCTTAGTCTTCATTCCACCGTTTTGATTTTCAATTGCTGAAATGAAACGATCACCCACTGCCACTTTCAGTCTGTATGCCAGCAACTTTCCAGCCTTTTCACCGTTTTTGAAATAATGTATTTTTTGTCTGAATAGGGCATGGTGCACTTGACTTGATATTATTTTATTTAGTTCAAACATGGCTCTCCTCAGATCATTCTTAGTACCTTCATCTCTGCAGATTGCTAATAATTTGTCCAGTCTTTTTGCCTCATTGGAGATCCTCTGGATTTCCTTTGCCCTCATTTTCCTCTGCTTACCAGTCCTATCAATCAGAAGACCACGGCAAAGCACTTCAGTGCCTCCCATACTGAAGAAATTCTGATATCATCAGTCTTGTTGATCTGGATAAAGTTCTCAATTTCATCTTTGATTTATTCCCTGATATGTTCATTGTTAGGAATGTTAGAGTTCATCCTCCATCTTTGTGACTTTACTAAAGTGGGTTGTAAAGAGTGGTTCAGAGATACAGAAGCATGATCTGACAGAGCAATAAGCCCAATTCTAGAATCCCAACAACTGGAAGTCACCTGTCCTGAGGTTAAGATGAACTCAACGTGGGAGTATGTGTCATGACACTGAGAATGAAACGTATAGTCTCTTTCACACGGGTGCTCCAGTCACCATATATCAGCTAGGTTAAACTCCTTTATCAGATCATCCAATGATATCTTGCTTTTTTTTGGATTTCTCGAGCTGTCCCCATTTGAGCGATCCAGAGCAGGATCTAGCACCAAGTTGAAATCTCCAGCCAGTACAATTGAATCGACATCAAAGCTTTGAAGCAGTGCCGCACGTGCATGAAAAAAAAACGGGCTCATCTGAGTTAGGTGCATACACATTACATATAAGCAATTTTGAATCCTGGGCTTTGAGCAAGACACAGATGACTCTCCTTTCATTATCCGATTTGCTAGAGAGGATAGATATTGGCAGATTTCTCTTGATCAGTAGAGAAACTTCCTTTTTGCTGGTTGTGTAAGTTGAAAGGAAAGTTTCTCTAACCCAACCTTGTTTCAGTTTCTCAGACTCAAGGTCAGTAAGGTGTGTCTCTTGGAGGAGGGCAATATCGCAAGAATTTGCTCATAGGTAAGACAACACTTTAGTTCTCTTAGTGACAGTCTTAAGCCCATTTACGTTCCACGAGACGATGTTGAGATGATTCACAATTTTAGTATTCATATTAACAAATTTATGACCTTCTCTGAAATATATTTTTTGGTTATTCAAGAGCAGCAAAGCAAGTTGAAGTAATAGAAATAGTAAAAGAAAATGTAAAAGAAAAAGGCGGTAGCCCATGTCCCGACAGGACAAAAGGCAACCAGATAAATTAGATGTAGGCCACAAATAGATGACACACTGCAAAGATACAGCAACGAGTCAGCACTTTGAAAGGAAATCCCAAAGTAACTATTAGAGAGTTAAAATGCGATAGACCTTAAATTTCCCCTCACCACCCTGTAAGTATATAACCTTAACGACAAACAAAGAACTTAAAACCAAAATATTTTCACTCTCCGCCAGAGGCAAACGGCCAAATATACATGACATTACCCCAAATCAAATAATCGCAAGAGCAACAAGGACACACTGATAGGTTCGAGTATATAGAACCAAACAGCAAATGCAATGCCATAACAAAGAGTGACTACACTAGATTCTTCAACAATGCTTGGAGCAGTATAACATTAAATAAATACCTATTCACAAAAGTGTTCCACCAATCAAAGGTAAAAGCTTACAAAACTTCAATGAGTGTAACAAGCCTAAATATAACGCCTATTATTAATCCCCAAACCAAGGTCTGGCATCTTTACTCACTAAATCTCTTGCACACTAACTGCATGCCAATTAATGGCACAATTCAAGAGACATCATTTGTTTGCATTAGAGTTCAAACATTAATAACAACATTACCCATGTAAAAAGCATAACTACCCCACTTTGTGAACACATTACCAGGTAATGCTGCGCAGTTCTATATAAAACGAAGTACTCTGCAGATCAGAACACAATTGCATGACAAGCAGACACTACCATTGAATTACCATACAGCATTGCATGGCTTGAAAGTGCGCCAAATATCCATCAATTAAACCATGCATGTTTACAGAGTTGTGGCGTTAATATTCGGAAAGCAAGACCCCAATCCATACTCAGCAAGAGGTCGCAGATCTGCACTCTATGGGAAGGCTCCACCCATCATTCATAGGAAAATTAGACCTGGCCCATGACACACTAGTTTTTTAATAATAGAGATGGTGGATAGGCGGCAGATAGCCCAGTTACCTTGCCATTACAGCAGAGGAAACTTGCCTCAAAGAGGAAAACAAATTGACACCCTGCTAAAAAATGACATAGCAATACACCTGGACAACACATATCCTTCACATAGTACCCACACACCAGAACAGGTAGATCACTCGTAGCACATGCGCACTTCCCAAAAGCACGCACACCAATAATTATGGCAAACACCGCATATAGTTTGTAGAACAGGTTGGAATACATTTAGTCATAAAGTGAATAATATAATCTCCCATAAAGTAAAAGAGCCCAAGATCTGACACAAGTTTTGCCAGGCTATCTCGGAGATGTCACCCCAGACTGCACTGCTTGATCATATGTTACCTTTCCAATTAGGCCAGGCGTTATCAATGCACGTTCCAGCCACACATGCATCTTACACATCTAATATGATAGATATATACGTTGAAAGTCACTTTTCACATGTAAAAAGACTCCATGAGAACAAACAGCACCCATGAAACCCCATACATTATCACAAAATCAATAATTATCAATGCGAAACAAAGTAACACCCAACACACAGGACAGCTAGTGATTCCCACAATGTAACTACAAAAGGGGTAATTCAGGTTCCATGGAAAAAGGCACATGGCACACAACTCATCATGGGGTGATTGCAACAAGGTAAGGAATCACCGAAAAGCAACAACAAAGCAGCACCCGGACAAAGAGTCACGGCCCTTCAACACATATCACCAGGAAGATTCTAAAATACAGCATAAAGATAGCCCAAAACACGGCTGTTGTGCGCTTTATAAATGCAACTAAATAAATAAAAATTCAATATATATATATCATAAATGCTACTAGGGCAGGTAATGCCACAGATAGCAAAACTTAAGTCACAAGTAGTCACATCACAGAAATATAGGTGTGTGCCTTTTGTACATTACTTGGGAGTAGGCCTGGGTGAATAAAAGTGTCCTAACCCCGAATCAT
Source organism: Ambystoma mexicanum (assembly GCF_040938575.1). NCBI lineage: Eukaryota > Metazoa > Chordata > Amphibia > Caudata > Ambystomatidae > Ambystoma > Ambystoma mexicanum. The sequence continues at coordinate 1,199,767,123 of NC_090936.1, read as the reverse complement.
CTGACTTTTCACTATATTCGGGTGATTCCACTTCGGCCAATCATGTATAAGATTCTGGTCACAGATTGGAGTTCATGTTATGACAATTCATGACGATTAAATGTTGCTTTAAACATTGGGTTGAAGAGTGCAGATATGTATCTACCAGCACATGTTAATGGCTAAGAAAGTAAAATTAATGGAATGAGTTAGAAGTTAGAACCTTTCCTCCCAGGGTCGCTCAAGGAGAGAAAAGTGTCGAATTGACTGATGTTTTGCAGCTGATTTTTTTTAATATAGAAACCAAAATTAACTCTTTATTTGCAGCTGACAAAAGGTTGATTACTTAGTTGCATAGTTCCCACGATGCTTGTGTTCTTCTCAGATATATAGACTCTCCCTAAATGTATGCCTCACCACTAGTCATCTCTGCCACATGAATGTGTTGATTAGGGTAGATCCAGTCATGCAAGTGGGGTCCAAGCACATGCACCCGTCGGCCCTGACTCTCACTGATGCTCTAATGTTTCTTCTCATTTCAGCCATTCAGCAAAGGCACCGGTTCGGTGCCGATGGCACGACTTTATGCGGGTAGACCCAGCCGATGAAGCATCTTCATGAAAAGGATTGGGAGCGAGCATTGAGAGTGCCCTCGTGGTGAGATTTACTGTCAATAATGGTTCTGATATTATTCTGCAGGTTAGTACTAGACAGATGTTTGTGCGGCCTGTTTGACAGTCTTTATGTCTGTTGCAGATGGCTGTGAGGAGTCAACAGTCTCTTCCCCTCTCAGTGGCGAGATTACTCTTTGAATCTTTGGATGATTTGATATCATCTCCAATAGAGACAGGCGCTCTGTCAAGAGGTGTGAGCCATCAATAGAGTCCTAAACCTCATCCATAGAGTCTGTTTTTCAAAGAGACCTCTTCCTTCTGATCTTCAGTTCCCAATGATTGAGAAGGATGATCCATCTGAAAAAGACTTAGTTCAAAACAGCAAGATCGAACCCTGTTGAGATAGACAAGTAGGCTTCTTACTCGCCCCAGATTGATGCCCCGATTTACTAACATCTGCACACTCTTTCTGTGTTTTCTTAGGCATTTCATTTGGGGAGTCAAATTGGCAACACTTTTCCTTGCCTGTTCCTCCCCCCTCTGCAGGCAATATTTACCCCCTAAATTCACGTAAGAATTCCCTCGACCTACAGTGTTTAGGGATTCTGATGGATTCTATATGCTTAGGCTTTTTCAGATGTTTGCCTACAGGCACTTTTTGATTTACCAGAGCATCCTCTGCAATTGGCGTAATCCCCCAAGATCTACCAGCCCGTTTTTTTGCCAATGCTCCCAGATTCCAGTGGATATTCGTGTCATGATCTCTGCTTCCAAAAGGTCAGGGTTTTCCCAACTCCCTTGGAAGCAGATCCATAACCCAGGTTCCGAGTGCCAACCAGTCCCAATTGGGACCTTTTGGACCCAGTCCTGGCGCCAGTGGCACCAGGCTCATAAATATGCCCAGTCCCAGCGCTGGAAGCGCCGGGCTCATAATGCTTGGGTGGACTTACCTTCAGCAGACCATGCTGCTTACTTGCCTGCCAGTTGAGCCTCTGATCCTCTTCTGTTTGGAACTACTTTTCCTGTTGGGTGGGGCTGGAGCCACTCCCTAGATTCAGAACACTGGAACTCTTCTGGAAGGCAGGAACTCTTTTCTTACCAGGAACTCTTTTCTTACTTAGGCGTGGCTGTGGAAGGAGACACCTAAGCACTACAGGAGGCTATTTAAACCACACCCGGTGGATGAATCTTGCTTTGCGTTATTCTGCAACCTCTGCAGCAGAACGCTCATCGTGTCTTCTGCATCCGGTCCTGGGCCTAAGGAAAAAGGCTTACCATCCTGAATCCAGTCTTCAGCAAAACCTATAAAGACAAGAAAGAACAGGTTAGCATTCCGGCATCTGAAAGGCAAAGGCTTACCATCCTGAATCCAGTCTTCAGCAACACCTATAAAGACAAGAAAGAACAGGTTAGCATTCCGGCATCTGAAAGACAAAATTTTACCAACTCTTTGCACGCTCCGGAGGCCTTCGGCGCTGCATCCCGCATCTGAAAGACAAAACAAGGTGCGTTTAAAGACATTGGGGAACTTTAATACTCACGTGCCATTACTCCTTTCCACATCTAATCCAGTGGGTATTTCAGCACCCTGCAGCCGCTCCGAACTCGTACCTGCAAAATAAAAAGACAGTTAGAGCGCATAGTGAAGCAGGCAACAAGCGCTTACTTACGTGCTTCCAGGCGCTTCTATTCATCACACGGGCTCCATCTTCAACTCACTTCAGCCCGTCATCCGCCATCGCCGGAACCCTGCAAAACAAGAGACATCATTACTAAAGACTTTAAAGACATTTGAATGACTTGAAACTTACCGTTCGTGCAGTAAACGACGGACAGCAGTCCTCTGAAGTCAAGAGGCCTGCGCTACCTATCCAGTGAAGAAACTGGTTACAGCACCCTGCCCCGAGGCAGATGGAGAGCTCGGCATTCACTTACCTAAGGTGAGAGCGTTAACCTTTGGGGGTCTACAGGAGAGGAGAAGAGGAAAGAGATAGGGACACCCCAATAACCCCAGTTCATTAACCCCATATTTTCTATCTGCAGACATCTTACTCTACACGTCAGGCATACAGTGCACAGAGGTCCAGCCCAAAGAGCCAACCGGGTGCTACACATCACCTTTGAAGATACGGTAGTCGCCCAGTCAAGACCGGCGCCTCTGCGAGAATCAGGTGAGCGTTACAGAACGCAAAGCCTACCGCAAAACTCTCGCCCAGGCGCTATGGAAACCTCGGATACTGACCCCCTAGCCCGGTTACTTGGGGAACTAAGGGCAGAAGTGCATGCAGCTCGTCAGGAAACGAATGCTCTAAGAAGGGAACTAATTATTTCCAAGGAGAGAACAGACAATCTTGCTAGACAAGTGCTACAGTCACAAGCCGGACAGACCCCATTACCCGCATCAGGGGCAAATCTTCCTTCAACATCCTCTATGAATCCAGTGCAGATCAACCTACCTGGGAATGTACCTCTGGCTCCGCCCGAACGATTTTCTGGTGACCCAAAGAGGTTTGCAGTATTTATCAATCAGTGCCGGTTGCACTTCTTATGCCGGCCAGCAGCCTTTCCAACTGATCAAGCAAAAGTAGCTTTTGTACTTTCGTACCTTAGTGGCAATGCGGCAGACTGGTCGATCCCTCTAGTTAATCAAGATGATCCGGTTCTCCATGATTTTCAAGCCTTTCAGCTTAGTATGGAAAAACTGTTCGCAAGACATTCACAGGGGCAGGCCTTGGACAATGAGCTTCTTTCGTTGCGACAGGGTAATCAAGACCTTTTGGCTTATATTGCATCTTTCAATAGACTAATAGTGGAAACTCAATGGCCTGAGGACAAAAGGATTACACTGTTTTATAGAGGTCTACGTGGAGAGCTCAAAGACGTTTTAGCCCAAGTAGTGAATCCCCCACAAGACTGTTCGGATTATATAGACTTGGTCGTTCAAATAGATCACAGGCTGCAGAACAGGAAGGCCGATCGTTCCAAGTTTGATGCTCGAGTATTTTCCAAACCGCCAACTCCTTCCAAAGGAGTAGACTCCAGGGAACCCATGCAAATAGGGGGTCTGAAAGGTCCTCTAACACAAAGGGAGCGGGAAAGGAGGAAACAGTTGCAATTATGCCTATATTGCGGAAACTCAGGGCACTTTCTTCGAGACTGTCCGGTGAAACCTGCCAGGAAGGCAGTAGGAGCTGCAGTTACCAAAGTTACAAACTCTGAGCAGGGAAACGACCTCGCCCGACAAGAATAGAGGTCCTCTTGCCGAGCGTGAAAACCAGTTCCGTGACCTCGCATTTCGTGATACCTATGGTCCTCATTAGCCCTGATAATCCGGATCGATTACATGCAATTGAAGCTTACATCGACAGCGGTGCCATCGGCAATTATGTGGATCATGAAATGGTTTTGAGGATGAATCTAACTCTTTGTCCCAAGGCTGTAAAGGACGTCATTACTACGGTGGATGGTACGGAGATAGCCTCCGGGCCAGTAACGCATACCACTCAAGAGGTGACGCTAGTAAGTCAAGATGGACACCATGAGAAGATCGTGTTCGATGTGATCAAGGCCCCTCAGTTTCAGATTATTCTAGGAATACCTTGGTTAGAGAAACACAATCCTCTGATCGATTGGCGAGCAAGAACGGTCCAGTTTCCAGAATGTGTCTCTACTTGTCACCCTCCACCTGGTGTTGCACTGGCCGCAATTTCTTCAGAGACTCCCCAGTTACCTCCCGAATACCTAGAATACCAAGATGTTTTCCGGAAGGATCAGGCTAACTCTCTACCTCCTCATAGGTCTTATGACTGCCAGATAGACCTGATACCTGGATCTACTCCTCCTTGTAGTAGAATTTATGCCCTCACCGAGCCTGAGAACCTTCACCTTCGACAATACCTGGATCAATACCTGGCAAATGGGTTTATTCGTCCTTCCAAGTCCCCTGCTTCTTCAGCTTTGTTCTTCGTTCCAAAAAAGGAAGGAGACCTTAGAACTTGTATCGATTATCGCTCCCTGAACCAGATCACCGTTAAGAATAGATATCCGTTACCTTTGATCCCTGAACTCCTGGACCAAGTCAGAAAAGCATGCATATATACAAAGCTGGATCTTAGAGGAGCTTACCACTTGGTACGAGTAAAAGAGGGCGATGAATGGAAGACGGCCTTCCGCACCAAGTATGGGCTATTTGAATATCAGGTCATGCCCTTCGGACTTTGCAATGCCCCAGCCGCCTTTCAATATTTTATGAACGATGTCCTCAGAGAGCTCATAGATGTATGTGTTGTTGTTTACATTGACGACATCCTCGTTTATTCTTCATCGGAATCTGAACATCGGAAACACGTGACAATGGTCCTCGAAAGATTGCGTCAACACAAACTTTTCGCTAAGTTGGAAAAATGCGTTTTCAACGTGACTGAAGTTGAATTCTTGGGATTCATATTATCACCTGGCGGAGTGCGTATGGATTCAAAGAAGGTCGATGCAGTTCTCAAATGGCCATCACCATCCTCCGTAAAAGGTGTGCAAAGCATGTTAGGCTTCGCTAACTTTTACCGCAGGTTTATCCCCGAATTCTCTCGAATAGTCCAGCCCATCACTGCCTTGTTAAAGAAAAACAAACGTTTTGAATGGTCTACCGAGGCGGAACAAGCTTTCCAGGATTTGAAGACTAAATTTATCTCTGCACCAATCTTAAAACACCCTCGCCCCGAACTCCCCTACATCGTGGAAACTGATGCTTCAAGCCTTGCCATGGGGGCAGTTCTATCACAAAAGGACCCGGTAACCAATCAGTTGCATCCCGTGGCATTTTGGTCCCGCAAATTCTCGCCTCCTGAAATCAATTACACGATTACTGACAAGGAACTTCTGGCTATCAAGTCTGCCTTTAAGGCTTGGCGGCATTATCTGCTGGGGGCCCGACACACCGTTACTGTGATTACGGATCACCGAAACCTGCAATATTTGAAGACCGCAAAAGCCCAATCCTCTAGACAACTCCGTTGGGCATTATTCTTTGCCGAGTTTGACTTCATAATTACCTATCGACCTGGTACAAAGAACGGTAAAGCCGATGCCCTTTCTCGGATGGGAGTGGAAGAACACTTGGTCAACCCTAAACCTGTACCAATCATTCCCGAACAAAGAATTCTGGGTGTAATCGCCACAGAATCCATAGAGGAAGTTAAGGATAAAGCCAGGCAACTTGTAACTCCAGCAGACATACAGAATTGGCATCTGCAGGGAAAGGACTTTGCAGTAAAGGACAACTTATTGTATTTCCAAGAACGATTATACCTACCCAGCACAGATTTACAGAAAAAAGTAATCTCTTGTTATCACGACTCTTTAATGAAAGGTCATCCCGGTATAGCCAAGACCTCAGAAAAGATAAAGCGCTACTTCTGGTGGCGGTCTTGGAAAAAAGATATCAGAGACTTTATAATGTCCTGTGGAGTATGCGCCCAAAACAAGAGTCAAAAGGAAAGACCAGCAGGCCTCCTACGCCCTATTGACATCCCACCTTGCCCTTGGCATACGCTTTCTATGGACTTCATCACCGATCTACCTCCATGCTCCGGATACAATACGATTCTAGTAATCGTGGACTTATTCTCCAAGATGGCGCATTTCATTCCGCTCAAAGGCTTGCCAACAGCAGCAACTCTGGCCCGAGAATTTCTCGAAAACATCGTCCGACTGCACGGTTTTCCTTCGGTTCTAATTTCGGATCGAGGTAGTCAATTTATTTCTCATTTTTGGCGAAGTTGCTGTCGGTCGGCTCAAATTGATGTGAGACTATCGACCAGTCACCACCCTCAGACCGACGGACAAACCGAGAGGACCAATCAAACTCTGGAACAGTATTTACGCTGCATGCTGCAACAAACTGAAAAAACTTGGAAAGATATCCTTTGGATAGCCGAGTATGCCTACAATAACTCTGTCCATTCGGGAACTGGGAAAACCCCGTTTTTTCTTTTGTACGGCAGTCACCCTCGAACCTCGGAGTTGGATCCCCTCCAAGATCTTGAAACACCAGCAGTAGACTACCTGCATTCTACAATCACCCAAGCCTTTAAGGAAGCTGTTTCTCACCTTCAAAGGGCTAAAGAACAATACAAGAAAGGAGCAGATCAACATCGGAAGGAAGCCCCTCACTATCAAGTAGGGGATCAAGTCTGGTTATCCACCAAATATCTATCTCTAAAAGGGCCACGCACATTCAACCCGAGATACCTTGGTCCCTATTCCATCACTACCATAGAAACCCAGTAGCGGTCAAGTTGGACTTGCCCCCGCACATGAAGATACATCCGGTCTTCCATGTCTCTCTATTAAAACCCGTGCAACCTCAAACCCGACTAACCAAATCTCCAAAACCTATCCTAGTGGATGGAGAACTCGAGTTTGAAGTCAAAAGCATTCTGGACTCCAAGATCTCCAAATCTAAACTATTCTACCTAATTGACTGGAAAGGCTACGGCCCCCAAGAGAAATCCTGGGAACCTGCTGAATATGTCCACGCTCCTCGCCTAATCAAAAGATTTCACCGAACATTTCCTGACAAGCCAAAACCCCCGGAGAAGCCCGGTTTGGGAGGGGCCTTGAGGGGGGGTACTGTCATGATCTCTGCTTCCAAAAGGTCAGGGTTTTCCCAACTCCCTTGGAAGCAGATCCATAACCCAGGTTCCGAGTGCCAACCAGTCCCAATTGGGACCTTTTGGACCCAGTCCTGGCGCCAGTGGCACCAGGCTCATAAATATGCCCAGTCCCAGCGCTGGAAGCGCCGGGCTCATAATGCTTGGGTGGACTTACCTTCAGCAGACCATGCTGCTTACTTGCCTGCCAGTTGAGCCTCTGATCCTCTTCTGTTTGGAACTACTTTTCCTGTTGGGTGGGGCTGGAGCCACTCCCTAGATTCAGAACACTGGAACTCTTCTGGAAGGCAGGAACTCTTTTCTTACCAGGAACTCTTTTCTTACTTAGGCGTGGCTGTGGAAGGAGACACCTAAGCACTACAGGAGGCTATTTAAACCACACCCGGTGGATGAATCTTGCTTTGCGTTATTCTGCAATCTCTGCAGCAGAACGCTCATCGTGTCTTCTGCATCTGGTCCTGGGCCTAAGGAAAAAGGCTTACCATCCTGAATCCAGTCTTCAGCAACACCTATAAAGACAAGAAAGAACAGGTTAGCATTCCGGCATCTGAAAGGCAAAGGCTTACCATCCTGAATCCAGTCTTCAGCAACACCTATAAAGACAAGAAAGAACAGGTTAGCATTCCGGCATCTGAAAGACAAAAGTTTACCAACTCTTTGCACGCTCCGGAGGCCTTCGGCGCTGCATCCCGCATCTGAAAGACAAAACAAGGTGCGTTTAAAGACATTGGGGAACTTTAATACTCACGTGCCATTACTCCTTTCCACATCTAATCCAGTGGGTATTTCGGCACCCTGCAGCCGCTCCGAACTCGTACCTGCAAAATAAAAAGACAGTTAGAGCGCATAGTGAAGCAGGCAACAAGCGCTTACTTACGTGCTTCCAGGCGCTTCTATTCATCACACGGGCTCCATCTTCAACTCACTTCAGCCCGTCATCCGCCATCGCCGGAACCCTGCAAAACAAGAGACATCATTACTAAAGACTTTAAAGACATTTGAATGACTTGAAACTTACCGTTCGTGCAGTAAACGACGGACAGCAGTCCTCTGAAGTCAAGAGGCCTGCGCTACCTATCCAGTGAAGAAACTGGTTACAGCACCCTGCCCCGAGGCAGATGGAGAGCTCAGCATTCACTTACCTAAGGTGAGAGCGTTAACCTTTGGGGGTCTACAGGAGAGGAGAAGAGGAAAGAGATAGGGACACCCCAATAACCCCAGTTCATTAACCCCATATTTTCTATCTGCAGACATCTTACTCTACACGTCAGGCATACAGTGCACAGAGGTCCAGCCCAAAGAGCCAACCGGGTGCTACACATCACCTTTGAAGATACGGTAGTCGCCCAGTCAAGACCGGCGCCTCTGCGAGAATCAGGTGAGCGTTACAATTCGCCAAAGGACTCACAAGTGTTACATTCTTAGATTTCCTCTTCTTTGTGGCAGCAGGAGCCCCTGATCCCGCTGCATCTCGCCTTACAATTAGAGACAAATCTTTTTGGCCATTTAGCAGGACCACACCGTAACCAAGAGAGTTCTTGCAGCGGGCGGGCCGCTTGCCCAGATGAGAGACTTCTCGCCATCACTATTTAGAAGAGGAGTCACCTGCTGTGCACCCCCCTTACTGGTAAACTTCTCCATCATCCCCAGGCAGGCATGTCTGTTGTTCAAGAATCATCACAGAACAAGAATCGACCTGGCCATCTATTGGCTCTTCATTATCTGTGGGCAGATGACTGGTGGGGCCAGAGGGGAGAGACGCCGGGGCCAGTATCAACATCCCCTGTCCCAAGGCCAAAGCAAACCCCTCTATCCTTCCATATCGCCGCAATAGATGCCTCTACTAAACTCATTTTTGCACACAGTTCTTTTAAAGTGGCCCGTACCTCCTGGACCTCACAATTAAGGTTATTGTAACCTTTGTTCATAGAATTGAGAATGCGGGTCAATACAGGGAAGGACAGAACATCGACTACCTGATCGACCTCTTTACCATCTAAATAAGGATTAGAATTCTCGGGACCCAACCCAGGATGGGGGAAAGAGAGTATGTTGTGCCACGGGGCCCCACACATGGAAAGTGGGGAGCAAGTTGTGTCAACTCTATCACTTTGAGGCAGGGTTCCATACATTTCACGTGATTACTCTTCCCAAACAGCACAGGAGAGGATGCCTTTGAATGAGGAAGCATCAACCTACGTAAAACACCATCATTGGAGAAAAACTGTGCCTCATGTCTAAGGAGAGCCGCCCCCTTTTGCCAGTTCATAAGACATCATCGGGGCTAGGAGGACACATCCGAAACCAGATCTAAATTTGGGCTGCTGCATCGATATGTTCCAAACAACAGGAGTACAAATCTATGGAGGCTGTTTCCTTGTCAACTTCTATTGGTCCCAGTGTATTCTGAAGACCCTCCAGATTTGCACCGGGGAATTGTGTTATTGTTTTCATAACCTCCATCCAATCTGGTTGCCGGGCCACCGCCCCCTGTACCTGGCACCCAGTCACTGGTGTGAGGCTTGGATGTGTTTGAAGGATCATCATGTTTGATAGGCTCAATAGGCGTAGGGTCATTTTTCTTCTTAAAGCGTACACCATAAAGAGAGCAGAAGGCAGGTAAAGCACACTTATCACTGCCAAACACACACAACCACCACAAGACCGCAGCGGTTACACTACCACTACACTTCTGCACTTGCATAGTTCTAATATGCACCTATAGGCTCAAATCCTCGAGTCTCCAATTACCCCTACCCTCTTGGACCAGAGCCCAGTGTGACCCCAGGACCTGGGGGCCTCAGGCTACCGATCCGAGAGTCACTGAGGATTATCAAGGAGATCTGACCAAGGAGTTATTTATATCTTTATATCGAGGTCGGGAGCTCTTCTGTTACCACAGGCTGCTCAATGCCCAAAACGCCCAGAAATTTCCTGGGCTTCTACACCCCTCAGCAGGGGTAAACTGAGCTGACAGCATTGCAGAACACAGCAGAGCACAGCCAAGTGCTGTGACATCTCTTGCTGGGAAAGAAGAGAGGAAAGGACCTCACTATGCGTGTAGAACGTGCAATGCACACAGGGGACGTCAAGCCGATGGGATATGGTGATATAAAGAAGTATGAAACATCCCTAGAACAAATGAAACCGATGCTTCATGCGAAAGACCCCAAGAGAACAAATGACCTAATTCAGTTCATAAATCAGGGCTGCTCGTTTGGAGATTTGCTGCGTATTAGCGCACCTTTCATTTTTCTTGACAGCGCTCTAACCTCGGTCATGCTCTACTTCCCTCGGATTTGCATTAAATTAGCATAACTTGCGCCCCATTGTCTCCACAGTGAAAAGTAACTGAGAGATCATGAGCCACTAATTCCTTTAACATCTACAGTAGATCACTATTTTCCTTGGAAACAAGTCCACGAATATCTGAAGCAGGGCCTGCTACACTTGAGCTATTTGTCTAAAATCTATATTGTTAAAATCCAACAAAGCAGAAGACCCTGACACTCCTGGCCTGACTAATTTACTAACTTGAAACTCAAAGTAATACTTGTGTGGTGTGCAACCTTTTGCAAACTGATGTAAGTGTTAGACTGCCATGTCAGAGTGAGATGTGTGACTAATCTGCAAGGCACTCCTTTTAGTGGTTGGGCACGCGCCTGTGGGGATCTTGCAGCCAGAGGGTTTGAATCACCGCAGAGACGACTCGGATCTTTATCGTTTTGAGGACGACAAATTGCAGACCGTTAAAATTGTGTAGTATCCACATCTATTTTTACAGAGGTTTGAAACTGAAGGAATCTGGCATGAAGCACCAGATGCGTAGCCAGGATTGGAAGTGGGGCCTGAAACGAATGTAGTTAGGCCCACTGCAGTGTGATTAACACCTGTAAATGCCCACCCAGCACTCTTAACTGGGCGTTTACAGATTTTGGGTGGGCCTTGCACGCTCAGGCCCTATCCTGTCTATGCCTCTGTGAGGCACTACAAAGTGATGTATGAGTACCTGGTGGGGGGTTTGGCAGCCACCAAGCCAATGAGGAGGCTCGGAACGGGGGGATTACAGACGGTAATCCCGCTCGCCATGAGCCTCCACACAGCTGGAGGCCGCCAGGGAACAAGGTAAGTGGTCCTCTCTCCCCTTCCCCCTGCTTCTTCCCTACATCTACAGATCTCCCTCCCCACCCTCACCCCTACTTGCCTTCTTGTCTATCCATTTCGGGAGCGGACATGCTAGGAAGACTTCTGTCCCTACCACTCCTAATCTGCAACTGGCCGCCATGTAAAGGAAGAAGGGACTACATGTAATCCCTTCCCTCCTTTCCTTGGGGCCATGTATTTTGTTTTCTTTTTTCCTATTTTTTGAATGACCACCATGGAAAGGGAGAACAGACTATGTTACCTCTTCCTTGGTGGTCATTTGTCCTTCTTTTTTCAGCTGCAAAATGTTACGTCCAAAAAAATGCTTTTGGTACCCTGCTCTTACGGCCCACAGGTACCAATAGCAATAACCCTCTCGCAGAGGGGGAATTGCCGCTTGAGGTAATGCCTATGACTATGGGCCCCCGCGCCATTACCTGAAGCGATAATGTCCCATCCCTGCTTGTGGCTTATTGCTTAAGTAAGTGTGACTCTGTGATCACAAATGTAAAATCTGGTCTGTTTGTTACAATGACCAGAACAATATAAACATTATTTCCGCTGAAGTTAATTGTGTGTAAATCTGTCTTGTGTATACATTACTTTTTGGGTATGTTGAAACCTGATTCTGCCTTTGTGCAGGTTTGCAGAAATGTGCTAATAGATGGCTGTTTACATGAAATTGGGTAGGCCAGGTGATGTTCAGCTGTGTGCCAGGACATCCAGGCGACTTCTCAGAACTATGCCAGGAAAATCAGAGGCCCTAAATAGGCCATTGTTGTTCCAACTCTGTACAAGAATATCTCATCATATTACAAAGCCATCCCTTGGGCTGCCGTACTTCACCTCTGTGATGTACTCTAAAATGGTGCGATAACATTCTGAGTGAATCCCTTGGTATTGGGATCTGCCTGTAACGTGCAGGCAATTGGCTCAAACCCAGCCAGGAAATGCCAAACTGCAGTAGAACAATGGGAAATATATCATCAATTATAATTATAATTGTTATTTTATAACAACATTAATACAAGTTAGTGGTTTCTAAGTGCTGGATTGGGATTCAAACCTATGTTGTACTGTGTTGTCTTGCTTCCAAGGCAAACGTGTTGCCCCTGAGCTATCCTTCCTCCACTGTTCTTAAAACCTGGCATTCAAAATTCGTGAGTTCCTTAGTTTACATGCTCCACCTAATAGAAAAGCACTCTCCCCATAGTGATATATAACTAAATATGTACCCGTTCTTTCTTTAAAATGGCACATGTGACCATGAGCACACTTCACATATGATGCAATGCTGCCACCCAAAGACAAGCCATGCACGGTGAAACTTAGATTTGCAATTTACTGCGGGATTACAACACCGGCAGACCGGAAAGTCAGGCACCAGTAAAATAGGACTCTATGGGAGTGGGGACCACGGAAGCACAGGCACCGTTGTTAACAGTGCCAGTGCTTCCGTGATGGTCTGCTTACTGTGGCTGCTGTGCCCGGCAGGGTCAGGCCAGTCAGGCACAGATGCTGTGGCAGGTGGACCAGTTCCATGCTGGTCCAGAAACAACGGTGCTGGTAAGCTTACCGACACCATTGTTTCCGGACTGGCATACTTATCTGAACTTGAGGCGTCTCAGACGGCCTGTGCTCAGAGCACATAGTGCTCATTCTAAAAGACCAGTCCACTGTATGACATCATGGCGCTATTCCATTCTTCTGTATCCAAACTAATGGAGCACAACACGTGTAAAGATGCGCTTCTTCAGAGGGGCCAGCAGCAATAGTTGATATTTTTGCATGAATTTTCACAAACTAACCTTACCCCCAAATCCATGTCTGCATTTGATTTCACTGACAGTCCATATCAGACCATTGTTAATTTCTGGGTCACGACCATCTAACCATAACATACTTGATTGCTACTGGCCTACTGTAATTCTTATGTGTTACCTCTTGTTATGGAAACATGCAATTACATATGCATTTAGAATGATGATGAGAAACCTGCCTGTAAGTCAACATACAGCTATTATAAAATACGTGTTCACTTGAAAAGATCAGGCCTCATTCTAGTCAAGAATCCATCTTGGAAAATATGCATTTAGGTTGAATAGAAATGAATGGTTTTGCAATTATTGACTCACATGTTTGGAACTGCTACACCAACACTATTGGGACTTAAACTCTCTGACCACAATTCAGCAACAAGAAGAGGGGTGCACTGCCTTCCTATAAAAGCATGTATAGAATTTAAAACATTGGCCATCGCCCACTGTTGCCACCTCTGACCTCTTCCCTGCATTTCAACAAAACCAGTGACTCCATCCCTCTGATTCTCATCTCGCCCCACTTTGCTTACTCCCAGATACGATCCATATTGAGCGGAAGGCTCCAGTGTTTGTGTCACTGCTTCCACCCTCTGGAATACCCTCCCTGGTCACATCAGAAATTAACCATCACATCACGTCTTCAAAAAACTCTTAAAAACCTGGTTATTCAACACACATGCATAACACATATTGTTACTATGTACTCTGTCTCTACTCTCTTTCTTTTGATAATGTACAAGCGCTGTGATATCTGTGGGTCTGGGCGCTACATAAATGTAATACATAAATAAATAAATATTATTTAGACCCCTACTTTCACTGCCAAAATGATAGTAAAGTATGTTTATATGATTTATTTCAGACTACCTCTGTTAAGAAGATATTAAATGCTTAATTGTATTTGTTACGTGCAGCTGCAAAGTTATATCACATAGACGTTTTGCTGACCTTGGGTATCTGGGATGGCCTGGCTTTACAGCCCCGGTTAATCTCCTAATTAGATAATACTGAAACCCAGTCTGATCAGTTCACAGTAATATTTCACTTGCTGTATTTAAGCTTATTGCGTGGAAGAGGTATGCACCAAGGTTGTTTTAAATGAGAAGGGGATCATAGATTGGAATCGTATGGGACCTGCGCATCTCAATGATTTTCTCATCTGTGCCGTCCCGCAGTGCTGCTATTGGCGATTTGATAAACTAACCTTGCCAGGAATTGAGTCAACAGTTTTTTATTTTCTGCTATAATTTGTTGGTGTGCGACCTTGGAAATGATGGCCGAGGGGCACCCAGAAGTGTCAAAGCAAGCATCCAGCTAAGGTGTGATATCTTAATGGGAAGTGTTCATGGTTCGGGGCTGCCGTTGGGCAACTGGAGGACTAGGACCAGACAGCTTTATGCAGAGGTTAGTTTGGTCAATATTTAAAAGAGTGGCCACTTTGTATGTGTGTATTGTGCTTGTCTCTGTTAACTGAGTCTGTCAGGAGGAGCACTCTTAAAACCACATCTGGGCAGGCAACAGTTGATTGTTGCATCAATTCAAGATCCATACATTGAGAGGAATGTTTTCCATAACCTAGGGAATCAATATTCGTGTGTGACTGATTCTTGATTGAATGTTTACAATATATCTGGTCCATGCACAATTCAAAACTGCCATGCAGCCTGGTGACTACGGTGTTATTCCCAACAGACATTGCAACCAGGGAAATGTTTGGTATAAAGAGACCAGAGCACAGACTACAGTTCGGGTGTCAAAGGCGGTCTAGTGAAAGAGTCCATGCTGTATGTCTGTCACACCTCTCAGAGCCTGATTCATTCTTGTAACCTTAGTCTTGATGCCTTGGGTTATGTGAGTTTCTTTCTTTTTTAGAAGCCTCAGTACCTTAGTTTTATAGTAGAGGAGCCACTGACAGGGAGACTCATTTGAGTTACCCTAATTCCAGTGACTTCCATAAAGGTGACCCCAGTGAAAGACACTGGTCTAGACCCTTTTCTAGTTCTATATGTCTACACCATATATCCTAGTAATTGGATGTGGGCTGGATAGCCTGTTTTTCACGCTTGTTTGTGTAAACACCGCCTTCTCCCCTATCCCATGTCTGAACTGCTATTCTGAATATAGACTGTGTCTCGATGCCAAAGTATGGTTCATGGTAACTGAGAGGCAGCCATGAGCCGCTTCCAGGTTTAGTGGTGAACTGGCGCGATTGTGCAGGACATTGCGAAGAGTGTGTTAGACTTCCTCATAAACAATCCATTTTCTTAACCCTGTAAGAATTGGAAAAGGGAAGTTGAAGCAAGTGAATAAACGGAGTCCAAAGCACCTTATGTACACAGATGATTCGGTATGACATGCTTTGCCGAATAGCAACTTTGACAAATTCATTTTTGCTGCATTATTTGCCGTTTTTATTTTTACCACAAACAGGTGAAAGGTAAGTTTGGGTAAGCAATATAGTATGGGGAGCTTGAGGGTGAAAAGGGGGAGGATGGGAGGTCTCCATCCCACGGTTCATGGTGAAAATAGCAGCAGATAATTAGCCAAAAGAAATTAGGTGAAATTGGCATTCGACAAAAAAAAATCAGCAAACCATCATAGATCTGTTTACTCACTCAAGGTTTTTAAGTTCCTGGATTAGTGGTACTATTGTTCACAGATAACATTACTAAGCAGTTCCCACTGGAAGGTATATTTGATTTAGATAAGATTGTGTGCTTAAGGGAACCTCCAGAGTCTCGCTGGTCAAAGGTCCAATAAAAGACAATGGGATGCATTATATGACTGGTATATAGAAGCCAACAAGCTGATCAGAATGTAAGCTGCCCAAATAAAGCTGCAAGAGATGTTGAAGGAAGAACACAAAAACGAATCCGAAGACTTCCTAAAATACATGAGTATCCTGTTAAGATTCAAGAAGATCTTCATGTCATGTAACTGTAGGTAGCTACGTCCCCATCTTTGCCAGCCTTATCCTATTGTTGTGAGCCTCTTTCCCTCCAGACACTTTCAGTCCATTATGGCTGAGATGTAATAGGCCATTACAAGAACCTCTGGGCACTAGTGTGAAAACATCACTGATAGACTTCTCCATTCCATTTTGGAAAACTGCCCCAAAAAACAGATTGGACAAAGATCAATTCTTACAAGAAATTTGGCCTATTACCTTGAGAGGCTTATATGATGTTTTGATCAATATTCCTAATGGGGCAACCGCATAAAACCACAGTAGGTAATAAGGGAGTTCTGATTGGTTGGGAAGGGAACAATCTGATTGAGGTGCTATTAGCTGTGCTAAATGTTTATGAACATTAAAATGGCTAGGGGATGAAGAATTCCTGTCAACATGGGACCAGGGGATCTCAGAACAGACAGGTGCCGAATCGATATAACAATGAGTGTAATTATTGCCAGGAGTTTGGTCACTGAAAAGTCTGCATGCCAGTATCGACCTGCTAAGCAGACTGCCCCACCTCCTCCTCCAGCATTTCTAAAATAGTTCCACCACCTCCAGCTCCTGCCTCATTCAATTCACAATAGGATAGTCATAGGGCCAGCAACCTTTTTGTAGCCATGATGCCCTGATGCCCTCGGGCGACCGTGGCCTATACACGTTCTCATAAGATAACGTAGCATTGAATCTGCTTGGGCCATCTACACCTTATGCGTGGAGTGCATGGTTAGTGTGAACAGTTGTTCATGTTCTGGTGATAATGGAGCATCTCGTTTGAATATTAAAGCTTCTGAAAATTGTAACGTTCCGTGTTCAAATTAAGTGGTAAATTTAGTGGGGACAACTGATACACAACCGAGTCACACAACATATGACTGTTACCTTGTGTCCTTTTTCTGAGCATCATGCTTCTCTATGCCAGGGAATTTATTAGGATTGGACCTGCTGTTGAACATGGGTTGCATGAGGTACTGTTTCCCTGATGGTATTTATTTGGGTGACCCCGTACACTGAGAACTGGAATGTTGGGCGTGTCGCAAGGGTCTCCAAATCTGGCGGAACATCAAAGGGATGACATTTCTTTGTTGCAATGCAACAGTGACTGTTGGATCAAGTTCCTCCACAATTATGGCCAAGGCAGGAACATGAGGCATACTGAATATGAAATTCGCTTGTATTACTCTGAAACCAGCAAAACTGCCACAACATATTTGCATAGATTCATAAGAAGTTATGAAACCTGTTATTGCATCTCTGCTTCAGCAAGGAATTACTGCCCTACCTGCAGTCCTTACAGTGCAGGACCACCAGGCTGTTAATGTGGCTGTGTTACACTCTTTTCCTGTTGTTCCGAATCCCACCATTATGTTATCTCTTATGCATGCGGCTGTAACTCATCTCACATCAGTAAACATCTGCTCAGTTTTCTTCTCTACACCCTGCTAATCAATATCGGTTTTCATGTACTTATAAACATCTCCAGTACAACTTTACAAGGCCTCCACAGGAGGTTCGTCGAGAAATCAGCTCTATTTTCCAACAATTTGAAACACAATCTTGAATCAGTTGAGTTCAAATAGGGTCTGTCGTGATCCAGTATCTGGACAAACTCCTAAATGCATCTCCCTCACCAGAAGCTTGTCAAGAGGATTCTCTTTAAGTGTTAAAAGATGTAGCTTTGAAAGGCCATCAAGCCTTGTAAAAGAAGCTTCACTTGTGTCAAATGTGGGTCCCTTATTATTATTATTATTATTATTATTATTATTATTATTATTATTATTATTATTATTATTTGGATTATTTGGATATTTATGAAGCAGGGACCTAGCTTGGAGTAGCAATGGGGTAGTTTATGATGATGCTGGGAAGAGCATTGTGAGGGGAGCAGAGAAAGAAGGGAGTAGGGGGCTAACCAGGAGGGTAATGGTGGGCAGTTAACCCTCCTGGGTAGTGTAGCTCACTGGCAACATGCTCGTTTTGGAAGAAAGACAACGCAGAGCAAAACAGATTTGAATCCTGGGTCCGAGCTTAGAAACTTTTTTGGTATTAAGCGCATATAAATAACCAATTATAATTTGTCAGCAAGGGATCTACAAGCAGCCAGGTGAGGAAGCATGGTATCAAATCATCCAGTCTCAGATAGGGTGTTGTCCCGCTGTGGGTTTCTTACTAGAATCTCTCGGAAGCCAAGAAGTAATGGGCATTCCCTACTGAAGAGGGAGAACAACTCCACTCCAGTAAAACAAAGGAATCAGGGTCCCTCTCCCACTCCTGACAGAGACGACATATTCATTGCATCTTCTGTCCTATCCCCAAGATGTATGAGTCAGGAGCTGCAGTAAGGAAACATAAATAACACATTAATATACAAGATATGCTATTCAACTCTCCTTTCCTTTTATGAGGTTTTGTGGGCATACAGTACCTTAATTCTCCCAACTCTCTCTCAAACCTCCAGGCGACGTATTGAATCAACGTCTCTTGTTGTAATCACTGAGAAGACTGGATTCAAAAACAATTGAGCACATTAGAGTTCATGTGGATTATCAAAAATATGGTTCAGGGTTTGTAGTAGTAACATAATAAGTAAGGCCTAAACAACTAACTGATTACCTAAATGGATCCGGGAAGGGTCCTCTGATAAGGACATGAACTTCTGTGGTGTAGGATACAGACACGTGTCTTCTGGAGATTTAAACATTGCCAGACATGGCTCCTTCTGCAATTCTGCTTCTTGCACACTGGGACTCCATAGAAGCTATGAAGCATAGAAGCACACGTTGGCTACGCCAGACATTGGCATTGACATTACGGCCATCTTGGAAGAGGCAAGAACAGAGACGTGTTCCCTCACACAAAACAAATTGTCTGTTCCTTGTAGGTTGCCATGGCCTACCGGGTAGGAGGTGGTTCAAAGGAGTTTTATTTTGGGGACCTAACAGGTGGGAAGTGGTGGGTGTGTGGAGCAATGTGGAAGGGAGGCGCCATTACTTGAAGAGGAGCGTCTTGAGCTACTTATTTAACTGTACAAGCAAGGGGGCGATTTTGATGTTTACAGGGAGGAGGTTCTCGACTCTTGGGGTGGGGAGTGAGAAGACCTGTCTTCTGGTTCTTTCCTTCCTGCACCGGTGGAGTTCAAGTCTGCACATATCCTTACTTCTGGTGGATCCTAAATCTCCAGAGATGCAGAGTTTCTCAGTGATGTAACTTGGTGACTTCAGAGTGATAGCCTTGTAGATAAGGCAGCATGATTGGAAGATGATACATGCTTACAGCGAGAAACAGTGCAGTTTGATGATAGTTGGTGGTGAGGCAGAGTATTTTGATGAATCGTGTGGCAGCATGCAGCACACATGATAAGATATAAGTCATTTATAACACGCCTGTACACACGTGTTTCTAGGTGCGACAAGACAAGGAGGGGGAAACAGAAGGAGGACAAACAATGATCTTACTAGGCCTTGTGTTATTCAGATAGCTCAATTGCGGGGAAGAGGGGAGGGGAGGAGTGCTAAGGGGGGTGGGAGGGTGCAGAGAAGTGCAGGTGACTCAATAAGTGCTGCCAGAGGGTGGCTCTTAAGTGCAAAGAGAAGGGACTGTAGAGTTACAGATACAGACCCTTAAGTGCTGAGGGAACCCGGAGGCCGTGCAAGGGCAACTGTGCATGTAGGAGCCTGAGCCCGAGTTCAGGGGTGGCCAGGTGTCCGGTGTGCAGGGCTATCAGGTACATTAGCAGGGGAGAGGAGGAGAGAAAGCTGTAGTGAAAAGGAAGGTCTTAAGTTGCTTCCAGAACCAGAGGTGGTTCTGCTCAAGTTTGAGAGAGGCAGGGAGGCTGTTCCAAAGGGAGTCCCCAGCCGAGGGAAGAGATCTGCCCACCATTCTCTGCTTGGAAAAGCATCTGACTCTCAGAGAATTGGCGGTGGATGAGCAGAGAGCAGGAGAAGGAAGATGTTTAGGAACAGAAAGTTGGAGGTAGTGTGGTCCCAGCCCCCAGAAAGCTTTATGACCGGTGCAAAGGGTCTTGAATTTGATCGTTGCAGCCACACAGAGCCAGTGCAGAGATTTCAGAGCTGGAGAGAAACGATCCCTGGACTTGAGGTCAAGGACAAGAGTTGCAGTACTGTTCTAGATGAGTGGTAAAGGTAGAAGAGCTCTTAGCCACACAGGCAGAAGGAACAGGAAGAAGGCCCAGGGTGGGCCACTAGAGAGAGAGAGGAAGTAGGAGGGAGCAGGTGTCCCGATGAGGAGGATCTCGGTCCTACTGGGATTAAGGCAGAGATCGTTGGTAGCACACCATTCCTGAATTGCGGCCAGGCAGTCTGGTATGAGAAAAGGAGAAGAGGTGGCTGAGGGGAGCCTGAAGGAGAGTTGGGTGTCATCCGCATAACACTGAAAGTTAGAACAGAATGTAGCAATGCAGTGGGCCAGAGATGCCAAGTAGTGGTTGAATAGCCAGGGAGAAAGTCTAGACCAATGGGGACCACCACAAGTAGAGCGACAGATAGAAGCGTGGAAAGACCCCAGTTGGACCTGGGATCAGGGGTACCAGGTACAGAAACTGTCTGAAGGTCTTCCTGTCATGATTCCTGCCCCTCATGCCCCCAGCCCTCTAAGATGTCAGGCTGGAGCCAGGCCATTATCACTGACATGGCCCTCAAGGGTCTCTCCAACCCTCCAAATACCCACTTGGAGTCAGAATTGGCGCTTGTGGCACCAGACTCACTCACTCCCATAGGATAACATTGGGGATTGGACTTGTAGTGCATTGATGGGGACAAGATGGATGCCCCCACATATTCTGGTTCCCTTAACTGCATGTGCAGTCTAGTCTTTTGGGTGTAGTTCAGCCCAGAGACAACTGGGATACCCAGAGACTATTTAAGCCACGCCCAGGCTGAGAAACATGCTTTGTGTTTTCTGAACCTGCAGGGTGACACTCACCGTGTTCGGATTGGTCTCCAGTGGGCCTGCATCTTTCTTCTGCGCTCAGCTCCTCCAAGAACAAGAACACCGTTAGGAACACCCTTACCTTGCGGCGCTTCTGCCCATCATTCATCGCTCCTTCTGTTCTGCAGGCATCTTCGGTGGTGTCCTTCCCATCTCGGCATGCCGCTTCCTAAGGAAAAGGGAAAAGAACAGAAAAAAGCATTAGTAAGCATTCAGCAAATCTTCGCTTATTTTTAAAGACTGTACGAGCTTCAAACGCTTACCTGAATCCCAGCCGCTCTGGGGGAACTCTGTCTCCGGAACTTTTCATCCATCTGCAAGAGGGAAAAGACACTCCAGGTTAGCGTGGAAACATCTAGAGGCGCCGCACACCGCGCTTACTCACCGCATTTCTCCTTCATAACCGGCATCCACGCTGAAAACCTTGCGGCACCTAAAAGACACAGAAAAAGAACTCAGTTCAATACAAATACGAAAGGGTTGCATCGCGCATCGCGCTCTCACTCACCTTCAGCACTACACATCTCAGCAGCACGTCGCCATCCCTGGACGCTGGCCATCATCTAAGGAAGGAAAGGAACAAAGTTAGAGAACTGTTCAAAAGACTCATTATACTTACCTGTCGGACTATTGCCAGTGAAGTAACTAGGCAGCAACGAGCCCGCATCAATCAACGCGCCCCTGCGCTGAAAGCAGGACGTAGAGCATACTTTCCAAGAAAACAAGGTGAGCTGTGTATCAAAGGGAAGGGTTGGACCCCGGGGAAGAAGGGATTCAAGCACACAGAGACAATAGGGAGTTAAACTCTACAAATCCTGTGTTTCAGGCCCAGTCTCCAGTCGAGTAGATTCCAGGGAAGGGTTTGAGGTCGTAAGAGGTCAGAACAGGCTGAGTCACGTCCCCGTGGATACCAGGTGAGCGTTACACTTCCAAGGGGTTGACATCATCCAGGTGGGAGAGGACCAAGGCTTGGACAGGATAGCTGAAGTTGTTTTCTTCGATTAAGGGATGGATTTTCTGCAGGAGGGAAAGTTGGTTACAAGCTGATTTTGTCTTCCTTGCTGTGTTTTGTTTGAAGGAAATGTGTTTGTCAATGTCAAACTGGTGGGACGTGGCACAGGTGGTCAGCTGGGTTGTGCAGCTCTACTGGTGCATAGCTGAGAGCGAAATCTGAATGTCAGGGTGTTTGGGGTTGGTGGTCAAGAGAAGGAATTCAGTCTTGGAGGGATTGAGTTTCATGTAAGCACTGGATAGCCATGACTGGATCATTGAGATGCAGTCATTGAGCCTATGAATGTCTTCAATGGAGGATATCTTGAGGTAGAGCTGTGTGTCATCTGACTATTGGTGGATTTCGATGTTGTGTGGAGCAAGGAGTGATCCAAGTTGTCCCATGTGAAGATAGAAGTTTGCAGGGAAGAGGATGGATCCTTGTGGGACTCCACAGGTCATGGGTAGAGTTGGTGAATTGGAGGAATCCATTTGTACAAACTGGTGGCAAATAAAATGGTATGATTTGAACCAACTGAGGACGATCTTGCTGAACCCCATGCAGTGATGTAAATTGTCAGTGAGTGTCTGGTGGTCTACTCTGTCAAATACTTCAGAGAGGTCAAGGAGAACCAGGCGGCAAGAAAAGCCATTATGGATGATTTTGAGGGCAATGTTGAACACCTTGGCTGTTTCTGTTCTGTATTTGGGTCTAAAAAGCAAAGATGTGATGGCTGGATGGTTTCAAATTAATCTGAAATCTCTGGCAATTGCTCTGGGTACCCCTCCAGACTATTGTTCTTCACCTGCCAATTCAATGCAGAAACTGGAAAGATCATATGCAAATCAGGTATTGTTCCACCCCCAAATGGCAGCCCCGCCTGAACTGCTAGATCACATCCCTTTTGCATGGGACCATAAGCATCCCTAGACATGTTTTGACCTCATTGGATGTCATCAGTGAAGAGGAGCTTGGGTCTATAGGCTCACCAGGCATGGTACGTCATCTGGGCATACCTGTTCCACTAGTGATGACAATGCAAAACAAAGAGGTGATGGCTGGAAGGTTTAGAATTAATCTCAAACCTCTGGCAATTGCTCTGGGCAACCCTCCAGACAATTGTTTTTTGCCTGCCAAGCCATTACAGAACGAGGAAAGATCTTACGCAAATCAGGCTTGGTTTGAGGGCAATTGACAGCAGTTTAAGGTTAATTCTGAACTTTCCAGCCAGAACATCTTTGTTTTGCTTCAGGGTCTGAAGGCAGATTGGTAGTACTAAAGGAAGTTGTTACCTTCAATGTGTTGGAGCTGTTGCATGGCTACTGCTTTCTCAAGGATCTTTCCTAGGAAGGGAAGATGGGTGGTGGGGCGGTAATTGCAGAAGTCATCACGGTGCAATTACGTTTTCTTGAGAAGCCTCACACCAGGATGCTGCATATCTATAGGACGTTAATCCTGTTGAGAAGGGAAGTGTAGACAGGGAGAGCTCTGTATAGTTGGAGAAGGATTCCATTATCTTGTTTCTCTCTGCCTCTCTCCCTCCTTCCTGCCTCCTCCACTTTCTCTAGAGCAAATCACTTTGGGTGTGATGACAGAAGGGCAAAGTCCACTTCTATCAAGAACTTGGATTGGACTACTAAGGCAGGCTAGCTCTAGCTCAATCACCTGTGGACATGTACCTTTAAAAGAAGGTGTCTCAAACCAATTGTGAGATCTTCTTTGACTCCAACCCTTGGAGAAGATTTCATTGGACATCTCTTGGGATAGTTGACTTTCCAGAGTCATCCATAAGTAAAGTAAAGACTGAGTGTCCAAGACAGAGAACATCTCTGTTCTCTAGCCATTCCCAGCAGGAAACATTACATTAGAGGTGAACCGTCTACTGGAACAAGGTCAGCCATACTGATGCCAGGACTTCAACTTGGTGGAGGACACCTGAAGGTGTTGAAGGTTAAAGCAATTCAAAAACCGTTTGTAAAAATAATCCAAAAGAGTCAAATAATCACTGCACCGCTTGCCAAAGGTAAAGACTGATTTTTAAATGCAAAAAGAGTCTCAGATGGTCCCATAGAACTATTCTGACATAGAATTCATCTTATCTCCAGAAATGGCATCTTTTAAGCAGAGAAAACGCAAATTAACAATAATATGCACAATAATGAGTACAGCATAATCCCACCACCCTCAATAGCTACCACCAATAGAACATGCCAATTCCCTCATATAGTCCCTTGTTTAATTGGCCACATCTACACTGCCCCATCCCAATAGACAAGTAGTACCCTACATTATCACTGCCGAACCCAGGAACATGATTGGTTGGTTCTTATCAATAGGTTTGTATATTTGGGAACATCACATGAGGTGCACCCTCCTGTTCTAGACACTATTAAAGTAACTTGATGAAACCAACCCTGCTTTTGATGAGACAATATGCTTCCTTATTAACCCAGACGCCATGGTGAACACAAGCTGCATCGCTGACCTTGTACTAGATTCATTGGCATCACCTCTGCTCCTCCTGTCTCGAATCACAAGAAATTCCAGGCACAACTCCCCCCCTTATCTCCTCCCAACTCCAGGTGCCCAGGCATGACGTGACCAGGGCCCCGCTCGTGAGTCTGAATTTTGAGGATTTGTTTGCTTAAATTGTGTGTCTAAGGGTAATCTATATGGGATGACTGCTCCGGGGTGACGGCATTGGTGCACTGAATCTTTACCAGAGTCTCATGCCCTATTTTCATCAATTTTTCCTTCAAAGGGTTCATCTCTTCCTGATATTCTACCAACTAACATTCCATTTTCACCAAATTCAGGACTCAAGGAGGATACAATTAGTGCTTATCTGTGCACCATGGGTGCCTCTGACCTCGACTTCTCTCCTGGGGAACATAACAGGGGATTTTTTTTTCGGGCTGAATTACCAGACCCACAGCTCCACACTAAGGCTTGTGTTCTCTTCAGTTCATTGTGTACTATGCCTTAGCATCCAAAATGGTGCCACTTCTGTCAAGTTAACACGACATCCTCACTTTTACCACACTACCTTGCTGACTCCATCTTCCACTTATTTCAATCCTTCCCACACATCACACTCCAATACATCAACTAAACACTGGGCCTATAATACTACCCTATCTATGACCTCTGCAACCGCAACATGAATACATGTGTTGCTTTTTCTATCTGGCTATACGTGAGTATCTAATATGAATGAAACCTAACTAAAATAATGTATGTGCTGTACGTTGCACAACCGCTAGTAGGTTTTCCTCAACCTGAATATTTATGCCTTGCTGGAACATTGTACGTGCATCCCAACATTGTGCACACACCTCTCTTGCAAGGAGCTATAGAACAAGGACTGAACTTGTACCTTAGACCCCTGAGTCGTCCTCTCAGCATCCAGAAAGTGAAGACAGCCAAGAGTCCTGTGTGTCCTCGCATCGAAGCAGTCGGATGTTCGTCAAACTGGGTTCACTGCCTCTTAAACCAGCTGCACCCTCCGGAGATGCGTTTGGCCCTCACCAAGCTTTTCAGACTTAAACTGCTCATTCAAACCTGTGCGCCATTGCACCACATAAACTGAGAGTGTGGTTGCTTCGGTTTGTAATTCCAAACTCCTTTGTTGCATCTGCCACCCCCAAACTGCCACTCGCTCCACCAATATCTTCACTGCTGATCGTCATCACCAATGGAACTGACCCTGGTGGATCCTTGAGCCCTGACCATTGGATGCTGCATCGAACCGCTCGCGACGGAACCTAACCTGCACTACAAATCACCAGTGTCTACTCAACCATCATACCAAACCGGGTGGCACTCACAATCTGCACCTCCTTGAGTTCTTCATCAAACCAGTCTGGCCTACAGGGCATATAGTTACCAGCTTCTCTGAACTGACCGCCGAACAGACTCTGGTGGTCTTCATGATCCGCTTGTCTTCCTGCTTTGACTTAGATCTGCAGAAAGCTCCTTTTGATCTTTGCTTGACACAACTCCCTGGACAGGCCCCTGAGAATGCCTCCGTTGACCTGCTTCAAACCACAAGAACAGCATAGAGCAGTCTTGATCGCTGAGGTTGAACTACAGCAAAGGTACTTGTCACAATACCCAATCCTACATGCGCTGCTCCCCCGCCGATCAGGTGCCACACTGCCATATCAGCGGCCCACTCATGGAGGTTGGCATGGTAGAATCCAGGAAGGGCAACACAGGCAAAAACTACAATTGGCTGTATGCCGCGGGTGCCCATCTATTCTTTCACGTGATATGACTTACTTTGTGTACACCCGTGATCGGTATACAGACAGTGGACACATAAAGTACAGCGCTTTCCGTGGTTTAGTGCTTCTCAGCTGAACTGCTTGTTGGGTGAGTGGCGCTACTTTCTGTCTGTATCTTGCTCTTTACACCTTGGACCCTGGTCTGTATTCACAGACTGCCTTTGCTATCCCCATTTGGATTTCATTAACTGTTGGACTGATCACCTGGATTACTGACCCCCCCTTGGAACACCTTTTGGATTCCTTCTGATGCTGATTTTGGAACTTTGCCACAAACGCTTCCTTATCTCTGGTGACATTTAACATTGTTTTTATTTGTGCTTTCCCAGATGGTGGATTTTGAACTTGGCTATATTTGAAGGATCATTTTTTCCCTGTCCAAAGGAACTCGGTCTCAGGATATCCTGCTGCCTTCCAGCCTTCTACCTCCACACATTTTTAAGAGCCGTTCTAATCCCTACAGGTACATAGCATTCGTTTGGGGAATCAGTTCAAGGATTGTCCCTTTGACTTTCTATTAATTCCTGCCCTTTCTATTCACAGCATCGGAGTTATCAGGCGGCACTTCCCTTTCCTGTTATCCTTTTTCTCCAATTACTCAGCCAGTAGACTGTATTTGTATCCCTCTGGCGGTTTCATTGGAGTAAAGGGCATTGGTTCATCTGGGATCTGGACTCTGATAGTACTATTGGTCCATAACTGCCCCCTTACAACATTTTGCGCCCTGAATATTGGTTAGGTGACCTGTGTACTTTTTCCAAGACATATCCTTTTACAGAGAACATTGCGGTCATTGATACTGACTTTTGCATGGAATCCGTATAATTGACCGGAAAAAAAAAACGAATGGTAGATTGTTTGAATTTTTGGCTGTACGAAAATAACGTACAACCGAAAATGTCGAATTTATCTACCACTCAGTACCATTGTAGTGAATAAGGGGAGCTGGGGTGTGTCCCCCACACCCTTGTTCGTAACAATGGCTTCGAGAGTTGCAGGCGCAGTTCATGCACATAAGTGAAGAGAACTGACGCTGCAGAGGGATAGAGGAGTCGGCGGCACACAGCGATGTGTGCAGACAAAAGGTAAGTAAGGGGTTGGGAGGGTGCAGGTAACCAGAAATGTTTTGGGGAGTGAAAACTGAAAGTCTTTTTCGTTCAAATGGCTTTCGTATTTTTTCTCCCTGGAGCATTTCTGATTCCTTTTGCAGCGTTGTATTATCATCCAGAGAGCTGCACTCTTCCGTTGCTGCATAGTCTCTGTTCTTTCCACAGGGATGTTTTTTGTACAGTTTTTCTATGTAGTTTCTTGCAGATGCTGTGTTTAATTAAAGTATACATATTTATTATAGAACCTTGATTGGACATTTCCTTTTATTTTTGAGCTGTGATACTTTGCTGTTTTCGTCACTGCTGGATCACATTCACACCCCTCTTCAGAGTATAGCCTTAGCTCAGCCAGATGGTGAAGGAGTGTATCTCCTAACGGTGCCTGCTTTATCTTTGTGTTTGGGATCACTGTTGGTTTGTAGAAGTCACTGGGCTGAATATGAGGTTTATTCACTTTCGTCACATGGAGGATTTTCCCAGTCCTTAGAGCCGAGGTAAAGACGCCTTGAGTTAAGGAGATTTTGATGATTGTCAGCAGTAGCGTAACACAAAATGTGGGGCCCCCCTGTGAGCCATACTGAGGGGGCCCCCCAACTCGGCAACAAATACAAATCACGGGTCATGCCATACTCTGGGCCGGCCTAGATTGTCACGTTTGCACAATGTGCATGAACGCGCTGCTGAAGGGGTATGCCGCACACTGCACGAGGAGAAAGATATAAATATGTGTTTTAATGCAATGTACAGCACACTTTATGAGATAAATTGGCTATTAAGCCAGAATGTTTGCAATTGTTTTGTAGGGTAACACAATCCAATACACGCAAGTCACCAACAGTGCACAGGAGCATTAATGCTTTGCTATTAAAAATGGCATGCAACAATGAAAACTTGTCCAACTGGCTGTACAATGTAGACCAGTGTAAACACATAATAACATTACAGTAAAGCATGTCAGGTCAAATTTGGACATACCTAGACTGGTTGCACCAAAATGCCAGTCGAAGCAATAACACTCATCAAGAAGAGAGCGCACATTAAAACTTGTGTCTCCACAGCCTCTAACAACACAGCCAAACTCTTTAAAATCTGCAAAGAACTGGTCAATCCTGTTGCAGTCTATACCTCTCCTGTTCCCTCCCAGGCCTTCTGTACAGCCCTGACCTCTCACTTCTCTGCTAAATCTCAGGACATCCTGTCCTCTATCTCCTCTTCCTCTCTCAGACCCCTTTGGCATCTCTACCTCTCCTCCTCCTTTTTCCTCTTTCTCTCTGACAACACCTGATGCAGTTTCTAGACAAGTCCGATCTATGGAAGTGTCGTCCAAACAGGTGCTCCCCTGCTCCTCCAGAACCATCAAGGACCATATTGACACCCTCGCTCCAGCCTTGGCCGATTTTTGTAATCACTCTTTCACCACTGGATCGTTCCCCTCGCCTCTTAAACACTGCCTTGTGCACCCACTCCTCAAGAAGCTGTCTGCGGATCCTACCTGCCTGGAAAACTATCGCCCAATCTCCATCACCCCTTTCTTGGGCAAACTCTTGGAAAAGCTTGCCATCTCCCAGCTTACTCACTACACTGAATATTTTGATTGTCTGCATGACCATCAGTCTGGCTTCAGAGCTGCCAGAGGCACGGAAACTGCTCTCCTGAACACATGTGAAGATAAGCTCTCAAACCTTTATTCCAGCATTCCTTTTGTCCTCATCCTTCTTCTTTCCTCTTCTTTTAACAGGGTCAACATCGCCATCCTGATCAATCGACTCAGTGAGAACCTGGGCATCACGTATCAGACCCTGGAGTGACTGACCTCCTTCCACTTGGACCGCCCCTCCCAGGTCCATCTTGGTCCCATTCTCTCTGCCACCTCTCTATACCTGTGGCGTTCCCCAGGGCTCTATCCTCTCACCCTCGTTTTCAACCTCTACTTGCCCACTTTAGCCACCCTGATCGCTACCTTCTCCTCAAACTTTCAGTGTTATGCGGATGACTCAGCTTTCCTTCAGGCTCCCCTCAGCCTCCTCTCCTCTCTCACTCATTCCTGACTGTCTATCCACGATTCAGGACTGGTGCGCCTCCAACAATCTCTGCCTTAATGCCAGTAAGACAGAGATCCTTCTCATTGGGACCCCTCCCCCTGCGTTTCCTCTCTCACTATGGCCGCCCACCTTGGGCCCTCTTCCTTCTCCTTCCTGCGAGGCAAAAAACGTTGCTGTCATCTTCAACGTCACTTTCTCTTTCTCTCCTCACATCTCAGACACTGCCAGGAATCCCCACTACCAGATGCTTCTCCTCACAGGGACTCTTCCCTTTCTCCCTTTCCACCAGAAGCTCACTGTCTCCAGAGCCCTGGTTCTCTCTAGGCTGGACTACTGCAACAGCCACTTTCTCAATCTGCCTTCCTCTAGTCTCTGAAACTAATCCAATACAGGACTGCAAGACTAACCCTTGGCCTCAAACCCTGGGATCGTATCTCTCCAGCCCTGAAATCACTCCACTGGCTCCCGGTGGCTGCAAGGATCAAGTTCAAGAACCTTTGTATTGTCCACAAGGCTTTCTGGGGCCCACACTAAATTCAATGATCTCTGCCAAAATACCTTCTTTCTCTAGCCCTTCGCTCAGCTACCTCCAACTCTCTAAGGCTTAGACACTTCTCCAGGTAGAGAGTGAGGGGTAGATCTCTCTACTCTGCTGGTGCCTCCCTCTGGAATGGGCTCCCTGCCCCCCTCAAACTTGATCCGGACAACCTGAAGTTTCGGAAGCAGCTCAAATCTATCCTCTTCTGCTTTCTCTCTCTCTCCCTCCCCTGCTGACCTACCTGTCTGCTGTACCGACTGGTTGCTTGGCTACCCTCAGAGACTCTCTGAGTCCAGGCTCTTTCTTGATCGGTCACCCTTGCACTGCCTCTGTGCCTGCCATGCACTTAGGGGCTGTAACTGTAACCCTGCAGTCCCTTGTTCTCCTTGCACAACCGATAGCCGCTCTGCCCTGACTGCACTTACTCGGAGCATTGCTGCCCTGTTTTTCCCTCACCTCTCCCTTGCACTTCCCCCTCTCCCTTTCCCCTTGCACTTCTCGTTCTCACAATGACAGAAGGCCTAGTGAGGGCCTAGTGAGATTGTTTGTCTTGTCCTCCCTCTATCTTCCCTCCCTTGTCTTGTTGCACGTAGAAACACTTGTGTACAGGCGCGTTATAAATGACTTGTACTATATCATATCATATCATTTTATCACAGATGCCCAGAAATATATACAATGCAGCAGTAAGAAATGGCTAGACTGACAGCACCCAAATGCCAATCTAGCCAGGTAATTACACTTAGCAGGACTGCTTTTATCAGAAATGCCCAGTTAAAAGAAAGTCATACCAAACTGAGGAATGACTAGACTGGCTGCACCAAAATGCCTCCCTAGCCACTAATACCACATATCATGCCTGCTTAGCCTGGACATGGACAACTATTATGATTTATCACATAATCCCAACCCCCCCACACATGCCCTCTCCCTCCCACCCCCTACCCCAACCTCCAAAATCAGCTCCTTGGCCCTGAATTACCTCCATGTCCCTGTTTCTTGTCCCAGAGCTAAGGTATGAGGCTCCTTGTCTCATAGGTAAGTACTTAGATGAGGAAGAGTGGGACAAGGAGTAATGAAGATTACAGGTAGCTAAATCAGGCATTATCTTCATGTACC
The DNA here is from genome assembly GCF_040938575.1 of Ambystoma mexicanum. Taxonomy (NCBI): domain Eukaryota; kingdom Metazoa; phylum Chordata; class Amphibia; order Caudata; family Ambystomatidae; genus Ambystoma; species Ambystoma mexicanum. The sequence continues at coordinate 1,199,735,914 of NC_090936.1, read as the reverse complement.
TCTACGTCATCCCAGTACTTGTATATGAGGCAGAGTGCCTAACACACAAGTACTGCCTTATACATAACTACTGGGACAAGGAAGAATAGGGCTAGGAGTAAGCAAGGCATTAAACACAAGAAGTGGCGCAACACCTTTGAGTTGACTGAGATTCAGCACTCCCCGCCCCCTGAAATGTTGGGCTATGTTGACTCGACCTGGATGACCTTCAGAGCAGTTGCCAGACTGAACAGGACACAGATGATAAACGGCACCTGGTTTTAGCTGTTAACAAGAACCCAGCAATTACCAACGTAAACCATTTCACTGTTAGTACCTGCATTCAAATGCCACATTGTTTAGGCAATTGAAATCGTGATGTAGGTTTAGTACTTGCATGCCATGGGAGTGATTGGAAGGGTAGAGAGGGAACAGGAGACTTAACTGCATGTAACATTGAATCTGCACTAGAATAGTCTCATTAAAATGTGTAAATAAGTTAGATGCCCCCACACAAATAAGTTTCCCCCTCCACATTGCCCGTGAAGTTAGCTCCTCTCCCAACATTTGAAGGGTAAGCCCCCCGAAATGTAGGTTTTGTTGCACCCCTGTACACAAGCAGACACACCATTCACCATATACACACCCAGCCATCCATACATTTAAGTGTGCACCCTTTCACCATAGAGGCACACTCAGGCAGCCACCCGTACATTGAAGTGTACACCCTTTCACCATACAGGCACACACCAGGCACCCACCCATACATTTAAGTGTGCACCCTTTCACCATACACTCACACAGGCAGCCACCTATACATTTGAGTGTGCACCCTTTCACCATACACTCACACACACACACACGTCATGGGGTTGAAGGGAGCCCTATTACTTCAAAAAGAAATTGGCCCTCATTACGGGTCCAGCGGTAACAGTGCCGGTGCTACTGGTGGGTTGCCGCCGGACCTGTATATAATTACCGGCGCCTGACTTCCCGGTGCCACCGGACTATTTCGAGTCCGGCAGCCGGGAAATCAGGCACCAGTAATTTCGTTAATCCCACTCCACAGGAATGGGGACATGAAAGCACCTGCACCGTTGATAACCATGCCAGTGCTTCCATGGAGGTTCTGCCTAACGTGGCTGCTGTGCCTGGCAGGGTCAGACCTGTCGGGCACAGTGGTCCCAGCAGGCAGACCTGTAATATGCCAGTCCGGAAACTACGGTGTAAGTAAGCTTACCAGCACCGTTGTTTCCGGACTGGTATGGTCAGAATGAGCCCCATTGTTTCTTTTTTAAGTCACTCTAACTTCATTAAGAAATTATTTCAGTTAAGGACCGAACCATAACCAAAATAATGGCCTTCATTACTAGTTTGGAGGTAAGGTATGGCCCTTACAGGCATGGAGCAAATACTGTGTCCGTGTTGATACAAGGCCGCTATTAGAGGGCGATTACGAGTACGCGGGCACAAGCTTTGCGCCATGCCGGTAACAACCTTTCCGCCCTGCCATAAAAGGGCGTAAAATAGGCCTTACCGGCATTGCGCGAAGCGCAGATAGCTCCACCGCCATCCAAGCCATCGGCATTAGCGGTGACCGCTATTAGCGGTGACCGCTAATAAGCGGAACCGGAAGTAACGTCATCGCACATGAACGGGAAAGAGCACAGCGGCCATCTTTAAAAACACAATCCATTGCCATCCTCTGTAACCAGGAGCCATCTCACCACCACACCTCTACCACACCTCTATTTCTACCTGCAGCATATCACAATGACCAAGGCACTCAAAAAAAGTGCAGAGCACTTGCGCAAGGAGCGCTTCTCACCAGAGGAGTTGAACATGCTGGCCGAGACGCTGCAAGAACATGCGGATGTCGTCTTCTCCACCAACATGTCTCGACCTGCAGTGCAACGGAAGAAGTAGAAATGGGCAGAGGTGGCGCAGAAAGTGAGTGCCGTTGGCACCACCCCCCACACTCCTAAAGATGTCCGGAAGCGCTGGGACGACCTGCGCTTACACGCGCGGAACATCCTCTCGGCCAACCGCAAGCAGGGGATGGCAACAGGTGGAGGTGCGGACTCCCCCATAAAGATGCAACTCTGGGAGGAGATCTGTGCAAGCACCATTGGGATGGAGGCTATTGAGGGAGTGGGGGACATGGAGCGAGGAGCCCCATCATCAGCTGATGCAGGTAGGTGTCCCAAATGAAACACTGCAAAGACCAACACGATGATGTCCCCCTGAACTGACAGTGCAATGATGGAAAGCAGGGCCCACCAGACACATATTTGCAAGACTGCCTACAGGCAGTGCACAGCACCATCTTGTCCACATGCATGATGCACCCCATATATGTCCCATCCCAGACGCATCCCTGCATCACCCTCCCAAAAGCCAACCAACCCGTATGTCAGTACCCCAATGCCAATCAACTGCCATTCCATATCAATGCAGCTACCCCAATGCATTCCTGATGCATGTAGACCCATCACTAATCCTCTCCCTCTCTTGGTCCCCCACAGGCAAGCCATCAGACAGCGACGACCAGGCCCCCAGGGAGGATGCCGCAACACCACACAAGAAAGCCAGTGGCATGGAGGGAGAAAGCCGCCCCTCTACATCAGGGGAAGAGGGCAACATGGACTACCATGGAAGGGCAAGACAACCCAAGAACCCACAGCACCAATGTGCACTACGGCCCCCACCACAGCACCAACACACAGGAGCCAGTGGCTGAAGGCACTGTATCGGCTGCCAGCAGTATTGTGGGGGAGACAGCTGCCACAGCAGCCGTGTCCGAAAACGAGGCAGATGTTCTGTCACATGGCACAACTACCGCTACAGGCATCCCACATTCACCACACCTCTCCCCATCCAGCATACACAACAGCAACAGCCATGAGCTGTCTCCTGGGGAGTCATGGCCCAGTAGTTTCAGCCTCACGCCAAGCGTGCATGAGGAACCAACCATGTCGGTAGCACCTCATACATCACCCAGTGTCGTGAACAGCCAAGAGGGGATCAGGGCAATCCAGAAGCGGCAGAAGGAGCTGACAGGGCTGTTGACACAGCACATCACGGAATGTGGCCGGGCAAGGTATGAAATAAGGGAATGTGCTTCATCCCTCAAATCTGCAATTGCGACCACCTCAAAAGACATATGCAGTGAATTGGCAGCTGTGAGGCAGGTCCTCAACCAAATGGTGGCAGCAATGGAGGCCATGCGTCCGGCACAGGTGGCAGAACAACCTGGGACATCCTTCAATGCCAGCTCCACTAAGTCCAGCCCCCTGCGTAGGTCTGGGCGGAACCTGCGCAGGTCGGACAGGGGTCCACCTGCTGCTAGAAGAGGAGAAGGGCTGTAGGTTCAGCCAGGCATTCTGGTCTCATGTAGACTTATGGTGCATGCCAGTGCACACCATGTTTGGGGAAGTTGAGGGGGAAGGGGGAGGGGGCAGAGGGTGTGTGGGTAAGTTGAGGGGGGAGGGGAGGGGAGAGGGTGTGTGGGGGAGTTGAAGGGGGAGTGGGAGGGGGAGAGGGTGTGTGGGGGAGTTGAGGGGGGAGTGGGTGTGTGGGGTGGAGGGTTTGTGCACTTGATATGTTACATATTCTGAATACACCTGTTGTGAAATCTGAATTCACATGTGCGGACATTGTTTATTGTGTACATGTCCTTTATTGGTGAACAGTCTACAGTGTCCATGTCCCTGACACACCCAGTGCCCTGAGTGCCACCTCCATGTCACACTCCCCATCCATGTGTGCTAGAAACATTGGTTAATCAGAGTCTGACGCATGTCACGTCCCTCCTGTGCATCGCTGCCTCCCTGAAGTGCAGCCCCATCTCCACCCTCCTCATCCTCATCGTCAGGTGGTTGCAGTTCAGCATCAGGGAGCAGAGGCACATTCCGTCTGATGCACAAATTGTGTAGCATGACACATGCCATGACGATCTTGCCCACCTTCTCATGGCCGTACAGGAGTGCCCCACCAGCCCTACTGAGGCAGCGGAACCGTGCCTTCAAGAGGCCAAATGTCTGCTCAATCACCACACGGGTACGTGTATGCGCACGATTGTAGTCCTCCTCGTGCCTGTTCTGCGGGTTCCGGACTGGGGTAAGGAGCCACCTCATCAAGAGATAGCCTGCATCACCTGCATGTGGGCAACAATGATTATGTGTAAGTCCTCACATCATTCGGGACCTGTATCAATGACACCATAGCATGCATTATTCCTGTTTGCACCCACAGATCTATGCATGAATAGAGACACATGATGTGACTGCTATGTGTGTATTCCTCTTATAGACAGGTGTGCGTGCCATAGTCTAGTGGGCGCAGGGGGGGCCAATTCCTTGTGAGTGCTCATGCACTGTGGTAGACCACGCTGGTTGTTCCCATGATCTGGGTGATGTGCAGTGATATGTATGCTTTCATCCTGTCAATGTTGATGGCAGCCTCATAATGATCTCACAATTCACGACAAATGGTGACATGCTGTTTTGGTGGACCTCTGTGTTGGTGTAGGGGTGTGTTCATGTATTTTGCCCTCATGTGGCTCCTTTGTACGCAGTAATGGAGACCTGTCCTTTTTGATGATGGTATTTGGTGCTGTGCATTGGCCATCCTAATTGCTTGTCGCTGCATTGTGTTGTGGGGGCTACGGTCTGATTATGTGCAGTGTACATGTTGATGGCTATGGAATAGTTGTTGCACTGCATCATTTTCGTGGTACGGCAGCTTACATCTTGCATTTTGTGGTCAGGTGTAGGGTCAAGTATGGCCTGCTTTGGGGTATGAGTATGGTACATCCTCTCAGGTACTCTCAGCCAGGTGAAGTATGCATCTCTCCCCCCCATCTCAGCCAGGTGAAGTATGCATCTCCGCCCCCATCTCAGCCAGGTGAAGTATGCATCCCCCCCCCCCCCCATCTCAGCCAGGTGAAGTATGCATCTCTCCCCCCCATCTCAGCCAGGTGAAGTATGCATCTCTCCCCCCCCCTATCTCAGCCAGGTGAAGTATGCATCTCTCCCCCCCATCTCAGCCAGGTGAAGTATGCATCTCGTCTTCCCCCCATCTCAGCCAGGTGAAGTATGCATCTCCCCCCCCATCTCAGCCAGGTGAAGTATGCATCCCCCCCATCTCAGCCAGGTGAAGTATGCCTCTCTCCCCCCCATCTCAGCCAGGTGAAGTATGCATCTCTCCACCCACCCCCATCTCAGCCAGGTGAAGTATGCCTCTCTCCCCCCTCCATCTCAGCCAGGTGAAGTATGCATCTCCCCCCCCCCTATTTCAGCCAGGTGAAGTATGCATCTCTCCCCCCCATCTCAGCCAGGTGAAGTATGCATCTCCCCCTCCCCCCATCACAGCCAGGTGAAGTATGCCTCTCCCCACCCCCCATCTCAGCCAGGTGAAGTATGCATCTCTCCCCCATCTCAGCCAGGTGAAGTATGCATCCCCCCCCATCTCAGCCAGGTGAAGTATGCATCTCCCCCCCATCTCAGCCAGGTGAAGTATACATCCCCCCATCTCAGCCAGGTGAAGTATACATCCCCCCATCTCAGCCAGGTGAAGTATGCATCTTTCCCCCCCCCCATCAAAGCCAGGTGAAGTATGCATCTCCCCCTCCCCCCATCACAGCCAGGTGAAGTATGCATCTCCCCACCCCCCATCTCAGCCAGGTGAAGTATGCATCTCTCCCCCATCTCAGCCAGGTGAAGTATGCATCTTTCCCCGCCCCCCATCTCAGCCAGGTGAAGTATGCATCTCCCCCCCATCTCAGCCAGGTGAAGTATACATCCCCCCCATCTCAGCCAGGTGAAGTATGCATCTCCCCCCCATCTCAGCCAGGTGAAGTATGCATCCCTCCCATCTCAGCCAGGTGAAGTATGCATCCCCCCAATCTCAGCCAGGTGACGTATGCATCTCATCCACCCCCATCTCAGCCAGGTGAAGTATGCATCTCTACCCCCTCATCTCAGCCAGGTGAAGTATGCATCTCCCCCCACCCCCCATCTCAGCCAGGTGAAGTATGCATCTCCCCCCCATCTCAGCCAGGTGAAGTATGCATCCCCCCCCCATCTCAGCCAGGTGAAGTATGCATCTCTCCCCCCATCTCAGCCAGGTGAAGTATGCATCTCCCCCCACCCCATCTCAGCCAGGTGAAGTATGCATCTCTCCCCCATCTCAGCCAGGTGAAGTATGCATCTCCCCCCCACCCCCCATCTCAGCCAGGTGAAGTATGCATCTCCCCCCCATCTCAGCCAGGTGAAGTATGCATCTCCCCCCCATCTCAGCCAGGTGAAGTATGCATCTCCCCCCCCACCCCCCATCTCAGCCAGGTGAAGTATGCATCTCCCCCCCATCTCAGCCAGGTGAAGTATGCATCTCCCCCCCCATCTCAGCCAGGTGAAGTATGCATCTCTCCCCCCATCTCAGCCAGGTGAAGTATGCATCTCTCCCCACCCCCATCTCAGCCAGGTGAAGTATGCATCTCTCCCCCATCTCAGCCAGTTGAAGTATGCATCTCCCACCACCCCCCATCTCAGGCAGGTGAAGTATGCATCTCTCCCCACCCCATCTCAGACAGGTGAAGTATGCATCTCCCCCCCACCCCCATCTCAGGCAGGTGAAGTATGCATCTCCCCCCCACCCCCCATCTCAGCCAGGTGAAGTATGCATCCCCCCATCTCAGCCAGGTGAAGTATGCATCTCCACCCCCCCATCTCAGCCAGGTGAGGTATGCATCTCTCCCCTCATCTCAGCCAGGTGAGGTATGCATCTCTTCTTCCCCTCATCTCAGCCAGGTGAAGTGTGCATCTCTCCCCCCATCTCAGCCAGGTGAAGTATGCATCTCCCCACCATCTCAGCCAGGTGAAGTATGCATCTCCCCCCATCTCAGCCAGGTGAAGTATGCATCTCTCCCCCACATCTCAGCCAGGTGAAGTATGCACCCCCCCCATCTCAGCCAGGTGAAGTATGCATCTCCCCCCCATCTCAGCCAGGTGAGGTATGCATCTCTCCCCTCATCTCAGCCAGGTGAAGTATGCATCTCTTCTTCCCCCCCATCTCAGCCAGGTGAAGTATGCATCTCTCCCCCCATCTCAGCCAGGTGAAGTATGCATCTCCCCCCCATCTCAGCCAGGTGAAGTATGCATCTCCACCCCCCATCTCAGCCAGGTGAGGTATGCATCTCTCCACTCATCTCAGCCAGGTGAGGTATGCATCTCTTCTTCCCCCCATCTCAGCCAGGTGAAGTGTGCATGTCTCCCCCCATCTCAGCCAGGTGAAGTATGCATCTCCCCCCCATCTCAGCCAGGTGAAGTATGCATCTCCCCCCCATCTCAGCCAGGTGAAGAATGCATCTCTCCCCCCATCTCAGCCAGGTGAAGTATGCACCCCCCCCATCTCAGCCAGGTTAAGTATGCATCTCCCCCCCATCTCAACCAGGTGAAATATGCATCTCTCCCCCCATCTCAGCCAGGTGAAGTATGCATCTCCCCCCATCTCAGTCAGGTGAAGTATGCATCTCTACCCCCATTCTGAGCCAGGTGAAGAATGCATCTCTCCCCCCCCCCCATCTCAGCCAGGAGAAGTATGCATCTCCCCCCCCCCATCTCAGCCAGGTGAAGTATGCATCTCCCCCCTCATCTCAGCCAGGTGAAGTATGCATCTCCCCCCATCTCAGCCAGGTGAAGTATGCATCTCTCCTCCCCCCATCTCAGCCAGGTGAAGTATGCATCTCTCCCCCATCTCAGCCAGGTGAAGTATGCATCTCCCCCCATCTCAGCCATGTGAAGTATGCATCTCTACCCCGATCTGAGCCAGGTGAAGTATGCATCACCCTCCCCCATCTCAGCCAGGTGAAGTATGCATCTCCCCCCCATCTCAGCCAGGTGAAGTATGCATCTCTCCCCACATCTCAGGCAGGTGAGGTATGCATCTCCCCCACATCTCAGCCAGGTGAAGTATGCATCTCTCCCCCCCCATCTCAGCCAGGTGAAGTATGCATATCCCCCCAATCTCAGCCAGGTGAAGTATGCATCTCCCGCCCCCATCTCAGCCAGGTGAAGTATGCATCTCTACCACCCTCCCCCATCTCAGCCAGGTGAAGTATGCATCCCTCCCCCCCATCTCAACAGGTGAAGTATGCATCACCCCCATCTCAGCCAGGTGAAGTATGCATCTCTCCCCCCCATCTCAGCCAGGTGAAGTATCCATCTCTACTCCCTCATCTCAGCCAGGTGAAGTATGCATCTCCCCCCCCCATCTCAGCCAGGTGAAGTATGCATCTCTCCCCCCATCTCAGCCAGGTGAAGTATGCATCTCTCCCCCCATCTCAGCCAGGTGAAGTATGCATCTCCCCCCCCATCTCAGCCAGGTGAAGTATGCATCTCCCCCCCCATCTCAGCCAGGTGAAGTATGCATCCCTCCCTCCCCATCTCAGCCAGGTGAAGTATGCATCTCTCCCCACATCTCAGCCAGGTGAAGTATGCATCTCTCCCCCCATCTCAGCCAGGTGAAGTATGCATCTCTTCTTCCCCCCCATCTCAGCCAGGTGAAGTATGCATCTCCCCCCCATCTCAGCCAGGTGAGGTATGCATCTCTCCCCTCATCTCAGCCAGGTGAAGTTTGCATCTCTTCTTCCCCCTCATCTCAGCCAGGTGAAGTATGCATCTCTCCCCTCATCGCAGCCAGGTGAAGTATGCAACCCTCCCCCCCCATCTCAGCCAGGTGAAGTATGCATCTCTCCCCCCATCTCAGCCAGGTGAAGTATGCATCTCCCCACCATCTCAGCCAGGTGTAGTATGCAAACCTACCCCCCCATCTCAGCCAGGTGAGGTATGCATCTCCCCCCCCATCTCAGCCAGGTGAAGTATGCATCTCTTAATCCCCCCCATCTCAGCCAGGTGACGTATGCATCTCCCCCCCATCTCAGCCAGGTGAGGTATGCATCCCCCCCCCATCTCAGCCAGGTGAAGTATGCATCTCCCCCCCATCTCAGCCAGGTGAAGTATGCATCTCTCCCCTCATCTCAGCCAGGTGAAGTATGCATCTCCCCCCCATCTCAGCCAGGTGAAGTATGCATCTCTCCCCCCATCTCAGCCAGGTGAAGTATGCATCTCTTAATCCCCCCCATCTCAGCCAGGTGAAGTATGCATCTCCCCCCCATCTCAGCCAGGTGAGGTATGCATCTCTCCCCTCATCTCAGCCAGGTGAAGTATGCATCTCTTCTTCCCCCCCCATCTCAGCCAGGTGAAGTATGCATCTCTCCCCTCATCTCAGCCAGGTGAAGTATGCAACCCTCGCCCCACCCATCTCAGCCAGGTGAGGTATGCATCTCCCCCCCCCCATCTCAGCCAGGTGAAGTATGCATCTCTCCCCCCATCTCAGCCAGGTGAAGTATGCATCTCTCCCCCCCATCTCAGCCAGGTGAAGTATGCATCTCCCCCCCCATCTCAGCCAGGTGAAGTATGCATCCCCCCCATCTCAGCCAGGTGAAGTATGCATCTCTACCCCCCATCTCAGACAGGTGAAGTATGCATCTCCCCCCCCCATCTCAGCCAGGTGAAGTATGCATCTCTACCCCCTCATCTCAGCCAGGTGAAGTATGCATCTCTACCCCCCCCCATCTCAGCCAGGTGAAGTATGCATCTCTCCCCCCATCTCAGCCAGGTGAAGTATGCATCCCCACCATCTCAGCCAGGTGAAGTATGCATCTCCCCCCCCCCATCTCAGCCAGGTGAAGTATGCATCTCTCCCCCCATCTCAGCCAGGTGAAGTATGCATCCCCCCCATCTCAGCCAGGTGAAGTATGCATCCCTCCCTCCCCATCTCAGCCAGGTGAAGTATGCATCGTATGCATCTCCCCCCCATCTCAGCCAGGTGAAGTATGCATCTCTACCCCCCCCATCTCAGCCAGGTGAAGTATGCATCTCTCCCCCCCATCTCAGCCAGGTGAAGTATGCATCCCCACCATCTCAGCCAGGTGAAGTATGCATCCCTCCCTCCCCATCTCAGCCAAGTGAAGTATGCATCTCTACCCCCTCATCTCAGCCAGGTGAGGTATGCATCTCTACCCCCCTTCTCAGCCAGGTGAAGTATGCATCTCTCTCCCCCATCTCAGCCAGGTGAAGTATGCATCTCTTCTTCCCCCCCCATCTCAGCCAGGTGAAGTATGCATCTCTCCCCCCCATCTCAGCCAGGTGAAGTATGCATCTCCCCCCATCTCAGCCAGGTGAAGTATGCATCTCCCCCCATCTCAGCCAGGTGAAGTATGCATCTCCCCCCTCATCTCAGCCAGGTGAAGTATGCATCTCTACCCCCCCCATCTCAGCCAGGTGAAATGTGCATCTCTCCCCCCCATCTCAGACAGGTGAAGTATGCATCTCTCGCCCCCATCGCAGCCAGGTGAAGTATGCATCCCTCCCCCTCCCATCTCAGCCAGGATAAGTATGCATCTCCCCCCCCCATCTTAGCCAGGTGAAGTATGCATCTCTCCCCCATCTCAGCCAGGTGAAGTATGCACCCCCCCATCTCAGCCAGGTGAAGTATGCATCTCCCCCATCTCAGCCAGGTGAAGTATGCATCTCTCCCCCCATCTCAGCCAGGTGAACTATGCATCTCTCCCCCCATCTCAGCCAGGTGAAGTATGCATCTCTCCCCCCATCACATCCAGGTGAAGTATGCATCTCTACCCCCCCCCATCTCAGCCAGGTGAAGTAAGCATCTCTACCCCCTCATCTCAGCCAGGTGAAGTATGCATCTCCCCCATCTCAGCCAGGTGAAGTATGCATCTCTCCTCCCCCCATCTCAGCCAGGTGAAGTATGCATCCCCCCGACCCCCCATCTCAGCCAGGTGAAGTATGCATCTCCCCCCATCTCAGCCAGGTGAAGTATGCATCTCTCCTCCCCCCATCTCAGCCAGGTGAAGTATGCATCTCCCCCCCATCTCAGCCAGGTAAAGTATGCATCTCTACCCCCCATCTGAGCCAGGTGAAGTATGCATCTCCCCCCCATCTCAGCCAGGTGAAGTATGCATCTCCCCCCCCATCTCAGCCAGGTGAAGTATGCATCTCTACCCCCCATCTGAGCCAGGTGAAGTATGCATCTCTCCCCCCATCTCAGCCAGGTGAAGTATGCATCTCTCCCCCCCATCTCAGCCAGGTGAAGTATGCATCTCACCCCCATCTCAGCCAGGTGAAGTATGCATCTCTCCCCCCCTTCTCAGCCAGGTGAAGTATGCATCTCTACCCCCTCATCTCAGCCTATTGAAGTATGCATCTCCCCCCCCCATCTCAGCCAGGCGAAGTATGCATCTCTCCCCCCCGCATCTCAGCCAGGTGAAGTATGCATCTCTCCCCCCCATCTCTGCCAGGTGAAGTATGCATCCCCCCATCTCAGCCATGTGAGGTATGCATCTCCCCCTCAACTCAGCCAGGTGAAGTATGCATCTCTCCCCCCCATCTCAGCCAGGTGAAGTATGCATCTCTACCCCCCCATCTCAGCCAGGTGAAGTATGCATCCCCCCCATCTCAGCCAGGTGAGGTATGCATCTCCCCCTCATCTCAGCCAGGTGAAGTATGCGTCTCTCCCCCCCCCCATCTCAGCCAGGTGAAGTATGCATCTCTACCCCCATCTCAGCCAGGTGAAGTATGCATCCCCCCATCTCAGCCAGTTGAAGTATGCATCTCTACCCCCATCTCAGCCAGGTGAAGTATGCATCTCTACCCCCCCATCTCAGCCAGGTGAAGTATGCATCTCTCCCCCATCTCAGCCAGGTGAAGTATGCATCTCTCCCCCCATCTCAGCCAGGTGAAGTATGCATCTCTACCCCCCCCCATCTCAGCCAGGTGAAGTATGCATCGCTCCCCCCATCTCAGCCAGGTGAAGTATGCATCCCCCTCCCCATCTCAGCCAGGTGAAGTATGCATCTCTCCCCCCCATCTCAGCCAGGTGAAGTATGCATCCCCCCCATCTCAGCCAGGTGAAGTATGCATCTCTCCCCCCCATCTCAGCCAGGTGAAGTATGCATCTCCCCCCCATCTCAGCCAGGTGAAGTATGCATCTCCCCCCCCATCTCAGCCAGGTGAAGTATGCATCAATCCCCCCCTTCTCAGCCAGGTGAAATATGCATCTCTTCTTCCCCCCCCATCTCAGCCAGGTGAAGTATGCATCTCCCCCCCATCTCAGCCAGGTGAAGTATGCATCTCTCCCCCCATCTCAGCCAGGTGAAGTATGCATCTCTCCCCCCCTTCTCAGCAAGGTGAAGTATGCATCTCTACCCCCTCATCTCAGCCAGGTGAAGTATGCATCTCCCCCCCATCTCAGCCAGGTGAAGTATGCATCCCCCCCCCCATCTCAGCCAGGTGAAGTATGCATCTCTCCCCTCATCTCAGCCAGGTGAAGTACGCATCTCTCCCCCCCTTCTCAGCCAGGTGAAGTATGCATCTCTACCCCCTCATCTCAGCCAGGTGAAGTATGCATCTCCCCCCCATCTCAGCCAGGTGAAGTATGCATCTCCCCCCCCATCTCAGCCAGGTGAAGTATGCATATCCCCCCCCTTCTCAGCCAGGTGAAGTATGCATCTCTTCTTCCCCCCCATCTCAGCCAGTTGAAGTATGCATCTCCCCCCCATCTCAGCCAGTTGAAGTATGCATCTCTACCCCCCATCTCAGCCAGGTGAAGTATGCATCTCCCCCCCCCGCCATCTCAGCCAGGTGAAGTATGCATCTCTCCCCCCCTTCTCAGCCAGGTGAAGTATGCATCTCTTCTTCCGCCCCATCTCAGCCAGGTGAAGTATGCATCTCCCCCCCCCCCATCTCAGCGAGGTGAAGTATGCATCTCCCCCCCCCCATCTCAGCCAGGTGAAGTATGCATCTCTCCCCCCCCATCTCAGCCAGGTGAAGTATGCATCTCTCCCCCCATCTTAGCCAGGTGAAGTATGCATCTCTCCCCCCATCTCAGCCAGGTGAAGTATGCATCTCTCCCCCCCCCATCTCAGCCAGGTGAAGTATGCATCTCCCCCCCATCTCAGCCAGGTGAAGTATGCATCTCCCCCACCCCAATCTCAGCCAGGTGAAGTATGCATCTCCCCCCCATCTCAGCCAGGTGAAGTATGCATCTTCCCCCCATCTCAGCCAGGTGAAGTGTGCATCTCCCCCCATCTCAGCCAGGTGAAGTATGCATCTCCCCCCCCCCCATCTCAGCCAGGTGAAGTATGCATCTCCCCCCCATCTCAGCCAGGTGAAGTATGCATCTCCCCCCATCTCAGCCAGGTGAAGTATGCATCTCTCCCCCCCCATCTCAGCCAGGTGAAGTATGCATCTCCCCCCATCTCAGCCAGGTGAAGTATGCATCTCTCCCCCCCCAAATCTCAGCCAGGTGAAGTATGCATCTCTCCCACCCACCCCCCCATCTCAGCCAGGTGAAGTATGCATCTCCCCCCATCTCAGCCAGGTGAAGTATGCATCTCTCCTCCCCCCATCTCAGCCAGGTGAAGTATGCATCTCCCCCCCCATCTCAGCCAGGTTAAGTATGCATCTCTACCCCTCATCTGAGCCAGGTGAAGTATGCATCCCCCCCCCCATCACAGCCAGGTGAAGTATGCATCTCTTCTTCCCCCCCATCTCAGCCAGGTGAAGTATGCATCCCCCCCCCATCTCAGCCAGGTGAAGTATGCATCTCTCCCCCATCTCAGCCAGGTGAAGTATGCATCTCTCCCCCCATCTCAGCCATGTGAAGTATGCATCTCTTCTCCCCCCCCCCCCATCTCAGCAAGGTGAAGTATGCATCTACCTCCCCCCCCATCTCAGCCAGGTGAGGTATGCATCTCTCCCCTCATCTCAGCCAGGTGAAGTATGCATCTCTTCTTCCCCCCCATCTCAGCCAGGTGAAGTATGCATCTCTCCCCTCATCTCAGCCAGGTGAAGTATGCATCTCTACCCCCCATCTCAGCCAGGTGAAGTATGCATCTCCCTCCCATCTCAGCCATGTGAGGTATGCATCTCTCCCCTCATCTCAGCCAGGTGAAGTATGCATCTCTTCTTCCCCCCATCTTAGCCAGGGGAAGTATGCCTCTCACCCCCCCCCATCTCAGCCAGGTGAGGTATGCATCTCTCCCCTCATCTCAGCCAGGTGAAGTATGCATCTCTTCTTTCCCCCATCTCAGCCAGGTGAAGTATGCATCTCTCCCCTCATCTCAGCCAGGTGAAGTATGCATCTCCCCCTCCCCATCTCAGCCAGGTGAGGTATGCATCTCTCCCCTCATCTCAGCCAGGTGAAGTATGCATCTCTTCTTCCCCCCCATCTCATCCAGGTGAAGTATGCATCTCTCCCCACGTCTCAGCCAGGTGAAGTATGCATCTCCCCCCATCTCAGCCAGGTGAAGTATGCATCTCTACCTCCCATCTGAGCCAGGTGAAGTATGCATCTCTCCCCCCCATCTCAGCCAGGTGAAGTATGCATCTCTCCCCCCCATCTCAGCCAGGTGAAGTATGCATCCCTCCCTTCCCATCTCAGCCAGGTGAAGTATGCATCTCTCCCCACATCTCAGCCAGGTGAAGTATGCATCTCTCCCCCCATCTCAGCCAGGTGAAGTATGCATCTCTTCTTCCCCCCCATCTCAGCCAGGTGAAGTATGCATCTCCCCACCCATCTCAGCCAGGTGAGGTATGCATCTCTCCCCTCATCTCAGCCAGGTGAAGTATGCATCTCTTCTTCCCCCTCATCTCAGCCAGGTGAAGTATGCATCTCTCCCCTCATCGCAGCCAGGTGAAGTATGCAACCCTCCCCCCCATCTCAGCCAGGTGAAGTATGCATCTCTCCCCCCCATCTCAGCCAGGTGAAGTATGCATCTCCCCACCATCTCAGCCAGGTGTAGTATGCATCTCTCCTCTCATCTCAGCCAGGTGAAGTATGCAACCCTACCCCCCCATCTCAGCCAGGTGAGGTATGCATCTCCCCCCCCCATCTAAGCCAGGTGAAGTATGCATCTCTTAATCCCCCCCATCTCAGCCAGGTGAAGTATGCATCTCCCCCCCATCTCAGCCAGGTGAGGTATGCATCTCTCCCCCCCATCTCAGCCAGGTGAAGTATGCACCCCCCCCCCCATCTCAGCCAGGTGAAGTATGCATCTCTCCCCTCATCTCAGCCAGTTGAAGTATGCATCTCCCCCATCTCAGCCAGGTGAAGTATGCATCTCTCCCCCCATCTCAGCCAGGTGAAGTATGCATCTCTTAATCCCCCCCATCTCAGCCAGGTGAAGTATGCATCTCCCCCCCATCTCAGCCAGGTGAGGTATGCATCTCTCCCCTCATCTCAGCCAGGTGAAGTATGCATCTCTTCTTCCCCCCCATCTCAGCCAGGTGAAGTATGCATCTCCCCCCTCATCTCAGCCAGGCGAAGTATGCAACCCTCCCCCCACCCATCTCAGCCAGGTGAGGTATGCATCTCCCCCCCCATCTCAGCCAGGTGAAGTATCCATCTCTCCCCCCATCTCAGCCAGGTGAAGTATGCATCTCTCCCCCCCATCTCAGCCAGGTGAAGTATGCATCTCTCCCCCCCATCTCAGCCAGGTGAAGTATGCATCTCCCCCCCATCTCAGCCAGGTGAAGTATGCATCTCCCCCCATCTCAGCCAGGTGAAGTATGCATCTCCCCCCCATCTCAGCCAGGTGAAGTATGCATCTCTACCCCCCCATCTCAGCCAGGTGAAATGTGCATCTCTCCCCCCCCATCTCAGACAGGTGAAGTATGCATCTCTCCCCCCCATCTCAGCCAGGTGAAGTATGCATCCCTCCCCCTCCCATCTCAGCCAGGATAAGTATGCATCTCCCCCCCCATCTTAGCCAGGTGAAGTATGCATCTCTCCCCCATCTCAGCCAGGTGAAGTATGCACCCCCCCATCTCAGCCAGGTGAAGTATGCATCTCCCCCATCTCAGCAAGGTGAAGTATGCATCTCTCCCCCCATCTCAGCCAGGTGAACTATGCATCTCTCCCCCATCTCAGCCAGGTGAAGTATGCATCTCTCCCCCCATCACATCCAGGTGAAGTATGCATCTCTACCCCCCCCCCCCATCTCAGCCAGGTGAAGTAAGCATCTCTACCCCCTCATCTCAGCCAGGTGAAGTATGCATCTCCCCCCATCTCAGCCAGGTGAAGTATGCATCTCTCCTCCCCACATCTCAGCCAGGTGAAGTATGCATCCCCCCGACCCCCCCATCTCAGCCAGGTGAAGTATGCATATCCCCCCATCTCAGCCAGGTGAAGTATGCATCTCTCCTCCCCCCATCTCAGCCAGGTGAAGTATGCATCTTCCCCCCATCTCAGCCAGGTAAAGTATGCATCTCTACCCCCCATCTGAGCCAGGTGAAGTATGCATCTCCCCCCCATCTCAGCCAGGTGAAGTATGCATCTCCCTCCCATCTCAGCCAGGTGAAGTATGCATCTCTACCCCCCATCTGAGCCAGGTGAAGTATGCATCTCTCCCCCCATCTCAGCCAGGTGAAGTATGCATCTCTCCCCCCCATCTCAGCCAGGTGAAGTATGCATCTCACCCCCATCTCAGCCAGGTGAAGTATGCATCTCTCCCCCCCCTTCTCAGCCAGGTGAAGTATGCATCTCTACCCCCTCATCTCAGCCAGGTGAAGTATGCATCTCCCCCCCCCATCTCAGCCAGGCGAAGTATGCATCTCCCCCCCCCCATCTCAGCCAGGTGAAGTATGCATCTCTCCCCCCCATCTCTGCCAGGTGAAGTATGCATCCCCCCATCTCAGCCAGGTGAGGTATGCATCTCCACCTCAACTCAGCAATGGTGAAGTATGCATCTCTCCCCCCCATCTCAGCCAGGTGAAGTATGCATATCTACCCCCCCCATCTCAGCCAGGTGAAGTATGCATCCCCCCCATCTCAGCCAGGTGAGGTATGCATCTCCCCCTCATCTCAGCCAGGTGAAGTATGCGTCTCTCCCCCCCCCCATCTCAACCAGGTGAAGTATGCATCTCTCCCCCCATCTCAGCCAGGTGAAGTATGCATCCCCCCATCTCAGCCAGTTGAAGTATGAATCTCCCCCCCATCTCAGCCAGGTGAAGTATGCATCTCTACCCCCATCTCAGCCAGGTGAAGTATGCATCTCTACCCCCCCATCTCAGCCAGGTGAAGTATGCATCTCTCCCCCCATCTCAGCCAGGTGAAGTATGCATCTCTCCCCCATCTCAGCCACGTGAAGTATGCATCTCTACCCCCCCCCCCATCTCAGCCAGGTGAAGTATGCATCGCTCCCCCCCATCTCAGCCAGGTGAAGTATGCATCCCCCTCCCCATCTCAGCCAGGTGAAGTATGCATCTCTCCCCCCCATCTCAGCCAGGTGAAGTATGCATCCCCCCATCTCAGCCAGGTGAAGTATGCATCTCTCCCCCCATCTCAGCCAGGTGAAGTATGCATCTCCCCCCCATCTCAGCCAGGTGAAGTATGCATCTCCCCCACCCATCTCAGCCAGGTGAAGTATGCATCTCTCCCCCCCTTCTCAGCCAGGTGAAATATGCATCTCTTCTTCCCCCCCCCATCTCAGCCAGGTGAAGTATGCATCTCCCCCCCCCATCTCAGCCAGGTGAAGTATGCATCTCTCCCCCCATCTCAGCCAGGTGAAGTATGCATCTCTCCCCCCCTTCTCAGCCAGGTGAAGTATGCATCTCTACCCCCTCATCTCAGCCAGGTGAAGTATGCATCTCCCCCCCATCTCAGCCAGGTGAAGTATGCATCTCCCCCCACCATCTCAGCCAGGTGAAGTATGCATCTCTCCCCTCATCTCAGCCAGGTGAAGTATGCATCTCTCCCCCCCTTCTCAGCCAGGTGAAGTATGCATCTCTACCCCCCCATCTCAGCCAGGTGAAGTATGCATCTCTCCCCCCCATCTCAGCCAGGTGAAGTATGCATCTCCCCCCCCATCTCGCCAGGTGAAGTATGCATCCCCCCCATCTCAGCCAGGTGAAGTATGCATCTCTACCCCCCATCTCAGCCAGGTGAGTATGCATCTCCCCCCCGCCCCCATCTCAGCCAGGTGAAGTATGCATCTCTACCCCCTCATCTCAGCCAGGTGAAGTATGCATCTCTACCCCCCCCCATCTCAGCCAGGTGAAGTATGCATCTCTCCACCCATCTCAGCCAGGTGAAGTATGCATCCCCACCATCTCAGCCAGGTGAAGTATGCATCTCCCCCCCCCCATCTCAGCCAGGTGAAGTATGCATCTCTCCCCCATCTCAGCCAGGTGAAGTATGCATCTCCCCCCTCCATCTCAGCCAGGTGAAGTATGCATCTCCCCCCCATCTCAGCCAGGTGAAGTATGCATCCCCCCGTCTCAGCCAGGTGAAGTATGCATCCCTCCCTCCCCATTTCAGCCAGGTGAAGTATGCATCGTATGCATCTCCCCCCCATCTCAGCCAGGTGAAGTATGCATCTCTACCCCCCCCATCTCAGCCAGGTGAAGTATGCATCTCTCCCCCCATCTCAGCCAGGTGAAGTATGCATCCCCACCATCTCAGCCAGGTGAAGTATGCATCTCTCCCCCATCTCAGCCAAGTGAAGTATGCATCTCTACCCCCTCATCTCAGCCAGGTGAGGTATGCATCTCTACCCCCCTTCTCAGCCAGGTGAAGTATGCATCTCTCCCCCCATCTCAGCCAGGTGAAGTATGCATCTCTTCTTCCCCCCCCCCATCTCAGCCAGGTGAAGTATGCATCTCTCCCCCCCATCTCAGTCAGGTGAAGTATGCATCTCCCCCCCCCATCTCAGCCAGGTGAAGTATGCATCTCCCCCCATCTCAGCCAGGTGAAGTATGCATCTCCCCCCCCATCTCAGCCAGGTGAAGTATGCATCTCTACCCCCCCATCTCAGCCAGGTGAAATGTGCATCTCTCCCCCCCAATCTCAGATAGGTGAAGTATGCATCTCTCCCCCCCATCTCAGCCAGGTGAAGTATGCATCCCTCCCCCTCCCATCTCAGCCAGGATAAGTATGCATCTCCCCCCCCCCCCATCTTAGCCAGGTGAAGTATGCATCTCTCCCCCATCTCAGCCAGGTGAAGTATGCACCCCCCCATCTCAGCCAGGTGAAGTATGCATCTCCCCCATCTCAGCAAGGTGAAGTATGCATCTCTCCCCCCATCTCAGCCAGGTGAACTATGCATCTCTCCCCCCATCTCAGCCAGGTGAAGTATGCATCTCTCCCCCCATCACATCCAGGTGAAGTATGCATCTCTACCCCCCCCCCATCTCAGCCAGGTGAAGTAAGCATCTCTACCCCCTCATCTCAGCCAGGTGAAGTATGCATCTCCCCCCATCTCAGCCAGGTGAAGTATGCATCTCTCCTCCCCACATCTCAACCAGGTGAAGTATGCATCCCCCCGACCCCCCCATCTCAGCCAGGTGAAGTATGCATCTCTCCTCCCCCCATCTCAGCCAGGTGAAGTATGCATCTCCCCCCATCTCAGCCAGGTAAAGTATGCATCTCTACCCCCCATCTGAGCCAGGTGAAGTATGCATCTCCCCCCCATCTCAGCCAGGTGAAGTATGCATCTCCCTCCCATCTCAGCCAGGTGAAGTATGCATCTCTACCCCCCATCTGAGCCAGGTGAAGTATGCATCTCTCCCCCCATCTCAGCCAGGTGAAGTATGCATCTCTCCCCCCCATCTCAGCCAGGTGAAGTATGCATCTCTCCCCCCCATCTCAGCCAGGTGAAGTATGCATCTCTCCCCCCCCGTTCTCAGCCAGGTGAAGTATGCATCTCTACCCCCTCATCTCAGCCAGGTGAAGTATGCATCTCCCCCCCCCCATCTCAGCCAGGCGAAGTATGCATCTCTCCCCCCCCCCCATCTCAGCCAGGTGAAGTATGCATCTCTCCCCCCCATCTCTGCCAGGTGAAGTATGCATCCCCCCATCTCAGCCAAGTGAGGTATGCATCTCCACCTCAACTCAGCAATGGTGAAGTATGCATCTCTCCCCCCCATCTCAGCCAGGTGAAGTATGCATCTCTACCCCCCCATCTCAGCCAGGTGAAGTATGCATCCCCCCATCTCAGCCAGGTGAGGTATGCATCTCCCCCTCATCTCAGCCAGGTGAAGTATGCGTCTCTCCCCCCCCCCCCCATCTCAGCCAGGTGAAGTATGCATCTCTCCCCCCATCTCAGCCAGGTGAAGTATGCATCCCCCCATCTCAGCCAGTTGAAGTATGAATCTCCCCCCCATCTCAGCCAGGTGAAGTATGCATCTCTACCCCCATCTCAGCCAGGTGAAGTATGCATCTCTACCCCCCCATCTCAGCCAGGTGAAGTATGCATCTCTCCCCCCATCTCAGCCAGGTGAAGTATGCATCTCTCCCCCCATCTCAGCCAGGTGAAGTATGCATCTCTACCCCCCCCCCATCTCAGCCAGGTGAAGTATGCATCGCTCCCCCCCATCTCAGCCAGGTGAAGTATGCATCCCCCTCCCCATCTCAGCCAGGTGAAGTATGCATCTCTCCCCCCCATCTCAGCCAGGTGAAGTATGCATCCCCCCCATCTCAGCCAGGTGAAGTATGCATCTCTCCCCCCCATCTCAGCCAGGTGAAGTATGCATCTCCCCCCCATCTCAGCCAGGTGAAGTATGCATCTCCCCCCCCCATCTCAGCCAGGTGAAGTATGCATCTCTCCCCCCCCTTCTCAGCCAGGTGAAATATGCATCTCTTCTCCCCCCCCCCATCTCAGCCAGGTGAAGTATGCATCTCCCCCCCCATCTCAGCCAGGTGAAGTATGCATCTCTCCCCCCATCTCAGCCAGGTGAAGTATGCATCTCTCCCCCCCTTCTCAGCCAGGTGAAGTATGCATCTCTACCCCCTCATCTCAGCCAGGTGAAGTATGCATCTCCCCCCCATCTCAGCCAGGTGAAGTATGCATCTCCCCCCACCATCTCAGCCAGGTGAAGTATGCATCTCTCCCCTCATCTCAGCCAGGTGAAGTATGCATCTCTCCCCCCCTTCTCAGCCAGGTGAAGTATGCATCTCTACCCCCTCATCTCAGCCAGGTGAAGTATGCATCTCCCCCCCATCTCAGCCAGGTGAAGTATGCATCTCCCCCCCATCTCAGCCAGGTGAAGTATGCATATCCCCCCCCTTCTAAGCCAGGTGAAGTATGCATCTCTTCTTCCCCCCTATCTCAGCCAGGTGAAGTATGCATCTCCCCCCCATCTCAGCCAGTTGAAGTATGCATCTCTACCCCCCATCTCAGCCAGGTGAAGTATGCATCTCCCCCCCCCCCCCGCCATCTCAGCCAGGTGAAGTATGCATCTCTCCCCCCCTTCTCAGCCAGGTGAAGTATGCATCTCTTCTTCCGCCCCATCTCAGCCAGGTGAAGTATGCATCTCCCCCCGCCCATCTCAGCGAGGTGAAGTATGCATCTCTCCCCCCATCTCAGCCAGGTGAAGTATGCATCTCTTCTTCCCCCCCCCATCTCAGCCAGGTGAAGTATGCATCTCTCCCCCCCATCTCAGTCAGGTGAAGTATGCATCTCCCCCCCCCATCTCAGCCAGGTGAAGTATGCATCTCGCCCCATCTCAAGAGGTGAAGTATGCATCTCCCCCCCCATCTCAGCCAGGTGAAGTATGCATCTCTACCCCCCCATCTCAGCCAGGTGAAATGTGCATCTCTCCCCCCCCATCTCAGATAGGTGAAGTATGCATCTCTCCCCCCCATCTCAGCCAGGTGAAGTATGCATCCCTCCCCCTCCCATCTCAGCCAGGATAAGTATGCATCTCCCCCCCCCCCATCTTAGCCAGGTGAAGTATGCATCTCTCCCCCATCTCAGCCAGGTGAAGTATGCACCCCCCCCATCTCAGCCAGGTGAAGTATGCATCTCCCCCATCTCAGCAAGGTGAAGTATGCATCTCTCCCCCCCTTCTCAGCCAGGTGAAGTATGCATCTCTACCCCCTCATCTCAGCCAGGTGAAGTATGCATCTCCCCCCCATCTCAGCCAGGTGAAGTATGCATCTCTCCCCCATCTCAGCCAGGTGAAGTATGCACCCCCCCATCTCAGCCAGGTGAAGTATGCATCTCCCCCATCTCAGCAAGGTGAAGTATGCATCTCTCCCCCCATCTCAGCCAGGTGAACTATGCATCTCTCCCCCCATCTCAGCCAGGTGAAGTATGCATCTCTCCCCCCATCACATCCAGGTGAAGTATGCATCTCTACCCCCCCCCCCATCTCAGCCAGGTGAAGTAAGCATCTCTACCCCCTCATCTCAGCCAGGTGAAGTATGCATCTCCCCCCATCTCAGCCAGGTGAAGTATGCATCTCTCCTCCCCACATCTCAACCAGGTGAAGTATGCATCCCCCTGACCCCCCCATCTCAGCCAGGTGAAGTATGCATCTCTCCTCCCCCCATCTCAGCCAGGTGAAGTATGCATCTCCCCCCATCTCAGCCAGGTAAAGTATGCATCTCTACCCCCCATCTGAGCCAGGTGAAGTATGCATCTCCCCCCCATCTCAGCCAGGTGAAGTATGCATCTCCCTCCCATCTCAGCCAGGTGAAGTATGCATCTCTACCCCCCATCTGAGCCAGGTGAAGTATGCATCTCTCCCCCCATCTCAGCCAGGTGAAGTATGCATCTCTCCCCCCCATCTCAGCCAGGTGAAGTATGCATCTCTCCCCCCCATCTCAGCCAGGTGAAGTATGCATCTCTCCCCCCCCGTTCTCAGCCAGGTGAAGTATGCATCTCTACCCCCTCATCTCAGCCAGGTGAAGTATGCATCTCCCCCCCCCATCTCAGCCAGGCGAAGTATGCATCTCTCCCCCCCCCCCATCTCAGCCAGGTGAAGTATGCATCTCTCCCCCCCATCTCTGCCAGGTGAAGTATGCATCCCCCCATCTCAGCCAAGTGAGGTATGCATCTCCACCTCAACTCAGCAATGGTGAAGTATGCATCTCTCCCCCCCATCTCAGCCAGGTGAAGTATGCATCTCTACCCCCCCATCTCAGCCAGGTGAAGTATGCATCCCCCCCATCTCAGCCAGGTGAGGTATGCATCTCCCCCTCATCTCAGCCAGGTGAAGTATGCGTCTCTCCCCTCCCCCCCCATCTCAGCCAGGTGAAGTATGCATCTCTCCCCCCATCTCAGCCAGGTGAAGTATGCATCCCCCCATCTCAGCCAGTTGAAGTATGAATCTCCCCCCCATCTCAGCCAGGTGAAGTATGCATCTCTACCCCCATCTCAGCCAGGTGAAGTATGCATCTCTACCCCCCCATCTCAGCCAGGTGAAGTATGCATCTCTCCCCCCATCTCAGCCAGGTGAAGTATGCATCTCTCCCCCCATCTCAGCCAGGTGAAGTATGCATCTCTACCCCCCCCCATCTCAGCCAGGTGAAGTATGCATCGCTCCCCCCCATCTCAGCCAGGTGAAGTATGCATCCCCCTCCCCATCTCAGCCAGGTGAAGTATGCATCTCTCCCCCCCATCTCAGCCAGGTGAAGTATGCATCCCCCCCATCTCAGCCAGGTGAAGTATGCATCTCTCCCCCCCATCTCAGCCAAGTGAAGTATGCATCTCCCCCCCATCTCAGCCAGGTGAAGTATGCATCTCCCCCCCCCATCTCAGCCAGGTGAAGTATGCATCTCTCCCCCCCCTTCTCAGCCAGGTGAAATATGCATCTCTTCTTCCCCCCCCCATCTCAGCCAGGTGAAGTATGCATCTCCCCCCCCATCTCAGCCAGGTGAAGTATGCATCTCTCCCCCCATCTCAGCCAGGTGAAGTATGCATCTCTCCCCCCCTTCTCAGCCAGGTGAAGTATGCATCTCTACCCCCTCATCTCAGCCAGGTGAAGTATGCATCTCCCCCCCATCTCAGCCAGGTGAAGTATGCATCTCCCCCCACCATCTCAGCCAGGTGAAGTATGCATCTCTCCCCTCATCTCAGCCAGGTGAAGTATGCATCTCTCCCCCCCTTCTCAGCCAGGTGAAGTATGCATCTCTACCCCCTCATCTCAGCCAGGTGAAGTATGCATCTCCCCCCCCATCTCAGCCAGGTGAAGTATGCATCTCCCCCCCATCTCAGCCAGGTGAAGTATGCATATCCCCCCCCTTCTAAGCCAGGTGAAGTATGCATCTCTTCTTCCCCCCTATCTCAGCCAGGTGAAGTATGCATCTCCCCCCATCTCAGCCAGTTGAAGTATGCATCTCTACCCCCCATCTCAGCCAGGTGAAGTATGCATCTCCCCCCCCCCCCCGCCATCTCAGCCAGGTGAAGTATGCATCTCTCCCCCCCTTCTCAGCCAGGTGAAGTATGCATCTCTTCTTCCGCCCCATCCCAGCCAGGTGAAGTATGCATCTCCCCCCGCCCATCTCAGCGAGGTGAAGTATGCATCTCCCCCCCCATCTCAGCCAGGTGAAGTATGCATCTCTCCCCCCCCATCTCAGCCAGGTGAAGTATGCATCTCTCCCCCCATCTTAGCCAGGTGAAGTATGCATCTCTCCCCCCATCTCAGCCAGGTGAAGTATGCATCTCTCCCCCCCCCCATCTCAGCCAGGTGAAGTATGCATCCCCCCCCCCCCATCTCAGCCAGGTGAAGTATGCATCTCCCCCCCCCCAATCTCAGCCAGGTGAAGTATGCATCTCCCCCCATCTCAGCCAGGTGAAGTATGAATCTTCCCCCATCTCAGCCAGGTGAAGTGTGCATCTCCCCCCTTCTCAGCCAGGTGAAGTATGCATCTCCCCCCCCCCATCTCAGCCAGGTGAAGTATGCATCTCCCCCCCCATCTCAGCCAGGTGAAGTATGCATCTCCCCCCATCTCAGCCAGGTGAAGTATGCATCTCTCCCCCCCATCTCAGCCAGGTGAAGTATGCACCTCCCCCCATCTCAGCCAGGTGAAGTATGCATCTCTCCCCCCCCCCCCATCTCAGCCAGGTGAAGTATGCATCTCTCCCACCCCCCCCCCATCTCAGCCAGGTGAAGTATGCATCTCCCCCCATCTCAGCCAGGTGAAGTATGCATCTCTCCTCCCCCCATCTCAGCCAGGTGAAGTATGCATCTCCCCCCCCCATCTCAGCCAGGTTAAGTATGCATCTCTACCCCTCATCTGAGCCAGGTGAAGTATGCATTCCCCCCCCCCCCATCACAGCCAGGTGAAGTATGCATCTCCCCCCCATCTCAGCCAGGTGAAGTATGCATCCCTCTCCCCCCCCATCTCAGCCAGGTGAAGTATGCATCTCTCCCCCATCTCAGCCAGGTGAAGTATGCATCTCTCCCCCCATCTCAGCCATGTGAAGTATGCATCTCTTCTTCCCCCCCCCCATCTCAGCAAGGTGAAGTATGCATCTACCCCCCCCCCCCATCTCAGCCAGGTGAGGTATGCATCTCTCCCCTCATCTCAGCCAGGTGAAGTATGCATCTCTTCTTCCCCCCCCCATCTCAGCCAGGTGAAGTATGCATCTCTCCCCTCATCTCAGCCAGGTGAAGTATGCATCTCTACCCCCCATCTCAGCCAGGTGAAGTATGCATCTCCCTCCCATCTCAGCCATGTGAGGTATGCATCTCTCCCCTCATCTCAGCCAGGTGAAGTATGCATCTCTTCTTCCCCCCATCTTAGCCAGGTGAAGTATGCCTCTCACCCCCCCCATCTCAGCCAGGTGAGGTATGCATCTCTCCCCTCATCTCAGCCAGGTGAAGTATGCATCTCTTCTTCCCCCCATCTCAGCCAGGTGAAGTATGCATCTCTCCCCTCATCTCAGCCAGGTGAAGTATGCATCTCCCCCTCCCCATCTCAGCCAGGTGAGGTATGCATCTCTCCCCTCATCTCAGCCAGGTGAAGTATGCATCTCTTCTTCCCCCCATCTCATCCAGGTGAAGTATGCATCTCTCCCCCCGTCTCAGCCAGGTGAAGTATGCATCTCCCCCCATCTCAGCCAGGTGAAGTATGCATCTCTACCTCCCATCTGAGCCAGGTGAAGTATGCATCTCTCCCCCCATCTCAGCCAGGTGAAGTATGCATCTCTCCCCCCCCATCTCAGCCAGGTGAACTATGCATCTCCTCCCATCTCAGCCAGGTGAAGTATACATCTCTCCTCCCCCATCTCAGCCAGGTGAAGTATGCATCTCCCCCCCCCATCTCAGCCAGGTGAAGTATGCATCTCCCCCCATCTCAGCCAGGTGAAGTATGCATCTCTCCTCCCCCCATCTCAGCCAGGTGAAGTATGCATCTCTCCCCCCATCTCAGCCAGGTGAAGTATGCATCTCCCCCCCATCTCAGCCAGGTGAAGCATGCATTTGACCCCCATCTGAGCCAGGTGAAGTATGCATCTCCCCCCCCCATCTCATCCAGGTGAAGTATGCTTCTCCCGCCCCAATCTCAGCCAGGTGAAGTATGCATCTCTCCCCCCATCTCAGCCAGGTGAAGTATGCATCTCTACCCCCCCACCATCTCAGCCAGGTGAAGTATGCATCCCTCCCCCCCATCTCAGCCAGGTGAAGTATGCATCTCTCCCCCATCTCAGCCAGGTGAAGTATGCATCTCTCCCCCCCATCTCAGCCAGGTGAAGTATGCATCTCCCCCCCACCATCTCAGCCAGGTGAAGTATGCATCTCCCCCCCCATCTCAGCCAGGTGAAGTATGCATCTCTCCCCCCATCTCAGCAAGGTGAAGTATGCATCCCCCCCCATCTCAGCCAGGTGAAGTATGCATCTCCCCCCATCTCAGCCAGGTGAAGTATGCATCCCTCCCTCCCAATCTCAGCCAGGTGAAGTATGCATCTCTCCCCCCCCATCTCAGCCAGGTGAAGTTTGCATCTCTTCTTCCCCCCATCTCAGCCAGGTGAAGTATGCACCCCCCCCCCCATCTCAGCCAGGTGAGGTATGCATCTCTCCCCTCATCTCAGCCAGGTGAGGTATGCATCTCCCCCCCCCCATCTCAGCCAGGTGAAGTATGCATCTCCCCCCCATCTCAGCCAGGTGAGGTATGCATCTCTCCCCTCATCTCAGCCAGGTGAAGTATGCATCTCTTCTTCCCCCATCTCAGTCAGGTGAAGTATGCATCTCCCCCCCATCTCAGCCATGTGAAGTATGCATCTCCGCCCCCATCTCAGCCAGGTGAGGTATGCATCTCTCCCCTCATCTCAGCCAGGTGAAGTATGCATCTCTTCTTCCCCCCCATCTCAGCCAGGTGAGGTATGCATCTCGCCCCCATCTCAGCCAGGTGAAGTATGCATCTCCCCCCCATCTCAGCCAGGTGAAGTATGCATCCCACCCATCTCAGCCAGGTGAAGTATGCATCTCTCTCCCCCCATCTCAGCCAGGTGAAGTATGCATCCCCCCCCCATCTCAGCCAGGTGAAATATGCATCTCCCCCCCATCTCAGCCAGGTGAAGTATGCATCTCTCCCCCCTTCTCAGCCAGGTGAAGTATGCATCTCTTCTTCCCCCCCATCTCAGCCAGGTGAAGTATGCACCCCCCCATCTCAGCCAGTTGAAATATGCATCTCTACCCCCCATCTCAGCCAGGTGAAGTATGCATCTTCCCCCCCCCCCCATCTCAGCCAGGTGAAGTATGCATCTCTCCCCCCCTTCTCAGCCAGGTGAAGTATGCATCTCTTCTTCCCCCCCATCTCAGCCAGGTGAAGTATGCATCCCCCCCCCATCTCAGCGAGGTGAAGTATGCATCTCTCCCCCCCCCATCTCAGCCAGGTGAAGTATGCATCTCTCCCCCCATCTCAGCCAGGTGAAGTATGCATCTCCCCCCCCATCTCAGCCAGGTGAAGTATGCATCTCCCCCCCCATCTCAGCCAGGTGAAGTATGCATCTCTCCCCCCCCATCTCAGCCAGGTGAAGTATGCATCTCCCCCCCCATCTCAGCCAGGTGAAGTATGCATCCCCCCCATCTAAGCCAGGTGAAGTGTGCATCTCCCCCCATCTCAGCCAGATGAAGTATGCATCTCTCCCCCCCCCATCTCAGCCAGGTGAAGTATGCATCTCCCCCCCATCTCAGCCAGGTGAAGTATGCATCTCCGCCCCCATCTCAGCCACGTGAGGTATGCATCTCTCCCCTCATCTCAGCCAGGTGAAGTATGCATCTCTTCTTCCCCCCCATCTCAGCCAGGTGAGGTATGCATCTCCCCCCATCTCAGCCAGGTGAAGTATGCATCTCCCCCCATCTCAGCCAGGTGAAGTAAGCATCTCCCCCCCCATCTCAGCCAGGTGAAGTATGCATCTCTCCCCCCCATCTCAGCCAGGTGAAGTATGCATCTCTCCCCCCATCTCAGCCAGGTGAAGTATGCATCCCCCCCCCCCATCTCAGCCAGGTGAAGTATGCATCTCTCCCCCCCTTCTCAGCCAGGTGAAGTATGCATCTCTTCTCCCCCCCCCCATCTCAGCCAGGTGAAGTATGCACCTCCCCCCATCTCAGCCAGTTGAAGTATGCATCTCTACCCCCCATCTCAGCCAGGTGAAGTATGCATCTCTGCCCCCCCATCTCAGCCAGGTGAAGTAGGCATCTCTCCCCCCCTTCTCAGCCAGGTGAAGTATGCATCTCTTCTTCCCCCCCATCTCAGCCAGGTGAAGTATGCATCTCCCCCCCCATCTCAGCGAGGTGAAGTATGTATCTCTCCCCCCCATCTCAGCCAGGTGAAGTATGCATCTCTCCCCCCCATCTCAGCCAGGTGAAGTATGCATCTCTCCCCCCATCTCAGCCAGGTGAAGTATGCATCTCTTCTCCCCCCCCATCTCAGCCAGGTGAAGTATGCATTTCCCCCCGCATCTCAGCCAGGTGAAGTATGCATCTCTCCCCCCCCCATCTCAGCCAGGTGAAGTATGCATCTCCCCCCCCATCTCAGCCAGGTGAAGTATGCATCTCCCCCCCCCATCTCAGCCAGGTGAAGTGTGCATCTCTCCCCCCATCTCAGCCAGGTGAAGTATGCATCCCCCCCCATCTCAGCCAGGTGAAGTGTGCATCTCCCCCCATCTCAGCCAGATGAAGTATGCATCTCTCCCCCCCCCCCATCTCAGCCAGGTGAAGTATGCATCTCCCCCCCATCTCAGCCAGGTGAAGTATGCATCTCCGCCCCCTCTCAGCCAGGTGAGGTATGCATCTCTCCCCTCATCTCAGCCAGGTGAAGTATGCATCTCTTCTTCCCCCCCATCTCAGCCAGGTGAGGTATGCATCTCCCCCCATCTCAGCCAGGTGAAGTATGCATCTCCCCCCC
Organism: Ambystoma mexicanum; assembly: GCF_040938575.1. Classification (NCBI taxonomy): domain Eukaryota; kingdom Metazoa; phylum Chordata; class Amphibia; order Caudata; family Ambystomatidae; genus Ambystoma; species Ambystoma mexicanum. The sequence goes on along the minus strand of NC_090936.1, from coordinate 1,199,706,721 downwards.
ATCTCAGCCAGGTGAAGTAAGCATCCCCCCCCATCTCAGCCAGGTGAAGTATGCATCTCTCCCCCCCATCTCAGCCAGGTGAAGTATGCATCTCCCCCCCATCTCAGCCAGGTGAAGTAAGCATCCCCCCCCCATCTCAGCCAGGTGAAGTATGCATCTCTCCCCCCCATCTCAGCCAGGTGAAGTATGCATCTCTCCCCCCATCTCAGCCAGGTGAAGTATGCATCCCCCCCCCATCTCAGCCAGGTGAAGTATGCATCTCTCCCCCCCTTCTCAGCCAGGTGAAGTATGCATCTCTTCTCCCCCCCCCATCTCAGCCAGGTGAAGTATGCACCTCCCCCCATCTCAGCCAGTTGAAGTATGCATCTCTACCCCCCTTCTCAGCCAGGTGAAGTATGCATCTCTTCTTCCCCCCCATCTCAGCCAGGTGAAGTATGCATCTCCCCCCCCATCTCAGCGAGGTGAAGTATGTATCTCTCCCCCCCCATCTCAGCCAGGTGAAGTATGCATCTCTCCCCCCATCTCAGCCAGGTGAAGTATGCATCTCTCCCCCCCTTCTCAGCCAGGTGAAGTATGCATCTCTTCTTCCCCCCCATCTCAGCCAGGTGAAGTATGCATCTCCCCCCCCATCTCAGCGAGGTGAAGTATGTATCTCCCCCCCCCCCATCTCAGCCAGGTGAAGTATGCATCTCTCCCCCCCATCTCAGCCAGGTGAAGTATGCATCTCTCCCCCCATCTCAGCCAGGTGAAGTATGCATCTCTTCTCCCCCCCCCATCTCAGCCAGGTGAAGTATGCATTTCCCCCCCCCCCATCTCAGCCAGGTGAAGTATGCATCTCCCCCCCCCCATCTCAGCCAGGTGAAGTATGCATCTCCCCCCCCCATCTCAGCCAGGTGAAGTATGCATCTCCCCCCCCCATCTCAGCCAGGTGAAGTGTGCATCTCTCCCCATCTCAGCCAGGTGAAGTATGCATCTCTCCCCCCATCTCAGCCAGGTGAAGTATGCATCTCCCCCCATCTCAGCCAGGTGAAGTATGCATCTCCCCCCATCTCAGCCAGGTGAAGTAGGCATCTCTCCCCCCCCTCCATCTCAGCCAGGTGAAGTATGCACCCCCCCATCTCAGCCAGGTGAAGTATGCATCTCCCCCCATCTCAGCCAGGTGAAGTATGCATCTCTCCTCCCCCCATCTCAGCCAGGTGAAGTATGCATCTCTATCCCCCATCTGAGCCAGGTGAAGTATGCATTCCCCCCCCATCTCAGCCAGGTGAAGTATGCATCTCCCCCCCATCTCAGCCAGGTGAAGTATGCATCCCTCCCACCCCATCTCAGCCAGGTGAAGTATGCATCTCTCCCCCATCTCAGCCAGGTGAAGTATGCATCTCTCCCCCCATCTCAGCCATGTGAAGTATGCATCTCTTCCTCCCCCCCATCTCAGCCAGGTGAAGTATGCATCTACCCCCCCATCTCAGCCAGGTGAGGTATGCATCTCTCCCCTCATCTCAGCCAGGTGAAGTATGCATCTCTTCTTCCCCCCCATCTCAGCCAGGTGAAGTATGCATCTCTCCCCTCATCTCAGCCAGGTGAAGTATGCATCTATACCCCCCCATCTCAGCCAGGTGAAGTATGCATCTCCCTCCCATCTCAGCAAGGTGAGGTATGCATCTCTCCCCTCATCTCAGCCAGGTGAAGTATGCATCTCTTCTTCACCCAACATCACAGCCAGGTGAAGTATGCACCCCCCATCTCAGCCAGTTGAAATATGCATCTCTACCCCCCATCTCAGCCAGGTGAAGTATGCATCTCTCCCCCCCCCATCTCAGCCAGGTGAAGTATGCATCTCTCCCCCCCTTCTCAGCCAGGTGAAGTATGCATCTCTTCTTCCCCCCCATCTCAGCCAGGTGAAGTATGCATCCCCCCCCATCTCAGCGAGGTGAAGTATGCATCTCTCCCCCCCCCCATCTCAGCCAGGTGAAGTATGCATCTCTCCCCCCATCTCAGCCAGGTGAAGTATGCATCTCCCCCCCCATCTCAGCCAGGTGAAGTATGCATCTCCCCCCCCATCTCAGCCAGGTGAAGTATGCATCTCTCCCCCCCCCATCTCAGCCAGGTGAAGTATGCATCTCCCCCCCCATCTCAGCCAGGTGAAGTATGCATCCCCCCCCATCTCAGCCAGGTGAAGTGTGCATCTCCCCCCATCTCAGCCAGATGAAGTATGCATCTCTCCCCCCCCCATCTCAGCCAGGTGAAGTATGCATCTCCCCCCCATCTCAGCCAGGTGAAGTATGCATCTCCGCCCCCATCTCAGCCAGGTGAGGTATGCATCTCTCCCCTCATCTCAGCCAGGTGAAGTATGCATCTCTTCTTCCCCCCCATCTCAGCCAGGTGAGGTATGCATCTCCCCCCATCTCAGCCAGGTGAAGTATGCATCTCCCCCCATCTCAGCCAGGTGAAGTAAGCATCTCCCCCCCCATCTCAGCCAGGTGAAGTATGCATCTCTCCCCCCCATCTCAGCCAGGTGAAGTATGCATCTCTCCCCCCATCTCAGCCAGGTGAAGTATGCATCCCCCCCCCCCATCTCAGCCAGGTGAAGTATGCATCTCTCCCCCCCTTCTCAGCCAGGTGAAGTATGCATCTCTTCTCCCCCCCCCCCATCTCAGCCAGGTGAAGTATGCACCTCCCCCCATCTCAGCCAGTTGAAGTATGCATCTCTACCCCCCATCTCAGCCAGGTGAAGTATGCATCTCTGCCCCCCCATCTCAGCCAGGTGAAGTATGCATCTCTCCCCCCCTTCTCAGCCAGGTGAAGTATGCATCTCTTCTTCCCCCCCATCTCAGCCAGGTGAAGTATGCATCTCCCCCCCCATCTCAGCGAGGTGAAGTATGTATCTCTCCCCCCCATCTCAGCCAGGTGAAGTATGCATCTCTCCCCCCCATCTCAGCCAGGTGAAGTATGCATCTCTCCCCCCATCTCAGCCAGGTGAAGTATGCATCTCTTCTCCCCCCCCATCTCAGCCAGGTGAAGTATGCATTTCCCCCCGCATCTCAGCCAGGTGAAGTATGCATCTCTCCCCCCCCCCCATCTCAGCCAGGTGAAGTATGCATCTCCCCCCCCATCTCAGCCAGGTGAAGTATGCATCTCCCCCCCCCATCTCAGCCAGGTGAAGTGTGCATCTCTCCCCCCATCTCAGCCAGGTGAAGTATGCATCCCCCCCCCCATCTCAGCCAGGTGAAGTGTGCATCTCCCCCCATCTCAGCCAGATGAAGTATGCATCTCTCCCCCCCCCCCCATATCTCAGCCAGGTGAAGTATGCATCTCCCCCCCATCTCAGCCAGGTGAAGTATGCATCTCCGCCCCCTCTCAGCCAGGTGAGGTATGCATCTCTCCCCTCATCTCAGCCAGGTGAAGTATGCATCTCTTCTTCCCCCCCATCTCAGCCAGGTGAGGTATGCATCTCCCCCCATCTCAGCCAGGTGAAGTATGCATCTCCCCCCCATCTCAGCCAGGTGAAGTAAGCATCCCCCCCCATCTCAGCCAGGTGAAGTATGCATCTCTCCCCCCCATCTCAGCCAGGTGAAGTATGCATCTCCCCCCCATCTCAGCCAGGTGAAGTAAGCATCCCCCCCCCATCTCAGCCAGGTGAAGTATGCATCTCTCCCCCCCATCTCAGCCAGGTGAAGTATGCATCTCTCCCCCCATCTCAGCCAGGTGAAGTATGCATCCCCCCCCCATCTCAGCCAGGTGAAGTATGCATCTCTCCCCCCCTTCTCAGCCAGGTGAAGTATGCATCTCTTCTCCCCCCCCCATCTCAGCCAGGTGAAGTATGCACCTCCCCCCATCTCAGCCAGTTGAAGTATGCATCTCTACCCCCCTTCTCAGCCAGGTGAAGTATGCATCTCTTCTTCCCCCCCATCTCAGCCAGGTGAAGTATGCATCTCCCCCCCCATCTCAGCGAGGTGAAGTATGTATCTCTCCCCCCCCATCTCAGCCAGGTGAAGTATGCATCTCTCCCCCCATCTCAGCCAGGTGAAGTATGCATCTCTCCCCCCCTTCTCAGCCAGGTGAAGTATGCATCTCTTCTTCCCCCCCATCTCAGCCAGGTGAAGTATGCATCTCCCCCCCCCATCTCAGCGAGGTGAAGTATGTATCTCCCCCCCCCCATCTCAGCCAGGTGAAGTATGCATCTCTCCCCCCATCTCAGCCAGGTGAAGTATGCATCTCTCCCCCCCTTCTCAGCCAGGTGAAGTATGCATCTCTTCTTCCCCCCCATCTCAGCCAGGTGAAGTATGCATCTCCCCCCCCCATCTCAGCGAGGTGAAGTATGTATCTCCCCCCCCCCATCTCAGCCAGGTGAAGTATGCATCTCTCCCCCCCATCTCAGCCAGGTAAAGTATGCATCTCTCCCCCCATCTCAGCCAGGTGAAGTATGCATCTCTTCTCCCCCCCCCATCTCAGCCAGGTGAAGTATGCATTTCCCCCCCCCCCCATCTCAGCCAGGTGAAGTATGCATCTCCCCCCCCCCATCTCAGCCAGGTGAAGTATGCATCTCCCCCCCCCATCTCAGCCAGGTGAAGTATGCATCCCCCCCCCCCATCTCAGCCAGGTGAAGTGTGCATCTCTCCCCATCTCAGCCAGGTGAAGTATGCATCTCTCCCCCCATCTCAGCCAGGTGAAGTATGCATCTCCCCCCATCTCAGCCAGGTGAAGTATGCATCTCCCCCCATCTCAGCCAGGTGAAGTAGGCATCTCTCCCCCCCCTCCATCTCAGCCAGGTGAAGTATGCACCCCCCCATCTCAGCCAGGTGAAGTATGCATCTCCCCCCATCTCAGCCAGGTGAAGTATGCATCTCTCCTCCCCCCATCTCAGCCAGGTGAAGTATGCATCTCTATCCCCCATCTGAGCCAGGTGAAGTATGCATTCCCCCCCCATCTCAGCCAGGTGAAGTATGCATCTCCCCCCCATCTCAGCCAGGTGAAGTATGCATCCCTCCCACCCCATCTCAGCCAGGTGAAGTATGCATCTCTCCCCCATCTCAGCCAGGTGAAGTATGCATCTCTCCCCCCATCTCAGCCATGTGAAGTATGCATCTCTTCCTCCCCCCCATCTCAGCCAGGTGAAGTATGCATCTACCCCCCCATCTCAGCCAGGTGAGGTATGCATCTCTCCCCTCATCTCAGCCAGGTGAAGTATGCATCTCTTCTTCCCCCCCATCTCAGCCAGGTGAAGTATGCATCTCTCCCCTCATCTCAGCCAGGTGAAGTATGCATCTATACCCCCCCATCTCAGCCAGGTGAAGTATGCATCTCCCTCCCATCTCAGCAAGGTGAGGTATGCATCTCTCCCCTCATCTCAGCCAGGTGAAGTATGCATCTCTTCTTCACCCAACATCACAGCCAGGTGAAGTATGCACCCCCCCATCTCAGCCAGTTGAAATATGCATCTCTACCCCCCATCTCAGCCAGGTGAAGTATGCATCTCTCCCCCCCCCATCTCAGCCAGGTGAAGTATGCATCTCTCCCCCCCTTCTCAGCCAGGTGAAGTATGCATCTCTTCTTCCCCCCCATCTCAGCCAGGTGAAGTATGCATCCCCCCCCATCTCAGCGAGGTGAAGTATGCATCTCTCCCCCCCCCCATCTCAGCCAGGTGAAGTATGCATCTCTCCCCCCATCTCAGCCAGGTGAAGTATGCATCTCCCCCCCCATCTCAGCCAGGTGAAGTATGCATCTCCCCCCCCATCTCAGCCAGGTGAAGTATGCATCTCTCCCCCCCCCATCTCAGCCAGGTGAAGTATGCATCTCCCCCCCCATCTCAGCCAGGTGAAGTATGCATCCCCCCCCATCTCAGCCAGGTGAAGTGTGCATCTCCCCCCATCTCAGCCAGATGAAGTATGCATCTCTCCCCCCCCCATCTCAGCCAGGTGAAGTATGCATCTCCCCCCCATCTCAGCCAGGTGAAGTATGCATCTCCGCCCCCATCTCAGCCAGGTGAGGTATGCATCTCTCCCCTCATCTCAGCCAGGTGAAGTATGCATCTCTTCTTCCCCCCCATCTCAGCCAGGTGAGGTATGCATCTCCCCCCATCTCAGCCAGGTGAAGTATGCATCTCTCCCCCCCTTCTCAGCCAGGTGAAGTATGCATCTCTTCTTCCCCCCCATCTCAGCCAGGTGAAGTATGCATCTCCCCCCCCCATCTCAGCGAGGTGAAGTATGTATCTCCCCCCCCCCCCATCTCAGCCAGGTGAAGTATGCATCTCTCCCCCCATCTCAGCCAGGTGAAGTATGCATCTCTCCCCCCCTTCTCAGCCAGGTGAAGTATGCATCTCTTCTTCCCCCACATCTCAGCCAGGTGAAGTATGCATCCCCCCCCCCCATCTCAGCGAGGTGAAGTATGTATCTCCCCCCCCCCATCTCAGCCAGGTGAAGTATGCATCTCTCCCCCCCATCTCAGCCAGGTGAAGTATGCATCTCTCCCCCCATCTCAGCCAGGTGAAGTATGCATCTCTTCTCCCCCCCCCATCTCAGCCAGGTGAAGTATGCATTTCCCCCCCCCCCATCTCAGCCAGGTGAAGTATGCATCTCCCCCCCCCCCATCTCAGCCAGGTGAAGTATGCATCTCCCCCCCCCATCTCAGCCAGGTGAAGTATGCATCTCCCCCCCCCATCTCAGCCAGGTGAAGTGTGCATCTCTCCCCATCTCAGCCAGGTGAAGTATGCATCTCTCCCCCCATCTCAGCCAGGTGAAGTATGCATCTCCCCCCATCTCAGCCAGGTGAAGTATGCATCTCCCCCCATCTCAGCCAGGTGAAGTAGGCATCTCTCCCCCCCCTCCATCTCAGCCAGGTGAAGTATGCACCCCCCCATCTCAGCCAGGTGAAGTATGCATCTCCCCCCATCTCAGCCAGGTGAAGTATGCATCTCTCCTCCCCCCATCTCAGCCAGGTGAAGTATGCATCTCTATCCCCCATCTGAGCCAGGTGAAGTATGCATTCCCCCCCATCTCAGCCAGGTGAAGTATGCATCTCCCCCCCATCTCAGCCAGGTGAAGTATGCATCCCTCCCACCCCATCTCAGCCAGGTGAAGTATGCATCTCTCCCCCATCTCAGCCAGGTGAAGTATGCATCTCTCCCCCCATCTCAGCCATGTGAAGTATGCATCTCTTCCTCCCCCCCATCTCAGCCAGGTGAAGTATGCATCTACCCCCCCATCTCAGCCAGGTGAGGTATGCATCTCTCCCCTCATCTCAGCCAGGTGAAGTATGCATCTCTTCTTCCCCCCCATCTCAGCCAGGTGAAGTATGCATCTCTCCCCTCATCTCAGCCAGGTGAAGTATGCATCTATACCCCCCCATCTCAGCCAGGTGAAGTATGCATCTCCCTCCCATCTCAGCAAGGTGAGGTATGCATCTCTCCCCTCATCTCAGCCAGGTGAAGTATGCATCTCTTCTTCACCCAACATCACAGCCAGGTGAAGTATGCACCCCCCCATCTCAGCCAGTTGAAATATGCATTTCTACCCCCCATCTCAGCCAGGTGAAGTATGCATCTCTCCCCCCCCCATCTCAGCCAGGTGAAGTATGCATCTCTCCCCCCCTTCTCAGCCAGGTGAAGTATGCATCTCTTCTTCCCCCCCATCTCAGCCAGGTGAAGTATGCATCCCCCCCCATCTCAGCGAGGTGAAGTATGCATCTCTCCCCCCCCCCCATCTCAGCCAGGTGAAGTATGCATCTCTCCCCCCATCTCAGCCAGGTGAAGTATGCATCTCCCCCCCCATCTCAGCCAGGTGAAGTATGCATCTCCCCCCCCATCTCAGCCAGGTGAAGTATGCATCTCTCCCCCCCCCATCTCAGCCAGGTGAAGTATGCATCTCCCCCCCCATCTCAGCCAGGTGAAGTATGCATCCCCCCCCATCTCAGCCAGGTGAAGTGTGCATCTCCCCCCATCTCAGCCAGATGAAGTATGCATCTCTCCCCCCCCCATCTCAGCCAGGTGAAGTATGCATCTCCCCCCCATCTCAGCCAGGTGAAGTATGCATCTCCGCCCCCATCTCAGCCAGGTGAGGTATGCATCTCTCCCCTCATCTCAGCCAGGTGAAGTATGCATCTCTTCTTCCCCCCCATCTCAGCCAGGTGAGGTATGCATCTCCCCCCATCTCAGCCAGGTGAAGTATGCATCTCCCCCCATCTCAGCCAGGTGAAGTAAGCATCTCCCCCCCCATCTCAGCCAGGTGAAGTATGCATCTCTCCCCCCCATCTCAGCCAGGTGAAGTATGCATCTCTCCCCCCATCTCAGCCAGGTGAAGTATGCATCCCCCCCCCCATCTCAGCCAGGTGAAGTATGCATCTCTCCCCCCCTTCTCAGCCAGGTGAAGTATGCATCTCTTCTCCCCCCCCCCCATCTCAGCCAGGTGAAGTATGCACCTCCCCCCATCTCAGCCAGTTGAAGTATGCATCTCTACCCCCCATCTCAGCCAGGTGAAGTATGCATCTCTGCCCCCCCATCTCAGCCAGGTGAAGTATGCATCTCTCCCCCCCTTCTCAGCCAGGTGAAGTATGCATCTCTTCTTCCCCCCCATCTCAGCCAGGTGAAGTATGCATCTCCCCCCCATCTCAGCGAGGTGAAGTATGTATCTCTCCCCCCCATCTCAGCCAGGTGAAGTATGCATCTCTCCCCCCCATCTCAGCCAGGTGAAGTATGCATCTCTCCCCCCATCTCAGCCAGGTGAAGTATGCATCTCTTCTCCCCCCCCATCTCAGCCAGGTGAAGTATGCATTTCCCCCCGCATCTCAGCCAGGTGAAGTATGCATCTCTCCCCCCCCCCATCTCAGCCAGGTGAAGTATGCATCTCCCCCCCCATCTCAGCCAGGTGAAGTATGCATCTCCCCCCCCCATCTCAGCCAGGTGAAGTGTGCATCTCTCCCCCCATCTCAGCCAGGTGAAGTATGCATCCCCCCCCATCTCAGCCAGGTGAAGTGTGCATCTCCCCCCATCTCAGCCAGATGAAGTATGCATCTCTCCCCCCCCCATCTCAGCCAGGTGAAGTATGCATCTCCCCCCCATCTCAGCCAGGTGAAGTATGCATCTCCGCCCCCTCTCAGCCAGGTGAGGTATGCATCTCTCCCCTCATCTCAGCCAGGTGAAGTATGCATCTCTTCTTCCCCCCCATCTCAGCCAGGTGAGGTATGCATCTCCCCCCATCTCAGCCAGGTGAAGTATGCATCTCCCCCCCATCTCAGCCAGGTGAAGTAAGCATCCCCCCCCATCTCAGCCAGGTGAAGTATGCATCTCTCCCCCCCATCTCAGCCAGGTGAAGTATGCATCTCCCCCCCATCTCAGCCAGGTGAAGTAAGCATCCCCCCCCCATCTCAGCCAGGTGAAGTATGCATCTCTCCCCCCCATCTCAGCCAGGTGAAGTATGCATCTCTCCCCCCATCTCAGCCAGGTGAAGTATGCATCCCCCCCCCATCTCAGCCAGGTGAAGTATGCATCTCTCCCCCCCTTCTCAGCCAGGTGAAGTATGCATCTCTTCTCCCCCCCCCCATCTCAGCCAGGTGAAGTATGCACCTCCCCCCATCTCAGCCAGTTGAAGTATGCATCTCTACCCCCCTTCTCAGCCAGGTGAAGTATGCATCTCTTCTTCCCCCCCATCTCAGCCAGGTGAAGTATGCATCTCCCCCCCCATCTCAGCGAGGTGAAGTATGTATCTCTCCCCCCCCATCTCAGCCAGGTGAAGTATGCATCTCTCCCCCCATCTCAGCCAGGTGAAGTATGCATCTCTCCCCCCCTTCTCAGCCAGGTGAAGTATGCATCTCTTCTTCCCCCCCATCTCAGCCAGGTGAAGTATGCATCTCCCCCCCCCATCTCAGCGAGGTGAAGTATGTATCTCCCCCCCCCCCATCTCAGCCAGGTGAAGTATGCATCTCTCCCCCCCATCTCAGCCAGGTGAAGTATGCATCTCTCCCCCCATCTCAGCCAGGTGAAGTATGCATCTCTTCTCCCCCCCCATCTCAGCCAGGTGAAGTATGCATTTCCCCCCCCCCATCTCAGCCAGGTGAAGTATGCATCTCCCCCCCCCCCATCTCAGCCAGGTGAAGTATGCATCTCCCCCCCCCATCTCAGCCAGGTGAAGTATGCATCTCCCCCCCCATCTCAGCCAGGTGAAGTGTGCATCTCTCCCCATCTCAGCCAGGTGAAGTATGCATCTCTCCCCCCATCTCAGCCAGGTGAAGTATGCATCTCCCCCCATCTCAGCCAGGTGAAGTATGCATCTCCCCCCATCTCAGCCAGGTGAAGTAGGCATCTCTCCCCCCCCTCCATCTCAGCCAGGTGAAGTATGCACCCCCCCATCTCAGCCAGGTGAAGTATGCATCTCCCCCCATCTCAGCCAGGTGAAGTATGCATCTCTCCTCCCCCCATCTCAGCCAGGTGAAGTATGCATCTCTATCCCCCATCTGAGCCAGGTGAAGTATGCATTCCCCCCCCATCTCAGCCAGGTGAAGTATGCATCTCCCCCCCATCTCAGCCAGGTGAAGTATGCATCCCTCCCACCCCATCTCAGCCAGGTGAAGTATGCATCTCTCCCCCATCTCAGCCAGGTGAAGTATGCATCTCTCCCCCCATCTCAGCCATGTGAAGTATGCATCTCTTCCTCCCCCCCATCTCAGCCAGGTGAAGTATGCATCTACCCCCCCATCTCAGCCAGGTGAGGTATGCATCTCTCCCCTCATCTCAGCCAGGTGAAGTATGCATCTCTTCTTCCCCCCCATCTCAGCCAGGTGAAGTATGCATCTCTCCCCTCATCTCAGCCAGGTGAAGTATGCATCTATACCCCCCCATCTCAGCCAGGTGAAGTATGCATCTCCCTC